>NW_004567103.1:39640947-39788183 GCF_000260355.1 Condylura cristata | reverse complement strand
AAGGGAGATGCAAATTAAAACCACAATGAGATACCACCTCACCCCAGTGAGAATGGCACATCTTCAAACAACTAGCAAGAACAAATGTTGGCGAGGATGTGGAGAAAAAGGTACTCCCTGCACTGCTGGTGGGAATGCAAACTAGTACAACCACTATGGAAAACTGTTGGGAGGTTCCTCAAACTGCTAAACATGGAGCTTCCCTATAACCCAGCAATCCCACTTCTAGGTTATCTACCCAAAAGACACAAAAACACTGGTTGAAAAGGATACTTGTACCCCCATGTTTATTGCTGCTTTATTTACAATTGGAAAAACATGGAAGCAGCCCAAATGTCCAAAAGTAGATGACTGGATAAAAAAAAGATGTGGTACATGTATACAATGGAATATTACTCAGCAACAACAACAACAACAAAAAAAAAACATGTCTTTTGCAGCAACTTGGATGGAGCTGGAAAAGATCATGCTTAGTGAGATAAGCCAGAAAGAGAAAGAAAAATACAGGATGGTTTCACTTATAGCAGGAATATAATGGACCAGGCGAGAAAATAACAAAAATAATGAACAACCATATACCAGAGACATTCTGTGGGGGTGGAGTGGGATCAAAAATGGGGGTGGGGGGGGAGAGGGGAGGGAAATGCACGGGATTATGGTGATGGCACACCGGTGATTTGGTGATGGGAAACCCGTGGGGATTACAATAGAGATGGGGAAAAAATGTGCAAAATGTGAAAATAAACTTTTGTAATAAAATAATAAAAATCAATGACTCTGCTCATTGGATTCTGTGCTACATAAAATATGGTTTTGATGTCTTGAGTTCAGGGTCCTTGGGTTCACTCTTCAGAAAGGTTTCACCAGAGCTCCCCTTTCAGTGGCGCACGGCAAGATTCTTCATGAGACAGAGACTCAGTTATATTTAAAGAGTAAGTTTATTAGAAAGGGACAGGAGAGGAAAAGACACTTGCATAAGTTCAAGTGGGCAGGAAGCGCTGCCTCAAAAGGGACAGGCTTGCAGAGGGAGAGACCTGCATGGTTGCAGGCAGACAGCTTAAGGAGAGAGTAGCTTCTCTGGGGACGGTCAACGCAGAGAAGTCCCAGCATGGTCACAGGTAGGGGGAGGGGAAGGTCAATGCAGAGAAGTCCTAGCATGGTCACAAGTAGGTAAGGAGGCTGCTTCCCGCAGAGGGTGGAAAGAAGCACCTGCATAGTCACAGATGGGGAGTGAACAGCTGCCCTGATATAGGCAGTTTCTCCTCGGGAGGGGCTCACTCTTTTTGAGCCTAGGTAGAACTTGAGGGGACTGGAGATTTCCTGATGAGCTTTGTCTCTAGGTCCTTATCTTTTACGTTTGGGACTGAGCTTCACAGACAGCCCCCACCAGTCTGTTATCTGCTGGGGCCTCTTGGAGACATCCAGGCATCCCGGCATTGGGCTTTGGTGCCTGAGGACCTTGATGTTATGGCTGTGTCGGTTGCTGCACTGGCCCCTTCTATCTGTCCCCTTTATATGACTCAGTCTTGTAATGCCTCCCTTGCATTCCTTCCCCCATCAGTTTGACTTTTGCTTTTGCGATGTTAACTGTGATCTCTCCAGCTTCCTTGCCACCCCCATCAGTTACCAGTTGGGCTAGTTGCTTTTCCTGTGTGCTTAAGATTTTGAAAGGTGTTTGATGGAGGGTAAGAATAAAGAAACTGGAAAGGAGATGTCACAAGACCAGAAGCCTGGCCCATGCAACAATAGGAGCTGGAGGTAGGGGGTAGAAGGGATTAGCATAGCCATTAATCCAGCTACAGGAACTAAGACCCTCTGGTTCCAAAGCCTAGAGTGCAAAACCCAAGACCCCAGCAGGCTATCAGATTGTTATAGGGCCTGTCAAGAGCCCAGACCTAAAAGCGAAGATATGGAGATTGAGCCTATTGTGCAATCTGCTGTCCCTTTCAGAGTGTACAAACCTAGGCTCACAAGGAGTGAACCCTTCCCTCAAAGAGGTCTCTGTCATGGCAGTCTCTGTATTGGCTGGGCAGCAGTCCTTTGCTTCTTTCTACCTCCTCCCTCCCTCTGCAGGTCAGCAGCCTCCTGCCTGCAATGACCCAGCCAGGCCAGGCTCCTCTCCACTGCCTCGAGGCCTCAGGAGGGGCTGCTCCCCTCAAGGCAGCCCCACCTGTGACTATTCAGGCCTTTCAGCTAAATTTGTTCTTTCCAGAGTAGCTTTTTCTGCCCGCTTGTGCCTATGCAAGTGTCCTTTATTCTTCTGTCCCCTTTCCCTAATAAGTCTGCTCTTTAAATGCAACTTATGTCTCTGTCTTGGGAGAGAAACTCGCTGAGTGCCATTGAAAGGGAAGCTCTGGTGAAACCTTTCCCAGAGTGAACCCAAGGACCCCTCACTCCAAACCCAAAAAGCGGCATCATTAGGAAGTAGATAGTGGCATAAAAAGATTCTGGAGATAAACCCTGGAGCCTTCTCATGTTGGAGTAAAGCTCTTCCCACTCCATATGTGACGGGTACAGTGTAGGGCTCTAGCTTTGAAAGTCACCCTTAGTGGTTGATCTTACTTTTCTAGATTGGCTCTGAAGAACTAGCCTGAATCTTTTGCCACACACCTAACATCTGTTATTAGAGGAAACTTTCTTGCCTCAGAGGTCTCTTTTCCGTACTGCAAATTATTTTAAGAACTATACATAGAATTTTGTTTACAAGTGGAAAGATAAGTGGGTTCATTCCAACATTTAAAAGTCTACTTGCCCGTTTGGTGTTCGGACATAGATCTCATGGTCTTAGTCTAAAGTTAGGCCAACAATGTAATCTTCACAACTATTTATTGCTTTATGCAACACTTCCTCCACCAGGGGCTGATAGGTGCCCTGAGGCCAATAAAATGGTCTTCATTTCCAGGAGCCTGATTCTTTTCTGTGTTCTTTCTGTTACCCTGGGGGATGGGAGGGGGGCTGTTAAGATGCAGATTTCTGGTCAAGTCTCAGAAACAGAGAACACCCCCCCACACACACACGCACACCCCTGAGGGCAACAACAGTTGGCCCAGGGTGCTGCTTGCCAGCCTGGTCATAGCAGTGCCTCCAGCTGGACTCAGGCTGCAGGCAGAGGACTGCAGTGGTGGTAGGGGTCAGTGGTTTCCCCACCACATGCCACCCCAGGGCATGCAGCCCCACCGGAGCTGCAGAGGCAAGGTTCCCTGGGTCCCAGCAGCCTCCAGCATAGGAGACAACAGCTAGCCCCTTGGTTCAGGGCTGCAGGGGAGGGTATGAGGCCCCACAGGGCCAGCTCCAACTCTGTGGCCCCCCTCCAGCTGCAGGCAATAGAGAAGCCCTTGGAGTGAAGTAGGATCAGGTGCCCGATCATAGAATGAGCTATGAGCTGTTTGAATAAGGGTTCAATCAGCCATAGAATTGAAAATAGTACTATCAGATTGTAGGTGTGCCCCGAGTGAGGAGAGAAGGCAGGAGAGAAGCCAGCTTGGGAAATAGACTTGCTCAGATGGACAGCACTAGGTGCTGGACCAGAGACCCACAGAGGCAGTAGCACTGGGAGGTGGTGGCAGATGATCTAAAGCTCCCAAATGGTGACCTGGACAGAGTGCTGATCACCCGCCTAGAGTACTGGGCAGCACTGGCCACATGGCCACTAGTGTCACAGCTCTGACTTGTTGGCCCACACCCTCAACAAAGCTTTTTGGGATTCCAGGTCCCAGGGACTTTGGCACTTCTGCAGATGAGGTCAGAGGTGAGTCTCAGAGCAAGTTAGGGCCAAACAGGCAGTTTCCCAGACAATGCAGGCAGGAACTTTGAGAGAAGTAAGGGAAGCTTTGAAGGTAAAAGCAGAAATTCAGAAGGAATAGTTAGGGCAGTAAATTTTAAGGCTAAAATGCCAGGCTTATTGGGACAGTAGATTTTAGGAGAACTTAAAACAGAAGTAAAAAGAAACTAAGATAAGAGATGAGAAAATGGACACACCTGCCCACACCTGCCCGGAAGAAAATAGCCACTAGGAAAAAGCCACTCACGAAAAAGGTGGTGAGATTTTAGAGTAGAGAGTAGAGAAAGTTTTTAAATATCCCTTAAGATTATCAACCCATAATGGCGTCTTTCGCCCCTCTTGATGTATTTGCTTTTGTTCTTTTTCCTCTAAGTAAACCTTTCCTTACTTTCTTGAATAAAGTTTGCTTCTCCCCACCAGCTTATCTAAAAAGCCTGAAAACTCTTTTTATGGCTTTGTGAGACAAGAACCTACTGGTGGTTCAAGGGCTAAATTAACAGCCCATGCCAGCATCAGAGGAAGGACAGAAGCAGCCCCCGGCCTCTGAGAACCTTTTTTAGTTTTCTTCTTTCTATAGAGGTCAGGAGCTAAGTCAGAGAGAGAGTGTTGAGCCCCTCTTTTGAGGCCAGGAACAGAGAATCAGAGCAAAGAGAGTGCTAAGAGAGCCTTAGACTGCAGAGTCTGGTCCCGGCCAGTCTGAGCTGGAGCCTGCCCTGCCTTATATTCTCTTTCAGCTCCCCACCCACCCCTCACCTTCCCATCTGATTGGACCAATTTCCATCCTACGGCTGATTGGCTATTTACTTGTCAGTTCATAGCTGCACCTGATGGTCCCTTCCAAGATGCAGGTACGCAATCACTAACTCCCTGGGCCTCTCAATTGCCTGCAGCTGGAGGGAGCCACAGTGCTGGAGCTGGCCCTGTGGGATCTCCATGCTCCTCCCTGCATCTCTGAACTGGGGCTACAAGCCCTGGGGTGGGAGAGTGGGTACCCACTGCTGCCTTTCGTTACTCCTGGCCTCTGCCTGCTGCTGAGCCCCAGCGGGGCTACTGGTGCCAGGCAGTAAAATGCCCACCACCTGCTGCTCTTGCCTGGCCCACTAGTAGTGGTCTGGGGCCTAGTGGTAGAGCCAGTCTCTGGTTTCTGTTCCTGCCCTCTTGGACAATTATCTCTAGGATTAGAGATCAGAGGAGATCCGATAGCCACTTTTTAAAAATATATATATTTATTTATACATACAGAACTGGGGTACAGGCCAGAGGTGCAGGGGCGGTGAGAAGATTCACCAGAGGCAGAGTGGGGAGCCAACTGATGAAGTACACTGCTGAGGGTGTTACAGGGCACCCCAAATCTGTTCCAGAACAGGGGAGAGGGACACACCTCAAGCCCCCAAATCCTGCCTGTTCTAAGTGGGTTCTGCCATCCGCCGCAAGAAGACAAAACATATATAAAACTTTAATGAAAAGGAACTTTAATACAGTGAATATACAATACAGAACACAAAGAATGTAACTTCTAAATCAAACACCTGAAGTTACCCATCGCCTCGTGGGCAAAAGTCAACCCAAAAGGGATTGGCCCAAAGCAAGGCCTGAAAGCCTGTCACTAGACTAAAGCACCTTCTGGGCGGGACCCATGGAAAAGTGTCAGAAATGGCCAGACAAATCTGGGAGGAAAAGAGCAAAATCAAAATCAATATAAACACTGCCATAGTCACCTCCCTACAGGTATCTCACCCACATCTGCCTTAACCAGTCCAGGGTCAGGAAACAAGCCCGGTTTCTTCATCACAGGCTTGCTGCTCCATGTGGCTTCCTTAGGTCTCCGTCTTGTTCTCCATCCAGCCTCATTCCCTTCTTCTCTCTTCTCCTTTTTCTCTGCTCAGCTCCACCCTCCTTCTGGGTAGGGCAGGGAACCTGGAACTTCTCTTTTTCCTAGGGACCATCCTGTTACAAGGGGAGTAGTTGGTGGGTCAGGAGAGGTCTGCTGCGCCATGTGGGTCACCTCCATGTGGGAGGTCACCTCCATGTGGGTCACCTCCGGGGTGGGGATCGAACTTATGCTTAAGTGGCTTTAGCTTCTTAGTGCAGTGCTTTAACCCGCTGCACTAGCTGGGAGGGCCCCAAATAGCCATTTTTTAACAAACATTGCAGGTAGTTCTTCTATACACACCCTCTGAGAATCTGTGACTGAGGTTGTACTTGTTTTTTCACTGAAGACTCAGCAGTCAGGTCAAGTTTTTTGCCTATAAAAAACCAAGCCACTGCCAGCCCTACTTTCTGGGTTGGGATCAGTAGCCCTGTCCACTTGGTTCTGCTTCCAAAGCAATTTGAATGCTTAACTGCTCAGTATATTGATTGAAAATGAACTCAGTCATGTTGCAAATTATGTGAGGAAGTTAAAACTAGTCTTTTGTTTTAACAAAAGTGTGAACTTGACTAATGAAATTGTACCTTAGAGCCTCCTACTTCCAGGAGCTGCAAAGAGATGCCTGCTGGTCTTTATCTTGGAGAACCAGAAATTGAAAAGTGTTTCCTTACTCCAGGGTTTTCCTCTTTACCAAACAAGCTTCTATTTTAAGTGTTCAGTCCTACTCCTGCTGCGTGTTACTGTATTTAGTACAAACAGTGGTTGACATCCAAGATAACGATTGCTCTTAGTGAGATTGTCTGGATGGGGTAGTTACTCAAGTTTGTTTATATTATCCTTTTATCATTTGAAACTTCTGGGCTTTGTAGGTTAAATGGTATAAGCTTTCCTTCAAAGAAGTTTTACTAGTCCTTCAAAATCAACAGTTTGCTCTTGGCATATGGGATTCTTCTTTACCTAAATTGCAGACAATTAAATATCAGACAAATAAATCTAGATGATCAACACTTAGTGAAAAGGAGGGGTGCCATTTTCTTTCTGTTAGTGTTTAATCATGCAACTATGTATTTTATAGTGAAAATGCAATTAATGTGGCCCTCCCTGGTGGCGCAGCGGGTTAAAGCACAGCACTGAGAATCTAAAGCTGCTTCCGCATGAGTTCAATTCCCGCCTGCCCCGGAGGTGACCACATGGTGTGGCAGACCTCTCCTGACCTGCCTGCTGCTCCCCTCAGCAGTGTACTTCGTTGATCTGCCTGTTCTGTTCCCCACTCTGTCTCTGGTGAAGCCTCTCACTGCCCCTGAGCCTCTGGCCTGTACCCCAGTTCTGTATGCACAAATAAATAAATCTTTAAAAAAAATGCAATTAATGAAAACGTGTATTTTCATAATAACAGAGCAATTTCTAGAAGAGTTAAATCTCTCAGTTTGGAAAAATGGCATCATTTAAATTTACCTGGTGGTTATACAATTCCCAAAATACAAATGTTTAATCAGAAGTGACACAAAATTAGTTGAGAAATAGAAGAGCCCAGAACACAGGAGGAAGGTGGGAAGAGCCATCTGAAAGGCATTGAGAACCACAGACCTCAAGATGCTATTTACATTATTTCATCAGTTGTATATTTCTGTCTTCAAAGCAAGCTTATTCTGATTTCTCAACATGTCGGGAAAATAGGATTTCTCAAAGGAGGATATTTGATATTATATATTTACTTTTTTTTTTTTTTTAAAGATTTATTTATTCGTACAGAACTGGGGTACAGGCCAGAGATGCGGAGGGTGAGAGGCTTCACCAGAGACAGAGCGGGGAGCAGAACAGGCAGATCAATGAAGTACACTGCTGAGGGGAGCAGCGGGCAGGCCAGGAGAGGTCTGCCACGCCATGTGGTCGCCTCCGGGGCAGGCAGGGATCGAACTCATGCGGAAGTGGCTTTAGCTTCTCAGTGCAGTGCTTCAACCCGCTGCGCCACCAGGGAGGGCCTATATTTACTTTTTAATTAAAATTTCTTGGAGCTTTTTGAAATTGTTTCCCTGTCACTATATAATGGAAGTCATCTGTTTTGGTTACATGATTCTGAAATAGCGTCACGTTTATTATAAAAAAATTTGAACAACCCCCCAAATTATCAATAAAATATAAAGTCATAAGAAAATCTGTGACTTAAAGGTAACTTCTTTCAATGGGGAGAACACCTATGAGATGTCTTTCCACAAATACATGTTTGTGTGTGAGTAAATACCCGTGTGTAGACAGTGCTAAGATATAATATGATCTGATCATACTCAACATTTTATTTCCCCCACTTTGGCACATATCATGGACGTCTTTTAATGTTAACAGAGAGTCGTGTCATCATTTTAAAAGGCATGCTGTTTCCTACTGTATGAGCTCTGTAGTGCCAGCAAGGCACAAGCCGGATTCTCCACTGGATTCAGGCAGAGTCCCGGAGCCCTCAATGGCTTTGTGCAGGCCTTAGTGCTCTTTCAACGTCAATTGTTGTGGGGCAAGCTGCAGGCCAGTGAGGCAGGGAGGCTGGGGGGCCAGCAGGTTGTCAGGCCTCTAGTGAATCTTCACTCTGTCTGGGCTCTCTCCAGAGTCATCTTTGGTTTCTTCCTCTTAGTCATTCTCTGCTGCTGTCCTCCCTGTCATGCTGCCCTAACAGCCTCTGCCTCCAGGCTCAGGTGTGCTCACTTCCGGAAGCCCACGCTATTCCCCAGCTGTCCACAATCAAGAGCGCATTCCCCATGCCCACCCTGTTCCCAAGCGCCTCCTTATCTGCAAGGCCTCAGATGATAGCCACAGAGGCCAATGGCGTAAAGGCCCAAGCAACCTTCATTTACCTTACAAGTTCCAGAATCGACTTACTCATTCCCTAGCATGGACATTTTCTTTTAAAATTATTTTGAAAAACATAGTTGGATGAAAATCTTTCTCTATTTATGGGATTAGTAACTGAGGATGAAGCCTTGAATGGAGAATTCTTGGGCCAAATGTTGTGTGTAAATGACACAAAGAAGTAATTGAGCAGTCACCCATCCGGAAAAGCTGAAGAGTTGCGAAACTACCAAAAGTGTGTGAATGTGTCCTCCTCCCCACTTCAAGGTTTAAAAGATTTATAATTTTGGAGCCAATACGCTAGAGCAAAATATGTACATTTGTATGACTTTAGTGACAACATACATTGTTTTGCATTTATTACGTGTTTGTATATATTTCCTTTTCTGGATTGCCCTCTCACCTGTTTTTCTATTGGATTGTTTATCTTTTCCAGAGTTTGCCCATGCCCTATTTCATGAGTTCTATGTATGATTAGGATATGAAACTTTATATTTCATGTGGATTGTAACTTTTTTGTTTGTCTTATATATTTAAATACTTTTAATAGTGCTTTCAATATTTTATATTGGAGATTTTTTTCATAGCAGTTGTGATTTTTTGTAACATGAATGTTTTTAATTTTTTACAACTCGAAACTGTTTTGATACGTGAAAAATAAGGCATAAAATTCAAACACATTTATGATGCACAAATACATTTTCTCCAAGTTTGTTATTATAAATGCTTAAAATTGACTAATTTTTGAGAATCTTACTTAAAATCCAGAAACTTAAAATTGACTATTTACTTCTTATGAAGATGCATATACAAGCTAGAATTTCAGATACTTTTTTTAAAAAAAAATATTTATTTATGCATATAAGAACAGGGGTACAGACCAGAGGTGCTGGAGTGTTGAGAGGATTTACCGGAGACAGAGTGGGGAGCAGAACAGACACATCAAGGAAGTACACTGCTGAGGGGACCAGTGGGTGAGACAGGAGAGGTCTGCTGCACCATGTGGGTCCCTCCCTGACAGAGGGGATGGAACTCATGCTGTGGTGGCTGCCCAAAGCTTCATAGTGCTGTGCTTTAATCGGGTGCACCACCAGGGAGGGCTCAAATTTCAAATATTTTTACATGTTTAGTTTTATTTGCTTCTCAGAACTACACTCATATATCTGTGTTTTGCAGCCATTCAAGGCCAGGTAGGTTCACCATCAATTCTAGTATTAAGAGGAGAATTTTTGAGCCCTTGGTATCATTTTCACAGGTTTTAATAGTGAGCAAGGGAAACAAGTCAGCAGACAGACAGCAACTTGGGTCCCCTTACCCCCAGTGATGTTAAACAGTGATGCTGAATTCAGGTCATTAGATTGCGGATTATGTATGTAAGCTTGTATTATTTTGATTAAATTCTCCATTGTAATTTTACTTTTTCACTGTAATAACAATGGAAAAACACATGCTAAAAAACAGGCTGTCCAATCATCCACCTACAGACAAATGACTTCTTAAAATGAGTAGTGAGTGTAACATGAAGATGTTTTCACTGAAACGAAGAAGGCATTATATTTGACAACCAGAGATTTGATGCAGTTTGTGCATTTAGAGTGGAGTAGAAGAATACATTATATAGTCACCCTGGCTTCAGACATTTTAGCCAAGGAAGTCAGGGTAATTCCCTACAGCTATACTCCATAGCTGCCGAGAACCTGTGTCACGTCCCTGATGAATTCCCCCATGGAGCTAGTTACTTAGAGGAAGGAAGGAGGAAAAGATGAACATTCCTTGTGGAATTTGCATTTGCACTATACAACTTCTTCTCCACCTACCCAAGTACAAAAGGGATCACAAGTTCTCTGATATTAAAGGAAGGCCATTATGTTAATAACCAAGAATCTGATGAAAGACACGTGAGGAAGAGACAGAATCATTACAGAAGACCTACAAAGGTGAAGTGAAATTCACCTGTACCTGCAGATGTTTGCACTTTCCTAGGTTGTTTTGATGCTGATTTTCTCTCTGAAAGAGTTTCTGGCTAACTCCTCCCACAGTGATCTCTCTCTTTGATGGCTCCTTAGGCTGGCTAAGTGGGCATCCACTTCTCAAAACATCTCCAAACTCAATCTCCTCAGTGAGTCTCTTTGCATACCATTTGGGAGTCCTGGCATAGCAGTTTCCACCTAATGCTCTGTTAGCTCTTTATTTTTTTCCCCAATGGGAATCCCGTGGTTATCTTCTCAACTCATTAACTGTAGTGTAGTTTTCCAGAAAGCACTTTGTAAGAGAAAAATTCCACATGGCCACATCCATTTCTGGAAATACCAGAATTTCTCAGAGAGGAACACACCAGAGTGTTGTATTTGGTTCATGACACACATGAAAATTTTGTTTTTTGCCCTTACAATAGTTTAATTTTGTTAAACAGGTGTCAGTGTATCTTAAGTAAGAAGCATCTGTAGCTACATTTCTCCTATTCTGGTCCCAGCCAATTTCAACATATCATTAACTTTTATTTACTTCAAGTTCCTTCCTCTATTTGCAAGTACATTTTACAATGTGGCTTAAAAAAACAAAAAAACAAAAAACAAAAAACACCTCATTATTTAGTTTTGAATACCCATGAGTTTGCCTTTCTCCTGAAGAAGCTTCAGTTAAAGAGGAATGCTCCTGAGACATGGTTGCCAGATTTAGCAAATAAAAATACAAATGTCTGCTTAAGTTTGAATTTTAGAAGAATACAAATAATCTTTTAATATAAGTATATCCTAACTAGTATACTTATTTATGAGACATAATATGTGTCAATCATACTAAAACTATTAAAATATTATGCTAAAAATTGTTTATTGGAGATTCAAACTTAATTGGTATCCCACCTGATACCAATTTCCAGACCCTACAGAGATCAGAGTTGGATTATGGATTATGTCAGAGTAAACAGCACATTTTTAAACTTTCCTAGTAAGTAGAGAAGCAGATTAGTTGCCTTTTCCAAGTAACAATGACAGAGGAAGGGATATTAGTCAGATGTATATCTCCCTTTAGGACTGACCTACTCTGACACCTTAGAATCAGGATGGATAAGATCTGTTTAATAGCGATTTATAAATCATTGTTTGAAGTGACTTATGTTTTCTTTTGGAAACATGCATTCTGATGAATGACAATTTACTATCTCCCTGAGGTGATGTTTAGAAATATTAAATTCTATAAATTGAGTCATTAAATCTATTTAAATATCAATATTTGAATTTCTTTTTGAGTATTACAGTAATCTTTAGTGAGATACAGGATAGTACAAGAGAAATAAATTGTAGTTGTCACTGAAGTCCATAAGAACATGTTTTCCCCAAAATGTTAAATGAAAACACAATTTCTTGAGAGCAGCATGTATATAAACCATGTTTAAAACCCAAACCAAGGTTTAGTATACTAGTATTAGATTTTAAATGAGTTGTCTTGAAATAAATTCTGAATATCAAATTGAAATTTCAAGTGATTAAATTCTTAAGAATTTAATATAGTTATAAATCTAGAATATTAAATTCAGCAATACTGGATAAACTGATAGGTCTATTTCCATATTATCACAGCTGAGCTCTCATCTATGATGTTGGACATTTCTCAAAATATTTAAAGTAAATTCACCACATGATCCAGAAATTCTATCTACTTGAAGACTGCAAACATACTAAGTTGAAACACACAGAACTCTTCGGTTCACTGCAGCATTATTTACAATAGCTAAGCTTTGGAAAAAACTGTGTCCAAAGATAGTTAAGGGGATTACAAAGATGTGGTATATATACACAATGGAATACTACTCATCCTACAAAAAAGAAAGATGAACTCTTATTTTTCACAATGTGGCTAGAACTGGAGGTGATTATGCTCGGAAATAGAAACAAAACAAATGGTCAGATAGTCAAGCCAGTTAAAAAAAAAATCCTAGAAATATGACTGTAGAGTAACTATGTGGGGGAGGGGAGGGCATGTAGAGCACAGGGGAGGGAGCACTATGGACAATGGTGGAGGACTACTGTGTCTTGGTGCTGGGTGTGGTATGGCAGGAACACCTGAAGGGGACGACCCTATACTTTAAATCATATGTAATGTTTTAACCCAATGTCAATAAAATTACAGTACCCCCAGAATAATTTTTTAGAAAAGGGGGCTGAATTTTTACTCCATACCAGTTTTTTCATTTTTAAAAATTGACATGATTGAGCTTAAGGTTGGGCAGAGGAGATCTGTAGTAGCATTGTTATCACTCACCTTAAAATTTGGTAACATAATGTAATTAAAGCTAAACCTTTCCTTCCCATTGAAAGGTAAGTTATATACAGCCTTTAAAAATAATGGAAACTTTCTATTTTCAATACCATAAATGAGTATTGAGGGCATTAGGCTAAGTGAAATAAGTCAGCCAAAGACAAATACCTCATTATTACTTTATATGGAATCTGAACAAAACCAAGCCCCACAACCTGAGAATAGATTGGTGGTTGCTAGAGGTAAGAGGTTGGGGGTGGTGAAACAGGTGAAGGAGGTTTAAAGGACAAAGTTCCATTTGCAAGATAAATAAATTATTGGGATATATAGCAATTGATAATGCCGTATTGTATATCTGAAAGTTGCTAAGAGAGATCATACAAGTTCTCATCACAAGAAAAAAATGTTTTGTAATTTTGTATGGTAACATATGCAAACAAGATATATTGTGGTGATCAATATATATAAATATTAAATCATGATACTCTACACCTGAAACTGATACAGTTTCAGAAACAAAGTGAGTTAATTTTTCTTTTGAATCCTGATTGACCTTAGTGACTTATTTGATCAGCAGAAAGTAGTATAAGTGACAGGCTGAGAGTTTGGAGACTATTTTATAAGAAGCTGTTTGACTTCTTCCCAGGCCTCTTAATTTTTCTTTCTCAGGGACCTTGAATTACTAGGTTACCTAAGATCAAAATGCTGGGGAGGCCACATGTAGCCTCTCAGTAACTGTTCTAGCAAAACACATTCTTTGAACAATCTCCATCCAGGCAGACAGGTAAGTGAAGCCATCTGAGACCTGCAGACCAGCCACCCCCAGCTGAATACCACCTCTACTGATATGTGAGGAAACAGAACAATTCAGTTAATTCCTGGTGGAATTCCTGACCTCTGAAGTTGTGATATAATGAAATGTTTTACTTTTTTTAATATTAATAGTCACTAACTTTTAAAAAATAGTGTTTTAGTATTTTTGAAAATGCTTTTTAAATATATATTTTTTACATCATTCTTCATTTTGTGCATGGTTGTAACCCCTGTGGACTTCCCACCACCAATTCACCCATGTGCCATCACCATAGTCCCGTGTGCTCTTCCCACCCGTTTTTTTTTTTTTTTTATTCATACAGATCTGGGGTACAGGCCAGAGATGCGGAGGGTGAGAGGCTTCACCAGAGACAGAGTGGGGAGCAGAACAGGCAGATCAACGAAGTACACTGCTGAGGGGAGCAGCGGGCGGGTCAGGAGAGGTCTGCCACGCCATGTGGTCACCTCTGGGGCAGGCGGGGATCGAACTCATGCGGAAGTGGCTTTAGTTTCTCAGTGCAGTGCTTTAACCCGCTGCGCCACCAGGGAGGGCCCCCACCCCTGTTTTAATTATACCCCCCTCTTTACCCCCATAGAATGTCTTTGGTTTATAGCTATTTGTTGATTTTCACTTTTACTTTATTGCAATTGATTTTCTTTCTGATCTCTTACACTTATAAACTTATGCTGTAAGTGAAGTAAGTAAACTTATGCTGTAAGTGAAGCCATCTAGCATTTTTCTTTTCCTTTCTGGCTTATTTCACTAAGCATGATCCCCTCCAGCTCCATCCATGTTGCCACAAATGGCATGAATTTATTGCTTTTTGATTGCT
Source organism: Condylura cristata (assembly GCF_000260355.1). Lineage (NCBI taxonomy): Eukaryota > Metazoa > Chordata > Mammalia > Eulipotyphla > Talpidae > Condylura > Condylura cristata. The sequence continues at coordinate 39,773,788 of NW_004567103.1, read as the reverse complement.
GAGTAATATTCTATGGTTTGTATGTACCACATCTTCTTGATCCTCTGTTTTTGGGCATTGGGATGATTCCACATCTTCCTTAGTGTAAATAGCGCAGCAGTAGACATAGGGATGCAGGTGTCCTTTTGCATTAATGTTTTTGTGTCCTTTGGGTAGATACTTAGGAGTGGGATTGCTGGATCATATGGAAGATCCATTTTTAGCAGTTTGAGAAATCACCCAACTGCTTTCCATAGAGTCACTAACTTTTAGAGCAACAGATCACCAGAACAAACAAGAAGAGTAGACTAGAGAATGTGAAGGGAAGGAGAATAGAGCCCCCTGAAAAGAGGTCACAAAAACCTGTGGAAATGAATTAAAGGTGAGCTAGGGATTCAGAAAACTTACAGCAAATTTGGGGGGAAAAAAAAAACAGAGTCACAAATTTTTAACAGGCTGCTACTGTGATTTTGAGCCTCACTCACAACTTTGGTCCAACTTCTTAGAGATTCAGAGGGAAGACAGCAGTCAAGTCTCGCCTCATGCAGATGCTGTGAACAGTAATGAATAAACATGACAAATAAATATGCTGCAAATAAGAGCTGAAAATGCTAAATATGTAAGAGGCAATCTTTGCACCTACTAAAAATCTTCCATCAGATGATTTCAATTTGGAGATGTCTCAGGAGAAAATAACTTTCAAAATAAAGATTTTTATTTTTTTTGCACTTTTATTGAAAAGGTACATTTAAAAAAATACACAGACATTTTACCATTTACAGATTGCAGATATAGATGCTCTAAGAGAACTCACTCTATTTTGTCATTTTATGATACCTCTTGCCCCTGATATCACAAACATTCCAGTCTTGATGATATCAGTTGAGAAAGGGGGGCATGGGAGCATGACCTGCAACATATTCAGTGAACAGAAAGACAGAGTGTTCAATTATAAATTTTTTATCTTCTGTACATTATTGCATCAGGGAGCCACAAAATTATGTAGCATCATTACAAATGAAAACAGGTTAAAAATGAAGAAGATAATTACGTAGAAATACATAGATTCATTGTCTTCTTGCAGAATGCACTAGAGGTGCAATAATGTGCAATTTAGGAAGCTCTTTTTCTGTGTGTATACATGTGCTTAGCAACTCAAACCAGTGAGGAAGCTACCAAATAAGTTAAACAAAAATAGCAAACAGTAATTATAGCTATGTTATATGGCTTTCTATTTTGTTTAAATATCACTAAATAAAATGTAAAATAAAGAAAACACATTACTTTATCTTTTGTTCTCTTAAAGAGAAAATTCAAAGCTACTTTGCTTCCTAACATTTACACAGCAACTAAAAAATGTTTAATTCAGACAAGAGATACAGATCTAGAACTACACAGGATACAACAGTACTTAGGTCTAAAACAGTACACAATCCCTGTCAACAAAATACACCAAAAAGAAGACGTTGCGATCGTCGGGAAGATGGTAGCCACAAGTAAGCACTTGCGTTCATCTATTGTTGTTCCACACTTGAATGTGCCCACTTGGATTCCAAAGTTATTTACAGACGTGTGAGGAAGACCCTAGTGTTCAAGTCTGTCAGGAAAAACATTCCATATTGTTTCTAAGCCGAATCACACCCATGGAAAAATAGTCAGAGAATGATAACTATATATTTTCTGACCAATACATTTGCAAGAAACCAAGTATCTCAGATGCACAAATTGATGGGGGGGGGGCGAGGGGGGCGGGCGAGGGAGATAAAGCCTTGCTGCTCAGATTCCTGCATTACGGGAGCGGACTCTGAAAGCACTCTTGAACTAATGATTTGTTACTCTTTGGAGTCAGGGCTCTAGTCTGCTGTATTTTATGACTGGGTGGGAATTGCTTCAACTGCTGTATCCTTTTGGCTTGCCTTCTCTGTTTTGCTACTGGCCTCAACGTCGTGGGGGGCTTGCAGCCCTCAATATGGAGCAAAAAGAATGGAGGCAGGTGTGGCGCGGATGGGCCCATGGCCAGGTCTCAGGAGCGCTGGAGGTATGGCGGGAGCCTGGAAGAGCGAGGCTGACGGGCGAGGTGGCAGTGATAGCGCGGAGGTCACAGCTGCTGCCGCTGCCAGGGGTGAAGACAGGAAAGCCGGGGTCAAAGGCTTGATCATATCCTTCTGGAATGCAAGTTTTGCCTAATGGAGGGAGAAAAACCAGGACAGGATGGAGATTTTTTTTTTGAACAACAGCACCACAGGTCCATTTTCATAAGTAAAATATCAAATTTAAGCTATATGCAAAAATCTTTACTCTAGGAAATCAAAAATGGTTATTTTCACAAAACTGGTTTTCAAGAAACCTGACAAATCTTTACTTGTATTTGCTTCTTTTTCAACTCTTTTCTTGTATTCTCTGCCCCTGGGCACTGGGATATAGGCACACTTCTCTGAACAGACAATGGGTTATTTCATGCTATAGTTCAGAAAGAACAAACATACCCAGAAGGTTTCCTGCTTAGATAATGGAGCTCAATTCCAGATTCTGATTTGTCTAGGCCACAATGCAGCTTTGAGGGAGTTTTTGTTGTTGTTGTTGTTTGTTTTTACAATATGCACAACCGTTTACTTCACTTCTCTTGAAAATGTTCACTGAGCTAGGTAACTGAGGTTTGGAAAATTGGAAGGCTCCCCCACGAAGAGTCATGAAAACAGAGTCGGTTTATACCTCTTTCTCTCTGACCACTCAAAGAGCATTTCTTTAAAAACTGCAGCTAATTCAAACTTCTCTTGCTGGGAATGATTTCAAGTGGGCTAGAAACTTTCTCTGTTGAAAGAAATCCCAGGGAAGAATCATTCATTTCTCTTTTGAAATCAGGAGGCACCTTGCAAGCTGGATTTACTTAATGCAGGTAACACCTGCTTGCAGCATCAGACAGTGGCTTTGAAGAAACTGAAAGGTAATCTCAGCATTGTATCCAGCTGGCCAATCTGAGCTTTACCCTCACAGGGACTGCCATACTGGGCAGAGTCCCAAGAAGATGATGAAATGATCCATCTCGGGTGGGTATATGGCACCTGTCGCTGGAACCCCCTCCCCTTCCCAGACACAGAGGACACAAACACCCATTTTACCTCTGGGGGTTGGGAGGGGAGAAAGAGAGAAAGACTTGCTAAAGTGGAAGGTATTGCACTTCAAGAGGTTCAGTTTCTCTTCCCAAGGAAGCTCTCTTCAAGGTGTTCCACAGGAGGGACAAAGCGATTCAGTCTGAAACTTTTGTCTACTATGATTATTTAAAATCAAAACCTCTCAATGACCAATTAGTCTCCAAGCCCTCCCTCCCGATAGTCCTTGCCAAGTTAGCAAGTTACCCCACAAATAGTGAACAAGAGAAGTGAACTTACTGCTAAAATGCTTGGGCTCCGCTGGAGTTTGTTGTAAGGACTGTATTTCGGCTTTAATGGTTTCCCTGCAACTCGATCCTTATGCCTTCGGCTAGAAATGTGCTGAAAAAAAGGTGATGCATTAGCTGAAACTAAATGTGAAATTTATTCAGTAAATATATTTCCTTAAAAAAAAAAAGTAAAATATATTTCCTAGATAGAGGTAGCTGGTTTTTCCATTCTCAATTCTACACCCATAGTTTCAAGATGGTTTGGGTAGTATCACCGTATTCTCTACCTTAGGACTCTTTAGCCATCCCCTTGTAATGCTTCTCTGCCTATTCTTTTTCTACCGCCTTTATCCCACTTTGCTGGTATTACCACAGTGACTGATGAGTCTGTTTCCCTAACCAGATTATGGCCTTGGAAGAAAGGCTGACCATCTCACTATCTTTCCAGAAGATCCTTCTAACAACTGTAAGCTCCAGGTGATGCCAGTGCTCACCTGTCTCACACTTGACCTGTGATCTGACAGTGTAATATTGGTATATAAATGTTTGGTACTGACTCTCTTCTACATAACTTCTGTATGTTATCTATAGAGTAAATTTAACTGAACACAGGAAAAGCCATTGCATAGATTCAGAGATACACAGTCAAACGGTAATGCTAAGCACCAGTGGCTACTAATTCAGGATACATTACCTGTTTGAGTTGAATTTCTGAGTTAACATGAACATCACAGATTTCACAATGAAATGTTTTATTCTGTAGTCCTGAACCCTTACTGCCATTCTGCATCTTTAATCTTGAGCCAGGTCTAGGATAGGATTTAATTGGACCAGCTCCATTACGAGCTTCAACCATAGTCTTGTGTTTAGATCCTAAACAGAAAGAGACATGTTAAATAGTTCTTTAAGAAGGACAGGACACTCTGTTTTCACATCCTTGAGAAATTTATTTTTAATGTTTTCAGTTTGAATTTCCCAGTGCTATTTTATGGCCATTTTGACACCAGCTATACAGTTATATTTTCATTGTAAAAAACAGGAAAGCATAATAGTATAAATAAAGAAAATATGGATAATAGAGTGTGGAATATAAGAAAATAAAGATTACCCTTACTTTTTCCAATCAGAGAGCCACTTGTTATCATTTTAGTGTATTTCTTTTCAGGTTTTTTCTTTAGTATACTAAAATCATACATAAATATCTTTATAATCATACTAATATCCTAACCATTTCATATATCAAATAATATACATATTTTCTTGTAACTACACTTTAATGACTGAATAATATATTTTACCACATTCAATTTTTGTAATTTATTCAATATTTTCCTAATGAGTAGCTTTTAAAACTTGTTTCCAAGTTTTTTCTCTTTTTCATATGTGCTGCAGTGAACAGTGTACACAGATATTTGTTTTCCTCTTTGTAACTTCACCAACATGAATTTTGGTAACCATTAGAGGTTTCTGAGGGATAAGAACGATCAAGTTTTATCTCCAACCTGCTTTTGCCTTGCTGTTTCCAAAGTCATTATTATATTTTTCTTAAAAACAGTCCTTTGAATCATAAAAGTACAAAAGACATCAAACAAACCTAATGTTTGAACAACAGATATGGTATTCTGATTGGAAAAGCTGAGCTTTGTTATAAACATTATTGAAATTCAAATGGTAGCTGCTAACCTGTGTTGTGTGCTTCTAGCTGTGACAGGGAGTTCACAGCCACTTTGCATAGTGAACAATAAAGTAACTTTTTGGCTTTTTCTTCTTCTGATTCAGAAACTGTACCAGGAGCTCCATTTGTGCTCTTGGAGGGAGAAGCGGCGGCTGCAGGTGCCAGCAGTGTTGCGCCAGATTTGAGGAGAAAGGAGCCACCTTCGGAGCTGGATGGCTGACTGGAACTGTTCACTTTTAACTTCCCTTTATCTTCTAAGAGAGACATAAGAAAGATGATATTAAATTTCATATGTCACATAAACATAGGTAAATTGCCCTAAGGAGTTAAAAGCAGGATTTTGCATTTCTATATGTAGTTTTTATGCCAGCACAGATTTTCAGTTCATTGAGTTTGACTGAAACAGAACTCCAACTTCATATCCGGTCACCTCAAGATCACAATGACTTATGAAAATTAACTTTGTTCTATCACTTACGACAGGTAACTTTCTGCCTGGCATGCTTGAATTGTCAATTCTGTTCTAGGAAGTCTTTAATATACACAGAAACCAATTACCCTGCAGTGTGATTACATGACATGAAGGTAACAGGAAGTAAGTCATTAAGCAATGATAGTTTCAGTAGAATACTCAATTTAACTATGATATAAATATAAAATTACAATTTGATTTTATATCAACTTAAAATTTTAACTTTGGGATATAAGTTAGAGGGGAGGGAGGCAACATGGTTAATTTGAATTAGTTAAGTTTTTGCTGTTCTTAATGGCAACTCAATTTATCCAAACTACATAATGCAAAGATTCCACTCACTATGATTATTAATTACTGCCAGTCTAAATCATAAGTTTTAAATAATGACATTAACCAAAAGCACAGAATGAAGATTAGCCAAGTCATTTAAAGACATCTTGGCATGTTGATCATGTAGCTAATAAATGTTTATAATCCTCAGGGCTACAAGAAAAGGAAGGGTGACTTTAACAAAATCTAACTCATCAGACCACATTTACTATTCAACACAGATTCTGTTGAGTGGCTCCTTTGGGAAAAAAAAAAACAAAAAAACAAAAAACTGGAACTTCTTAGGCAACAAAACTCCATCACATTTTAATCCTTGTAGAGCTGGTGTTCTTAGAAATTGTTTAGATATGCTGTTAGACTCTCATTAAGAGAGAAAGCAAATTAAAAGTGAAAATGCATCTGTTAAGTGCTCTGTTAATTGGAACTATATGTACCATGGGCCCAGGTGACCAAGTGAGGAGAGACGAGCAGGGGAACAGAAAAATGGTTGTGTCTGTTCTGTGTAGGGGACAAACAAGAGCATTCACATACATTAAAAGTGACTGGAGAGCCTATTTCTACTTTATTAGCAGTTGATTTTCATCTTTTCCTGCATTGGATCCATCTAGGTCAAGATCAGACATAGCAAGGATTCTATAGATAAGTTCTAAATTTGGTGGTCTTTGTAACAAATGAATAGCCTAGTACCCTTCTTATCTTTGGGTTCCACAATCTATATTCATGTTCAGCAAGTTCAGAATGCCATGAAGATAATGGAAAAGATCTAAAATTTACAATAGTGACCTCAATAGTATGAGAAAAGGAAGGAAAAAATAATTTTTCCTAAATGGTAATAGTATGTAAATTAAGTTGAGGATTATTTTCTGCCCACACTCTCTCATCTATGAATCCGCAGATTGAATTTGCAATTTTATAGGACTCACAAAGCAGTGAAATAATTGAGAAATCTTAATACTTGCCTCTACGGAATGACTCAATATCTGGTGATGGAAACAAGTTACTGCACACCAAAACCCTTCTTTCCTTCATATTTTGTATAAATTTGACCTAAAGAATCTGACCTCTCAATTACACATTTTCTTTCTACTTATGTTACTATTTAAATATCCCTTATATTGATCCCCTTTATGTTCTCTTATAACTATATAATTACATAGAACTTTATAATTTACTCAGTGTTATCACATTTTTATTATCTCTCACAACACACTTGTGAAAAAGGTAAGTCCATTGTTAATTCTATCTTAAAGATGAGGAAACCGAGTTCATCAAAGTGAACTAATACCCTGCAGACTAGGACGTGGCATACTGGGCATGATGTTTTCTTTCACAAATCGCCAGTGAGCGGATTAATCTGCCTGAACAAAGGCAGGACTTTGCACACAATAGCCACCCAGAGATGTGGCCTTGTTATACAACTACTGTTTAGTTTTGAAGCTTATTCACCCTATATAAAAATATCTATTTTGGGCCCTCCCTGGTGGCGCAGCGGGTTAAAGCACAGCACTGAGAATCTAAAGTCGCTTCCACACGAGTTCGATTCCCGCCTGCCCCGGAGGTGACCACATGGCGTGGCAGACCTCTCCTGACCCGCCCGCTGCTCCCCTCAGCAGTGTACTTTGTCGATCTGCCTGTTCTGCTCCCCACTCTGTCTCTGGTGAATCCTCTCACCCTCCACGTCTCTGGCCTGTACCCCAGTTCTGTATGCACAAATAAATAAATCTTTAAAAAAAAAAATATCTATTTTACTCAGCACTCATGGAATTCAGATTACAGTAAAATAGACACAAGTTTGTTTTTTCTCTGTATCTTGATTTAAAAAAAAAATTTACACAAATTTTTTTTCAACAAATTTCCTTTTCTTAAGTCCTTTTCAAGAGACCATTTATTCATTAACAAGTGCATATTAACAATAAGCTAATTGCTGACAGTGTGCTATTCTACCCACTGAAGGAAACAGTAAATACAATGGGTATTTACTGTTAAGCAAGTAATAGATTTCATAGAGAATGAGACAGTCATTCAGAGACCTTTAATTTGTGATAGAAACTGGTTGCATGAGAGCTTAGAGCAGGAAATGAGTACCTCTGGTTAGGATGGAGACATTTTTCATTAAGAAAGTAGTGTTCTGGCTGTCAATTTAGCTAGGCACAGAATAGATGTGAAAAAAGGTGGCAAGTAGATGGTTAAAAGTGAAAACATGAGGGAATGCTTAGGTGTCAGAAAGTCAGGTTTATTTGTTGAATACCTGATCATTGGGAATTGAATGATGACAATAGTGATAAGAGGTATTAATATAAAGGTAGATTGGTTCAAAAAATAAAGTAGTTAAAGTACACACTAAGGATAGCCATTTCCTTTTAAAAATATCAAGAGCTATGATGTGTTTAATATTTCCATTATCTAAAATTTAGATACAGTGTATTTTAATTTTTACCTACTAGATAGGTTGGAATCTTAATCTTGGAGATTAGGGAGAAATTCTGACTTTAAAAATGTGTGACTTATTCTATCATATTCATGCCATTGGACTAGCTAGTCAACAAAATAGATCCTAAAAATCAGCAAAGTCACTGATGTGTTAATATATTTAAATTGTGACACTCTTTATGGATATTTAAATTGATGTTTCAGAGACAAATTTTATTATTTTTCATTTCAATTGCTTGGTTTTTTAAAATTAAAACCCTTACATTATTTCTCTCTTCTTATGGTGTTTTAAGTCCTTTTATTTTGTGTATTTGAAAGTTTAATGAATGTACTTTCACTGCCATTTCTTTTTAATAAAGATGCATGTCATCTGGAGCTTCTAGTTAATATAAATTCCATTTTCAAATATTCCCTCACCTCATGTTAATTAGTAGGTCTTTTGACTGTTTTAATAATTTCCTGATTACTCAAACATCTTTTTTTTAAAGTTTTGTCCTACAGGATTTTTAAACAAGATTTGCTTAGCTGCATTAGAATCGTCCATGGTAACAAATAATTATAATTGTGACTTTGGTTTTTCAAAGTAGCCTCCTTAGGAGGTTTTAGATTGATTTGCTTATTTTCAAAAGTTCTGAACATTTTGAAAACCTCAATTTTTAGAACTGTTTTCATATCCAGCTGACAACTCCTGTGAAGAAAATCTGCTTTCAATATGTATTTGTCACTCTTTTTTCACTTAAGAAACTACTTGAATGAACTCACCTATTCATGAAATTTAGCACTGTATTACTCAACCACAGCCTCAGAAGACCGAGATGTTGACAAAGAAAATAAAAAGAACATACCAAAAGCTCTGAAAGCAGTTTTCAGAAATGACTGCTGTTGGAAAATAGAGGAATTATGTCCATATAAGGTCTTAATTTTAAAACCAATCAAAATTAACTTCATCATAGATCTTGTACTTTAAGCAGAACATTGGAAGTGATAAGCTTTTCATGATTTCACTTACAAAGTTTACTTTTTAGTTTAATGTGATTACTATGCTTTTAATAAAACAGATTAATAGTTTAATAACAGATACATGTCTTACACAATAAATTTATGCTCACTGTAGGAAATAGAGTCAAAGATTAAAAATCACACACGATTCCTTCATCTAGAATAAAAGTTAGCAAACTTCTCCTGTAAGTTACCAGAAGGTACATACACTAGATTTTACTGGCCACACTCTCTCTGTTGTAACTATTCAGGTCTGCTCTTGTAGCAGGAAAGCAGAAACCACCTGATTGTGATCCAGTACATCTTCATTTATAAAACATGCAGCAGGCCAGCCTAGGTTTGCTGACACTTGACCTGCAATGGCTATGTTTTGTTACAAAATAGTAAGTATTAATGCACAGAAATAATTATTCTGTAACACCTCAGCAATAAATAATATTTTTCCATGTTAATAAGTGTTAACTGGGTCATGATTTATAACACCAGAAGAGATTCATTTATGTGACTAGAATTTATTCAACTAGTCCTCTTTTGATATTTGAGTTATTTCTTTCTGGTTTGTACTTTTACTAATGTTAAAAAGACATCAAATGGAACTTCTGTTGCCTCAAAATGACAGTTATATCCCCAAATTGAAAGCAGTTGGTATTAAGCAGCTCAGCATGTAGAGAGTCCATAAAGATTCCTTAGATACATACAAGTAGTATTTATTAAAAACAGTATACTGCTACCAACACTGTATCACTCACCTCCCTGGATTATGTAAGGATTGGAGACTAGAAGTCTTACTGACATTCTCAGTTTTGGGCCTGACTGGGAGTTTCTGAATCTAGCCAAGTGAGGAAAAACGAGAAAGGTCATGGCATTTCATTTCCTAGTCTTGGCAATCTGCCAAGTGAAGAAAGGCAATGAAGGGTGGAAAGGACTGGATCAACAAGGGTTGAAGAACCTGCAAGCTCAGTTTGGCATGCCAAGGTTGAATGAGTTATCTTTTGAGCCACTAGGACATTTTGAAAGGTGTCCAGGCTTATGTCATATTATAGCACCTAACCCAAAAAGGCTGATTATGTGGACTCTGTTAGCAAGAGGCTGAGGCATAGACATCTGGCAGCAGAAGATCAGGAAGGTTTGGAAGAACCTCGGAAAGACTTCACCCAAGGTTACAGAGAAAAAGAGATGAAGAAAAGGAGGGAGGGAAGGAAAGAGAAAGAGAGAGAGAAAACATGTGCATACTCTCCATGCACAGGGTATGACTTAAATATAAAAAACATTTGCTTCTTTATCCCCTCTAGTTCCTCCACCTATCCCTAATAATTGGAAATGGATTAGAACTGAAGGCCAGAATTAGAACTGATATAGTACAAATAACAGTACTTTTTTCAAATATATGATTAAAAGTCATTTTTTTTCTAGGAAGTGGAATGCTTTTCTTTCTCTAAATGTTGTTTTATAACTCCATTTGTCCAAAAAGAAAAAAAACCACTAAAGGTTATTAGATAGATAAGTTATGCAATTTGCCTACAGTCTTCAATGAATAAATGTTAGAACACAATTCAAATGCAGAACTCTGAATCCTGAACCAAGATGTCATAATGTTCTTCTATTTTAAGGGAGAACAGAGAAAATCTCAGTCTCAGTGATACTTTCCTGAAGACAGGCATTGTTGTCAATTGAATGTATGGTAATATTTTTACATATCTTAGTTCAATGATGCCATACAAAATATAGCATGTTATAAGCAAACTTGCTGAAAACCAGGTAAAAGTTTATTTTAATACACTTTCTTTAAAGTTAAAACTTTGCATGTAATCTACAAAAGCAAATGATAGCAACATGCAATAAAAACATTTCAAGCAAAATTATTTTAAACATTACTTTTCTGGAGTTTTCATTTCTTTAGTGGATATGATTAACAGACATATGAAGGTCTCTGATTCCCTATGAAAAGTAAATATTTTCTCTTGTTTTTGTTTCTGATAACATGTCTTGATTTATCAAGTTGTATAAATTCAAACCACTAAAAGCTATCATTTGTTGCCATTGAGAAATGTGAATATCGTATTTACATATTGAAATAAGATGAAAGTGCAATAACATGTAGGCACACACACATACACTTCTTGATGCAGTGATAAGTGACAACTATTCTGAAACATATGGCAATCATACTATTTTACAAATCAAGACCTCTTTAGGAATATATCCTATGAAAATAATCATACATAAAAACATTCTTCTATCCATCGATTCATCAAACAAATCTAACAAATGAGAGAGCACTCTAGTGTAGAAGACAGAAAATAAAACACACACATGTATACTGTATATAGATATTCATATAAAACATAAGCATATAAAAGTATATTTTATATACTTCTATATGAAATAAGCATGTAAATTATGTTAATGTATTATATATCTATAAAATTATATGTAAAACATATAAAGTATATGTACTTTGTGTATATATGCACTTTATATCTCTATATTAAATGTACATATGTAATTTATTGTAGCAAGAATGCTAAAAAGAAAAAGCAGGTCAAGGCAATAGAAGTAGTTTAAGCTTGTTGGACAGTCCTGAGAGTTGATTGATAGTTGACAGACTCTTGAAATAACAGGAATTATAGCAGGAAAGACAATCCAGGAGAAAATAGTAACAATTAAAGTCTTGAAGTGAAACAAGATCAAGATGAGTGAGGAGGAGGTGAACAGAGCTTGTGGAGTTGTTGACCAGGAGCACATAAAGTTTGGTAATGCATGAGAGAAATTTAAATGTCATCTAAGTGTGATTACTGAGCAGGGGCAGGAATGATCAGAAATGTTTTCATAAGAGCATTTTGACAGCAGTGTGGATAACAGAACAGGAAAGCATAAATAGTTAAGAGACTACTGTAGTTGTCTCCCAGAGAAATGATGGTTGTTTAGATGGTAAAAATTGAGCCGTATTCTCAGGATTTATGTGTAGACGGAACTAACTAGACTTATTAACTCAATGTGGATGCCAGAGAAGGGGAGGAATCCAGATCATTACTATGGTTTTGGTATGAACATACAGTGAATGTGGGTGATGTCTGTGATTAGGAATAGACATTTAGGTTGCCAACTAAACTTCCTGATCTTTCATCCAGAAAAAATTGGCTATTCCTAGTTTTACTTCTGACTGATTTACATCAAGTAAGTGATTTAAATTATTAGTTTCTTAATAAGGACAGCTACAAAAGACTACCATTTTTTCTCATTGGGATTAAGATTGCAAAAGTGAGGTAAGGTTTCAGGTGGAAGACACAACAAATAGTTCTGTGCATTAACTCAGGTAGCTCAATTGATAATGAGATCAAGATCATGGATTCTGTTCCATACTTGAGGGCTGTGGATTTCTAAATCCAGATTATCTCCTGAGAGACTGAAAAAAAAATATGTGGAACGGTCTTCATAAACAAATTATCACAATCATACAACCCCTACTCACATTCTGTGCCCTAAAGCAATGACTTTAATTTTTAATATCTTTGTGCACAGTTTTAATCATTCACTTGTACACTTGTGTATTATTTTTACAAAGACAAAATTTTTGAATAGAGTTTTAATATGTGTCTTTGCCTTCAATGAAAATGTAGCAGGTTCTCTGCTGGTATAGTCATTCACTATTTGTCAAAATGAGTCTTTCAGCTGTGCTCAGTTATATCTACCAATGTCTTTCCAAGGAAAAGTCTTCCAGAATACTAAAGGAATCCCAAAACTTAAAAAGAGTGCTCAGGAAACCAAGTCCATAATTTTAGTAGCATTGTACTTTGTGTCTTCTGGATTAACTGAAGGCTACTACTTATCATTTTTTATAATAATTTTTGCTTTTTATACTTAATATTGCACTAAAATAATTAGGCATTAAAGACACTCTTGAAATGACTGTAGGTCGTATTATTTCTTGTATTCACAAGCGCTTTGTTCAACATCTCATTATTATTTCAAAACAAACAAACAAAAAAACACATATTGCTGCCTAACACTCATTAAGCCAAATAGCTCATTTTGGTAAGGAATTCTGAAATCATCCTCTTCTGCTCTATTATACCACTCTCTGAATGAGAAGTTAATGGGTGTCAGTCAGAGTACCTACTTCATTACCAAGTACAATATTGAGAAATAAAACTGAAAAGCCCATGGGATCTGCACTAGAGTAGAAGACACTGGAAATCTGTATGTCTGTCAGTTTGTGTGCTGTGTTGCAGAAAACTTCTTAGACTTTTGTTTCATTCCTTCCTCTTTATCTACAAATTTGACTTAGAGAAATGATAGAAACCATTAACTGATGACAGAGAAGCTTAAAGTAGAATTCTATTAAAGTAGATATATATATATATATATATATACACACACACACATATATATATATATATATATATATACACATATATATGTGTGTGTGTATATATATAAAAGAGGCACTCCCTGGTGGCACAGCGGGTTAAAGCACAGCACTAAGAAGCTAAAGCCACTTCCTCATGAGTTTGATCCCCGCCTGCCCCGGAGGTGGCCATATGGCCTGGCAGACCTCTCCTGGCCTGCCGCTGCATCTCTGGTGAATCCTCTCACCGCCCCTGTGCATCTGGCCTGTACCCCAGTTCTTCTGTATGCAAAAATAAATCTTTAAAGAAAAGCAGCACACAGGCTGCAAGATGAACAAATCATTTTGGTACCTTGACGTTCTTTGTAAAAAAAAAAAAAAAAAAGTGTAGTAAGAGATGGACAGAAGGTAGAGTACCCTCACGGTGTCAGTGGATGCACAAAGAAAAGGCTAGTCATTCATAATAAATAGGCAGGACTGAACCAACACCTGTTTATGGTGATCAGTATCTTGTATCTGAAGTACAAGAGTCGGTTGGCTTCTCTTTTGTTTATGTTTTCCTGGAGGTGAGGTGCAAAAAAACTTGGGAAATTGAGTAATGATTGCAGTGCACCATTTAAGGTGCTTGTTTGGTTTTGAAGGTAGAGTTCTTTTTGGCAAAACAATAACTACACATTTATCTTAAAATTCTGTTACAAATTAGATTTGCTTAGATTAGAAATATATAATAAACAGTTACAGGACTAACAGGTCAATAAATTAGACAAACAATAGGGAAAAAAAGGGATTCTATAGGGGAATATGTACAGTTGATCAGCTTCTCCGTGGAAACTTTATCCTTCTTAAGTCTGCTACCAACACTTTAAACTCTCATTAGCAAATATCTGGTTTCCTACTTCTTAGAAAAATGGGGAGGCTGGATGAATTTACCTTTGATATTACAATACCTCCCATGTGCACCTACTTTCTTTGTGTCTCTGAGGAAAAATTGATATCCCCTGAATTGTCTTTCCTTTAAATCTCTCTCTTTCCTACAGATGCAACTACCCTCTACTGGGCTCTTTGTGTTTACAGAATGCTGAAACTTACACATTTCAAAAGTTACTGACTTAGTAGACTCTCCATTTATCTACTCTGTGGTACTGAACTTAGAGTGGCCAGTGAAGTGGCTCTTACTACTTCCTCTTCATCTGTCCATCCTTGCCCTCTTGAAAAAGCGGACTTTTTGTGTCTTAGAGAGGATGCCACCCAAAACCAATCCAAATCCCCAGCACTTCATCTTTATACCAGGTGGCCTAAGACCAGTACACTGGGTCATCCATTCAGGCTTCCTCCAACTGGATGCTTCTTCTCAATCTAATTCCAAGTGTCCCTAAGGGTTACATATACATTGGATTACATAGGCTGGCTTATCTCACAAAACCTAGTAGTAGCTATACTACTCATATGACTTCCTGTTGGAAAATATCTGGTCTCAATGTCTCCCCAAGGGGTAAACTATTGAACCTTTGGAAACTGAAAGGCTTCTCTATATGCTTATGCTTTTTGCAGCTAATGGAAACTGAACAGAGTACTTCAGTGACAAGATCAGAAACACCTAATAGCCAAGGACCAGCAGTGAACTTACAGCTGGAATCATATGTCTTTACCTTGAAGTGGGGGGAGAGGGAAGTTTACTTTCTTAATTTAGGACACATGAAAGTCAGGTGACTGTTCTCACAAGTTCAAAATAGGTCCTGTACTGTAATTTTCTGCCAGTCCTGATTTAGGATATCCCTGCTCTTCCATTTGAAAGACTATATCAAAAGAGATTGGGCCTCTGGGCTACACCCTGCACAGAGTTTGTGGCCCCATGAAATGCCAGTCTCACACTTAGATAAACTAAATGTCTCCATGTTGAAAGCTGGCAGCCAGACTCTATCAATGAGCTGGCCCTGAGATTAGTGAACTTGTCACTTTTCTAAGTGAGCACAAAAGAAAGCTTGTTTGCTAGAGTTTGAATTTTATGAACAGCTTTCCCCTGTTCTGTGTAGTTTTCCAGCCATTTGACTCATACAATTGCGACATCATACTTCAACTCCTTCAGGCTGAAAAATTGCCCCTTTTTGATTTGTCACCAAGAAATGTGAAACAGTTATTTCTGAGGCAGTTTTATTATGGAAAATATAATAAGAAACTCATGTCACTCAAATCAAGTCCTTCAGGGAGTCGGCCCAGCAATTCAAAAGTCAGGAATAAGATTAAAAACTAATTTTCTAGAAGGAATGAAGAGCAGGTTCTTCTTTTAAAAGCATGGTCCTTTACAGAGAAACATGGATTCTCAAGGTAAAGAGAAACCATTGAATTCTGCACTTTCCACTGTCTTCTCTAGTGCAGAGTTGAAGGCTTAACTCTGATAGTCCAGGCAGGGTGAGGTGCACATTAAAAATGAAAAGGTCAGCACGAGAGCATGAAGGTAACAGATTTTTTTCTCCAGGGCAGTGAAATTCTTGTTAGCACACAAGCTTATTGCCTCAGGCTGCTCCAGGGAGATGGGTCTTGGCTCTCACTCATTATGGACCTAACTGGGTCCAGCTAGCCCTGAGGAGACTGTGCAGACACTCAAGGGCTGGAGTGCCTGGGTATGAAAAAGCCATCAGTATATTAAAAATATATTGCTAAACCAATCATACCTTTCCATTTTAAATGTAGCATTTGTGCCTAAATGCAATCTGCTGCTTTATTATGAACTTGCCAAAGCAGTTTTATATTCAAGACCTATAGGTTGCAAGACAAAGTCTATGAACTGTAGAAAGTCTTCTTTAAAAAACTGATGCAATTTGACTCTCCCTGGTGGCACAGTGGATTAAAGTTAATACTGCAAGTGAGCTACAGCCCCTTCAAGCCACAGCCCCTTCAGTGCGAGTTCCGTCCCTGGTCCTGGAGATGACCACATGGTGCAGCAGACCTCTCCTATCTGGCCCGCTGCTCCCCTCAGCAGTGTATTTCATTGATCTGCCTGTTCTGCTCCCCACTCTGTCTCTGGTGAATCCTCTCACTGCCCCTGCACCTCTGGCCTGTACCCCAGTTCTGTATACATAAATAAATCTTCAAAAAAACCTGATGTAATTTAAGAGAGCTGCATGTAGGAATACTGCTACACGGGGATTAATGACTGCAACATAGCACACTGAACAAGAAAGAGATGACTTCATGGCCAACTATAATATAAAACAAAGGATTTTTTTTTGTTTGAAAAATATTTATTAATTCACCTGAAAAAGTTCATCCATAAAACAAAGAATTCTTATTAAAAAAAAAAAGCATCAAATACTTATCAGAGTGAGCTAACTTGGTTTAGTGAATGTTAAACAATAACAAGGGCATTGTTTGTTTTGAATATTGAACAATAATGAGATGTTGGACAAAGTACTTGTAAATGCAGCAAAAAAAACGAACTTCAGTCATTTCAGTGAATGCCCCTGTTGCCTAATTCTTTCTTTAGGAGTTCCTATACCATTGTACCAATGTCCCATGAGATATAAACTTCATTAAGTCATTAGAAATTATTATGCAAATAAGTGGAATGTGGAATAAAGAGCCCATGATCATCTCTCACTAAACAAGGGTTTTTATTATTCTTATTTTTTAATATAAAATGTTTGGGGGGGGGAACATTGATTAACAACACTGTGTATGAATCAGAAGTAGAGGATCACGCCTATCCAGACACATCTCATCCTGCTGTCAGGTACACACAATCCTCTACTACAGTCCGGCTTTGCTCTCCACTTTCTCTGTCCTCTTCTGATGGTCTCACTTTTACAGTCTTATTTTCTAGAATTTTTTAAATGGTTTGGT
Organism: Condylura cristata; assembly: GCF_000260355.1. Classification (NCBI taxonomy): domain Eukaryota; kingdom Metazoa; phylum Chordata; class Mammalia; order Eulipotyphla; family Talpidae; genus Condylura; species Condylura cristata. The sequence continues at coordinate 39,756,333 of NW_004567103.1, read as the reverse complement.
TTGGTCCGATGGTTTGTTTTGTTTCTCTGTATTTTATCTATGAGTGAATTACCTGGTATTTTTCTCTTTTTGTCTTATTTTGCTTAGCATAAGCCTCTCTAGTCCCAGCCATTCTGCTATAAATGACAGCATGTGTATGTGTGTTTTATGTGCGTATGAGTGTGTGCACGTATACATACATATATATGTTATTGACGTGTGCGGTGTATATTTCTTCTTAATTTGCTCATTTTTTGTTAGGCATAGGTTGTTTCCATAACTTAGCTTTTGTGAATAGTGCTGCAATAACATACCATTAGTGTTGTTCATTCTTTGAGTAATAAGAGTAGAATTACCGGATTGCATGGTGGATCTATTGGGTTGTCAGAAAAGGCATGATATATTTTGTCTTTTTTTCATGTGTCATGACTTTTCTGACAATCTAGTATTTTCTGTATTTTGAAACAGCTCCATATTGGTTCCCATAGGGGACTGGTCAGCCTATATTCCTACCATAAGTGTCCAATTATTCTTTTTTTCTCTACACCTTCAACAGCACTTGTTTTTTGTTTTTTTTTCTGGTCCATTCTCACAAGTATGTGATGGTAGTTTCAGTGTGCATTTCCATAACGGTAAATAATGAATGAGCATATTTTCATCTGCCTGATGTATATCTTCTGCAAAGTGTCTAGTTAGTGCTTATGTCTATTTTTTGATTTGGTTGTTTTTTAAGTTGTATATTTTGGATATTAGTTGCTTGTCTGATGTATGTTGTGCAAACATTTTTCTCTCCTGTTCAGGAGGCTGTTTGTTTGAATAGTAGTTTATTTTGCTATACAGAGGATTATTACTTTGATATAGACCTATTTATTTTTGCTTTTGCCTTTTCCCTTGCTATTGGTCTTGAGTCCACACAGACATCCCTAAAGCCGACTCTGTGGAGTGTTTTACCTACATTATCTTCTATGTATTTTGTGGCTTCAAGTCTTATATCCAAGTCATTAATCCATTTTGAGTTAATTTTTATATATATGGAAGTCTAGTTTCATTCTTTTCAAGTTGCTGTCCAGTTCTCCAAATACCATTTGTTAAAGAGACTTAAGTTTTTGCAAATGCATTACTTTTTTGCTTTTTTGTGTCCATGTTCATCGGAATATTGGCTTGTAGGTTTTGGGTGTGTGAGGTATCTTTGCTATTGTTATGAGTGTAGTGTTGAGCTCATAATATGCATTTGTAAGCATTCCTTCTCATTAGTGAAACTCATTAGTGAAAGCACCTGGTTCTGGAATTTTCCTCCAAATGTAGCAGGTCACAGTAGTGAATTTGCAGGGCTTCCCCGTTAAGACTCTGTCCTTAAAATCACATTTTATCTAGATTTCTGAATGACTCTGAGACATTATTTCTCCTTCTAGTTCTTACTTTCTAGTAGCCATCAAATGATTGTTACAGTCATTAAATAATATATATAAAATGTTTAGTACAATGTCAGGCACTTAATTATCATTCAGTTACATGTTAATCGTTTCCATAGTTGTTAAAATTACTTTTTGCATGTCAGTCTAGTAAGTATGAGTCTGATTTTCTAGGATATACTATTTGGTAAGTAGAGTAATATGGAAGATGACGATAGCTGAACAATGTAAGTGGCAGTTGTCACCTTTAAGTGATGGCAGCAAGAAAGGAAGGCTAAAACGGACACACCAAGAGGACTAACTCCTTCCTCTCCAAACTGTGCAAACATAATACTTAGGCATTTTTTATTGCGCTTTACATTTTACAAATCATTTCATTTGATTCATACAATGCTGATGTGATGTAGGGAGGGGATGATTCCTACTTGGTTAGATTATTTAATGCCTTCTCTGAAATCATAGCTAGGTCAAAAAGCAAAAAGAACAACAGCCCTGTCTAGTATAATAGCTACTAGCAATGTACTTCTACTTAACACTGAATAGTCAGTTCTTCAGCAGTACAGTCCTAGTTATGTGTGGCTCATAGCACACATGTTGGAAAACATACTGCAGACCATTTTCATCACCAGAGAATATTTCATTGACTAGTGCTTTTTCTGTAGAAATGAGAGCATCAAGTCATATGTCTGGTGTCCATAACAGTAAACTGGACTTTCAAAAAGATAGTCAGGAAAGAGAAAAACATTAGAAAGTATTTTAATGAATAACTCTTTAAGATTTATACTGTAAAGTTAAAATTGTCTGGCATTAGACTTTAGTAAGTAGCATCAGAATTGTGCTGTAATTCCCCAAAATGTCTAGTATTAAAATGCTTTATACACAGGATCTACAAATACTTATTGAGTTGTTGTTTGATCATCCATCCATTTAAAAAAAAAAATGTCACTGTAAGGGAATTCTTCCTGAAGCAAGTTAAGTGGAATGATATAAAAATGTAAGTAGTAACCTTTGTTTAAATTTTAAGAGCATCTACATTCGTACATTTAAAAAATTATTCTATATACATATAAAATCTTTTTATATTCAAGTATCTTTTTCCTGTAGAGAGGAGGTTGTAAACAAATATAATCAAGAAGTGGATACCAGTTAAGCAATAAACTGTTAATATAATATATGACTTAACAAGAATATATCCAAGGTCTGATTTTTTGAGTGGTTTGTAATATATCCAGTAAATTATAAGTCAGCTTCAGGTTTTTGTAGGAAAAAGTTTTTTGAAGTGGAAAAACTAATAATAAATGCTCAGTATTATTTTGAAGCAATAAAACATGCTTGAAAGTTTCAGAAGTTAGTTTTTAAAGGACGACAAACACTTCATTACCTAAAATCTTCAGCCTTGCATAGCAGGAAGCTACTGTCAAATTCAAGGTACATGAACAAAAATGGAGGCAGTTTCAGTTTTTAAATTGACTTTGAAAGTCTTAATGATATATGTACATTTCATGAAACTATGAGCCTTAGTATAATGCTCTGTGAGACAGATGGAACTCAATTTATGTTCTACATGATTGTACCCCAGAATTTCAGACTTAAGATGTTTGTCATACAGTTAGCTATTTATGAGGGATACTAAATCTTGATCTCCTGGATTTGGATAGATGGATGCCAAATTTATGGATGACACTTGTGTATAAGTGACAAGAGCTACTAAAGCAGAACACCATTATTTTCTTCTATTCAACAGCACAAGGTCCTGTAGTTAGAGATAGAAAGGGGCACAGAGGCAACATCAAAGACCTTGCAAGCTAATCTATGGAGTCCTTCATGAATCAGAGGAAAGAAGAATCTGTCATTTGGAAAATGTCCTATTTTGTAAGAAGACATCAAAACAACGAAACATACAGTAGACCCCATAAAAATGATGAGGTGAGGGTCCCCATTTGTAGAAAAACTCTTTGATAAAATTGAAAATGCCCTATTATAAGGCAACAGGGTGACCATAAAAAGCTGACCAGGGCAGCTTTTTAGGCAAATCATACAGATCAACTAGTTGATAATGGCTCTAGATTCACACCTGAAGAATAGCCGCTATGCATAAGAACAGCATGACTATTTTTTCCCTCTCTCCCTCTTCTGTCTTTTTTGAGATGGTCATCTCATAGTCTCTATGATATAGATATCAGTATAGGGATAAACAAAACAATCTCCCTACCACAGTGATTAAACTTTTAGATGGAATGAGTAAAAATGCTACTGCAAATGTGGACAGTGTTCAGTACAATTCAACCATCTTCCTTTTAGGGGCAGTTCCAGGCTTTCGTCATTGTGGTGATGCAATTGCCAGTGTTAATCTCCATCTTAAGTAGATTTGGTTATAGACAGAAAATGATTACAACTGCCAAGTGGTATGTAGCTTTGAGAATATCATTTACTTGAAAGGAGAGTAGCTATAACTTATAAAGTTTTGTGCTATCATAATTAAATGCTACAAATAATAAGAATGCTAAATTTGAGAACTCTTTGAGAGTGAGAAAAATTATCTTTATATTCATTGCTGCATCCCAATATCTGACAAAATATGCAGATATACTGTACTATAGTATAGATAATAGTTTTGAGTGAAATTGGATATTAAGTTTGTTGCATGAGCATATAAAAAAAGGATATTAATATCAGCCATACCTGAAACAGTTGTCGAGAAGGCTATACAAAAACATATGTACCTGGATTTTGTAAACTGCACAAATTTAAGTGTTTCTATGGCTCTATTTCAAGCAGAGCATGCTGGTTCTATAATTTTTGTTCTTAATTGCATTTGTAAATATATCTATAGCATTTTGAATCATTCCATCTGCTTTTATCTGTTTAGCAAGAAACTGATTAAAGATTGTTTAAATAGCTTTAGATATTTTGAACTAGAAATATATTTTCCCCATCTTGACATCTAATTCATTAAAAATATCTCATGCTAAAGACTAGAATATGGAGCATTAGGTGACTATCACAATATTTTTATCATTAAGCTGAATATCACAAGATTTTATAATTTTCAAGAAATAAGGTTTTTGGAAGGTTCTGTATTTTTGAACCTGTCACAAAAAACATTCAATATGATGTATGGAGAATATTATCTCAGGGAAGTTTACTGTCATATGGCATTATGGCATTTGAACTCCAGGGAGAAATTTGGGTAGAGTGTCTGGCCAACATATTTTAGCCATCTTCCTGAAGCTGCCTAATGCTTGCTGTGTTTTGACCCCAATTCTCCCAAAGTACATTTCTCTTCCCTCCTACTATGTTTTGAACTTCCACTGATGTATCATTAAAAGTTGGAATAGGTCCTATGAGATCTTAAAGCTATTACTTTGGATTTTACATTTAATTCTACCCCAACTCTAAGAAGTTAATGGGTCAGCTAATCTCACTTAACTGTCTTTTTAACATGCCTATTTTTTTTTCCAATCATATGGTTATAATTTCTTATAATAAATGAAATTACTATTAGTGTGATTTGAAGTCATTTTGTTTACTAAGCTGAGAGAAAGAAAAAACTTTGCCATAATACCCTGAAAATTTATAACTGATAGCTCCATTATAACAAATCTCTTTGTATTGCACAGATCTGGATATAACATGAGCCACATTATGTCTCCAAATGTAACATGAGAGGGAAAAAACAAACAAACAAACAAACAAAACTTGTTCCAAATACCAAATTATCAGATAACAGACTTTTCTAGTTCTTAGAAGATTATTAGGCCACTTCTTAAAAGAAATAATCTGTGCTCTTGATGAGCAGAGAAAGGTCATCTGTGGCCCTCATGATCCTTGTCAAATTTCTGAAATCACACACTGTACTAGTCTGATGTTCAATGACTCCCAGTCTGTGGCTCTCTCAGATGTTCCCTTCTTCACATGTGGCTATTTCCTCTCTCTCAGGATATGTGCCCATTGAGCAAATACTCTATGGCTGTTATTGATGCTAAAACATAAGTGTGGAAACTGAAAATGCTGTGAATGTCTGTATATTTAGTCTGGCAGCTGAAACATCAATTATAATAACTAATGTTTCACTTTTCATTCAAGTGTCTAAGAATCACATAGAAACAGATAAAGCCCACTTGACAGGAGCTCTTCATTCAGAAGAAAAAAGACCAATGCTTGGGAATTTCAGATGCAGAAGTATTGTCAGTCAACTGTGACTTCTCTCTGTGCCTGTTACTCTAATGTCTGTCTGATTCCTTAGAGGCAATGTTGTCTAAAATAAGACATTTCAGTCAATTAAATGCCATAGGCATCGTTCCTCTGCCCTCCACCTTCCTCTTCACATTCCGCCTAGATCATTTATGAAGGAGTGGTTTTTCAAGTCTCCTGTTCTCCTATTACTAATAAAGACTCAGATTCTGACAAAATTGTGGGAGCTTTTAAAGGATCTAGAAATAGATGGTTAACAATAGGTTATGAATTACATTACTTAGACCAGATCTCCCATCTGGGCAAATCTTCTAATTTTCCAACTTGAAAATTCTACAAAACATATGTGGGGATTCTTGTTGAGAAACTGACAATTGAAGGTGACAAAAGAACATATATCCATTTACCGAATGCAACCCACTTTATGCTTAAATAGTACTATCTTTCAACAGATTTGGTACTGCCCTTGTGGATACAGTAGGACAATTAAAATACTTCTTTAGTACTTATTGAAATGAAATGAGAAATAAAAAAGAAAAGCATTTTAAATCATCCAGTCAATGGTTTACCAAATAATTCATACAGATTTTTGAATAAAGAAACCTGGAAAATGTGGTAACCCCAAATTACTGATAGGTTTTATTACTTCTAATCCAGGTTTGGGTTGAAATGTTGAGTTAGGTCAATACTGTTAAACCTCAGGCACTTAGCTGGGGGGACAGGAAAGAGGCAGAGAATGTAGAAGATGAAGGGTTAAAGACCTGTGTGAAGTTATTAAAGAGATTTGACTGAGATTTCTCCTCTCTCCCCACCTTTACCCTTTAGGGTTCCTCTAGATCTCAGTTCCCTTTATGAGTTTATCTGCTGCTACACTTGACTCTGTTATGTTCTGATTGCTCACTAGGAAAACACACTTGCTTAGGCAATCGTTTTCACTGAGCATTCTCTAGCAGTGGAGAGTTAGAATAAAAGCCTTGAAAAGTTAGACTTTTATTTTAATATATGCTATTGGGTATAGGTATAAGGCATGCTGTATTTTTTCTGACTTAGTAATCTTAATTTGAATTTCTGTTTTTAGACTGCTCTTCCTTGGGTTTATCGCCTAAACCTCCCCTCCCACTGCTTCCTTTTCCTTTTCTTCCGTGCCTTTCTTTCTCCCTTTAATTAAAGTATTGATTCTATTCTCAATTGATCCTTCTTTCATTGATCCTCCTTTACTGAACATTCTAACACATTTTTCCTGCGCATTACTTTTACCTAGAAAACATCCAGAGAAACCCACATCCCAAATAATAATATAACTCAAGGGGAGCATTGAGCACACATCTAGCAAAGTTGGAACAATTTCAGGACCTACCAATTGTGCTGTTAGCTGATGTTATAGACGAAAGAATGAATTGACATTAATCTCCACTGCTTTAACATTTTGCTTATAACTAGTTATGTGAATAAATACTATAATTCAGGTAATAAAACACTTGACAGAATATTGTTTTACAGAGACAACAGCCTGTAGAAAATTAAACCAGAAACTCAGGGGATGATGAATCCTATTTCTCCAATAACTTTAGCAAATAACTGCCACAATGTGTAGTTCCACTTGGTTTACTATTATTTTGTAAATTGAAAATAGCATTTGACCTTAATATACCATGGATGTGGGTTAAGGAATAGAACTAGAAAATATTTTGTTCTCTCAAAAGGGAAAAGGGTGATGTAATACTCCAATATTTATTATCTGGTTGTCAGATAACATGATAATGTCACACCTTCCATAGACTCCATGCCTAAGCTTTTCTAAGCCTTTCTTAAATAAAGGAATTGCTCTTCTCTAAAGAACCTGGAGGGCCTTTCCTTTTATAAAGAAAAATATGTTCACATCTCCTCATATTTTACATAGGTGGAAAAGAGGCAGATGTTTGTGTATGTGTTTCCAACAACAAAGGTCATGAGAGTCAAACATAAGTGAAAGAATATATTCTCTTAGGCTCCTTTAGCAGACATTGTTCCTTAATTAGTCACTGAATCAAGATGACTTTTATATCGTGTGCCCCGAGTGGTAGATGTGTGTCTGTGAAAATCTATTCAACATCTACTTTCATGGCCTACATGCTAGAAAAATGATTTTTTCCCTTTTCCACTGAATAGCTTGAGCCTATTCATAAATACTTTTAATTCATGGAGATGATGAAATTCAAATTCTTAAGATACATCTCCATTAGAAGCCAATTCCATTTATATAAAATTCTTCTGTTGGTCAATTCATAATTTCCATAGTTCCCTTAAAATATATGGCTTATTTGCAAATAGGTGAAGTCTGTGGAGATCTTAAAATACCAAGTATTTTATTATTAAACTCATCACTAGATTGCTTTAAAAATGACTTTCATTCAAGTAACTTCACCTTTTAGATCCTTCACTCCCCTTTGCAGGGGTAAGAGAATAAAAAAAAATCACCAGTAAACAAGTTTAGTAGTTCCTTCACTAAAAAAGTTTATAATAAAAAACCAAACAGAAGATGAACAAAAGAAAAATAAAGTCAATATTTTAGATTCATTTCTTGATTTTTGGAATCTGAACACAATACAGCCTCTACTTATTATCATGCATACATATACTTATATCTACAACTACATGTACTTACACACACGCACACACACACACACACACATACTTAAGTGTTTATTTTTAACAACATGGGATGGTAACAGATCAAATGCTTAAATACCATGCAAACACATAACCCTTCCTACAAGGAAACATATTAATATTATAAAAACAAATCATGGAAAGTCGCATGCAGTGCTGAGGAGAGGAGACTGGGGTGGGGCAGGGGACGAGGAGAAGCACAAAGAATGCAAAGAACAAAAAGTGTCATTGACCTGATTTGTCAGAGCTGTTGCCTGTGATTGGAGTGATGGAGCAGCTGGGATTAGCCTTTGCGCTGTCCTTGGAAGAAACCATTTTGGGTTTATTTTTCGTTGCCTCTAGTGCTTTGACCTTCTTGGCATGTTTACTTCCTTTGTAGTGGGCCTCGGCCTGGCTCTACAAAGGAGAACAAATCAGGCTCATTTTTTGCTACTTACAAACACAATGGATGATCATGCAGGAAAAAAACACACCCAATCATAGGCACCACATACATTTACAACTCAGCACTCAACTATGCTTTCGGCAGTTAATGAAGTGGTAGACCAGTATCTCAGAGGTTTTTGCACACTGAAACCTTCCACACAACACAGAGGACTCGATGTCTTTAAAATCCAGACATTGTCTAAGTGGATGACAGGGCCAGGGGTAAACTGTGACAAAGGTGAGCTCTGTCATCAGTGTCTCCCTAGCATTGCCTGTCGGGGTTACTTTTCAAACATTTGGCCAGCAGCAAGTTGCTTTGTGTGTTCTACCTACGCATGTCTTTCCACAACTCCTCTAACTTGGTTCTCTTCAACTAAAAACTGGTTTTTCTGCCTCTACTTATTTTCAGTTGTTCTGAGAACAATTGATGGACAAAGCAACTTGCTAGTGACTGGAAATGGCTCTAAGTATTGGAGTCACCTACATGCACTTCATGCATCATTTTAATGAGTCCAGGTCAACAAAAATGGAAACCAAAAAGCTGGTAGAAACGCTACTCCATTCTGATCTCAGAAGTGATTTTGAAGTCAAAATAGTATTACATTCATGTATCCACAAAGCATAGGTAAAACTATGTTTAATACCAGATCAAAAGGAAGAAAAGAGATAAGATCAGAGACTATTTTAAAATTTCAAGACAAAAACAAATTACTACTAAATAAGAAAATATTTAGCCAACTTACTAATATTTGGAAAATTCCCCTCTGCTTAAAGAGAAAGGATTTTGGTTTTTTGATATCTCCTATTACACATTTAGCAAAAGAACCTAAGTATATTAACTTAATTTCATTTTGAATAAACCTTGTGAGTATAAACATGCATTTGATTAAAATAACCAAAAAACTAAAACACATATTATTTAGCATATTAGAATAGATCTAAAAGTAAAATTTATGATAAACTTAACATATAAAGCAAGTTTTTATTAGAGTATTTCTAAAATAATAACTTTAAAAATAATTTAATAGTTTATTTTTACATCATTTTGTAATAACTTTTTATATCAGCTTTCCTTATGTCTCCATGTGTTTGAAAATGATATACTGATGTTTCCATCTGTTTTTTCCAGCAAGCAGAGTACAGATGGTGTGTGTGTTTATAAGTAGGTAGAGAAAAGTGAAATTGGGCAGGACTTATCAGCTTTTAATTCTGTATTTCAACTGAAGATTTCCAGCATATAACTGATCATCCAGAACAAGAGCCTTGAATTAATAGTCATACTCCCTAACTTCCTTAGTATTGTTTTACAAATTGGCTAAATATTTTCAGTCATTAGGAACTTTTCATTGCATTTAGTTCGCTTTCTCAAGGACCTGTCATTTTGTTCTCTGTCAAGCTGAAGGAGCAACACACAATTACAACAAAGGAGAAGAGTATAACATTACTTCAAGTCCTTTACTTATTACTAAGAAAAGTAAAATCCAGTTAATATAGTTAGGCAGCTATAAATATACCCAAGAAATGAACATTAAACTGAAAATTTAAAAATTGATAATGTTAATAATGATGACTAATATTATTGAAATTGTGCCAAGCATACTTCTAAATGCATTACATGTATTAACTCATTTATTGCTTATAATATATATATTTTAAGATTTAGTTATTTGTGCATACAGAACTGGGGTTCAGGCCAGAGCTGGTGAGAGGATTCACCAGAGACAGAGTGAGGGGCAGAACAGGCAGATCGAAGAAGTACACTGCGGAGGGGAGAAGCAGGCGGGTCAGGAGAGGTCTGTCAAGCCACGTGGATCCCTCTGGGGCAGGCTGGGATCGAACTCATAGGGAAATGGCTCCAGCCTCTTAGTGCTGTGCTTTACCCCGCTGTACAACCAGGGAGGGCCCTATTTCTTATAATATTGTAAGGTAAGTATTACTATGAGTGAGTAGCTTATCAACAGAAAAGCCAGATGCGGAGAATTTACATAACTTATGTAAAGTCTCACGGATAGGTGTAGAAGTCACTCTGCAGATCAAAAATGTTTATAAGTATGCCCCTATTAAACCAACAACCCACACATCATATACATACATGTATTTATAATGTTAACATCATAATATTAGAAATGGCAAGTCACAAAGAATGCGGTATTCTTTTAATGACTCAGTGAAGGTTTTTATTTTAGCAAAGGTTTCTATTAGTGAGGGGTATATACTTAATTCATGGGAAATATGCTAACATAATACCTTAGGCTTGATTCTTCTACTGTATATCTAAGAAAGAACCACTTTTTAGATATATAACAATTTCTACAAGACATGAGACTTACTAATTAAACTTTTTTTCAAGATTTCTGAACAGTGTAATGATAAGCACAAGATAAGCATAATGTCATATCCCCAACACTGTAGAAACTAACACATAAATTAACACTTGTTATAAAGATCTAGCTAAATGACACCTCACTGGTTGCCAAGATGGAGAGAACTCTCCAAAACCACAATCCACTTTCCTTTCAACTTCTGGAATATGGAAAGAAGTACAATAAGGGCTCTTAGCTTCTGTTGACTATGTTGAGAAAAAAGTTGTGAAATTAGGACAGTAGGACTATTCGAACTTGGCACCTTTCTAACTCTTGTGGTATTCTTGGTAGTAATGCTTTGCTGTTCTTAGTACTGTATCTGAGGCAGTTTCTACAGCTTCTAAATACTGGGCAAATCTTTAAATAAAACTGAGTACTGCTTAACGGAATAAGATTACCCTATTGACTTATTATCTAGACATTACCTTAATTGAGGAATGAAAAAAATAAGACAAGAGCCAGAAAACACATGTGCTGGGGAACTCAAGTCCAATCAATGATGGCTTCTGTATCACTTTTAAGAGATCTGGTTGACCAAACAGGTAAACATTCTATCCCAATGAATAATCAACAGACACAAATTTGTTTAGCACTAATGACTTTCTCTCTGCTTCCTGCTAAGTGCCCCAAACTGGCAGTGAACACAGGAATCTCTTGGCAAGAATTGCCAGAATAAAAAAGTTACTTCACTTAAAGCCTCATACTAATCTTCACTCAAGCATTCATCTTTATCTAGATAGTTTTTTTTCAGAGTTCACTACAATAGTTACCTGCCCACCTATTGGTAGAGGCATAGTTTTGACATGTAATGACAAGTTTTTTTTTTTTTTTTGCATTCATATCTACCTTTGTTATTAAAGATTTTCATTTTCTCAAATTCTCTCTATATTTCTCATGAACCTACTGTTCCAAACAAAAGAAAGTAAAGACTGAAATAATACACGGCACTAAAAATGAAATCATAATAATGGTAAAGTATAAAACTCACTGTGCTTCTATTTCTGGTTTTTATCTAATTTGGATTTCAGAGAAGGGATGGATCTAGGAAAATGATATTAAATTGCATTCTTGTTGTGCAGAATGAATAGTCGAGGCACAAACTCACAAAGTAGTTGGGGAAGGGCAACGTCACTCTCGCCAAAGTACTCAACTACTTATTTACCAATAGAACCAATCTTACTGTATTTTAAAAAGTAATTGGAACTGTTCCCTTAATTAAAGAAAGTAAACCATTAAAATTACTGGCATCTGTTTTTCTTTCTAAGACTTCAGATTTCAATGTGTTAAGCAGTGCTATGCTATATGAAAAACAGGTCATTTAGTTTTCGGGAAAACTCTTTACACTGAAATGCCAAATAAAACAGATATCAAATGAACTATCATAAAAAGCAGGTTAACGAGGAGAATTCTGATTATTTATTCTACAAGGAATTATTTACCAGTTGTCATGTTCTACATATTGTGAAAGATTAAAAACAAAGACCCTTCACACATGAATAGTAGTGGGAAGATAAGACATGCATGCAAATAACAGTACTCCAAAGTGGAGAACAGAAATGTAAAGAGCAACAAAGAAGTATGGAATTCAGAGAAGGGACAAATCTCTTTTAATTGGAGAGGAGAAGGGAAGCTTCCTGAGAAAGAGACTTCAGAGTGGGATCCTGCTGAAAGGATGAAACTATGAATTGGCAATGTAGAGAAGAAGGAATTTGAGGCAAAGGAATCTACAGTGCGTAGGACAGTGATGTTCTATGGGTCTGTGAATTATGCAATAGTCCATGAACACATTGGCTTCTCAGCATTGTGACAACACACAGAGATAAATGGAACAATGGGGAAAGACTGCTATATCATGCTACCTTGAAAATGATCTCCTGTAAAACAGAAAACATATATTATACAATTTTTTAAAATGTCCAAAAGTTCTATTTACAAACATCTTGTATAGAAATTGGTTGTGGGGCCCTCCCTGGTGGCCCAGTGGGTTAAAGCACAGTCCTAAGAAGCTATATATAGCCACTTCAGCATGAGTTTGATCCTGGGCCTGGAGATGATCCACATGTCAAGGCAGACCTCTCCTGTCCCGCCCGTTGCTCCCCTCAGCAGTGTACTTCATCAGTCTGCCTGTTCTACTTCCCACTCTATCTCTGGTAAATCCTCTCACTGCCCCTGCACCTCTGGCCTGTACCCCAGTTCTGTATGAATAAATAAATAAATCTTAAAAAAAAAAAGAAATTGGTTGTGAAATGAGATGTTTTTACAACACAGATTTTATCCTCTGTTCTAAACTATAGTCCTATATTCAAACAACCAAATTATTTAAATTGAATTTCAGTAATTATTTGAGGTAAAAGTATGATCCTTAAAATACTATAGCTAAATATTTTAGAAAACAAACTAAAGATTACTGAGTAAGAGTAAAATAATAAATCATTGCTTTAACATATGATTACTTTTAACTTTTTTTTTTTTTGCTTGTTCTTATTGTATTGACATGGTCACACACAGTCAGAGAAAAAGCTACAACATAAGTAATATAAGATAAGCCCAAGAGAAAAAATTTGGATACTTAATCCAAAGATCACTCCTGAGCCTTTCTGCTGATGAGTGTATTATAAGGTCTGCAGATCACTAGGGACATACTACTGGCTTTCATATTCACGTTGTGTAGTCCTCATCGACTAGAATTTGTTGAAAAGAAAGCCCAAGTGAAATTTTAACTATTGTCAGACTTTAGGCCTAAAAAGACGATTGTTTTGCTAATTTGTAATTTGTAGCTAAGTGAAAAACTCTTTGCTGCAGGCTGTCTAGGTGCACCAAACTACATTACTCCAGGGGCCAAAAGTGGAGAAAGGAAGACCATACAGAAACAATTCTGTTAGAGTGGTGTCCTCTGGCTTCTACAAGGCCATACTTCTAGTTATCATATTTCATATTCACTGACTTTAGAATACATATATGTCAACAACTATAGATATTTCTAAATTTCAAAAGAGAAAAGTGGTCTAGCTCTATGAAGAAAATAACATACACTTTAGCCTGCTAATTCCCTGGGCCTAATTTGGATGCTATCAAATATCACAAAACATAAGTAGGTTGAAGTTTCTTTAAAATGCCACAATTTGAGTTTATCAGAGTCACATATATGTTCACTCAGATTATCAAGCAATTTCCACATAGGCAAATTAACTCATTTCCTAAAATGCTAAAAATATTTAGTGGCTTCCAGTTAAATCTCCAGATGTAGCCTATTAGCAGCTAAAAATGTTGATGTTCCTGTTTCTGTTGCATGAGTCATTGGTGGAATTATATTATACATTGAAACATGAAGAAACTATAAGTGGACCTAACAATTATGACAGAATTTACATGATGAATTAATAAAACACTGCAGTTTGAGCTTAAAATCACTGGGAATATAGAAAAAAGTGATTTTAAAAAATTGGTTTATCAAAAATTGTTTATTTTATAGTTTTACAAGAACAAAATATAGCTACAATTTTCTAAGGGCTTTCTTATTTCAAATTGTGAAGGAGTATTATTACTCTAGGCGATTCCCAGCAATTTAATATCCTTATTCTTGATGTCCAACTATATCCTTTATTTCTAATTCAGTATTGGCTAGATAGAGGCATGAGAGAGACAATTATTTGAGCTTGACTAAATGAAGTAAATTGGGCCACAATTTCATTTGGTGATGTCTGCTCTTTCTCTACTTGTTCTTTCCTTTTTTAAAAATGATGGCACAATTAAAAATTATCTCTTTTTAAAAACTATATGTGTATGTCAAGGTAAAGTTCATTTCAGAATAATATTAATTTCTGAATTCTATTCATAAATATGATAAATTATAATGATTGTATTTTTGCATAAGATTTGTCCTGACCAAATTAATGGAACTAGGTTTATATGAATTTCCAGTACAGATAATGAATAATGAAATTAGTTTTATTAAATGTCACAACTTCTTTAACTCTTTAAACACAGTTTAAAGAGTTCAACGGAAGTATATGAGGTGCTGACATTAAGAAAATAATGTGGTTTATATCTATTTCATACTACGTTTCAGTTTTTGAAAGGTGTATTTATTTTGTCTGTTGGGTTGAAGGGGTCATTATCTGAGTCAATTTAATGATAAATGTATATGTAAACTACTATGTGCATTAGAGTTTAACTGAAACTGTAAATGAATGCTGGAAACATAGTAATTTCTCTCCAAGTCATTAGATGTGCAAATCATGAGCTCTATATAGAATGAATTTGATAAGCTATATCCCCTATATTACTATGCCCAAAGTGGGAAAATAAGTACTCTGTACATTATCATAATCTTGAGTATGAAATAGTGGGACCATTTATAATTTAAAAAGTACCTCATTTTCTTTAGAAATTATGTATATGAGGACCTAATCCCATATGAACTTCTAAATCTTAGAATTTTTATGAAACACATGGATATCATCCTTTATTTTTATAATACATTATAAAACATTAAGGAGTTGTTAATAGTTACTTAATAATCTTGAGTAATTGATGATTTCTCCCCAATGTATTTAAATGTAGGAATTCTCTGTTTCTCTCAAATTAGTTTCACATTTATTATTAAATGGGAATTTTAGTAATAATTCTCATCTACCTTGAAATTTAAAGAATATTTCACTTTATAGTAATTCCACAGCTACAATCCTAACTTTCTAAAGTGTTTGAGAGTAGCAATATTGTTCAGTGGGAAAACATTGTCATTGTGTTCTTTATAAGTATGACTTCTGTAACCCAATAATAAGTAATGTAATATAATTTGTCTCTCCATTAAAGCTGTGACTCTACAGTTAACTAATTCGGGTCTTCTGATGGTCTTTTAAAATAGGCTCCCAGGCTTCCATACCTAGACATTTCTACACTAAAGAAATTTACATAAATGATACAAAGTAAATCCAAAATGAGTTTGCATTGTATTCCTTTATAGTTGATATATAATATCTTTATTTAGACAAGAGTAGTAAAGTGATTTTGAAAGTACCATGTTCAGAAAATTGAAGAATGGCTTTAGTAATATGGCACTTTCTTTAATAATTATCACTACTCATTAGAAAAACTCTATAGCTTTTTGTAAAACTAATACCTAAAAGTCCTGAACCAACTTTTAAAACCCAGCAGACATTTTATAATTTAAAATTAAGTAAAATATTTTGATGTGAAGATTAGTAGCATACTCTTTCAAAACATACAAGTAAAACTAAAACAATGAAACAGTACACTTTTCAGTAGTCATATAGCCAACTTGAGACATCTAGAACCTTCTGAGTAATCACAGTCAATCTTCCTCACATGTAAGAGGACTTTTCCTCTAGAGGGAAAACTAAAAGTCTATAACTTAAGTTTCACCTACAAATACCAAACTTGTTCACTATATTAATGCTAAGTAAATGCCTAATTTCAGACAGTCTACAAATTGAATTTAGCAATGAGAGTCACAACAAAGGTTGATCATATACTATGCAATATGGTCAGTGTGCACTTTGTCTTACTCATGTCTGAATTTCTGAAATAACTGGTATATTGTACACACTCAATATAAGTGTTATCACATGAAAGCAAAATATATGACAAAGTCAGGAAAACCTTTTAAAAGCAGGAACTTTTTGCTAATAGTTCATTTTTTCATTCAGCGAATATTTACTGAGCAGTTATCTTGTTCCAGACATTACTAATAATGTTGTAGAATACAGATCTACTAAAACTTATATTTAGTATGAGGACAAAGATATATAAATTCATGTATAAAAATATATAATATACATCCATGTATACATATGTGTTAGTGTTAAATGATAAATGATACATTTATAAATGTGGTATGTGGTACCGCTAAAAATGAAGAAAGAAAAGGAGGGTGGACTTTGATGTCTTGGGGTATTTGCATAGACCTGAAGTTAACCAGGTAGCTATTTCAAAGAAAAGCATTATGGGTACAGGCAACAGCAAATGGCCACTGCAAGGATTTTGACATTTTTTTTTTGTATAGACAAGAAATTATAGCAATGTTTTGAAACAAACTATGCATGTATGGTATGGGGGCTGAGGTGAGGCATAGAATAAAAGGCTACAATCACCCAGTCAAGAGACAAAAGGGTCAAAATCAAATCCCACTAAAGGATGTGAAAGAATGAGTGCCTTATCCAATAAATGTAATACTTGATTTATAATCTTTGCTCTTGAATCAACTATGATTTTTATTTGTGTCCACTTAGCTAGCCTATACTTTTATCACCTTTAAATTTAAATTGTGGCTGTCCCTGGTGGCGCAGCGGGTTAAAGCACTGCACTAAGAAACTTAAGCCACTTCCACATGAGTTTGATCCCCGCCTGCCCTGGAGAAGATCCATGTGGCGTGGCAGACCTCTCCTGGCCCGCCCGCTGCTCCCCTCAGCAGTGTACTTCATCAGTTGGTCTGTTTTGCTACGTGCTCTGTGTGTGGTGAATCCTCTCACCGTCACTGCACCTCTGGCCTGTACCCCAGTTCTGTATCCATAAATAAATAAATCTTTCACTATATATATATATAGTGAAAGAAACAAACTATGCATGTATGGTATATATATATATATATTTTTCAGACACACACACACACAGTAAAATCTCTATTTTTCAGACTTAGCGAATAATTGGTACTATCAGTGTACCTTGCCAGATGTCTCCCAAGTAAATGAATAATATGTATGGTGTGTGTTTCATCTTTCTTCCATCTTAATTTTATCATGTATTGTTTTATTATTGAGGTACACTGTTTTACATAACTGTATATGATTTAAAGGTATAGCATTACTCCCCATTCCTTTTCAGGGATTGTTACTACACCACATCCACCACCAAAATACCCATAGTCCTTCCTTTACCATGGTCCATGGTGCTTCCTTTCTACTTATTCTCTTCCCACTCCTTTTCCCCTCAATAAGTTTCAGAGATTTGTAAATGAGGAATTAAAAAGTCTTCCTTTTTTTTTTTAAAGTAGTTGTATATATGTATTCTATTGTAGAAAGGATCCATAATTTATTTGAGTAGTATCTTATTCATGGATATGTAGGCTGTTTCTAAAGTTGTCTTGTCACCCATGATGTAAAAATAAGCATTAGATATTTGAAATGAGTATTTTCTCCTTTAATAACTAGAAATGGTTTTATAAACATACTTTATTTGAATTAAAGCAGACATTTAACATTAATTCCTAAATAATTAGTGCCTCATATTAACTCTAATTTGTGATTATGGATATATTGTAATTATATGTCCTCCAAAGTATATTCTTGGTTGTTAGGCAATAAAAGTCTGCCCCAGACTTTGTAAGATGGTAGTAAAATTGGGGAAAGTAAAGAACTTTGAGATGGACCTTCAATAATAGAAAGGATTTCAAAGGCAAGAGACATATACTCCCATTAAGGAGAAGATGATGATAGGAAAAAAAAAAATCTGGGAAAAAAAAAAAAAACAATTTATGTTTAGGGAAATGCAAATAATCCAGTTCAGTGAAATGTGGGTGTTTATAGAATAGGAGTAGAAGACAAGATTAGAAAGGCAAGTGCCATATTATTTAGGCCTTAAATATTAGGTAGTGGGAAGGTAGTTAAAAATAGCCTATTTAACTAAATAGGTAATGAGAAACCAATGATAGCTTTTGTTCTAGAATAATATTTAGCAGCAAAGACCTACTAGAAGGAAAGAAAAGACAGGAGAATAACTGGAAAGTTCTTACCATAACAAGAAATGGAGTAGTGAGATTTCTTAAAACCAATTTTAAATTTCCGGGCCATTATAAACCCAACTACAACACTTTTTTTTTTTTAATTGATAAGGAGCTATTTCTCCATTAAGATGTTTCTTTATCTCCCTTGTCTTAAGTTCTTTTCATCTTTCCCAAAGTCTACTATACCATCTCTTCTAACATTTATTTCCAGTTCCCCCTTAAACAAATCCTTATGATCATTGTTTAACAGGCTCAAATTGGCCCAACTCAAAAGAAACCACCCATTCAAACTATAATCACCCCCTAGCTCTTTACCTTACTCTCTGTTCCTTCCACAGACTAATTTGCTAAATAAATTGTGCCCACATCTCTGTTTTCTGTTTTTATTCTAATCTGGTTTACCTCAATCCAATGAAACAGATGTCATCAAGACACAAATGCACTGAATCATAAAATCAAGAACATCTTTATTTTTCATTTAGCTAAACTAATCCATTGTAAATGGCCCTGCTGATCTCTCATTTCCTTTTTGAAAAGCACTCTGTCCCAAATTCTGGCTAGGCTGGAATTCCCCCACTCTTTTTTTTGAACCATTTTCAGATTCATTCTCCCTTGTTCAGTCAAACTCAACCTCAGTTTTAGTTTGAGGATCACAAGATAAGATGATAGATGAATTTCTTGGGGATGTATGAGATTCCCGAAGTAGTAAGTAAGTACAGAAAGGAAAAAAACATCATGAGGGAAAAAACTTAAGAAACAGTATATTTAATAGATAATATCACCTATCTACCTATCTATCTATATCTATCTATCTATCTATCTTATCTATCCATCCTGCCAAATAGTATAGGATTCTGAAAAGAGACCACCATAAAATCTAGGTATACAAGAGTGAAATAAAACACAGAGATCAAAATAAATGAAAAACCCCAAAGAAGGACAACAACTATTAAGGAGGAACTATACTGTTACTAAAGTACAACAATATCTTAAATGTTAAAATCATCTTCAGTGTGGAGCCCTTCCTGGTGGTGCATAGCATTATGAAGCTATAGCAGCCACTGCAGCATGAGTTTGACCCCAGGACAGGGAGGTGACCCACGTGGTATGGCAGACCTCTCCTGTGTCACCTGCTGCTCCCCTCAGCAGTGTACTTTGTCGATCTGCATGTTCTGCTTCCCACTCTGTCTCTGGTGAATCCTCTCACCTCCCATACCTCTGACTTGTATCCCAGTTCTATATGCATAATAAAATAAATCTTAAACAAAAAATCTTCAGTGATTTCAAAATAATCTCATAAAATAATGGGGCATGAGGTATTTGTGCCTTGGAAGAGTATTTGACGATGTTGCATAGAGTATAGTGATAGCTATGCTTGTTTGAAATAAAGGTTCAATTTAAAGCTATTGCTCTAAGGCCAATTATAACATCTCACCCATCATTTAAAAGAGCTGAGGAATGCAGAGCCATAGAAAGAACAGGAGTCAGGAAGATCACAAATACAATGTTAGTTACAAAAACTATTCTGAATTCAATAATATAAATAATTACAAATGCCATTTATTGCTTGCTGTGTAGCAGGCACTATGCTAAATGCCTTACTGACAACATGTCATTTAATCCTTATACAACCATGGGAGGCAAGTATTATAAACCCATGTTTACAGAGACTCAAAAATGTTAATTAATTGTCCAGTATCACACTGCCATAAATGAAGGATCCTGGATTCAAACCAAAGACAAAAAAAAGATGGCTTCTAACTACTATACCACAGGGTCATAAAGCAAATCCCAACCTGGAGTCCAAACTGCCTTCAACAGGACAGATTCAAAACAGAATGGACACTTCTCCTTAGCCTATGATAAAAGATGATCTTTATTTCCTTAGGATAATCTGGAAGTGAAAATAGGTTTGGGAATGGAACCTTTGAGGTCATAGGTAGTTTTCATTGCTTCAGTAATTTTCAACCAATCCTTTAGTTGTCACAAACTAAAGAACAAAACACAATCTCCTTTTAAAACACTTACGCATTTCAGAAAATAGAAATGCACTGTGTTAGGGCCCTCTCTGGTGGCACAACAGGTTAAAGCACAACACTATGAAGCTATTGCATTCACTGCAGCATGAGTTCAATCCCTGGCCAGGGAAGTGACCCACATGGTGTGGCAGACCTCTCCTGACCCACCCATGCTCCCCTCAGTAGTGTATTTCAGTACATCTGCCTGTTCTGGTCCCTACTCTGTCTCTGGTGAATCCACTCACCCTTGCACTTCTGGCCTGTACCCCAGTTTTGTATGCATAAATAAATAAATAGGTTATACACCAAGAAGAATGCAAGATACGAGACAGACATGTTTCTTTCCATATGGAGTCAAAAACCTAGGGTTTGCATGTGACTTGAAAATAGGTATTAAAGCAATAACTACTCAAACAAAGACATATGAATCATCATATATTGAGTGGTATAATCTATAATTGGGACTAGGGCTAATTTAAAACAGTCACATAGAAACTCTCTCTGGGGGAAAGAGCTTTCAGGTGAGAACTAAGAGAGGAATACTGACTAGACCAAAAGTGGATGGGTAGAAGTAGCCTGACAGGTTAAAGGAATTAAGAAAGCTACCGCAGCTGAAAGCTGCAAGGCAAAGGGACTAAAGGCAGAATTTCACTAAAGATGAGGATAAGAGGCCTGCAACCTGAATTCTGAGGATAGCAGTGACCAATAGAGTAAGGATTTAATATAAGGAGTGATCATATTCAAACCAGTAGATTTTACTTTCTCCAGATTACTGATTTCCTTCTGACTCTAACCAGAAGCAGAGAACCAAAGCAGACTTAGCAGTTAGTTTTTGGTATTTGATCAGTTGGTCACTCTCAGTATGGAATGAACAGCTTCACCGACCAACTACTTGGTTATTTGAGAAACAATTTCAATCCCTTGTCTCTCAAGATAGCCTCAGATCAGAACAATTAGTGAAACTGTTAACCAACTCACATAGTTTGTTTTAAAAAGAGAAGAGTAGTGAATATAATGGAATAGTTATAACTTCAGAAAAACTTAGTTAATGTAGACTAATTTGGGTGAAGACCATAGTGAAATATACAAGGAAAGTAAAAGAAAAACAACAACAAAACACTTTTAGTTAAGCGATCTTAGATGATAACTATCAGATATTTATAGGTAACTTATTAACATATATAGGAATTATTTTATTAAAACAGAGTTTAATTTAATGAGGACCCATTAAGTACTTAAGTAATTTAAAAAAAAAATTGGTTCAGTTGGCATTCTATATCTCTAAATTTCAATTTCTTTTCCAAAACTAAGTTGCATTACCTTTGAATGAGAATTTAGACCAAACAGAAGTATAATTCAGTCTACTAAAATCTCACAAATCCCTAATTAATGTAGTGCAAATTAATAAAAATTTATTGCATTTATAAAAATGGTAATTCATGCAGGAGAAAATTATTCTATGCCTAGATCTTTAGGAAACTAGCTTGAAGAGGATGTCTTTCAGATATTCAAATTTCACAATTTTAATCTACATCTGCAAATTTAATAACTCTATCCTCGCATTACAAATACAGACATCCATAATTTCCTCAACATTTACAAATGTTAATACATACCCCCTTCTATAATCATCTGTCTAAAAATATAAGTTAGGCCCTCCCTGGTGGCGCAGCGGGTTAAAGCACAGCACTGAGAATCTGAAGCCACTTCCGCATGAGTTCGATTCCCGCCTGCCGCCTGCCCCGGAGGAGACCACATGGCGAGCCAGACCTCTCCTGGCCCGCCCGCTGCTTCCCTCAGCAGTGTACTTCGTAGATCTGCCTGTTCTGCTCCCCACTCTGTCTCTGGTGAAGCCTCTCACCGCCCCTGAGCCTCTGGCCTGTACCCCAGTTCTGTATGCACAAATAAATAAATAAATCTTTAAAAAAATATATAAGTTAATCTTAAAAAGACATTGGTGGTGTTTTTAGCTTAAATATGCACTGAGGGCATTTTGTTGACTTAAAAGAGTTAAATTACAAAACTATAACAAATAAACTATTTCTTTAGTGATTCCATTTTAAATTACATTAAAAAGGCCAATAAAAATTCATGACATAAATCATCGCATACAATGATTCAATAGGTGTCTCTCAAATAATATAGAATGCTATTTCTTTTCAAAGCAAAATCCAGGTAGTCACCTCAAGCTCACAATTCAGAGGTCATGAAAACTACATTTCAGAAAACACTGGGTGGGCATTACCAACAGAAAAAGGAAACTTTTTGGTGATTACGTGTATGCCAGCATGATGTATCTTCCCTGCTAATGTTAACTTGCACTTACAGCAGAACTAGAATTCTAATTAGTCAGTGTTATAGTGAAGGTAGTGCTACCCACCTCAGCTGCAGGAAAAAAAATGTAGGATTGTCTGTAAAGAATTTAAAACAATAATAAAACTCACTGAAGATCAGCTTGCTTTCTGTTATCACTAAATATGGACCATCCTAAACTTAACTAACGAAATACTCCTCCTAAAGGGGCGGGAAACTGTTAGTTGAAGTTCTAAACAATTGTGGTTACAGTGGAATTTTTTTTTTAATTTAAAATAGTTAAAATTTAAATGTATTTTATTTTTTTCCTTATAATATTTCTTTTTTTTTTAATTATTACAAAAGTTTATTTTTACATCATTTTGCACATTTTTTTTTTCCATCTCGATTGTAATCCCCGCGGGTTTCCCATCACCAAATCACCCGTGTGCCACCAACATAGTCCCATGCATACAGTTGAATTTTAACAATTTATAAGTAAACTTAAAATTAGCACATTTTGGTTACCAGCCTTTCAATTAATTTTACATGGAAAATATAGTTATAGGAAACTCCAAATTTGCATTGACTGCACTCTACCTATGCTTTCTGTTATTTCCTAATTCTTGTGAGTCATCCAACAAGTTTAAACAGTTCATTTAAAGTTCATTTCAGATGTAGTTCAAATTTGCAAACCACATGCCACTCATCTTGTGGCATTTCAATTGCTGATTTCAAACAATGATAGTGCAGTGACTGTAAAGAGAAACAGAACTTGCGGCACTGCAATTCTTTCTTTTTATCTGACTACTTAGAAGTAATATTTGCATTTAAAATTTAAGAATGAGCTAGTGCCAAATGTGAGGTGTATTTTCTTGTTTGGTAAATATGGATTTTAGCTTATGCATAGCTTTAGCTAATATCTTTAAGTTGCAATGTATCCTTTTTAAAGTAAGATGCTTTATCACTAAGGAAAGAAGAAAAGAATGGTACAGTCTGCTATCAAACCACATAAATTGGGTATTTTGTATTATTTTGATTTATTAAAATTCACTAAGTGTATAGTGTTACTCATCACTGTAACAGAATTATAGGATTTTTCTCATGAAAACACATTAATGTAATTAAAAATGATTCACCCTTCATAATATTTAGTGGTATCATAATACATCTATACTTTAATAAAGTGCCCGCATTTTTTCCTGGTTACTGTTATTATTCATGTAATTTCATAATTATATTTGAAAATGACTCTGTCCTCTAAAGGGCTGTTTAAAATGACCTGCTTACAGTGTCAGATACGTTAGGCAAAGCACTGACAAAGTAATACAATATTATTTGCATGAGCTAAAATATACTTCTGTCTAAAGGAAATGATCAGAGGTGAATTACATCGTAGCTCCCAGAGTCAGAACCTTAACAGAGAGATGTAATCTTGAGAATCTTTCTTTACTTATCACATCTGTTTCCTGAGTAGTGAATATAAAATTTGCTCCTCTGTGTGCTGTGGAAGGCAAAAATAAACTGAGGAATAAAAGATGAAGACTTATTTTTTCTCTTTTTACCTTTCTTTCTGTTTATTTATTTTTTGAGGTTTATGCAAGGGCCTCTTTGGTGGCACAAAGGGTTAAGTCTCAGTACTATGAAGCTAACTACAGACACTCCAGTACAAGTTCAATACCAGAGAGGGAGCTGACCCACATGGTGTAGCAGACCTCTCTTATTTCATCCACTGCTCCCCTCAGCAGTTAATCCACCTGTTCTGTTTTCCACACTGTCTCTGGTGAATCCTCTCAATCTCTGCACTTTTGGCCTGTACTCCAGTTCTTGTATGCATAAATAAAGTAAATCCTTAAAAAAAGATCTAGGCAAGATGAAATAATAATCACTAAAAATGATTAAATCTGGATATCATTTTTCAAAGGAAATTGTGGAACATTTGCTCTATGAGAAGGGAAAATTTAATCAACTTCACCATCATAAGTGACTATGGTTTCAGGCATACACACAGGTAAATTTTCCTAACTTTAGGGGCCTTTTGGAAATTCTACGGTGTCTCCATAGGTCACAACCCTAAGTAGCCCTCTCTGTTTTAACTCTCCTATTTTATAATTTTTAATTCTCTCTCTCTACAATTTTGACTATATCTCAATTCTTCCATGGTTTTCCTTCTTCATGAACCTATTTTAACACCGAGATAACACATGTGAAATGTATCAGCTATAGAATCTGGCAGAAAAGACATCCATCACTATTAGTTTTTTACTTGTGATTATTCTAGCCCACATGTTGTCTCCTTCCCTAAATTTATATTACACAGCATTTAGCATCACATTGTGTAGCAGTGTTTCTAAATGTATTAGTTTTTGCTTCTCTGGCTTGATAATCAGGTCTCTGAGGGTAGGGAACCTGTCACATATTTTCTTAAATCATTCTTTTTAGGCAGCAACTATTGAAATAAATTTTTTTTTAAATTTATTTCTTTTGAAATAAATTTTTATGTTTCAGGTGTGCATTATTATTACTTGACATCTGTATTCATTGCATCACAACCTCTGCAGAAAGTCTACTTTGGACCCATCACCGTTGATGGAGTCTCTCCACTGCTACTTCACTGGGTCTCAGTCCACTACCCTCCAGTAGCCACCTGTGATTCCACCAAACTGTTGTCTGATTCAAAATGTATGCCTGTTTTTGTTAATTTATACTTCACACATCAGGACCCATTTTGACACTATTCTGCTATCTTTGGTAAAGTTCACTGTTTTTCTACTCTCCTTGAAGAACTCATATTAACCAGGAATACTTTTCCAACAGCGTTCCTAGCATGAAATTTTGGAAATTGACTAAAGCAAAACATCTTCATCTGCTGTCCCATCTGCTGTCCATTTCCTCCACCCCCTCTCCCACAAGCCATCTATCACAAAGTTCTTTATGGTCAGTAGGGTTTTCCAAGAAATTGCTCTTTACACTAATCTATGAAATGCGATATGGCCTCCAGAGCAAACAAATACTGTCACTTTCTTAAAAAATGTTTCAAAGGTGAAAATAGCTGACAGTTTTTTCTTTTTGCAGGATGTTATAAAACTTATCATTAATTCCACCATTTGTTTGAAAGCAACAAAGTCAATAACGTTACTTTTTATTATATCTAGCTTTTTTTTTTTTTTTTGGTTTTTGCATATAACACTTCTTTCTAGTGCTTAAAAAAAAAAAAAAAGATTTATTTAGTTATGATACAAGAACTGGGTTACAGGCCAGAGGTACAGGGGGTGAGAGGATTCACCAGAGACAGAGTGGGGTGCAGAAAAGGCAGAAGTACTGAAATATACTGCTGAGGGGGAGTAGTGGGTGAGATATGAGAGATCTGTGGTGCCATGTGGGTCACCTCCCTTACTGGAATCAAACTTGTGCTGCAGTGGCTGCGGACAGCTTCACAGAATTTCGATTTAACACTCTTGAGCCACCAGGGAGGCTCTCTTCTTTCTAGTTTTAAAAGTTGTAATAATTACAGCCAATTGCCCACTCAATCATACAGACAAACTACTGGAAACCAAGTCTTCTTCCAACCCCCAAATGGCAAACAATTTTTTAAATTACAAAAATCATAACAAAATGGCTTCAAAACTCAAGAAATTTTTTACTTTTACCTAAAAGCATTATTACTAACATAGGACTTTTACACAGGAAAAAAAGATAACTCAGCATTTTTAAAGGTGTTATTAATATTTGATAAGCCAACTGATATTTAATGAAAATATTCCCACAACTTAAAAGTACTGAGGATCAGTTATAGATATTTATTGGTTATCTGTGGAGAACATAGTGTGATATGTGTTGATGGGGTTGGTATCTTCCTTGTAACATTTTTTTTAAAGATTTATTTATGTATGCATACAGAACTGGAATACAGCCAGAGGTGCAGGAGTGGTGAGAGGCTTCACCAGAGACAGAGTGGGGAGCAGAACAGGCTAACTGACCAAGTGTACTGCTTAGGGGAGCAGTGGGCAGGCCAGGAGAGGTCTGCCATGCTATGTGGGTCACCCCCGGGCTGGGGATCGAACTCATGCTGAGGTGGCTTTAGCTTCTTAGTGCTGCACTTTAACCCGCTGCACCACCGGGGAGGGCCTATACCTTTTTTTTTTTTTTTGGGTGTTCTTCACAACATCTTGTTAGGTCAGTCATTCTAATTTTGAATAGTGTTGAGCATATATGAACAGCTTAAAGTAGTAAGTGATGTTAGACATTTATGTGCTTTAAGAAACACCAGAAAAATAGTGAATTATGTGTACCACATAATTAATTAAATATAAGATCTGAAATGATTTATGTCACACAGCTCACTTTTTTAACCTCATTTTTATATGTATCTCTCATCCAGTGATGAATTCAAAATCAGTCCTAAGTTATCCAAATGCCCACTTACGAGAAGGTAGTGCTGAGATGTACATTTTAATAATATTATAGTGTTACTTTGTAGGAAAGCTTTTCTTTTCATTTAATAAGCAACTACTCTATGTTTCAAAAAAGCTGATGAAACTTTGTTAAGAGCTCTGTTAAATAGCAGCTATTGAACAAAAACTTTAGCACAGTATGTTCCTTCTCCCTGTAACCACGCTATATTTCTGTCATGTTAAAGCAAAAATTGTTCATCATTTTGTCAGCTCTGTCTGCAAAGCAGAGAATTACCTTCCCAAGCTCCTGAGATTTATGCTTTTAATTACCTCCTATCTGCTTCACTACCTCCTAAACCTAAGAATCAATATAAATAGTCTTATTTATGGGAAAAATGTAAAATGTTTGACAAAAGTAGGCTATCATTTTTTAGATTTCCATTTGATGCTATTGATTCCTTCTATCTTCACTACCTTTTGACTTGACAGAATCAGTTTTTCAAACTTCAAAATTATTCAGTTATCTAATAATCTGCACTGCTGCATAGTAGATATTAACTTTACAAATAGCTTCTCAGGTCCCAGTCTAGCAATGGAATTATCATCACTTTGGTATCTCTTTACTTAATCATCAGCTACAGAATTCAGTTTAAGTGTTGCTTTCTCTAAACCATTTCACCATAAACTCACGTTTCGTTGTGGATAATGTCCGTGGCTTTTTTATAATAGGCTACTGTTAGTATAGGGGAAAGCTAGCAGTTTAGGCACTAGTACTTTTAAAACTCAAGTCTCATCTATCTCAGTGGCATCAAATCTTAAAAAACAGCCTCAACAATTTATATATATGTATTATAAATTATATAAGTATAGAATAAATTAATATACTGCAGGAACATCTATCTCAAAAACTTTCAAGAGAAACAGGATATGTATGGGTGGAAGGCAATGATTATTCTGTATATATGAAGGGAGATAACAGTTTATCTGTAAAACTAACACATGTAAAAATATGCTACATATAGATATACATATATCTACATCACAGTGGTGATTTATCTACATCATGGTGGTGATGAAGGTACAGTCAATTATTAGAAATTGATTGTTCAAAGTTTTGCTTGACATGTCAATTTGTAATAATTGAGAACTCAAAAAAGATACAATTAACATTTTAAAACAGTATGCTAGAGTTGTTCAATATTGTGCTCAATATTCAAAGAAAAAATTCAAGAGGAATTTTCAATTAAAGAAGCTAAATTTAAAGCAATGAATCTGGTGATTAAGCTAAAAAAAGTGAAGATATTATGTCTATGAGAAACAGAAAACAAATGTATTATTTGTATATTAAATACAATATGAGTTTTCCTGTCTCTCTTGGACATTCATAGTATGCCAGAGAACAGGAAGGGGGAAAAGAGAAGAGCTAGAGGAAAGCATGAAGAGAAGACTGAGTAGAGAATAAAGGAAGTAAGGATGCAACGGTTTAGAAAAAAAAAAAAAAAACATTCTGATGAGGGAAAAGAAACACTGACAACTTGTGTATAGAATTTCTAGGGTTGAAAGCAAGCGCTAGGATGGCAACTGCAAAATAGGGAATCCCCAGAGGTATGTTAACTATTGACAAATAAAAAGCTTGACCCTTAAGGAAATGTAAACAGATGCCCTTGCAGTTGAGTTTCTGTCCTACTGTAGCTGAAGAGACATGCTCAGATGCTGTACCACTTCAGGAGCCTGCTTCCCAGTCATTCTCAAGGAAGGAGCCGTAGCTGCAACAAGGACTGGCTGCACCAGTGCAGCAGAAGTGGAGTTTGATGGTCAAAGGAGCTGCAGAGCCAGTTAGTAAGGGTAGTACATTTATGTGGAGACCAAAATTGTGGCTTTTAGCCCCTCTTGACTCTAAGCTGTTGGATGACAGAGAATGCTACGGCTTCTGGCAGATATGGCACTAAGGTTCTTCAAGTAACAGATGGTGGATGGGGGCAGTTTGCAATGTAAGAGAGAAAATTTGTATTGCATTGTGTTATCTTAACGCTAAAGAAATCTAGATGAGGGAATAAAATCAAAAACAATAAAGAGATTTAAGCAGAATAAGGGTGTACCTAAATGACATTAACCAAGTAAAACTGCTAAGGTAACAAAGATGGAAAATATAGAACCACAATGAATTGTGGACACTAACTGCAGTCATGGGGGAATTGGGAATGACTGTTGAACAACTGTACTTTCTGAAATTTCAGACGGATTTATAATAATGAATAGGAGAATCATTTTTCCTTACGAACATTCATACAACCATCTTAACTTCTAAGCAAACCTTTAATTTCTGTCCATTTATACTTGATCAGTCTAATGTAAGTCAATGAAATGGCATGAGGTCGTATTCTCATGTGATGAGATACAAGAAAATAGAAGAAAGCATAGAGAATAGTGGGTTGAATTTAGAGAACGAGATAGTGATATTGGATAATCAAAAACCAAAAAGCAACACAAAGATAAAGAATGTCACAAAAAAATTATAAACCTAAAGGAAACACAAAGTAAGATAAAACTTAAAACAATGCGAATTCTAATCTTATTCAAAAAGTAATATTATAAATTAAAAAAAATCAAATGGGTTAGTTCCAAATGAGTAATGGAAGACTATGTGGCCATCCAGAACACTGTATGTTATGTTTAATCAATTGCAGTCTAACTGCTGAGTATCAAAATTTCAGGGTAACTTCCTGAATTAAAGTATATAAATCTGATTAAAAATACCATTATACTTTATTTTTCAATTTGTCTGTCTATGGAGCATAAAAGACCTAATCATATATTAAAGGTATCTATGATTAACTGTGTTTTGAGATTAAAAATAATAAAAAAAATCAACTTTGTTTCTAAACATTTAAAAGAATTAAGCTGCCTGGATTTTGCAAAAGAGTGTGTTTAAGGATCAGTTTCTTTCATTCTTCTGCAACTTTTCTCCAAGGAATTGAAATTAATATGTAATTTACAAATTATTTGGTATCTGCTAACATTATACTTAGCCCCAAAGAGAAATGTTATCCTGAAAAGTAATTCTAAAACATGCTAACTCTAGTTTCTGTCTTTTCTTATGAGAACTAAATGCCTAATACATTTTTGATTCTTATTTACAAACAACTACAGAGCAAACTGGTGGTTGCTAGCTAGGTGGTGGAGGGACTGGGGTAGAAGAAATGTGTGAAGAGAGTCAAAGTACAAACTTTCAGTTATAAAATAAGTAAGTCATGGTGAGATAATGTTCAGCATGGTGACTGCAGTTAATAATAAGGTATTTCATAATAATAAGTTACCTAGAGAGTAAACCTTAAAAGTTCTCATCAAGGGCTTTCCTTGGTGGAGAAAAGGTTAGGACACAGCACTGCAAGCTGGCCTCAACTGCTTCAGTGTGAATTCAATCCCCGCCCTGGAGGTGACCCACATGGGGCAGCAGACCTCTCCTGACCTGTTGTCCGCTGCTCCCCCCAGCAGTGTACTTCATCCATCTGCCTGTTCTGCTCCCCACTCTGTCTCTGGTGAATCCTTTCACCGCCCCTGCACATTTGGCTTGTACCCTAGCTCTGTATGAATAAATAAATCTTAAAAAAAAAATTCTCACACATATAAAAATATTTTGTAAGTATATATGGTCATGGATGCTAACTAGACTTACTGTGGTGATCACTGCAATATATACAAAAGTTGAATCATTATGTACCTGAAACTAGTAAAACATGTCAATTGTACCTTAATAAAAATGAATGAATGAACAAATAAAACCAGCTGCAGAACAGTATAGAAGATCAATTACCCAGGCTCTTTCCAAGCAGAAGAGTTAAGATTCAGATTTAGGCTGAGCAATTTACAACCATACTACTGTTGCAGTGCACTCACTCATTGGAGAAGAGGCATTTTGGCTAAACACAACCTCATTCAAATGCTAAGCTTAATTCATATTAGGACAAAAGGATGGCCAAGAAGAAAGTAGGTACTTAGGTGCTATACACACTTTTATAAATGTCTGGGACTCAGCTGGAAAGATATATTTTTTCCTGCAATGCTTGCCCCCTGGCAAAGTTAATGGTGTTAATTTGTAAAGGTTCATTTGGGAAGTGTTTGTGATTAATGCTTGCTCATTTACATAATGCAGTATTGTGTAAATAAAGCTGTAGCCTTTTCTTTCCAACAATGGAGGACTACTGAGATGATAAAAGATGGACAAAGTGGGCTTTGGGACCTTAAATTAGATTACATTGAATTTTAATGCATGAGCCATGTCCAGGTAGATTTTATATGGCTAATGGGGAACTGTAGAATGTAGTCTGTTCGTTCACTGTGCAAATCTACCTTCTAGATTTTTCATAAACATATTTTCTACACTGAAGGGTAAAGCCAATTCAGTCTCAGGCTGATTTAGAAATGTTATTAAAGAAAACAGGGATGAGCATCTTCTTAATTCTTATATTAAAATGTAAATAGGGTAATTATGAAATAATAAACTCCCCTAAATAAAAAAAAAAGTGCTTAGTTTTAGAGCTCTATTATGCAGATGATAGCTCTATTACTAAATACTGAAAATATGTATATGTCACACTTGTGAATTTGCCACCCAAATTGTGGGTTACTTTCCAGAGACTAAGCATGACTCAGAAATGTAATTCCTTTTTCCATTATCAACATAGTCTTTCAGTGGTAACAAGGAAGCTGATGGTTGCATGTATAAGAAAAAACAATTTTGTTCATGCTCCTATTACTAAATAAAAAGAAAATTATTGACATTGAATGAAATTCCAGGTCAAAGGTGAATTCTGAGCAATCTTTCATGTAGAATGAGGAAAGCATACCTCCCTTTACCCAAGCCATGTCACAAATAAACAAAATGTGTATTTTTTTCTAGGGCTTAGCTGTTCTACCTGCAAGAGGGAGGTATTTATACCCTGCCCTTCTAATAGATAAGCAATAAAATTATTTTTAATCAGAGAGCTGGAATGGTAGAGCATTTTCGGTTACAGTAGCAAGAGGAAACGGAGGTCTACAGTGATGAAATGATTTATCAGGTTCAGTATTATGACTTAATCACATTCAAGAGTTCTTATTCTAGTGTTCTATAATTGTGCAGCTTCCTACACATTTCATGATGAAAATATAAAGCAGAATATTGGAACATATTCCAATATTTTATTTTGATTCTCACTATTTGTTATTAAAGAGTGTTGCTGGATGCTGGTAACTAGTATAGTGTTTAACATACAACAGGAGTGCAATAAATGCTAATTAAAGGAACAAAATTATTATGTGAGGAAACATAATATAATGAAGAGCTGTGCATTTAGAAGCATGAGACATAAATTTACTTTCTAGCTCTGTCATTACACTCTAAAAATCTGTGCATTCCCAACTCAAGTATCCACTAATAAGGGACTAGTTAAATAACCTATGAACACCCCATAAATAGACTACTGCTTTAGTTTTTATTGCTGTTACAGCAAATTACCATAGTGGGTTAAAACAACACAAGTATGCTATCTCATAGTTCTGCAGGTCAGAAGTCTGATGTGAGTTTTATACCCCAAATCAAAGTACCTAAAGGACTGTGTTCTATTTGGCAAGCTCTAGGGAAAAAGAATTTCTTTGCTTTTTTTAGCTTCTAGAGGGAACCCACATTCCTTGGGTTATGGCCCCTTCTTCCTCCTTCAAAACCAATTATTGCCAGTGGAATTTTTCTCACATGCTTCACTCTGACCATCTCTTGTCCCTCCCTCTTCTTTGTGGGCAGGCACTTGGGCCCCCTACACAATCTAGGATAACCTTTTTATTTGACATTATGTGATTACTACCTGTTATTCCATATGATACCTTAATCTCCCAGTCCCATGCAAAATAACATAGTAAAAAGACTTCAGACACTAGGATATTAACATCATTACCTTCCAAATTTGTTAAAAGAAAAGAAACGAAAACAAAAAGGCAAGGGAACTCTATGTTCTGCTACTCTATGTTCTATGATATATTGTTATATAAAAAATGCAAGGTAACAAAAAAGGTATACATATGATGTTTTTAATGTAGAAAGGAGAGATAATAAGATTATATATTCATACTTAGTTAAATTTGTATAAATAAACCTAAGGAAGATGTGTAAGTGATACTAAAGTCATTGCTGATAGACAGGGAACGGTGTAGACGGTGGTGTGGAAGGTAGAAGGGTGGAAAATGGGATGAAACAAGCTTTTCCAATTTATCTTTTAAAATTAATTTGATTTATGAGCCATTTAAATTTTATGATTTTTCAAAATTAGTTTGATGGGTTCATAATGGTCCCAAGCCCCTACTGTTTACTGGATAGTTAAAATGTTTTGTTCGACCTTGTTTTTCTGTTCGTTAACACTTCAAATAGGCAGAGGCTCACTGAACAGTTGTTTAGTATCAAGCAGTTCTCTAACATGACATTCAAGGATTTCATGAAATTTTTGCATCTTTTGCAAGATTTTTGCAATTTCACTTTATTTTTTTTAAAGCTTTATTTATTTATACATGCAGAACTGGGGTACAGGCCAGAGGTGCAGGGGTGTTGAGAGGATTCACCAGAGACGTTGTGGGGAGCAGAACAGGCAGATCTACTGAATTACACTGTTGAGGGGGGCAGAGGGAAGACAGGAGAGGTCTGCTGAGCCATGTGAGTCACCTCCAGTGTGGGGAATGAATTTGCACTTTGGCGGCTGTGACTAGTTTGTAGTGGTTTGCAGTGCTGCGCTTAACTGGCTTTGCCACCAGGGAGGGCTGCAATTTCACTTTATTATCACTTCCTTATTGCACAGCAGTTATCATTTTAAAATCTGGCACTGCTGCAGAGGAGAATAATATTGCTAGGACTAAATATGAGGCATGTTTTCAGGTGAGTATTTGTAAGTGGTGAGTAAAATAATTAACATTTAATTTTATAACAGTTATGGATTAATTTAATTTAGAATTATATTAATTTCCCATGTGATGGTATAAATTTTTAATTTTATAAATTTGGATAATAACTGAAAAACTGTTAAATAAATTTAAATCTATTTCAGTATCTTTTCTTATAAAAATACTTTCACAAGATTATTGTACCTTAAGTCTGGAAGCAATACTGTAGTTTAATATGTCTAGTACTTTTGTCTCTAGCATTAATTAACCTTCTATTTGTAAAATATTTCATAGTGGCTGTCACACCAATACTGAGGTATATTTTCCCTAAATTCTTTTTTTTTAAATCCTCATCCCCTACTTTTCATAAATTCCTTTTATGGTATTGCATTATATGAATTTTGAAAAACAAATATAGTTTTCTGACCACTAAGCAATGGCCATAGAGGATATTTTCACCACCTGAAAATTTTTTTCTTGCTCTTATAGTTCAATTCCCTAATTCTACCCTCAGTTCCCTATAACAATCTAATTTATGTCCTCAGAATTTGTCTTTTTATAAAATTATATAAGCAGTATATGGTATATAGCTTCTGTGCCCAATGTCTTTCATTTAGCATGCTGCTGTTGAAATTCAGCCATGCTGTACCAGCTACCATGGCATCCTTTCTTGTTAGCTCGTTGCACGGCCATAACATAATTGTTTATCCAGTCATTAGTTAATGGGCATTTTCAGTTTGGTACGATTATTAGTAAAGTTATTCTAAATGGCACGCATATATGAATATACATTATCATTTCTCTTGAATAAATATACAGACATGAGCTTGATTGAAATGTATCTATAACTTTATAAAATTTCTTATATAAATAATTAACAAACTGCTTTCCAAAGTACCAGCACCACTTTGTGTTCCTACTAACAATGTGTGAAATTTCCAGTTTCTTCTCTTACTACTATCAGTTTGTTTCCTTCTTAACATTCTAGTAGATATTCGGGTTTCTGTTTTCTAATGATATGGAGCACCTTTTTATATGTTTGCTTTGTCACTCAAATTTCTTCTTTAGTATAGTACATATCCAAATATTCTGGTGATTTATTATTTATTAATGAATTGTAACTTAGTTATATATCTTGTTAAAAGTCATATGTGTTACAAATATTTAA
Organism: Condylura cristata; assembly: GCF_000260355.1. Lineage (NCBI taxonomy): Eukaryota > Metazoa > Chordata > Mammalia > Eulipotyphla > Talpidae > Condylura > Condylura cristata. The sequence continues at coordinate 39,720,794 of NW_004567103.1, read as the reverse complement.
TCTTCACCAATAACTATCCTTCCATTTTCTTAGTAGTATAATAGCATCATTTGATTAGTAGGTATTTTTAATTCTGATGAGTCTTAGAGAGCAAGTTGTTAGTTATAAAGAAATCACTGCCTTATTTAAGATTACATAGGTTTTCCTCTATGTTTCTTTCCAGGAATTTTATAGTTTTAAGTTTATTGTCATATATATGACCCATTTGAATTAATTTTTATAATTTGTGTGAGAACTGACATCTTAATAATATTGAGATTTCAAAGAAACTGATGTCATACTTGTCTTACTTTACTTAGCTAACTTTAATTCTTTTAAAATTGAACTATAATTGGCATTATATTAATTTCAGGGGTCGAACAAAATGATTTGAAATTTGCATATATTATGAAATGATCACAGTAAGTCTAGTTAACATCCAATCATACACAGTGACAAATCATTTTTACCTGACATGAGAACTTCAGAGATATACTTCTAAACTTTAAATATAAAATCCACTATTATTAATATAATCACCATGCTGTTACACTATATCCCTTGGACATTCATTTTATAATTAGAAGTCTGAACCTTTTGAACATGGAAGTTGAGAAAGACTTTATGAAATGTCAAAAAAAAAATTTCATGTGACTTTTGACTGAAATTACATAAGTTATACTTCATAAGCCATGATAAAACTATCTCCTATTGCCCAATCAATATATAGAATTATCAAAATATCATTTAATGGTATATAGAAATAAATATTTTTGTTAATTTACTAAACAAAAATCAGAAATTCTGATTTTCTTAAACAAAAATCTTCTTGCAGAGCAGAATAATACAGGAAATCCCACTATAACATATGATCTCTATATTCAGGTTTGCATTGGTCATTGGCTTTACTTGGTAATTGGGTTTTATGAACATTCAGATATTAATTATTTTGATTTCATGCTATTTTATCTTTACAAATTTGCTTTCATAAAAGGTTGATTTGCTTTGTTTTCTTGTTATCTTTTCTTTAGCAGCATGGTTATGCTGTTTAGAAAATATAATTTACAAAGCTTTTCCTGTATTTTCTTAGTCTGAGAAAATATAAATTGTGTAGTAAATAATTCTTGGAATATTTAATATAATTTGGAACATACACTGAAACATGATACTTTCTATCAAGAGGAACAGCAATGTTTTCCCGCATTCACTGAATTTTAATTTATTTCAATGCATTTAAAAACTTTTCATATTTTTTACTATTCAAGTAATCTGAAAATTGAATATAATTGATGGAATTAAGTGTAAAATATGAAATGATTACACAGAAAAATCCTTGATTTTTGACATTAACCACTTACTCTAATTACTCAAATTTCTAGTCTTGAATCCAAATCCTTTGACATTTTGACACAGTGAAATAAGTTGGCCACCACAAAGTGGGCTGTGAGGAAGTATATAAATAAAAAGAAATCATGTTCAAAAAAATCAGACTTTCAGTTTGACAGACTACAGGGAACAATGATAAGGTGATACTCACATCTGAGTTAAAGCGGAGCTGACAGACATTACAAGAAATAACTTGCTTCTTCTTTGGGGGAATGGAAACTCCAAAAGTGTGGTTAATGACTGCTTTTTGCACAGGATCCATCTGAAGAGCAAATGATAAGATAGTCAATTTATAACTTCACAGGACAGATATTATATGAGCAAATAAAACTAGCTATACAATTTCTTAAGGTTTTAAATTGAAGTACCAAACAAGGAAAATAAAGAATATCATTTGATATAATTCAAGACTTATTCAAGGATAGTAAAAGATAATGTCTTTCTTCCAACAATCAAAAACAAAACTGTTTTGAAATCATAATACATAAAGACACACATGTGCACATACACACAGATACACATACACCAAATTACAGGAGAACGGCCACAGCTTAAGAGATCTTGTGTGTATATAAAGAATCTTGAAAAACTTTAAATGAATCATAAAACAAGAAATTCTTAGATCCCATAATCAGGGTTAAAATTAACTTAATGTTCCCCTATAAGAGGAAACAATACTTATGATAGTTTCAAATGACCTCAGTGACAATTATTACATGTATATTTAGATTTCTTAATTTTGATTTATGGTAAAGTCAGAAACAACAGGCTAATATCACAGTGTGGAAATGATCTTCATTTTAAAACAATTCATTATTTTTCATGTACTGTAGATTAAAATTCATTTTGCTGGAAATGCACGTCACAGTCCTACATTCAAATGCCCATAGCATATTGGTTATATTATGGCTTTTGTTTAAATAGTGATCAAGTTTTTACTTGTAACCTTTGATTCTCCTCCCTTTGTTTGGCATATATTTAGAGAAATATACAGTGATAAAAGTACTCAACCATAGCACAAGGCCATTAAAACAACTGGAAAAAGAAAAGAACACTATCTGCAGAGCTTATAAAAAAGACAGACACAGCAGCGATTCTCTTGTGTACTCTGGATAATAATCTCCAGCATTAACATCAGACAACTGGCAGTTCAAAAAACAATGCAGATGATGAACAAAGCATTACTCATAAACAGATGTAGTATGAACAAGTGCATATTCACTGACACCTTGGTGTAGAAAATCTCCTGAGGTTACAGTTTAGGATTGGATTAGATGATGATATTTAGTAGGGGAGAGAAATTAAACTATGCCTGATCATGAGTATAAATCAACAAATTGCAAAGTGAGCAATTAGATGGACTTAAAAACACTAGGAAGGAGGGTGATTACAAAATTCATCAAATAGAAAAGTAGCCTATTTTTTGCTACAAGTTAAAGAGAGAAGGCAGAACAGTCATCCACTACATAGAACAGTTTTGTGGGTTGAGATCACATTCCAAAATGTGAAGAGGGGAACTTTCTAGAGTCACAGAACTATTCTATGTCCTTACTAGAGTGGTGGCTATACATTGTTATACAAATGTTAAAACTGACAGAATTAAACACTGCTCCAAAAAAAGTCTATTTTTTCATATGAGAATTTAAAAAGTAAATTCTTAAAATGATTATGTTTAGCTATTAAATGTAAAATATCTTTAATGGAAAATCTTTTTTTCTTTGTTGTTGAAACTCATAATTGTATTAAACTTGATTTAAAGAGAAATTAAACAAAACAAAACAAAACAAAACACTGTCTTTGTGGGCAAAGAAAATCTCAAAGGTCAGTATATAAATCCCTAGTTCACATTCTTATTTTCCTCATGGGTGCATACACTTAAGTCTCAACCATTCATTTGTAAAAATTGAAAGGATACTTTCTGATTGTCCTTAGAGATGGCAGTTTGGACAAACTTAGATTAAAATTGAAAATATATTGGCAGGATGAAAATTGACATTATTTTGCAAAGTTAAAAAACTAGAACATTTTATTGAGATACTTTCAGTATTTGCACTCCAAAACTCATAAAAAAAAAAAACAACAAGTATTTCCTGACACCAGCTTTCTGAACACTTTTCCTTATTTTGCTATGTCCATGTATTATTGTGCTAGGATTCACTTAAAATCAAATTAAGGACCCTCCCTGGTGGTGCAGCGGGTTAAAGCACAGCATTAAGAGCTAAAGTCATTTTAGCATGAGTTTGATCCCCGCCATGGAGGTGACCCACATGATATGGCAGACCTCTCCTAGCCCATCCACTGCTCCCCTCAGCAGTGTACTTCATCAGTAGGCCTGTTCTGCTCCCCACTGTCTCTGGTGAATCCTCTCACCGCCCCTACACCTCTGGCCTGTACTCCAGGTTCTGTATGTATAAATAAATAAATCTTAAAAAAAATCAAATTAAAAAAATAAAATTAAAGTGGAGTTTTAAAATGAAATAATATTCATAAACTTATAATTTTAATGTATTTTATTTATTTTGAAAATATACTGAAAGTTAAAATTAAAATATTCATCATCTGAAATATATGTGTACAGCCCAGTTGTTTCTATACCACAATAAAGAAACAGACAAAAGATACATCTATAAAATATCTAATTCCAAATTTTCAGTAATATCTAAACTGAATAACTGTGGACAGCTTCACCATGATCCTTTTTTTTTTTTTTAAGATTTATTTTTGCATACAGAACTGAGGTATAGGCCAGAAGTGCAGGGGCAGTGAGAGGATTCACCAGAGACAGACTGGGGAGCAGAGTGGGCTGACTGATGAATTACACTGTTGAGGGGAGCAGCAGAAGAGACAGGAGAGGTCTGCTGCAACATATGGGTCACCTCTGGGGCAGGGATCGAACTCGTGCTGAAGTGGCTGAAGCCAGTGTGCAGTGCTTGCTTCAACTCACTGCGCCACCAGGGAGGGACCTCACCATAACCCTTTGTAAAAATTTCCTTTAAATTCTTGAAATGGTGAGCCATCTACTTAATTTTTCAAATAAATCTAGATAGATTTTGATTCTAGTATAAAACATATTTGTACCATATCAGCCTGAAAATATATCTCCTTATGCTCCTAAGGCTAAGAGCTCTCCGTCTAGAAAAGTGAATTGTGCATTTGTGTGTGTGTGTGTGTATGTGTATGTGAAGATTTGTGGGAAGGGGTATATTGGGGGACTTCAAATGCCAAAAAAAGGTGAGTTGCCAGGTATCTGTTCTCTGAAAATCAAACTAAGGAGATTCCTTCAAGGAACTTTAATTAGAATTGTCTTTTCTACTTTACTTTCCTAATTCAATTAGTCTTCATAAAATTAACCAATTGAATACAGCTCTTTCATCTCATTCTTTTGATAGTCATTATCTCTTACTGCCTTTCTATTCATTGAATAATTTAGCACTAATCGTAAGAAAAATTTAACCCTTCTTCCACGTTTTTCACTTGGAACATATTTTCCATATTTTGATTCACTATGTTCCTGTACTCATTCTTGGAAAGTTCCATTGCCCTCCCCTAATTGTCCTTATTCTTTCTCTGATATTTACTATAGAATTGTATGATTACATTTATAATTCAACTATTATTTTTTAGGGAATATGATTTTGCTAAAAGAAAATGTTAATTGGTATTAAAAAAGAATGCCAATTCACCTTAAAATAGACACGGTTTACCTGATGTTTTAAATATTTCCCATCTAACACAGTAACAACAGAGTAACAACAGAGGCATTTAAACGGGATTCAGATTTCATGATAATATAAAGGTCTTCAGAGCTCTCTTAAAGTTTACAGTGGCAAAGTCATGAATTTTTTAACATTTATACAATACTCCAAAGATTAGATGAAAATAATAGTGTTGTTAAATTTATATTAATTTAAACTTTTTCTTCCACTAGAGTAATATCATTTCTTTGAAATCATGAGTTATGTGTAACTAAATTAATAAATCATTTATTCAATAACCAATTTTCAAGAGAAATAAAACATTGAAAATGAATAAAAATATTCACATAAATCCCAAAATGTGAGGATACTGCAAGTAATTCAATTTAGTACAGTAAAATCTATACTACTCCATCCATTCTACCCATTTCCATTTTTCTATTCAGGAAAATTATTGGAGGCATTGCAATAAAAATTATTTTTAATAATATCAATTGGTATATAGCCATTTGATTATTAAAAATGGACACATGTTTAAATATCTTCATGAAAACGTTTATATTATTTTAACATGAAAAATTGCCTTGCTAAATAGTTGTTAAATTGTTAGTTCACATTGCATAAAAAAACTGTCTAGAATTGAGAAAATTATGATTCATTGGTAAATAAGGCTAAAGAATGTTTTTTAAAAGGAAAAATAACTACCAAGTATTCTAGTCACCAATATTCCTTACCTGCCATAATTTATTGGTTCCAAATAAGCATCTTCTTTTCTAAAAAAGTAAAAGAAGTAGTCATCTGGAATTTTGAGGCTAACTAGAACATTTACATGATATTTTCAAAAGTCTATTTTACTTGTTCAGCTCTGATTAAAAAGCTTGAAATGCTTACTAACTAAAAAGTAGCAAGAATTAACACTTGCCACTTTTTCTAATGAGAATCATGTAGAAATGAAAAGGAAAACCTATTAGTGCAATTAACCAGTTGGCAATAAAAATGAAATACGGAGTTGTGGCTGCTACCAGGAATGGAAAAGATAATTGGAAGCTATGTATGGACAAATTAACCATTATATTATAGTACTTATAAAATGAATTAATGAAGCGAGCCTTACCACATAATCTATAACATTTTCAGTATCAAAATAAGAATAAGCAAATCTCTTTGGTGTGTTCACTAAGATTATGGAATCACAATCTCTGTGAATTTTTAAAAAGATCATTACTTTTACTGAGTATGCCAAAAAGTAATTTACATTTGCAGAGTGTAAGCAATCATATAAAAATATGCAGCTGCAAATAAAACCTAGCCATAGGGAAAAGAAACACACTGCAGCATTTCACTGAAGGCTGGATGAATGCTGTGGGAAGGGAGGCAGGCTATAAGGTGGGTTACATGATCAAGTGACTTAAGCTTCGATGTTATTTAGATTATAGATCATTTTTCTCACTGGGATTTTAGGCAAAGAAAGTAGAATTACACACTCTCAACTACCTCACTGATTTCCTGTAAGCCTAAAATCTGAATTGCGTTCTTGTCAAAATCTTAAAATGACGTTACTAGCCATCAAAAGGGGCTGGGTATGGGAGTAAACTGAGCACTGGTCAATTAAAAAGCAAAAACGACTCGTATTTATAAAGGCTTTGCTCTGTGTGTTTAAGCAGCTGAAGAGCCACACTATTCTTAAAGGTGGAGATATTTCACCTTAAACTTAAGTCACCTATTTTATTTTTTTAAAGATTTATTTCATTTATGCATACAGAGCTGGGGTACAAGCCAGAGGTGCAGGAGTGGTTAGATGATTCACCAGAGACAGAGTGGGTAGCAGAACAGGCTGATCGAGGAAGTACACTGCTGAGGGGAGCAGTGGGAGGGTCAGGAGAGGTCTGCCAGACCATGTGGGTCACCTACAGAGGGTCTAATCACCTATTTTGATCTACATTCTAAACAGGACCTGGTAAGAACTTATTACATCTGCAAGGCTAGCTTTCCTACTTAAAAAAAAAATAGAAACCAGGTTTCTGAATTTAAGTTTCAAAATCATTCAAGAAACATTTCTAGCGGCCTGTTATGTTTTAGATACTGTCCCAGACTAGATGGGGTAGAATGAGGTAGACACAAGAAAGGACATATCCTATTGTAAAAGTTAAATGTGAAAAAGATAATATCTGCTATATTTAACTGGCTGGGAAAAGAAGTGGCCTTTAAGCAAAATAATGAGGTATGAAAAGTACATAAAGGTCTGCCTCAATCTCCCCCTCTTTAGAGACTGATTTACTTAGAATATTCAGGATCCTTCCTTTAATACTAACATTAACATATTATCTTCCGAGGGCTATCTGTCTTTAAATCCCTTTTCTGTCTGTGTAATAATAATAATAATAGACATCATAATGAGAGCTGCTTAGATTTACTGAGCTCTTACTGTGCGCCAGGAAGTAGACTCAGAGATTATCTGGTATAGTCTCCACCTTCACATGAGGCAGATATGATCATTAGCCTCCATTTACAAATGAGAAACCTGAGACTTTGAGAGAGTTAATGACTTGCCACCCTCAAGTTTATAGGTGCTAAAGCCAGAACTCAATCTCGGGCAGGGGCAGGAATCTGCCCTCCTGCTGCCTGTTCAGGAACACAGAGTAGGGAAGGGGAGGATCCTGTGAGGCCCCCTCTTGGGTGTGAGAACTGGGAAGAAAGGCCGAGTGTTCCTAGAGCTTCTGCAGACTGGAGAGCAGCCGCCAGGTCACACTACACAAAATGTCTATTTGGTGCTGAAGTAAGTTTCCTGCAGAAGCGTCTCAGTTTTTCTCTTTCTGTCCTATTTAAACCCATCTTTGGATAAACCCATTTCTTCTCATGCAACTTCTGAAAAGCCATAAATAAAAATTTGGACGATGCTGTCCTTTTCCCCATAGTAATCATTGGGCTTACAGACAGAAAAAAAAAAGTTCCAGAAATACTTAGAGATTACATGTTAGTAGGTGACAGTCATCATTTGTAGCTGTCCTAAATTTACTGCAATGAGGACCTGAACTACTAAACCCTTGTAACTTGGGACTTTCTGGAAGTGGGATAAAACATCAATTTTTTTTTTGTATGATATTATGAAATTACAGCAGTACAACAAAGAGTGACTATTTTTCACCTCTTCATTTTTCAATATGGAAAAGAATGAGACCATAGGGTCTCATTTGAACTTCAAATAGCTGGAAAGTAACACATTTGAAAGTGACAGCTGCAACACTGAAGAGCACTATTTCTCTGAAGCTACTTCAAGAAAATTTTTGCCTTTTATATTTAAATACTCTGGCCACATGTCTCTGTATTACTGTTTTGCTTTTTTCAAATTGCTACAAATTTAAATAGAAAAATATAGTTGCAACTATCACAAAGACAAATGTCTTTCTCAAAACGAAGAAATATATTGCTGGCAACATCAGATCAACAGTTTTGTTCAGTTTCGGATCTCAAACCAGAAGTTTCAATAAAAATAGACCACACACAATATCCCACTGAGACTGCACACTACTGCAAGACCTGTATTTTTACATCTGGAATGTAAAAAAGCTGAGTGTTGCCATAATGACACTGCTTCTGCTACCCAGGCACCCTGAGAGAGGTCCATCTGAATAGCTTTATGGTCTCTGAAAGGAAGACAAGTGGCATGTCACTCCCACCACAGATTGTTATTTCAACCCACAGACATATCTGAAAAGGTGCTTCTCTCAAGAATTCTCAGTTGTTTGCAAAGACTATGCCTTGGAAACAAAATCAATTGTGCCCTGTTCTACTGGGGTGCCATTACTCCATCAGAGAGTCTATTAGCCATTCAGAACTGGTATAAGCACTAAAATAATGCAACACCATTTGGAGAACAATAGGTCACATTACATAAAAATCTCAGGCCCAATAAAGCTTTTGCTGTAACTACAATAATGACAAGGACTACTCTTATCAAAATATTGTAGGTTCTTAAATATTTTTAGACTGGTTGACAATTAGCAGTATCTGGTTGCTGCAGATATTAAGTGAGACCCCAGGCCCTTTTCTAGAACCTTCTTAGTGATAGTCAATATTCCCAGTAGAAAACATAAGTGGACTCGGTTCAGCATTTGAAGCAATCAATTAGAATAGCACAGAGATTAACACTTCACTTTTTTCCTTTAAAAAAATTTAAAAGCTTTATGACATTCACACAATCTCCATAGTTAGATTTTCTTTGAAATACTCTGGGACCCATCAAAGAAGATTTTTCTATTCCACTGATGAATTAGATAACTAGAATTATGATTTTTGAAGATTCTGAAAGGAAAACCATGTCTGCAGGTTCCATATTTTGTGGGAAGAAAATCTGTACTGGTTTTATTTTTGGAAGAATAAAAAGCAAGATAAACATAATGCCAAGAGATGTGTATTCCTGCCATAAAACAATGTCCTTTTCCTAGATCACTCTGATGGGGAAAGATACGTTTTCAGAGTTTAAGTGTCTCATATCAACTTTGATAATTCTGTTACTGGAAATTTTTGCTCCTTTCCATAACATCACACTTTTAAAATGCATCATTTTCAATTTTCACAAACACTTTCGTGACTATTAACAACATTTATTAAGTGGCTCTCATGTGCTGTTTTAGAAAATGCATATATATTCTAGGTGCTGGAGAGCTTTTATAAGGATAACATTCTAGTCATTTTTCAAGTACCATGAAAAAATAAAACAGAAAAAAATGGAAAACAGATTTTTCCATGGATCTCCAAGAAAATCTTTCCAATATTACCATGGATAATTCCTAAACACTTTGATTGTCTTGATATAACTATGATTTTGAAATTTTTAACATGTCAAATCATACCAACTACATGAAAATAAGGACATGGATCCATGACTTAGGAAAACTTATGTAGAATTAGCAACATACAAGTGGTTAAAAATTACAAAGCCAGGGCCTTCCCTGGTGTTGCAGAGGGTTAAAGCAAAGCACTAAGAAGCTAAAGCAACTGCAGCATGAGTTTGATCCCCACCCCGGAGGTGATCCACATGGCACACAGACTTCTCTTGACCCACCCGATGCTCCCATCAGCAGTGTACTTCATCAGTCAGCCTGTTCTGCTCCCTACTCTGTCTCTGGTGAATCTTCTCACCGCCCCTGCACCTCTGGCCTGTACCCTAATTCTGTATGCATAAACAAATACTTAAAAAAAAATTACAAAGCCAAATACCTCCTCCACGAAGTGGTCTGTGAAATGTTGGCAGAGGATTTTCTTCAACTATCAAGCACCCAGCCATTGGATCTCTGCATCAGTGCTGTCATCATCATCTCTCCAAACAGAAAGGGAAACTGAAATAGTCTGCACTGTGGAAGTTCTCTATGGAGGGTGCTAAATGCTAGATGCATCTCATTTGGAGATGGGTTTGTGTACACTGTGATGGGCCTGCTATTGGTTAACCAATAGCAAAAATGACCATAAATTATTTGTTTTGTTTTGTTTTTTACTTAAGTGCATATAGTGTCTAAGATCTAAAACTTTAAGATATTACAAAAAAAAATGTTTTTCATTTTTGACATTCTCAAGAGTTTTAAAGAGTTACCAAAAGGCAAAAGCAAACATGCTAAACATAAATGAATGGGCGATTTCACTATCTCCTGTTCTCTGGAAAACCCAGTAACATTCTAGACAGTGTTTTCTTTTCTAAGTTCTTTTTTAAAGAACTTTTTAAACATTCTGAAAATGTCTGAAGATCAGACCTGTGTACTAGACTGGAACTGAACAACAGTTGATCTTTGTATGTAACAAATATGGTTAGGACAAATGTAAAATGTTCCATTTTCCTGGCTGGCTCTACATCCCTGGTGATTTTCCATGCTGCCAGGGATCAAGAATGATGCAGCAAAGCCTAGCTATGCTGCTGGGTAATTTAAGAAGCCACATCAAAGGGCATTTCAAAAGTTCAGTTTAACTTTAAGACTTTCAACTTATGTCTACAGTGGGCATGACATTTAATTGAAGGTTCACTCATACCTCACTGCAAGAACACACACATACCCAGGAATATTTTTGGTGTTCACTTTATATTTAACATCAGATGAGTAAAACTAAAGATATGAAATTAAATTGCCTATGTCCAAATATTCAAGTTAAAAATGCATATTGGAAGGCCTAATTGGTAAATGTGATGTATTAAAGAAGCCCAGGCCACCCTCATCATCAATTGCCACTGCTCCTTTTAATGTAGGAAGAAAAAATTAGAATATGCAACTGAATTAGGTCTCCCAAGAAAACTCAGTGCTTTACTTCATTTCCTTTCTTGAACTAGCAGATGCTTAGATGTGATGAAACCCACCAGGAGAGAGAGACAAATCATTTTCCAATTAGTATACAAAGTTCTTCGAAGGATTTTTATTATATCTTCAATTTGATGTTTTTATAATGAAATTATTTTTTGGCCAATGGATACATACAGATTTGATCTGTGACACCTGTCAAATATAGGGTAAAAATTTTTAGATTTCCTTTTGAGAGAATATGAAAAAAAGTTTCATTTTTAAGGAAAATGAGGAAGTATGGAATTAATAAGAATTTAGCTCTTTGTGAATTTTAATAGCATAAAAAATGAAATTAAGTCATAATAAATACTGTTAATATATCTTTTTTGACCATGGAGAAATAACTGTGCTCAAAGTGTTCATATTTAATATTTTTCAACAAGGTAAATTCAATTCCAAAATTAAAATAACAATTCAAGGCATACTAAATAGGTAGATAAACTATATAGCCCAAAGAAACCCACCGACAAAGTTAGTAAAAAGTCCATTATTCAGAATGATGAGAACAGGAACTGGATTCAACAAGAAAATCCAAAATGAGTGAATCAGGTATTTCCTATGTTGTTTAGTATTGTGTCTCTCCAGGGTGAAATAAAATTTAAAAAATATACTAATGTTTTCAGGGATATGGACTGAAACAAGGTTTTTCAATAGATGTACAAAATACTAAGTAAGATTTGCTACTAAAAGATTTGTTAAAAGGTAGGTTCTGAGAAGTGGTTATTCTATCACACACTGAAAGAAGAGACCCATGTGGAAGTTTTGGAAGGACAGGTTAATTTCTGATACAGAAGACAGTCTCCAAGGTTTTGGACTGTCCTTTTGGTCTTTTAAAAACAATGGCTTAAAAACAACTTTAAAAACTTCTCTCTAAGAATGCACTTCAGTAGTTTACAATTCAGTGCCAAAGTTCAGTCTGAGAAATTTAAATTAAAAAAATTCTTCATTCTTCATGTAAAAAAAAATGTTTACAAGTGGCTAAAGATTACTTTGCTAATACTAAATGGATATTGTTTTAAAGATTATTGGTACCAAGTCTCCAAATCTAAGTAACTAAGAATATTTTCATTTTTTTTTCCCTAAGATTTATTTATTTATGCACATAGAGCTGGGGTACAGGCCGGAGGTGCAGGGGCAGTGAGAGGATTCACCAGAAACAGAGTGGGGAGCAGAGCAGATGGAGGAAGTACACTGCAGAGAGCAGCTGACTGGTCAGGGGAGGAGGTCTCCTTCACTATGTGACTCACATCTGGGGTGGGGGATGAACTCATGCTGAAGTGGCTTTAGTTTCTTAGTAATGCGCTTTAACTTGCTGCACCAGCAGGAGGGGCATATTTTCATCCTTTTTTTTAAAGATCAATGGACTAAAAATGTTATGAGGATTTTCTCAGAGTAGAGAAATGAGGGGTTTTTTTTTTTATTTAAAATAAGTATAGCTCTTAAATAATCAAATGCATTAAGTGATAATTTTTCAAATCATTCCATCAAAACTAAGTTTGAAAGACTGTTCAGTAACTAATCAGATATATTCTGATACTGAAGCTAAACAGAATCCTGACACAAATTAAAAAGATATAGTGTGGGGGGGCCCTTCCTGGTGGCACAGAGGGTTAAAACACAGCACTAAGTAGCTAAATCCTTGCCAGCATGAGTATGATGCCCACAGCAGACCTCTCCTGATCAGCCCTCTGCTCCCCTCTGCAGTGTACTTTGTCAGTAGACCTGTTCTACTCCCCACTCTGTCTCTGCTGAATCCTCTCATCTGTACTTCTGGCCTGTACCCATTTCTATATACATAAGTAAATAAAAATCTTAAAAAAAAAAAAAGATATATTGTGGAAAGAAAAGCTCAGCAGGAAGGAGGAAATACAAAGCCACAAACCTGAGCCTAATGCATTCTTCATTATGCAAATAAAAATGGAAATTGAGAGTATTTTCTCCCTCAAAGGGAGGACAGTTGTCTTACCCTTGCATTAAGAAGAAACCTGAAAGTTGAGGCTGACAACTCTCCACACAAAAAGCAACAATCTACAACGCTCCAAGCCTAAGCAGCGAGTTCTTAATTCCACATCACATACTCATTCCACAGAGATAAAAAGTCAAAGATTAGGGTCCTCCCAGGTGGCACAGCAGGTAGGAGTGCTGTACTGAGACGCTAAGCCAAGCCATGGTCCTTTCAGTGCAAGTTCAATCCCCATCCGGGAGCTGACCTAATTGTGCAGCAGACTTCTCCTGCCTTGCCCGCTGCTCCCCTCAGCAGTATACTTCATCAATCTGCCTGTTCTGCTCCCCACTCTGTCTCTGGTGAATCCTCTCACTGCTCCTGCACCTCTGGCTGTACCCCATTCTGTATGCATAAGTAAATAAATATATTTTTAAAAAAGTCAACGATCACCTACATTTTCAAAGCTGTACTTTTTCTTTTTAGCATGTCAAAATCAGATTTATTTGAAGCTTAAAAGAGAGGGACCATTGGAAGGATGGACTTATTGAAGATACCCAGGTAATGTAACATTTAGCTTATGTATTTGAATCCCAGAAACTTCTTCCCAACCCCAAAACAATCTTAAATGGTAATTCGATACAATAAAACAATGAAAGTCAATTCCATTAAAGCAGGTAGGTCAGACTCCAGACCCACATTCCTGATTTTAGTCCAAATTGCTTACTTAAAATGAGAAAAGACTTGGAGAATTGTTGTAACATGACTGAGTCTCTCCCCAGGTTTTAGCTATGGTTGCTCGACTTGCAAATAAAAATATAAGATACCCAGTAGAAGTTAAATTTCAGATAAACAACGAATCACTTTTGATGTAAAAATATCCTGTGTACATTTTACCTACCATACCCCTCCATGATTCCCACTCAAGGATGTTGTAGAAAGACCAGGACTGATTCTATTAGTCTTTCTTCTCTTGTAGGCACACCTACCACACTTAATGTTTGAGCGCTGTTATTGGGAAAGTGGTCCCTGCGTGGCTTTGTGGTGTTATATCAGATATGTTTCACATCACATATTTATTTTGCAATTGTCTTTTGGATGGAGGTGTATGTATATACATATTATCTCTTTTCAGTCAAAAAATAATTTGGTTCACTTCTGGATTTATGGCATAAAACATACCACACTTGTAAAGTAAAATAAAGTTTTAATAAAGTACCTTACACTACTCTCTGTGGTGATAATTGTTTTATTGTATATGACTGTTAATGGTACAGATTGACATTTAACATTCATCCATTTGATTTATAATTCTCTTTATGTGATTGCTAGGAGGCTATAGTTCAAACCAAAAGTAGTTTAAATGAACTGTCTTCCTTCTCCTGCAATTTGTAAGGAAATGTATTCACTTCTAAAACTATTTTATCCGCCAAATTTATTTCAAATATTCACAAAGCCCTTTCTTCCTCTACATTCTGCAGAGGGTGACATATATAAGAAAAAATGAAAACATCAAATGACTTCATCAAGTTAAAAAATGCATCCAGTTTGCTAATATTTTGGCAATGGACATGGCATCAAGGTTTCCTAATGAAGCAATGGAGAAAACTGCCTGAACCACAAGAGACTGACATGAAACACAAAATCCCGTAGAATGTTTATTAAATGTTTTAATGAACATGAAACAAAGATCTTTTGTTCTTATAATTTATCTACTTATGAAGATTTTCAGAAATGTTTGTGGATTTTTTTTATATTCTGAAATGCAGCCAATTAGGATGTGTGACGTTTGGAATTTGTACTACAAATTGGGATTTTACCCATCTAACACATACATACACACACACACACATATTTACATTTACATATATACATATACATATACATATATATATATATATTATAGGACAACACCTATATCTAACAATAGATATTATGTTACTTCATGTAAAAGATTTTGCATAATTAGCAATCACCAAATTTCTGCTTCACAACAGAGCAATATCACAATAACCACTGTTGGTAGTTATCAAACTACTGCTGTCTGATTGGCCTCTGAAAGCTGAGGTTAAAAGCTAGCCTCTGGAAATCAATCATGCTCTCAGGAAAGAAGAATATTTCGGTGATATGAAAGCTGAAATGGAGACTATAATCTTTTGTGATTACCCTCAAGGCCGAAGCCAACGCAAAAGGAGTCTATGAATTGCTGATAATTCCTGTGATGACCGATTCCCAGGAAATTCTGATATTATTCTTGCTCTGTAACAAAATGACAGCTCCCTAGAAAGGTAGCCAAAGAACTCTACATCTGGGTGTTACAATGCTTCTTCAGAAGGTACTCACCCATTAAAGGGCCAGGCCTGTGAGGCAGCATCTTTTTCTGAAGACAATGGAGGGTCTGATTGCATAAGGAGGGATGAGCTGTGTGTTACAGGATGTCTTTCTAGAAAGTTCTTTATATGAAGGAGTTGATTTAAAATGCATTTGTTTTAAATCCTCTCCACCCACCTGAATTCTAAATATTAATAACATTTCTCTGCTGTTCCTAATAACTATAGAGCTATGAACATAATCACTTGCATAGTTTTTAACGTTTTATTGAAGCTGATATTTCTGGAAAAAATAGCTTTCAATGATACATACAAACCCTTAAGATCTTTAAAATATTTAGGAATAAAATTATAGCTATTAATCTTTTTTGAGTAAGCATTAAATTCACAGTTAGATGCTACTGGTCAGAACTCAGATTAACTCAGAACTCAGGTGTTTCTAGTAGATTGTCAATTTCAATTCATAAAAAAGGTGGAGGCAGAGTAAAAGGAGACTCATTAAGTCAAAGCCCAAAGGACTTTTCAAATAAATGTCCATTATGACCACTTTAAGGACAAGTCAGTATTTTGACTACTGAGTTAAAATAGTTTTTAAAATTGCCATTTTAACATGTGAGCTTGACCAGTGAATCAAGTGATAATGAAGGTTTTGTTTTTGGAAGTCAACATTATATTAAAAATGAAACAAAATATCATGTCTTAGGAGTCACAGATAATGTGCCTTGGGCCTCCCTCCTGGCACAAGGGGTAATTCTCAACACTATGAAGCTATCTGAATTCATCCCCTGACAGGGAGCTGACCACATGGTGAAGCAGACCTCTCCTGTCTCATCTGCTGTTCCCCTCAGCAGTATATTTCAGTACATCCATCTGTTTTGCTCCCCACTCTGTCTCTGGTGAATCCTCTCACCCCCATCCCCCACACCTCTGGCCTGTACCCCAGTTTTTGTATGGATAAATAAATAAAATAAATCTTTCAAAAAGATAATGTGTCAATGATACACATTATATGTTTTTTATATGTAGCTTTTAGAATCTAAATATTGAGGATAAACAGAAACATGGAATCCAACCAGTTCACCCATTAGAATTATATTCTCTCCCCACTCCTGATCCAAATTTAGTTGCTGTGCTTTTCACTGCTTTCAGGTCAGGTGATGATGATTTTTAAGTATGGTCCATGCTCTCTCATTCAGCTAACATAAACTGAGCACCTGTTTGGTACCAGACATGACTAATCCAGAGTGCATATTTCTTGAACTTAAAAACTAGGGTTGAACCATATGTATATACTTAGCATCTGCCTTAATTAGGATTGCTATAATGCACAGTCAGCTCTGGTGATAAAGATGACTCTATCCTGTAACTCTATCCTGTAAATGACTCTATCCTGTAAAAAGCTGAGATCAAAGTTAGAGAAATATTAATAAAAATATCATTAAAAAGAATAGTATTTTGGTTTTGAGTCCTTTTATAAACATTATTACAATTGCTATTTTATGTTATTAAAAACGGTATAATGACATGTTATCAAGTTCTGATTTTTTCACGTACTCTCACTAAATTCCTGAAATTTTCTAAATATACAGTCACACCATCAATGATATATGTGACCTAGTTCATATGTGGGTGTATTAAAAGAATTAATTGTTGACTGTATTTAAAATATGTTAAAATACTCCAATACTAGAAATCATGAAAGCATGATATATTGTTCCTATAGTTTGTTTTTCCATCTTACTTCAAGCATTAGGACATAAAAAGGAAGGTAAAAAAGTGCAAATTGACAGCTAAGTCTGTGAATAAAAATAATTTTCCACAATTCCTTGTGTTCCACAAAGATGTTAAAATTTCACAGATTGCTAAATAGCACTCCAATTCATCTTTAGCACCTTCCATGGCAATTATAAAAGAAAAGGGACTGGAATATTCTAAGACATGTTTGCACTTAAGAATATAAAACACTAAGAGGGAAGAAGATAAGAACTCACTGGGAAGAAGAAAACCCAGTCTGTGCTATTGGATGGATCCCCAAATTTTTGATAAAAGTGAACATCACTGTCAATGTGCATAGAACAACAAATTTAGAAATACCTTCTTTATTTGGTCTGGGGAAATGAGCTGTGCAATATTTTGCTATTTTTTTTATGTTTTTTAAGCTCTTCTGTTTTATCATAGGCACATAAAACTGGTCACTGAAAGAATTTAAGAACAATGTTGTTGTGGCTTCTTCTAATTAACTGGAGATTTATTTAGAATAAATTAAACTATTTTTTAGGAAAGAGCCTGACATAAACACTTTTCTCAAGTTGACTCTACTCTTGAAAAATGCTGACCTGGGACATCGCCAAGAGTGAAGACCTGTCTTGCCAGAAAATCTGATGTGCCCTCCAAGTACACATAATCCTTGAAACTCTAGCACTAAAGATGAGGCCCCAGAGCCATGTGAGGTTGAGACTAGGATAATGAAAGTGACACACAAGAGGACATAATATGATGGGACTGAGGGCGCCTCTTTTCATGGGCTCCTAAAATCTTTTGTTCCCTTATATGATTTCAAAAAATCTTAATTTAATGTTTTTTGGTGGCTTCTTTAAACTGTATTGACTATGCACTATGAGCAGAACCTCCTATGGTGAATTGTACAAGAGGAGGACTAATTCCTTCTAGACAGCGAGCAGCTGCTTTCTTACTATAACACTCAGCACAATGACTGGCATATGTAGAGATTCAGTAAGTGGCTGTGAATGAATGTCTTTTCTTAGATGCCCTGAGCAAATAATTTAATTAAGAAACGGAGTTCCTGTGACCACACCTGTAAGTACACAAGTAGACATACGTATATACCAAATGAATGGTATCTACACATTCTAAAGGGGTTTTAAGAGTGAATAGACAACAGGGAGATTTATGCATAAAATCTCTAGTAGATAAATCTTGGATTTAGCTCAAGAGATCAGAAGGTAAATTTAAAAATGACATGCTTGTGGTCTGAAGAGGAGAAGGATCAATAGTACGGTGATCACTATGTAGTTTTGTTTTCCTCCCACTGGTTACATTTAGATCATTTTCTCTGTCATATTTAATAGGGATGTAAAATTCTCTAGGCAAGAATCTCTGTTCAAATAATTGTGCAAAATCCTTGTTCCAGATTTCAAATATTTCCCATCTTTTTCTAACAATCTGGGGAGTATAGTTGCTAAATTTCTTAAGTATGACAAAAGGTAATAATCCTTTGATTTCTTCAAGTAAATATGAGTAATCATGGAAAATTTCAACCTGGCATATTTTAATACTATACATTTCTTTAGAATATATAAACAAATATGACCCTTCTAATATTCCAAGCATATCATAAAAAAAAAAAAAACATTCAGCCATATTATTTTTTGTTTGGGATAAATGTACCATTTTAATTTGTTGTATATATCATATTTTAAGAAATATGCAATATATAACTTTTAAATGACATCAAGGCACTAGCAAAAAAAAAATTCAAGTGGCAAAAATTCATATTTGGGTTGTATTAGTATTTTACTTAAAATCAAATAAAAGAAAGAATATGTATCGACATGTTTAACTAAGGACTTCATTAAATAGATCAAGGTATTAAAGACAGGTAAAAATGCTAACTCTTCTTTTTTCAGGTTTCCTTAAAAAATACACATCAAAAGCACAAGGCATGAAATAGCTAAGTAAATGTGATCTCGATCTTAATTATTTCTACTCCAACAAAGAAAAAATTCAAATTCTCATTGATATTTCCAAATTATGACTCTTTAACCCATAATGTCCGAGTAAATGGTAAACCTACAGATCATTTCACAACTTGTCATTAGTGATTCCAAGACTCATAGAGCAATTTGGGACTCTATATTGTAGAAATAATCTTTACTCTGTTCCATCTACTGTTCATGAGTCAGGAAGAAATAATTTCAAGGTTCGTTTTATAGATCAGACCATTTTTCACAAAATTGAGATAGATCACTGAGCCTCTTGTAATAAAGCAACAGTGACCTCCATTGTGTTTATACATTCCTGGATGGCAAATGTAAAAACATGGCAGGATTCACACAGACTTCTGAAATAAAGACACATGAACTATACCTTAATTGGCAGAGAGACTGACAGATTACTGTGATCTTGAGGTGACCCTTAATTTAGCTACAGCTCTAGAGAGGCACATATACAGCTGTGCTTGTACCCAGTATGTGACTGTTGAGAGGAAATTTTATGGACTTATCTCATGCTATGTGTAGTTTGCATATGTGACCAAGTCTATATAACAAAGTAACATATACTGGGTAGCTTAAATAGCAGAAATTCATTTTTTCACAATTCTGGAGGCTAGTATCCCAGATCAGGATGCCAACAGGGCCAGAATCTGGTGATAGTTTTCTTCCTGGTTTATAGATAGCTGCCTTATATGTCATTACATGGAGAGAGGGAAAGCTCTCTGGGGTGAGGGTGTGTCTCTTCTTATAAGTCCACTCATTCCATTATTTGGACATCACCCTTACGACTTCATCTAGCTCTAATTCGAATTCTCTAAGGCCCCATTTCACTTGGATGTCAGAGCTTCATATATTAATCTAGTTCATGGCTTGTGTATGTACCTTCTATACAGATTTATACATTCTACATGATAAGTATGCAGCTTCTTAAGTTCTAAAGAAGTCTCTTCCTAAGGGGAAATTAAGCAGCAAGTATTATGCCTATGCCTATGCCAGTTGTTAAATATCTGGGTTAAGTGATGATAAAAGTTGTATCTACAATACAGGAGATGGTAGGTTTTAATTTTAATAGGAGAGACTATTGTTCAGATTTTGGATGACCATGGCACACCCGACCATGTTTAAAGTGAATAACAAAATAATGGAAATAGCACTACAATATAAGCAAAATTTCATTCTTTCTGGTATTTCTTGCACATGTGAAGCTGAGTAACTATTTTCATGCTGCCCCTATTTCTTGGGTTTTAATATTATATTGCCTTTTCTAGTCTACTTATGCTCATAAATTTCTTGGGGACTAGGGAATTTTTGTTTTATTTATTTTGTTAATTCTCTTCCACAAATCTAGTTTTCTCTGTGCATATATTATGTTTTCAATAAAATTCAATAACTAGTGACTTTGTTAAGTAAATGCTCTTAAAGATAGGGCTTAGGAAAAGGCATATATTAAATACTTATAAACCTTTCATGCCATCCACAGAGAAATGCAGAACTATAACTGGTGAAATTATAACTAATTACTGCCTTCAAATTTAAAGAAGATTATACTTCTCGAGAGAATAAAAGTAAACTGGACTTATTACTTTTACTTAGAAAGGGTTTATAAGTTCTGTTTCTGGATGCAGATATGGGGGAAAAACACTGAAATCCAACAGCTGAGTCCTCTTCCTCTGTCCTTTTTTCATTTCGTCTACCCCCTCCTGCAAAAACTTTTACTGAACTCCTGTGCCAGACACCAAGTATACATAGATGACGAGATCTAACCCCTGTCCTCAGGGATCTGACATTCTACATGAAGATAGGTAGATAACCAGGTAACTAGGATGTGGGGTGACAACTTCTATAATGGAAATAGTCTGGGAGCTTGTTGGATACACAGAGGATGGGAACTTCATTCAGATTTAAAGAGTCACAGAAGACTTCCCTCATTTAAGTTAAGCCCTGAGTGCCGAATAGCTGAAGGTGGGGTTTCAGGGGAGGAAATAAGCATTGGTGGGTAGCCAGGCAGAGAAGCCTATTAGCCTTTAGATATAAAAACCAAGATCTTTAAAAATTTGTGTCTTGCTTTGCAGTCTTTTACCTATGAGTGGATCAAAATAGTCCTGCTATAAAATACAACTGCTGAAGTGCAGTGTTAACATCATCATTCTCCAGGCGAGCACCCTTGACACATAGCCCATCATAAATTATTTGTGATCCAAACCCCATCTTCCTTAGCATGACTTCATAACTCTGCTTGAACTCAAATTATTTGTTTATTCCTTACATACACACTGAAAGAGATTTTATCAGATGTGGAATACAAGACAATTACTAAGTTAATACTATGAAACTATGTATGTTTAGTATAGGACACCTATTTTGTTTTGGAATGCAAAATAATCCATTTCATTCTTGTTATGTTTCTCATGAAACATTATCATGTTCCATCATAAAGACAGAAAGAAAATTTTATATAAACCTATGTATATATATATACATATGTAATTTACATGAACTTATGTAGCAAAGCTTTGAAGCCCCAAATCTTTGTTATAGCCTCAGAGTACAGTTTTCATTCTTTCTTCTTCATTCTTCTGATAATAATTCTGAATTGAAACAAATTTCTTATATCTACTTACAGTACTCTTGATTAATAAAGTGATTATAATAGCTTTCACCTTGGTTTACAAAGAACAAGTAAAACTAATAAGTAGTATATACTTTAAAAATTTGCTAACAAAAATTATAACTTTTAAAAATATATTCTGCTTCAAAGATTGTAGAGAACTATTTTACACATTCAAAAAAATCTTTTCCTTTCTCTACTTAATGATTCTGCTGAAAATTGTCTACTATGCTTCCAAAAAAAAGCACAAAAGATTACTGATTGAGCTTTGTTCACAGTGAATGAGGTGGGAGGTGGCATGAACCAAAAGAACCAAAGACACAGAAAAGCTAGAACATGAGTTTCAAAGTCAGAAGATTCTAATTCAAGTCTGATTTCTTCCTTCCTAAATCTTTCCTTCTCTAAACAATAGGAATAATAATCATAGTCAACTAAGTGTTCTAAGGTCTGAGTTCTTTGAAGGACGTAGCATCACAAAAATGATAAGTTTGTGTAATTATTGTTATTAGTGATGTAAAAATGCTTTCCTGGGAAAATGTGGACAGTGATTTTTATGAAATTGCCCTAGGAAATCTGTTTGTTGAGTTATACACTCAAATAGGAAAGCCTATGGAAAGGGGATTAAAATAACGGAAACTGCAATTCAGTGAAAAATCAAGTTGAACCACAATCTTGAAAGTTCATTTATTTTTGGCATGATGGAGAAGTCTGCTTGCAATGCCGTAATTTTTAATTACACTATCAAAGTATATACTACTCTGTCTGACAAAAGCCTTGGTTATAGTGTAGAAATGGTAGAAAAATGATTTCATGTAGCTCTTTACTCCATTCTTAGCCTTGACAGAAGGCTAATTTAATTTGAGAATTACAAGTTTATTTTCTTGCAAGAATGAAAAAAAGTGAACTGTTGTTAGTAGAGTAATTCTTTGCTTTTTCTTATACTCATCTAAAAGTTAATTGCTAGATATGGTAAGCAAGTTAGGTAACAAGAAGACAAGTTAGAATATCTCTAAGCTATATACTAATAAGACATTATGACACTGCCTTTCTTATCTTTAAAAAAACTGTGAAAATATTCTTTGCATTTTTGGTTTATTTCCCTGAAGAACAGATAGTTTTAGGTAAGGCAGTTTGATAAGTGAAAAAAGTGGACTTAGATAATAGAGCAATAGATGATCACAGTTGTATAAAGGCAATTGTGATTGGGTTACTAGGTATATACATTTCATGCCTCCAGAAAGGGAGGAAGGATGACCAGAAGAATACAAATCAGCTGCTGAGGGAATTTCCTCTGGTAAAGTAATTAAGTGTGTACACAGGGACAAGGAATAGTAACTTTCATATTTTGCTTTCAAAGTTGATGTTTAATTTGAATTACACACACACACACACACACACAGATGTATTGTGCTTAAAAAAAGAAAAAAGGAGTGAGAGAAGTGAACCAGAGTAGGGACCAATTACTCTGTCCATATTGTTAGGCTGACTTCCAGAGAGCGATTAGACTTCTGCAGTGGCTACAAATGCTGCTTTCCAAGTGCATTTTAATCAAAACACAAGTACTTAATGACTATCTAAGAGTATTGTTTAATTCAGTTACGTCTGGAATTTAGCATTCACATTTTGATAGCAGACAAAATCAGCATGCTTGACTTCAAGTTCTCTGAAATGGCATGGCTGGTACTTTTTGGGCAGTCACTCCTGATGGATTTATGCGGCCAGGGCAGGCATGATTTATCTTTACTGAGATGCTCCACTGCACTAGAAATTATACTCAACTTTCTTTTCTTTTTTTTTTTTTTAACTGCCTGACTTGCCTCTAAAAATTCCAAAGAAGACAAATATATTCAACTTCTTACTTGCTAAGTTCAGGTTGATGTTCTTTAAGTAGCTGGCTGGTCCCTTAACCTCTATCT
This sequence comes from Condylura cristata, assembly GCF_000260355.1. Classification (NCBI taxonomy): domain Eukaryota; kingdom Metazoa; phylum Chordata; class Mammalia; order Eulipotyphla; family Talpidae; genus Condylura; species Condylura cristata. The sequence continues at coordinate 39,696,878 of NW_004567103.1, read as the reverse complement.
ATCACACAATGCTAAGCCATGACAGAAGGCCTGTCAGCAGATTTTATTTACAAGCCTTGAGGAAAAATCCTCTTGCTGTTTTCACTTCTTACTGAAGTTAAGTTTGCAAAAGAAAACATCTGAAGGCACTTCAGATGCTGGTTGTCTGAAAGTATTGATAATGCAAATTTTCTTAATTATGGCATTTTCTACAATGCTGTGTCACTTATGTTGACTATCATGCCCCATCTGAATGAATTTATTGATTGAACAGACATAATTCATGCCATCACTTGACCTTTTCTCATACCATACATTTAGATTCTGGCTATGAAGTGATTTTATGGTGACTTCTATTTTTGAGAAAAATGCCATGCTCTACTAGGCACACCTACAAAGTGTTTTTCTTCAGTCAGATAAAGTAAAGCAAGTTGACTTGAATAAAAAATACTGGTAATTGTCAGAATTCACTAATATTTATCATGTTATATATATCATGTGTCAAGGTATTATGCAAACAATTAATACAAAAAAACAAAGATTTTTTTTTACTAATAAACTCAGAATCCCAGAATCCACAAAAGATGCAAATAAAAATTCTCTTTGTGTAAGAGTCTAAAATATCTCCCAAATAAAAATGTACCGAGGGAGATAAAGTATTCACTTTTCCTCTTCAAGTAGTAAGGAAAAATCAATGTGGTTTGATATTTCTAAACTGTGTTACTGAGCATGTGAACAGCATTCCAAAAGTGATATGAGTTCTCAGGCCGATGAAAAGTCTATCAATATCATACAGAGCAGCAGGTGCAATGTTAACGATGGAAATACTTATAAAATAAACATGCTGGCTATTGTTTGGACTAACTCTCGTGGGGGAATCACTATCACTCATAACACCACTTAGTATAACCAATATGTGGTCTAAAAGTATACAGTTTAGAAAGTGGTTACATCTTCCACCTGTTCACAACTTTAATAAAAGAAAAAAATTAAAGAGGGCACAATTCAAAGAAAAATGCATTTACTTACTGTGTTAAAATTTGGAAAGAGCCCAACAGCAGAACTGCTGTCCATTGGAAAAGACATGAATGGTTTAATATCCAGTGAAGGTTGCATCATCAGGGTAGGTGTGCGCACGAGAGCAGGAAGGGTAGTAGTGTGGCATGTACTGCCTGCCCAAAACAAAACAAAAATGAATTCAATCGCTCAGTCACATCCACATCTCTCTCCAACCTACAGTACAAAAATAAAAGTGCTGAGTGGCAACCTGCAAGAAAGAAAGTTGTCCTGGAAGTAAGTGAATGGCACAGGAGGAAGAAACCAAGCTCAAAGGGAGTAATCTTGCTCATTTTCTAAGACTGTGATTCAGAATGTGTCTGCATGGTAAGGACCAAAGACGGATCTCACTCAGCTGAGATACAGAGTGCCCAGAGTCTTGCTGGCAAGTGAGAAAGAATGAGAATAGCCTGGCGCTTGATCATTGCCTTTGATTAATATGTAGGAGGAGGGGAGGAACCTCTTGAAACTGCATGCTTTTTACTATTCAGATTAACAGAATGGCTAGAAGACTTGTTTCACACAAATTAGAAATAATTATTGGGTCTTTATAAGAGGAAGAGACCTTGGTCTCTTATAGTTATTGTCTGTTCCCCAGAATGTTAGGACTCAACATTTGTCCTCTAAAAAAAAAAAAAAAAAAAAAATGGAAATTTGATCTCACTGTGAGAAAAATAGGTTGTCTAGATATTAGACATCTAAACATCTAAATGTAAAGAAAATCTACAGGGAGTGATTATGGTCTGGGTAAGGGCAAGGTATTGGGGAACAGGGAGGAGTCAGGACAGGAGCTCAGACTTTGGCCTTCAACTTGTTATTTCTTGAGTTTTATGTTACATTAGCAATTCTTCCTTGTAAAAATCTCTTTAGGTATCTGTTTTAGCACTGGTAGGAGATTTAAAGCAGAACAATAAGCATTCTTTTTCAATCTGTAGCCTCCAGAGCCTGCAGATAAGTAACTGCTGTTGTAGATGGCTCACCTGGAGACAGGCTCTGGTGTGACTTTTAATATATATATGTATAACAGCTTTATTGAAATAAAATTCACACAACAGACAATTCTCCCACTGTATTCAAGTGTACAACTCAATTTTTTTTTTTTTAGCACATTCAAAGACTTGTGGAACTGTCACTACATTAACTTTAGAACATTTTCATGATCCCTAAAGACACGCCATATCCATTTTAGCAGTCTTTCTGCATTTTCTCCTAAAGCCCTCAGGTCTTGGAAACCAATAATTTATTCTTTCTGTATAGAGCACTCTATTCTGGATATTTCACTTAAATGGAATCATTTGAGTTTTTTTGTGAATATTTCCTTTCATCTGGTATAATGTTTGCAAGGTTCACTCCTGTTGCTGCATGTAGCAGAATTTGATCATTATTTTTTAGGATTTATTTATTTATGCATACAGAATTGGGGTACAAGCCAGAGGTGCAGAGGCAATGAGAGGATTTGCCAGAGACAGAGCAGGGGGCAGAATAGGCAGACTGATGAAGTAAGTACACTGCTGAGGGGAGCAGCGGGCAGGTTAGGAAAGGTCTGCCACGCCATGTGGGCCACCTCCGGGGAAAGGATTGAACTTATGCTGAAGTGGCTTTAGCTTCTTGGTGCTGTGCTTTCACCTGCTGTGCCACCAGGGAGGGTCCCAGAATTTCATTCTTTTTTTAAGGGTGAATAATATTTTCATTATATGAATGTACCACATTTTGTATATTCATTCATTAACTGATAGGCCCTTTTTGGGTTGTTTCCCCTTTGAATCTATTATAAATAATGCTGCTAATAACATTTGTTTATAAGTTTTTATGTATCTAATTTTTAGTTCTTTTAGGTACATATCTAAGTACTGAACTGGGGATTGTTGTGTCACATGGTAATCATATAATTGATCCTTTTGAGAACTTCCAGAATGTTTTCCAAACAGCTGAACTAGTCTACATTTCCACTAGCAGTGTATGAATGTTCCAATTTCTCCTGGCATGTCCATATAGAACCACCACATATAATTATATGCCCAAAAGCCCCTACTGATTTCAAGGAAAAATGGACATGAGAAAATGCTCCATTAAAATATCTACCAATGTTCTTACAGTGTTCCAGAATAATTAAAAATCTTTATTTCAATGAATTTTTGTTATGTATTTCCTTAATAAAATCTGTATCATATGTTAAATCATTGTAGAACATTATTAGCAATAATGTCCAAGGGACTGTCAACCCCATTTACATTGATTCTAAAAACAGAAAAAAGGATGATAGAACCATCTATATAACATTTATCTATAGTAGGGAGTCTTTATATCAATTCCATTTATCAATGAATAGAATTTGGTTCAGTAAAAAGAGTATGAGTCAAAAGAAGAGAGCAAACAGTATTGTTTTACTGATGCCCAAGTAAATAATGATGCTCCTCTGAACACAACCTGGCATTCACATAACCACTCTTTTTTTAATTCCATGTTTCCTCTAGTTAGGTAACATTCATTGCTAACTTCAGCGTTTATAGATTCAAGATAGCATATTACATATATCAGTATGACAAAATGTTACAGAGGTACTTATTAAAATATTTATTTAAAAAACATTGCTTTAAAATCTTAGCTAAATTGCAAAACAGGTATTTCTTATATTAAAGCAATGATTTTTTTTTAAATTTATTTATTCGTACAGAACTGGGGTACAGGCCAGAGATGCGGAGGTGAGAGGATTCACTAGAGACAGAGTGGAGTACAGAACAGGCAGGTCTGCGAAGTACATTGCTGAGGGGAGCAGCGGGTGGGTCAGGAGAGGTCTGCCACGCCATGTGGTTGCCTCCGGGGCAGGCGGGGATAGAACTCATGCAGAAGTGGCTTAAGCTTCTTTGTGCTGTGCTTTAACCAGCTGCGCCACCATGGAGGGCCAAAGCAATGATTTTTATGAATTATAATTATTATAGCTGCTAAAAAACATAAAATGTATACCTTAATATTTTCTTTAAAACTTCCTGGTGAACAATGATGGATCTCCCAAAGGGAAGGAAAAAATTTTTTTCCGAAACCTACTAACAGTGACTCTGGTAACACCATGTAATATATGGCCCCCTATGAGCCTGGTGAGTCACTTTGTACTAACAAACTCAAGGCAAATAGAATGCAGCATGCAACTTGGAAAATATATTGCTCCATCAACAAAGGTCAGAATACCCAATGATCCTCCCTTACCCAATCAAATATTTATGCTAATAAAGATAAGGGTTGGGAACTACTTAGTTGCCACCATTAATTAGCATAAAAACTTAGCAACTGTTTACCATTTCATTAGCATTTTTATGACAGACAATTTGCCATGTTAAACACAGATTGTTTTAAAGTACTGGTAGATCTTCTGACTAAATATAAATTATGCTTTCATGTATTCCCTCACCTCAGCCTTGTGCTTTTCACTTTGAAACATGCTTTTTAATATTTCTTCACTAAGATGGCCATTTCAAAGGAAGTTTACCCAAAGGAGAAGTGAATGAGGAAAAAGTGCATTTTTTGTACAGGTTCATGTTTTGATTCGGCTGCCACCTTATTTTAGATTTTACTGTTGCTGCTGTTCAGAGGTATTTCTTCTCACCTCAGGATGCACAAATGTCAGGGTGAGATACAAGCAGAAATTTGGTGAAAATGTATTACATCCTGAAAGAAAAAAACTTAGTATCTCAAAAGCTCAAGAATGCCAAGAAATAAAGAGGGTTGAAAATAGAATGAGCAGTTTTGTAAACCCAAAGAGTGGCTATTCTTTTGGGACAGGGCCAACCTTTGTCTTCTGTGTGGCAACCTTATGCAAGATACTTGCTTTAGCTACTTCTGTTTCAAAGCATAGGATATCATCATGTATCTCACAATGAACCAAATTGTAATAGTGCTCCAAACCTCATTTGAAAACAAGGTACTTTACTAACTTGATGCATACTTATTTATCTAACTGTACTAAAATTAAATACATTCACAGGCATGCATATTACAAAGATCTAACAGTTACCACTCTTGCCATGGATATTCCACAGGTCCACACATTCTATAAAAATACAATTAATCTCTTTCATAAATTTCATTTCGATGGTATATCCAAGTTGTACTCCTCTATAGGTATGAAAATAAAAATATGTTTAAGACAACTCACTACTGTGATTATAAAGGTAACCATTATTTTAACCAACTGCCTCTGTAACATAGAAGGTGCTTTATGTCAACGGTTTATGTCATAATTCATCACAATCAAAACTTATTTGAGGATCAGGTGACAATGAAATTACTACTTTAGTCTTTGATCTTTAGAAATATAATCTTGAAAGTCTATTTAGGTGATACCCTTGAGGTTTCTGTACTTGCAAGAAATATTGGGGTGAGGCTGAAGGCACAGGGATGAAAAAATTCACCAGAGACAGGAAAAAACAGAAAAGGTGGATTTGTTGAAATACACTTCTAAGAGAAGCACTTCTAAGAGACAGGAGAGATCTGCACAAGAAAAAGGATTAGAAGCCCTCTTTAACATTCTATTTTCACCTTCTTCCTTACTTCAGGTGCCAACTTGGGCGAGTTATTTGCTGGAATGTCTAGCCTTAGGCATTGATCTTTGACACAGAATGTGTCCTGGCTCTCCTTCCCCATTCATGGAGGAAGTGATCAGGTCTCTGGGCCTGGTTCCCTTGGAAGTCTTGTCAATTCCCTTATCTATTCAAATTTCCCAAACCTGTCTGCTGGGCAATGAGTGGGGGCTGCAAGAAAAGGATTTATAAAATGAAATAAAATCTTCTTGTCTGTCTCTCCTTATCTACCTATCTTTCCTATAAATCTTGAAGTATTTCCTTTTTAATACCTTTATTATATGTGTCTGCTTTAGTGAATGTTAAAATTAAAGAAAATTATAAAAATCTATTGGGAGTGTAACAAGGTGGTCCCCAGAGAAAGGGAAGGTTTAGTATCCCTGTTTCAACCAAGGAAGGGTGGAAGAGAGCAGAGAGGAAAAGCTGAAGAGGAGACTGGGAGAAGGAAAGAAGGATGCAGAAGAAGGAGACCTGGAGATGGCACATGGAACAGAGAGACAAGTGAAGACGCTGTGCTTGCTTCTCAACCTTGGAGCAGAACGAGGGACTCAGAAGACATGGAAAGAGCTATTTGAACCAGATGTGCATTAGAGACCTATGGGGAGAAGATGGTGTGGGGGCAGTGCATGGGATTATGGTGATGGCACATGGGTGATATGGTGATGGGAAGTCCATGGGGATTACAACTGAGATGGAAAAAGGCACAAATGATGTAAAAGTAAATATTATAAAAAAGAAAAGACCTATCAGGAGGCTGATAATGGCAGAATTTAACTTGATTTTGGTTTTTCTCATTGTCTTCCAGATTTGCCTGGCCTCTTCTGCTTCTTTTTATGGGTTCCCACCAGAAGGTGACTTAAATGCAAGCTTTTGAGCCTCAGTGGCCGTGCTTTGGGCCAACTGTGCTTGACTGGTGATTTACCCATGAGGGGGATGGATAATTTTGGTTGCTTGATTTAGAAACTATTTTATCTAGTTTTTACATTCTCTTGTCTTTACAGTACACTAATTGTATTAAAGTTCTTACACTCTACTCTAGCATAGGCCTTGATGTGGATAGCAGAAACTATTTAGAGCAGGCAGGCTTGGTGTTCCAGGGGTGTCCCTCACTCTGCCTTGTAACAGGAGAAGAAAATGTCAATTGCAGTACCCCAAAAAATTTATTTGAAGGAATTAAAATGAGTGGCATTTCAGATTTTCCACCAAACTTGGTTTTGTTTTTTCACTGTTTTTCTATCACCTTTATTCTTTTCACCATTTCCATTCTTTTAACAGTTTATAATGTAGGGAAACCAATTTGCCAAAAGACCATCAAGACTAGCCACTAAGAGGCAGCTATGTAGCTATATGAATAAGGTATGATACTAATACAGGGTATGGCTTCTGAAAAGGCCACACATAATATGAGATAATACCTTATAGTGCATACAATGTGACTCTAGGCTCTATCCTAAGCATATTACATCTTTGCACATATGTATACAGAACTATAAATATGCTTGTATATAGATAAATATATAGATATACATATTAATTGCAACATACTAAATTACATATCATATATAAATTTAAAATATTATATATTAGGGGCCCCCCATGCACAATAGGTTAAAGCACAACACTATGAAGCTAGGTGCAGTTGCTTTAGCACAGGTTCGATCCCCAGCCAGGGAGGTGACCCACATGGTGCAGAAGATCTATCTGTCCTGCTGATCCCCTCAGCAGTGTACTTCATTGATCTACCTGTTCTGCTCCCCACTCTGTCTCTGGTGAATCCTCTCACCTCCCCTGCACCTCTGGCATGTATCCCAGTTCTGTATGCATAAATAAATAAATCTTTAAAAAATAAAATAAAATAGTATATATTAACTATATATTCAATTAATATATATGTAAGTACATATATTAACAATAACCCAATAAACAAGGTATTCTGCTTAGGCCCATTTTACAGATGACAAACTGAGATACAGAGAGCTTAAGCCCAACTTCACACAGATTTCATGTGGAGAGGACAGAATTCAAACTGAGACAATTTGACTACTCCATTCTGCTCTTTACTACTGAGCTTTTGGCATCAAATTACCTACCCAAAACACTTCAGTTATACAGAAACATACTCTAACTGTAGATAGAAACATTTTCCCATCGAACTAAGGGATGTAAAATGGACCCCTTTGTAGCTGGGGATTAGTTGAAACTTTAATTTGACTTTATTGTACTAACTGAAACAAAAATATGTAAGATTTAAAAATGTTCTATAAGGCCTGCTTTTAGAACATGTTTACCTAAAGATACTTTTCCCCAAATAGTGGTATTGTTTAATTCAACAGATAGTTACGGAGGGCAGGGGGTGGGGTGGGGAGGGAGAGGCAGCTGTTCAAAATACAGAGCTGATTCCTAGGGTGATCATAAATTGAGTCAGATGGAATTTTACCTTTTAAGAGAAGAAAACAATAGTAATTACTATCATTTGATGATATTCTACCCTGTCCTATGCTATGTGATGTGTTTCCCAGATTTAATTAAATAATACAACATTAAAATATCTGTGTTAGTATCCCCACTTCATAAAGGAGAAGCGGGATGCTTCCAGAGATTACGATCATTTAGATGTAGTAGGGCCAGTGTCATATTCCTTATCATCTGACTCTAAAATCCATGCCATCATCCCATATGTGGTTATATATAAAACTGTTACATGAAAAAGATCCTGTCATCAAATACACTTCTAAAATTCTGGCTTCTTTTTTTTTTTTTTTTGTAAGACATCTCAGAGCTTTTAATATACTAACAGGCACTGTGAAAAATCTAGGAAGATATAATTTCTGCCCACAGTTTTTGGAGCATGAATCATTTTTTTTTTTCCCTCAGAGCTTCTGGAATAAGGACTAAGTCATGTCCTGCAGGAAGGATGGTCGTACACACATTAAAACATCAATTCAGAAGATGATTAATTTCAGATCTACCATTTTCTTGTACATCAGGGTAAAGTGATTTTACTTCTTTTTATCTTTTTCCTTTTCTATAATTTGGAATGTCTGTATCATAGGACTGGTATGAGAACTAATTGAGATTTTTTCCTATGCATTACCTGATCCAATACTTGATACACAGTATGTGTTTAGTAAGCTTCAGTTACTGTAGTTATGAACAATTCCTACTACTCTGAGTCAATGTCATATGCAGGAGAGCACACATAGTTAAATACATTAATACTTCTAAAAAGCAGATATGTTAGGGATCATATAAAATGTTAAAGAGGGTCAAGAAGGAAAGAAATTACATCTGGTTAGAAGTTGGGTTCATAAGTGTTTCTATAGATGAGCTATCTCTAAAGCTAATGTCATGAGGAAAAACTAATATTTTGAGAGATGGATGTATAAGAATGGTAGAAAGAACTGTATAAGCAAAAAACATAGAAAATGGAATGTATTAAATTAAAAACATTTAGGTTCTCAAAGTATTCTAAGGGCTTCTGGATTTGAAGGTAAAACAGTGAAGAAAAGCAGAATATCTTTATGACTTTAAGCAAAGATTTCTAAAACAGGAAAAGGTATTAATCATAAACAAAAATTTATGCATATAGTCTATTAAGCAAAATAATATATTAAGGGAATGAAAAGACACCTACAGAGTGGGAGATGATAGCTACAGTAAATATATACTGACAAAATACTTTAATCTAGAATAAAGAAGTACAGATCATTAAGAGAAAAGACAGCACAAGAGACTGGAGTGGAAACTTCAAAAGTAGGTACAAAAATGACCAATGAACATGTCAGAGTGCTGAAGTTCACCCGTCCTTAGGCTATGCAAATTAAAACTACAAGGACCTATCACTATATACCTACAAGAAAGCTTGCAATGAAAAAAGATGAAAAATATCAAGTGTTAACAAGAATATGGAACAAGAACTCTTATCTGAAATGTAAATTATTACAGCTACTTTGAGAAACTATAGTATCTACTAAAACTGAGTATACATACCCTGTCACCTCACTTCTAGTACATAGCTAACAGAAATGATATATACCTGAATATTCATATCAATACTAATGCCCCACGCTAAATATTAGCCAAATTCTCTATTAAAAATGGGAAGAATAAATAACATTGGTATTTTCACACAATAAGACATAATGGAATATAACAATGAGAACAAAACATAATTAATGTGAAAAACAAATAGATCTTCTAAACATATTAAGAAAAAGAGTTAACATAAAGGAGTATATCAACTCTCTGTATGATATCATTTTTTAAAAAGCACAAAATCAGGCCAAATTGAAACTAATCTCTGCTGTTAGGATAGTGCCTATATTCATGTAGAAAGGATGGGGTGGAGGCGGCAGGTGGAGAGACCAGAGTCAGCTTGTGAGGGGGTTTGTGGGTGCTGAAAATGTTCCTTTTCTTGATTTAAATGCCAGTTACATATTAAGTTTCCATATATTTATTTGATTCTACATGTGTGTGCTTTTCTGTACGTTATACTTTTATAGAAAATTTTAAAAGTCATATACTCAATGCTATAAATTTTTAGTAAATAATTTTGACAATGTACACAAAATTCTCCAATAAGAACATCTTCAAACACTGTCAAATTTGTGTTTTTTTTAGCATGAATATATTTTTTAGTGCTTTTTCCTACTACCAGCTTGATTTTGTTTGAAATGATTTATGAGAAAATAGAAATTATCTTTACTGCTGATGCTTTCTTTCTGAATTTCAGAAGTAGATAGAAGAGACTGACATAGAATCCAGTTATTTCAAAGAGCAAATTGTGTATCTAGAATGCCAAAGTCTATAAAATTTAACAACCGGCAGTTCTGTGCCTGAATTTTTCTTGGGCCAGCATAGGTTTCTCTCCAAAGATTTCCAACAGCAGCATCCTGGCCGAACAGAGCATTTAAAAATAAATCCTCCTGAGAACCACACTGAGGTTTATAAGCAATAATGAAGTGCTGTATTAAAAAAAACAGCAGTGAAACCACATCATGATAGATTTTAAGTCACAATGTCCTTTGGGTTCAGTAGTAGCTTTTACACAAAATGATGAATCTTTTACTAAGATACAAAATACAGCTTTTCGGATGTGTGGCAATAGAATACATAAAGCCAAGTGGTGATTCATTTATACTGAATATCTTGCTCATGCACTGAATTTCTTATATTTAATGTGTTGAAAAAACTGGGTAAGATGTATTTACTATACTACAGTACAAATTATAGTTTGGCTACAAGTGATATACTTCATTATGGTAATTCTTTTTAAAAGCAACATTGCAAAAGCTGAAAATTTAAGAATTAAAGTACAGAAGTCAACTAGTTTTCAAAAAAACAAAATTGAGAACTAAATTTCTTCTTTGAAGCTGAATAGAATTTTGTTTTGTTTTGTTTTGTTATAGTTTTTCCACTTGCAATCCAAGGGTATTAAGCATGGGCATGCAAGATAGGAAAATGGTTCTGACAAATGCTTTGTCAAGCTTTTTGAAATAGTTTTTAATATACCTGACTTATCAAAAGGGAATGTCATGTGCTTAGTTCCTAAATTACTAAGTCTTTAGAAGCCAAAATTATCTTCAGACAGGGCTTTACTAAAATTGTCTGAGGTCAAGAATGGATTGGGAGGTCAGACCAGCCTGACGAAATTTTCTGGCCAAAGACCCAGAGAGATGGTCCTGAGCTACATTTGCTCAGACTCCTGTCTGAGGCCTCAAGATGCTTTATGAGTTCTGAACCCTCCTGTAACAGAGAGCTATCTGCTCTCCCTTACAACATGCTTAGGGATCTAATGACAGCTTAGAACAGTGAATTTTTTTTTTAGAAATCTTCCTAAAATACAGAGTTTTGTAGGAATGCTTGTAGCTATTCTCCTCAAACCACTGGATATTTGTAGAGGAATTATATTTCATACAATTTTAGTGGCAACTGTCATCTAGGAGTCTACTCTTCCTTTTAATGACAAAAGTAGGATTGGACGAAGTTAACACAGCAAGGTACCTGACTGTACATGCAAGCCCAGAGATTCCCGCCCAGGGCCTGCAGTCTGTACAATGTACAAAAGTACGTACCATAGTCATTATCTTCCTTAAAAATTTAAGCAAATTATTTGTTAGAAATTTAAGAAGTGTCTTCCCTGCTTTTTTTTCATATTTTGCTATTTAGGCAGTCATTCTCAAATGAGATGTTAATTTTAATGTTTTATTAACATAAATAACCAAAGAAAGAAATTACATGAAAGAACAGCCAGGGTGGCCAAGGGCCAACATTTCCTTCTATTTTGAAGAATGACAGGAGATAGACTGCAACATGTCATTTTAAATAATTACCTTAATATTCCCAATGGGGAAAAAAAGAGTACAACATTTGGATCAATATAACTAATTTAAGTAGCTTCATAGAGGGACACTCACATTTCTGTTGGTGGTTTTTACACTGATGTTTTATGCTACCAGAATTGCAACAAAACTGATAGCTGAAAAGCCACATTTTTTCCCAAGCAATGCAGCTGAACTTCCACTAGAGCCGGTCCAAGTAGCAGGGCCGTTTAGGTTTCTGGCTGTATCTTCAGCCTCTCCTCTGTAGCTCACAGAAGGGCCAGGCTGAAGGGGCCTCAGAAAGCAACTAGAAGGTCTATGCACCAGGCTGCTGTTATGAATCCCAACTCCGGGAGAGGAGGGTTTTTTTTTTTTTTTTTTTAAAGATTTATTTATTTATTTGTACAGAACTGGGGTACAGGCCAGAGATGTGGAGGGTGAGAGGATTCACCAGAGACAGAGTGGGGAGCAGAACAGGCAGATGGACGAAGTACACTGCTGAGGGGAGCAGCGGGCGGGTCAGGAGAGGTCTGCCGCGCCATGTGGTCGCCTCTGGGGCAGGCAGGGATCGAACTCATTCGGAAGTGGCTTTAGTTTCTTAGTGCAGTGCTTTAACCCGCTGCGCCACCAGGGAGGGCCCGGGACAGGAGGTTTTGTCCCAGAGTTTCAGAGAATTTCAATTCTTGAATTCAGTGTCTAGGTTATTTATATTTAAGAACCAAAAGGGGACGTAGGGGAGAGAGCAGTGGTTTACCTAATGGTGCTTTTCAGAATGATCCTTTTCTCTCAGAAACTTGCTCAATTTACAGAAACAGAATTAACATTTGTTTGGGTTTCTCAATACTCTCTATTCCCATGTTTGTCGACAAAAAAGTTTTCCTTAACTGAAATGTTAACCAAATCTTTCAAAGATATTCAAAAGAGCTTGCTCATTACAAAATAGCTAGCTAGCTAGAGGAGCAGACTTGGTAATAAAAAATAGTAAAAACTGCTGTGACTTTTCCCATTCTGCTCATGTATCTTTGGATGACCACAATTAGGACACACTGTAGAATATTTGGGAGAGTTCTAATGGGGTAGTAGAAGTATGGTGGCCATTGTGGAAGAGGTGCTGTTTAGTCTTCTGTCAGTCAGGGGCTTTTCCCCCCAGGAGCAGTAGAGATGGCTCCCACCTGGCAAGGCTTCTGGGCCACCAACATGCAAACCTCTGCTCTATCCCTATGGAAACCTGGTTTGGGGTGACTAATCTGACCATGCTAAGATGGGTACATTGGAGAAATAGTGATTGGGGGGAAATGAAAGCATCAGAGGGATTAGGAAAGGGTAGAAAAATGGGGTTTGGCTTATTTACATACAGGATGGGCCAGAATTAGCATCAATTCCATATTTGGAATTTCTTGGCTTCTAAAATGATTTCTTCTCATGTATCTTTTAATTGTATAGCAGAAGTTGCATTGTAGTTATTCTGAGACAAACTACATAGGATGATGTAGAACCAGGCCAAAATGTTATGTGCAGGGCATCTAATTGCCTCAAAGGAGTGGGTCAATGAGGACACATTGTGCTATCACCCTTATCCAAAGAAACAGTGTCCTGTGGCTCACAGGATACTTGTATTACAAAGGGTCTTTAGTGGGTATTTTACTGAATGGCCAACTGCTGACTTGATTTTTTGGAACTCTGCCACAGTCCTGCCATCCTAGAAATTGATGCTCCTTGCTTCATTCACACAGGCAGCTCTTGGGGCACCAGTGATATGCAAAGCAGTGTCAAATAAGGCCCTGCAGCGAATGGCCAAGGATTTCCTGCAACTGATGTGATTAATTCTAGTGGTTGCTGTGTCCCTGTGTATCATGATTTTTCTTGTACCGCTGTACTGACTTTGTACCAGTTTTTCCTCTATGGGATTTCTTTGGCTTCCCAAATGGCTCCTCTCAATGCTCCAAATGAACATTTAAAATCAAAGACATAATGACTTTTTAATAGGGAGCCACAAGGAAAGTAGAGAATTTAATCATAGCACTCATCATTTTTCTTTTCAATGATTTGCTTTATAAGGCAAGAAAAGAATGAAAATATTTTCTTTTAGAGGAATATTTGTTTTGACTCAGTCTTTTCTAAAATTCAAAAAACTCTCTATGCTCTCTTCACATCAAAGGACATAAAGGGAAAGTAAACAATTGATGAAAGTGGACTGGTATTCAATGTATTTAATTTGACAATGTAGGTTTCTAGTTTAAGAAAAGGTAAAAGGAATTCAAAGTTCCCAGATTGTACAATCTCTGCATATTTCTAAACATGGATGGGCTGTCTCTCTTTTTTCCCTTAAACACTCCAGTTATTAGTCTTTCTCTCCCCCGTCTGTTTACCTATGCTCTCTCCCCTTCTTTCACCTGTTTATCTTTCTTACTTTACCAACTCTCTTGTCTCTCATGTCTGGTTCTCTGCCTCCTTCTATATGTACAGATGCTTCTATGACTCGCTTATCTTTTTGTCTGTTTTTTTTTTTTAACCACATTGCTAGAGAATTAGAAAGCACTCATAAAATGCATCAGTAGCCTTGCTTTGCAGCTATATTATGTTAATTTTGTTTTCGATATTTGCTTCTATAAATCAAAAGATTCACAGCAAGATTTTGCTAGTATCAGGACAGGTTGTCAAGCCAGAACAATAGAATTAGGCCGTATCTCTGCTTATGGCTCAAGTAGTCATGGCAGTTGCAGCAACAAAGGTTGTTATATGTGCTCACATGACACAGTGGGAGAAGTTAAGAATTTAACTCCACCAGATTTTAATGGTGTTATTTCTACAAAAATTTATCCTTGGTGTCCTGGATTATATCAATATTGTATCTTTTCATTGGGAAACACAAGGTTCATTTGCATATATTATGTAGACTTCTAAAATACTATGTGTGGTCTTCTCCAGTGATACAACATGGTTAGGACTCAGCCTGCAAGGGAGCAGCAGCCACTTCAGTGTGAGTTCAATCTCTGCCCTGGTGGTGATCCACATGGCACAGCAGACCTCTCCTGACCCGCTCGCTGTTCCCTTCAGCAGTGTACTCAGTCATTCTGCCTATTCTGCTCCCCACTCTGTGTCTAGTGAATACTCTCACTCCCTGCAACTCTGGCCTGCACCCCACCTCTGTATGAATAAATAAATAAATCTTATTATGTGGCTTATTTCATCCTTTGAAGAAAATGGTGGACAGGTGTAAATAACTCCATCACAAAGTAAACATAGAAAATGCGATAATATAAAAAAATGAAAACAAAGATTTCTTTCCAAGTCAGGTACCAGGCTATTATGATGCCTACACAGAACACTAGAGTCTGCTAAGAAGTCACACCTCGCTAGAACCATGGAAAAAATAATGTACATTGACTTTAATCTACTAATTTTTTGCAAGAGTCTACTGAACCATCAGTGTTTATACTTCTAATCTACCAAGAGAGAAGTCCAGCCTCTTTCAATATTTTCCAAGTACCTGAATTTCCACTAGGGACGATAAGGGTAAAACATCTCCCAAGTGCCAAGCATTTCTAAGCCTTTTCCTAACAGTAATTTGTTAATATTTTAAGAATGGAAAATTGGATAAAGAGGAATTTTTAGGTGGGGGAAACCAAGTGATAACATTAAAACAGAAATGAGAATTTCACAACTAGTTATACAAACAAAATGCATCTACCTTCATAACAGACAATATTCCCTCTTGAGGCACTAAATTTACCTGCTTTCTACTGGGATTTAAATGCCCAACCGTCTAAATAAACACAAAGCCACTGAGTTCCTATTTAAACTAGATGAGACACCAAAAACTTAAACTATGCCTACCATAAAAATCACATGACAAGAGTTCAAACTGCCCTGATCACTGAATTCTCTTGCTGACTTACAGCCACTATTCGGTCACTCTGAATGTGAATCCTTGAACATGTACACATCAGCCTAAATATATTTTATAAATATGTGGAGAAAAAGGAGAGGTTCAAACACACTTGGATCAAACATAACTCATTTTTACTAGTAGTTATTCTGAGACAAACTTTGAAACAAAGAGGAACCAAAGCTCATAACGATGAGGGAAATGTAGGGAATCAGTCACATCTTCATTACATTTAGCAGTGACTCAATATTACAATTTAAATAAAAATAACTTAGGAAAACCAAGATGATACTGGGGGGAGGGGAGCATGAAATTAGCAAATTCTATTTGTTTTAATTCTACTTCTCTTTCTTCAAAATTGATTGTAATTGCTTTACATTTTTGCCACATAGTTCGCTAAAAAGTTCCCTGAGGTATAAATGCTGATCAGTTAGCAATGCTTACCTTGGTTTTTTAAGATTACAGTCCACGTTCACTTCTGCATTCGAGCACTGAACAAGGCATTACATTTAGAGATAAATAATTCCATCATTTCAACCTGGTGCTCCTGTGAAATGTGGTGCTAGGAAACAGCCGACAGGCACTGCGTCTGAACAAATCATAAGTCCTGTAATTGCTGCTTAGCTCTAATTACTATTGAGGGTAGTGTTTGCAACTTGATTCCAGGGAGAGGGCAGACTACATTCTGACGACATTAAACCAAATATATCCTAAAAGACTGACAAGTATTTTCTTCATTGAATTTTTATGTTATCTCCTAGCTACTCAAAACTACCATTCTGCTAGGATAAATATAAAATAAAATGATCTGTCACCCTCTCCTTCCCAACCAAGGAATTCAATTTTCTCAAAATATCTATTTATTATAACAATCTGGAATTGTGGTATCACTTAAAGAAATGATTTTTTTTTTTCTTTTCCAGGTGGACACATAAATCTTGATTTTAATTTGTTTTCATTTTTTTTTAAAGATTTATTTATTTGTACATACAGAACTGGGGTACAGGCCAGAGGCTCAGGGGTGGCGAGAGGCTTCACCAGAGACAGAGCGGGGAGCAGAACAGGCAGATCCACGAAGTACACTGCTGATGGGAGCAGCGGGCGGGTCAGGAGAGGTCTGCTGAGCCATGTGGTCACCTCCGGGGCAGGCGGGAATCGAACTCATGGGGAAGTGGCTTTAGCTTCTTAGTGCAGTGCTTTAACCCGCTGTGCCACCAGGGAGGGCCTTAATTTGTTTTCATTTTAAAAAGTCATGTGTTCTCAAAATAGGAACTTTGTATCTTGTTAGTCCAGATTAATTTAGTTAACATACTATTCGGCCTGAATAATTTGTTTCCTTTTCTGAGGATTTATAGGCTTTATATATATATGTATTTGTATATGTATTTACTGTATTGCATATTCTCCAAAAGGGCAAAACAGATAACCAAATATTTGATATCATTAAAATTAATAGGAATATTTATGCATCCCAACTCAAACCCTAATATCAGTAGATGGGTGAGTTATCACAGTGAAATTATTCTGAGATGATGTGATACTTACTAAGTTTATCAGTTTCACTCTCCATCTAGTGGAATCTGGCTAATTGACCAGAATAAGGCTCCCAAGGTGTCCATGCTGCTTACACACTGTGACTATGAATGATTGGTTGTTTTCTTAGGCTGAAGTGATTGTCATTGGGTCCTGAGCTGTTAGATTAGTGGACATTTGAGTGAATAAAAGAAACTTGAAATGACTGGTGTTTGCAAATAACAGGGAGGATTTTTCACCTTTGCTTGTGCAACTTAGTACACCTGCCAATCACAACTAATACCTTATTGATGTAAGAACAAATTATACCTGCTCAAGTTAGGAGACTTGATATGTATATATCTGCTTATATCAGAGTTTCAAGGTAACTATCAGAGACAGATAAAACCTAACGGAATAATTAGATGCAACAATCAAAATGGTAATTTTAAAACCAGCTCTTAGAAATAGTACATTTCTCCAAATCCAATGATCTCAGTTCTTAGAAAAATAACAAAATAACAACATAAACAGAACATAGTAGGCTAGCTCTACACTTATTTTCTCTCAACACTGTGTACTTGTTGCTTATAGAGTGTTAACTGCTTCATGATTAAAATAAATTACAGACACTCCTGTGATACTCACTTACTTTTTTGGTTTAAATCTATACCAGGCCTTCCCAAGTGGCGCAACGGGTTAAAGTGCAGCACTGCAAGCAAGCCACAGCTGCTTCAGCAAGAGTTGGATCTCCAGCCCTGGAGGTGATCCACATGATGCAGCAGTCCTCCCGTCTCGCCCACTGGTTCTCCTAAGCAGTGTACTTCTGTCAATCTGCCTGTTCTGCTCCCCACTCTATCTCTGGTGAATCCTCTCACTGCCCCTGCACCTCTGGCCTGCACCCCAGTTCTGTATGTATAAATAAATAAATCTTTTTTTAAAAAGATTTGAACTAGTTCACAAGGAAATATATATATATATATATATATATATAAATATATATATATATATATAAAATCTATACCAATGACACATCTAAGATAAATTCTAGCTCAGTAGGTATACACAGGTGCCTCCTTCAAAGTGTTTTTCTTTCATGGAGCTAGGCAAAATATTTTATTCTTTTCTGCCTGTCCTTAAATCCATCCCGATTCTTGTCATCTTCTAGGATGCTTCCAGGTCTGACATATTAGTCTATCCTCAAGCTCCCAAGTCTTTTATCTGTACCTTCCAGAGCTTCTCAGCTTACTTCAGCAGATACAAAGTGTGGTCCCTAGACAAGTATCATCATCACCCCCTGAGAACTTGTTAGCAAATCAAATTCCCAGACTCTACCCCAGACCTACAGAATCAAAACCACTGGGGTGGGGCCCAGCAATCAATACTTTAAGCATCCTTCCAGGTGATTTGAGAACATTAGTTCATGGTGTGTATAAATTATAAGAGGAGTAGGAGAATGGAATAAGGAATATGAGATACTCCTCAATGAGGGGAATGATGCAAGAGATAAATGCTGAGCAGCGAAGAGACATTTAAATGATGACCTAAAGGATGGGAAGAGTCTGGATGCATCTGGAGATATAAGGCAATTATTTTACTCTATGTCACTTTATGACATCTGTCACCTCCGTCTCATACCCAACACCATTACTTTCGTTTAGGTCCTCATTAGCAGTTAATTAGCATAATTCTTTAATCACTGTATTCCCCCTGTAGTAAAGTGCTTTTTAAGGACAGCTAGAATTAATCATTATCATCTTCAAATGTCTTCCACAGCTAGCTCCCCTAGCTAGTGAGTTAGTCCCTGAAAACCAATACACCTGTTGAAATCACTGCAATTGGGCAACATTCAATGAATTAACCAAGCTGGTATGCCCCAGTTTTTCCAGCTGAAAAATAGGACTAAAAGAGTAATCATATCTCACAATGAGACTTATAGGTCAATTCTTATTAAAGTGTATCTAATATTGGAAAATTTAGAAAATAATATGCATCATTATCATCATCACCATGAAATGTAATTCCTACATCTCAGTTCAGTATCTGTCTCCATCCTAAATGTAACTGAACGTCATTTCCCACTCATACTTTATTCCTTAAAGGCAGGGACCAACTCTTATTTCTCTTTCTGTCTCTAGTTCCTTATAGAGTGGTTTACACCTAATACTATCACCAGAAATGTTCACTACATGAAGCACTAGCTGGTTCTTGTATATACAACACACTTTCTTAGTTCTAACACCTTGTTTTTGCTCATATGCCTGCCAGGATATCCTTTCCTCTTATCCTCTGTCAAATTCTCTCAATTTTCAAGTGGCATTTTAAATGTCATCTCTTCTAGGAAGGCTTCCTCCTTCTATCAGTAGGAAAGTACCTTGTCTCCTATAAATATGTATTACATTTCACTTACACCTCTCTTATGGTACTTGAGACATTCTATTGTGTATTATTTGTGTATGTGTCACCTTCCCCAAGGAGTTATAAGCTCCTCTGGATTAGCGACAGGAATTGATTTGCTGTTGTTTGCGTAGCACCTTGCCCAGAGAAAGAGCTCAGTGAAAGTGTTGAATGAATGAATGAAGTAAAGGGAATGACGTCTCTGTTCTTATTATCAGAACTGTATTCTTTACATACCACTTGATTAAAGGTTTTACTTCCCCTGGGTAATTAGGATAGTCTTCAAAGAGTAGACAGGTTATACAATTTACTAAGAGTAAATACATTTACAAGAATTTAGAAGTACAATGTGTTCCAAGCTTGTGTTTAAAGTGTGCATTCTAGAACTCAGTACAATTTTTCATAGAAACAAATAATAAATTATTGTTAGATTTTTGGGATAGTCCTCAAAAGTTTAATTAATCTACAGGACAAGTGTCTTAGATAAGATATCAAGGGCACCTCAATGTCAACATTATAAATGATCTTGAAAAGGAGTCTATCAATGAGTGTTTATAAAGATACTTAATCTTTCTTGCAAAACTTTATAAAACCGTGAATGTTGTTTTCTTCTTTATGCTTTTCTGAGTAACTATAACAAGAAGCCAATTTTCTTGTGTATTCAAATGATTAATTTCATTGCCAAGATGAACGTGCTCAGGTTAAAGAATCAATTTATACTTGTCAATTAAATCATAGATTTAGGAAACATAAGTTCTTTATAAAGCTCTGTCTGACTGACTTTTAAGAAATCAAAACTTATTTTCTTTTTTACTTACAACTCTAAATTTATTTGCCTTCAGTTTGAATTAATTTTAAATTGACTATGGCCCCTGATACTCTAGTTTCAGTTCCTTCTCTGGTATCCCCTGACAAAAACATAATGACCTGTTAACAAACTTTTAATTACATTCATTAGGGGAGTCTACTATTTTAAAGTAACTCTTGAGTGAATAAATA
This sequence comes from Condylura cristata, assembly GCF_000260355.1. NCBI lineage: Eukaryota > Metazoa > Chordata > Mammalia > Eulipotyphla > Talpidae > Condylura > Condylura cristata. The sequence goes on along the minus strand of NW_004567103.1, from coordinate 39,676,152 downwards.
ATCCTTTTTTAATGGAGAAATAATTGTCTTTCCAATTATCTGAATTACAGTTTTGGATTTTCATAAAGTTACTTAAAGTAGGCAAGCCTATACATAAATTATCTATGAAAAAGACTATTCTGTTCTTTTTTCTTCTCCTAGTATTGAGTTAAATATTATGGTAAACTTAAACTGAGGGACTTGGTCCTTAAGAAGGATAATAAAAATAATTTATCTGAAACAATTAGAAACTTATATAAATACACATAAAAGTTTATTTCAAATTACAGGCTCAGATAGAAAAACAGTATGCAAGAAAATATAACCCACCAGAGTCAAGATCCTTGCTTTGTCCATTAATATGTCTTAAGCACGGAAGATCATACTTGTACATCTTACGACCTCAAAACAAGCAAACTGGAAAATCAAAAGTGTGCTAAGATGACTAGAGACCGTTTCACTGTGAAGGCAGGACTTGAGTAAGACCTTAAAAACCTGGTAGCACAATGGGTAAGGATGCAGCACTGCAAGCCAGCAGCAGAAAGCTTCAGTGAGAGTTTGATCTCCTGCCCTGGAGGTGATTCACATGTTGCAGCAGACCTCCTGACCTGCCCACTGCTCCCCTCAACAGTGTGCTTTGTTGACCTGCCTGTTCTGCTCCCCACTCCTCTCATGGTCCCTGCACCTCTGGCCTGTACCCCAGTTCTGCATGAATAAATAAATCTTAAAAAAAAAAAAAAGAGATTCCTCAGTTCCTCCTTTTGTTACAGGGTAGCCCAGAGTAAACCTGTCTGTGGGGCCTCACCTGTGCACTCACAATTCAGTTATACTGCAGGTACACACAAAAGGGTCAATTACGGGTTTATTTAGAAAAGGGAAATTAATAGGAAACAACCCAGGGAAAGAGAGTGGGATACAAAATAACTGGAATACCTTAGGGCTAGGCTGACTAAACACACCGAGTCACATGGTCAGGAGAGCTGCTGCCCGAGCAAGAGAGAGAGAGATGCAATCACGCCTATTTATCCCCCAAATGTCCCAGAATTCCTTCTAGCTCCGCCCTTGGGTCCTCCCAGTTCTCTCCCTGGTACTGCTAGGAGTTGTAGTTTCCAATCACTGGAGTAGGGGGTAGCGTCCAGAAAGCTGGAGCAGGCGTGGAGTCCCTAAGACTCTGCAGAGTTCTTTAGGACATCCTTCCCCTTAACACTTTCACTTACTACCTATATGTAGAATATTAGCAAGTCCCACTCTTTCTATCTCAAACATATATTGTGAATCTTTCTGCTTCTCTCATGTCACTGCCACATTCATGCCCGAGTTATCAATACCTACCTGGACTACAACTAATGGCTCTTACAGGATTTCTCTGGGATCACTAATACACCCTTACTCTTGGTTCTCTACATAGCAGCCAAGCAAACTTTTTAAAAATAGAGATCTTACCATGCTACTCCAGCATGTAAAGACTCCTTAGTGCACTATGAATAAAATCAAACACCTTAGCATGGCCTACAGTTAACACAGGTAAGTCCCTATTTATTCCTGAATCTCACCATATACCATATCCTCTTGTCCTCTTCTCTAATCCCAAGACTTCCTCTCTCTCCCAAACATGTGAAATTATTCTTATCTCAAGGCTTTTGGTACCTCTATTCTCTTAGCATGGAACACTTCACCCTTAATTCAGTTGTGTCTCAGCTCAACTTCAGCAAGGCCTTCCTCTGTTATGTTGCTCTATTTTATTGATTACTTATTCAATGTCTCCACTTACTAAATTACAATCTCTATGAGGCCAATAAAGATCTTCTAGGTGCTATCTTACCAACTTCTAGAAGAATAGTAGGCCTATGGTCAGTAGTAAAAACATACTTTAAATGAATAAATGATAGGGCCCCCCCTCGTGGCACAAGAGGTTATATCTCAGCACTATAAAGCTATTGCCAGCCACTGTAGCATGAGTTTGATCCCCAGCAAGAGAGCTGACCCACATGGCACAGCAGAACTCTATTGTCTTGCCTGCTGCTCTCCTCAGCAGTGTATTTCAGCTGATCTGCCTGACCTTCCTAATATAAGGACAAAATAACCTGTATTTTGAATTCTCTAACACCTAAGGTAAAGTTTATAGGTTATCTTTACACATTTGTATAACAATGGCTAACAGATAAACATTTACTACATGTCAATATGTTTCAAAGCATTCTATACATGTTAATTCAGTCAATATTCAAATTCACTCAGTAATGAAGGAATTTGCTATTACCTACATTTCATAGGTGAGGGGAAAAAAATTAGCAGGGTTGAGATCCATAGTCTGGCTCTAGAGTTTATACTTTAACCCCTATGTTATGCTGCCTTGCTGATATAAGGGACGACCTGTAAACTCAGAGAGTTGCTCACACCATACATACCATATAAGAAAAATTACATATCTGATAACACCTATTTCTAAATATGAATAAGTCACTCCCATTTTCAAGCAGTTGTTTTCTCATTACTGCCAACTAGAGGTCTGACATGCTTAGCAGCAAGTGACTTCAATGAAGCAGTTCTATTATCACGTGAGAAATCATGAGGAAAATTTAAATCAAATACCAAGTATCACTGTGCCTTTAATATCACTGTGATTACAGCATAGTTTTCTAGGACACATTGTGAAATCTGAGGTGATAAGATAGCTTATCTTAAAATGACATAGAACCAAAAATGGATATGTGAGTGCTATTTCCAACTCTCCAAGAAGGCGAGAACATGGAGATGCAGATATCAACTTAATACATAAGGAAAATTTTATGTGTGCAGATCTCACTGAGTTCTGAAAAATATTGGGTCATGGTACTCAGGAAGATAGTAGAATATCAGCTTATAGAATCAAGACAGAATTCCAGCAGGACTCAGGTTGTTCTGTCATTCATGTACCGTCCTTCATTTATGCCATCTACTCCCTCCTTTTAAAAAAAGATTAATTAGCTATCATGTGAAATGTGAATGAATCAAAAAGGAGTTGACTCTACTGAGCATAACTCATGTTGTGCAACATGACCCTTATGTAATAAATCTTTTGGAAAGCAGATCATCTGTTCCAAATGGGACCTGTCTTCACTTTTCTCATGTAAGACTTGGCAAATGGGACATTGTGAATCTGACAGGTCTCTCCTCTGTTCCTCAGCTGACAATTCTTTTACACAAATGTCAGCTGAAACTTTTACTGAAGCACGCAGGGGATCAGAACTTTAGAATCACTTCCAACCAAAAGAATCCATCATCCTTTAGCTCCCTGTCTGCCTATTCCATCCCAACAGCAGCACAGCTCCCCTGCAAGACAGGCCAGCCTCAGTGAGATGGCACAGAATGCTGGCGAGAGGAAGAACTGGTTTCAACATGAAGTGGCTGAAGACATTCCTTATTCAGAAGTTCACTAAAGGAAGATAGATTTCTGCATTTTTGCAATCTACTTTTTTACAAACCTTTGGGAGATTGGGAAGAGATGTAAAGGAATTTAGGCCCTTTAATCACAAATCAGTAATTTTAGAGTTAAATCTCAGTTCAACTTTTGCTTCTATTATTTACTATTGAGGTGATTTGAGGAGAAAGCTAACTACCCCAGCCTTAGTTTTCTCATCAGAGATAATATTTGTGTTTTAGATTTGGAAAGGGAGTGAACAATGTAACACATGTAAATGTTCAGTGCAGTAAGTGGGTTATAGTATGTTTTTAGTCATGGTAGTTTTCCTTTACTCTACTCCTAAAAGGGCCAAGTGTTTTGCAGCATCTAAACCTCAGCATAGTTCATTTTCACTGACTTTGCTTTGTTTGGCTTAATGCCAGGGACTTATTTACTTGTTTACTTACTGTTTCAACATTGTATATGTTTCATGAGTACAGGATAATAATTCTTCAAATATGTTACCAGAGCATGCCCACAAAGAAGTACGATAACCGCATATTTCACTGGGTCTCTTTTACCTATACGCCAAATTCTTTCCTCTTCTGGTAACCTCACTTCCTTGTTTGAATTTCTTGTCCATTTGCTTTGTTTCTTTATATTCCACATCTGAGTGAAATCTTCTATTTGCTTTCTCCTTGTGCTTTATTTCTGCTTATTATAGTCCCTTCAAGTTCCATCCATTTTGTTACATATGGCAAAATCCCATCTTATTTTTACAGCATAGTAATATTCCATTGTGTATATATAAGCCATCTTCCTTATGCAATCATCTGTGGATGTATGTCATGGATTCCTAAATTATAATGCATGGACCAAACTGTTCTTTAAGAATTGTATGCAAATGTACAACCATGCTCCTTTTGGGGAGAATTTAATCAGATGTAATTAATTCTCAAAGGGTTCTGTGATTCACATAAATCAAAAATCTTTGCATGTTTTGAAAAGTTACAAGCAGACTGAATATCTTTTATAAATCAAATTTGATTTGTACTGTACCAGGAGAACTAGTAAGTAAACGAACTTTACAATGTGTCTTTCTTTAAAACACTTGTTTCATACACTACACATTAAACCCACTATTTTCAGATTTTACAAAAATATTCATATTTTTAATACCAACTTCACTTAAAATAGAACATACTGTGATATTGTATGCATAGTGCTAATGTTGATTAACAACTTAAGATGTAGCCTAGAGATCATGTACAAGTTTAATGTAATTGGAAAAATAAAAGTAGAACTCTAAAAAGTCCCTGCTCTTAAGGACACAACCTTAGTTATCCTCTGTTCTAAAGACTTCATTTTATGGGTGAATAAATTCAGGTTCCATGACCTGCCCAAGGTCATTTTGATAGTTACAGACAACAAGGAATAACAGCTGTAAAAATAATGACAGTGACTATGATGATGATGACAGCACTATGATCTATTGATCATTCACTTAAGCTAAGTTTTTTAGAGACTTGAACCTCACTTCACTACAACCTTAAAGGGAGATTTCATTACCTCCACTCAGCAGAGGATGCATCCTGCCCAGGGTGCTACAGTCAGTAAATGGACAACTCAGATGACAAACCAACCCCAAACTTATAACAATATTTTAGCTCCTAAGACTGCTGTGAAGCACTACTTTAAACAACTTCCTAGAATAAAACTGAACAGAGTCATATTGTCTTAAAAGTATAAACAATGAGAGGTTATTAGGAGAGATGTAACTCATATATATATATATATATATATATATATATATATATGAGCTGTATCAGTTCATACCACATTGATCCTACGTTTTTGCTCCCACCTCTTAAATTACATCTGGATAACTAACATTCCAAATGCCCATCCTTTAATCACTCTGGCTAGGTTTCTACCAGCTCTCCCCCTGAGACAGACAATACCTAGGTGGGCCTAGGAGTAGCCTCAGGATGGCTGCTTCTGAGAAAAATGGATGGACTGGGATGTGTCTACTCTTTCAGTAGAGGACTGGGCTGGATGAGAATAAGTGAGTGGAGAGGAAACACTTTATGTGTCTAAATTCTGTATTTCCAGATTTATGTATCTGGAAATTCTAAAGTAAATGGACTTCTGAGGTTTTCACAAATAGATGTGCCAAGGCAAAGGGTGAAATATACTTTAATTTGGCAATTTATAGTGGATTGATGTTTAGCTTCATCATAGGAACACAATATGAGCCTCAGCTTTTATCCTTGTCTCAGGCCTGGCACTGGTGGGAGAGAGAAGGCATGGTCTGCTGCTTTGCTGCTTCCCCGTGCTGTTCTTAACCCTCATGGGCCTTTGATCCTTTGGACAGGGCTCCATAATTGTTTTGGCCCCCATTTTTCCCTCTCTATCTCTACTGGTGACCTGGTATGGATTCATTTACCTAAATGTCATCTGACATTTAATGATGGCTGACTAAAGCCACACAGGTGTTATGGATATAGTGATGGGCAAAGCAGCCTTCAGCTCATGCCTGAATTTACACAATTGTATTTGATTTGGGGGCATCTCAAATAATCCAGCACTGGGTCAGATTTAGTCTATTTTTCAAAATTTTGCTCTCAAGCATTTAATGTTAACCTAACAAGTGTTGATCCTTCAAACAAAGACTATACAAAATCAGTTGTATTCCTATATACAATTAACTGGGAGAGAAAGAAATCAAGAAAATAACCCTATCTTGCATCAAAGTCACTTAGAAAATGACTAATTCATACTTCATTCATTCTCAGACTTTACATATGCACTTCACATTTACATCTATATCAGAAGTGAATCTTTTCAGTTTGATTTATAGTCTTTTGCTTTATCTCCAAGAATTTCACATGAACTATTAATATTAGAAATAAAATCTTAACTTATAGCACTCAGTTTCAGTTAAAAGGAATGATATAATTGTTTATTTTGCAAAACTAAACAGCAATTGGCAAGATAATTATTGTGAATCTAGCAACTGCCTGAAAAAAACAAAACCACCAAACAAACAAAAAAACTTAAAGAATGAGTTTTGTTCTTGGAAACAAGCTTTTCAAAAGTAAAATATATCATTTTTTCTCAAAATGGATGAATAACAGTCTGCATTATTCATGAACTAGATCATATGCAGTATGATAGGGTCTTTTAAAAAATTTAAAGTTTAGGCTAACTGTCAAATTTAAGAAAGTTATTTTGAACTTAAAAACAACTGTGCTATGTGAACTTTTGAAGCTAAAAAATACAAATTAATTCTATAGAAGATAAAAAGAAAAACAATGAGAAAGTACTCAAGGTGCCCATCGATATTTTAAGAAAGCTTAGAGCAGAAAGTCAAATTATTGTTACCAGCAATGCCAAGATTATTCAGAACTAACACCTGCAGGGCTCTGGGAAAAAATACTGAATTTCTTACATCTCAGTTTCAAAGAAAGAATCAAAACAAACTCTCAAAAATGCCACAGGAATTAAAGTTCATGAGTTCCTATTCACTTTATAAAACTTAAGAGTACTAAGTTCATTCTTTTTTTATTGAAGTAATATTGGCTTACATCATTATTCATGTACTAGAAACATAAGGTTTCCCCCTTCAAGGGTGGTTACCATACCACACCCACCACAAAGATACCATAGTCCACCACCACAGTACTTTGTGTTCCATCTTCTTTTTCTTAACACAGACCTATACCCTGTGAGACGAAAGGAATGATTTTTAAAAATCAATCCTTTGTTGTAATGCTGTTTAAGAATGATAATAAAATCTTTCCCCAGAAGGAAAGGACAAATAAAAGTTAACAAAAGGTGTGTGTTTTAACAGAAAGACAACCTATGTCTAGGCTTAGTGGTTTGAATCATACATGTGAACTTCATCATTCAGTTGGGCAAATACAGCTAACACACAAACTATTCAGGGAGAAATAGAACTGTATTTTCTGTGGATACTCACTTTCTTTGGATAAAATACAAACCTAAAACTGATATGAAACAAACAAAGTTTTGCTCTTGCTCAGTACACTGTGCAATAAAATGAACATTTTTGTTTATCCCTCTCCAAATTGTTAGCTCTTTTAATGCAAACAATAAAGTAGAAAGTCCATGGAATCTAAACTATTTCTGTTTGACTCCAAGCAATGTATTTATCAGTTTCATGCTGAACAAGGAGCAGAAGGGACCAAAAAAAAAAAAAAAAATCCCTAAATAAATAATGGTAAACTTCTAAGTAACAAAATAATAAAAAAAATAAAAAAAAATAACAACTATCCAAACACTTGTATTAGAATCAAATAAACTGTAGCTGCTTATAGGACAAGACCATTAAAAGAAGCTAACATCATACTTGTTCACGGAAAAAATATATATGTCATGTGGTATAAATCATTAATATTTTCTAAGTATATAAACAATGAACTACCGGCAAGGTGAAGAGGTTAGAGGATTGTTAGGAAAACAGATTGGCGCACGCATGAGAAGTTGGTTTTACCCAAAGAGTTTTTTGCTTCACTTGCTCTCTTCCTCCTTCCTTCTTGAATTTCTCTTTAGTCTTACTTTCTGGGTAAGACTCTCCAGGTCCTCTTCTAGTTTCTCTAATCAAATTACTCTGCCTCTTTGGGGCTTGTTTTTTCTTTTCCAGTTCTGTGTATGCTGATGCTTGAGTTTCACTATTAATTTGCTGCTGGGCTCACTACACCCTCTCCCTGGATGAATGATTCTGCCTCTAAGGCACTGATCGGCTGACAACTAGTGCTCAGAACCCAGCTCAACTCCATGGTTCACCTCTGTATATCCGTATACCTGCTGGGTATTGCTTATACACCCACAATTGTATCTATGACCTCATTCAAGCTGAGAAACTTTAAAATGTGAGAGAATAAAGGTACAAATATTGAAGAAAGACTCTGAGGTCACAAGAGATACAATTAGAAGAAGATAGTCAGTGACAAGAGTGAAAAAGCAAAAGACTAGCAATATATATTACAGTCACATCTTCAGAGTACAAAAATAAGACATATTAGTAAAACTTAATGATATGAGTACAAATTAAACTGAGCATTATTTGAACTTTAGGTTCAAATGAAGAGGTCCCCTTTGTTCTGTTGGGTTTGTTGTGTACCTCACGATTGTTTTTATTTTACTCCAAACATAGGTCTTTTCCCATGCAAAATGGAGAAACAGTCAAAAGGTCTGGGGTTAAGGCTCCATGATAGCTGGTTCCATCCTCCCTCCCACATAATGGTCTTCACTCCAGCTTCATTCTCTCCTTAGATTCATCTTTCAGCCTGCTGCTATAACAAGCTATCAAAATCCAAACGGAACCACATGATTTTCTATCTAAATTCCTTTTTTAATTCATCTATTCAACAAATATTTGTTGTTGGCCAGGACAATGTGCACAAGAGAGCTTGAGAATATGGAATGAACAAGACCATTGGGGCTTCAGTGTCTGTGGAATTTTGCTTTCACCATTTGAGTCACACAATTATGGTTGACATGGTCTTCCATGATGAGATTCATAACAATCAACTGGTCTTCATTTTTCACCATCCCTATGTCAGACACTGCATGAATACACATCTGTTTTATAATTCTCCATATGCATTATGCCATTTCTCACTCCTGTAGTTCTCTCTTGCTTGAAACTTTGTTCTGCTCCATTTTTATTTGCCTATTTCTATACACTCTATAAGAGAAGTCTCTCTTTGACCAACTCAGGCTGGCAGCTGGATAAAGTATCCCTCCACTATCTTTCTGTTTTATTTTCCTCATTAGATATCTACTACCTTGTGTTATAAGTATATGTATATATTAATATATACATACAACATTAACACATACACACAATCCTGTATATATTAACACATAACACAATCACCCAATGCTAAGCAAGCACTTATTTTAACAACCACCAAACTCAAACATGATGACTCATCTATTCTATAATGATTCATCTATTCTATAATTCACATATTCTGTAATGATTTAGTACCATTAGTTGCAAAAGGATACTGATATTGCAGAGACATGTAAATTCAGGGAAAATAACAGGAAGCAGGAAGTGTTTGGATTGTAGCTCTAGTCCCATAACCACCATGGGTTTAAATATTTCAGGTAGTGGCCCTCTCTGGTGGCGCAGCGGGTTAAAGCACTGCACTGAGAAGCTTAAGCCACTCCCGCATGAGTATGATTCCTGCCTGCTCCGGAGGAGTCCACATGGCGAGGCAGACCTCTCCTGACCCGCCCGCTGCCCCCCTCAGCAATGTACTTCGTCGATCTGCCTGTTCTGCTCCCCACTCTGTCTCTGGTGAATCCTCTCACCCTCCGCATCTCTGGCCTGTACCCCAGTTCTATATGAATAAATAAATAAATCTTAAAAAAAAAGAAAAAAAGAAATGTTTAAAAAAAAATATTTCAGGTAGTTCAACAAATATAGAGAAAATGCAATCAGGTTTTTTATTCCAGAAATCTCTATTAGGCCAGTATGTCTGTTGTCCCGAATGAGTTTTTAATAACTGAGTTTTGGTAAAAGCTGATACTTTTACTAGAGAAGAGGGAGGGTTGGAGAAAAAGATCTCTTAACAGATGATTTCAAACATTCTTCATAGAGGATATAAGGAATATGTTGAAACTTGGATATGAAAATATATTGAGGCAGAAGAATGTAATCATTTCCTGCAAATAGACATTGATACATGAAGAAGCCCTATACCACTGGACAACTAGAGTCAAGATTAAGACTTTCTTCAAGGTCTTCAGAACACTACATGAGACAATATGCTGATGACCCAACCCAAATGGATTGAAGTTGTCTTATATTTAAGGCCAAGATTAGTGAAAAGTAAAGTAAAAATGCTTCTTCAACTGAGATCTTGGGATACTTTTTTTCTACCTTAATCTACTTCTGGTTCTAACTGGAGTAGCTAACAAAGCTGATTATATAGAAAATAAGTAATCTCACAATGAAATGTAACATTTCTCCAGTAACATATCAAATAGTACACATGAATATAGCTCTTTAAAACTTATTTTATAATTCTCTAATTATATAGAGCTGGGTTCTACTTAAGTAGAAACTTTGCACATGTATGTCAGTAAATTTCTAGAAAATGGGACATGTAGACTTGTGCTCTTCATAATTACTGACTATGGGGAAATCAGGTTGTATAACATACTTATTAGAATAAAATCTATAATTTTCTTTTAACAAAAATTTGGATAATTATGTCTCAGTATTACCAGTAAATTATGAAGATAAGTACTACTTATTCACACAGTAAGAAAAACAGTGAGTAAAAGTAAAATAATTGCCTTGTGGTTTTGAACTGAAAGTCTATCTTTAATTAAAAGCACAACCAAATAACTGGTGGACATGCATACCAGTGTGCTAAAATTTCAGTTAATTTTCTTAGGCTGGCTATTTAACTCTCATCTGTTTTTAAACTGAACATTACTCATTTTTCACATTAAGAATTAATAAATTAACTTTTCCCTGTTTGAACAATATTTATTAACATATTTCTATGGCATTACTGCTGATTAGATGCCATGCACATTACTTTCCTTAATGAGTGACAATACTAAGAATACACAGAAGAAAGGAAATATTTGTGTATGCATCCATATACACATCAGGATAGAGTCTTCACATCAGGATTATATTTATGCATGTTGTATATATAAGTACTTTGATTTTCCAGTCATAAGATCAAGTCCATTTACCCATTCATTCAGATAGCTAGTAAACATCAACTGTGAGCCAGGCCCTGTGTTCCCCCTATGTAAGACATGGTTTGTGTTCTCAAGAAGCTTGTAAGGAAAACAAAACAAATATGTGTGTTCAGTGGACTAGGTAATGTGTGGCTCTTCTTTCTGAGTTTATACTATGTTAAACCACATATTATAGTAATTATTATATTATGTTTTATAGTATAAAAGCAAACTGACAGTAGATAAAGGTTCCCTTTCATTCTCAAATCAAAACCATCAGAGTGTGTGTGTTTTTATGTTCACGTATGTATAGTCAATCTGAGACCATCTGCAAGAAATATAATTGATATTACCATCCTCCTCACTCACCTATGTTTTCAGAGTTCTCTGTCCAGTTACTAAGAACCATTTGGTATCAGTGTAAGTCATCAGCAGTATTATCAGTCAAGATAGTTCAGAATCGACTAACATGCATACCTAGTTGGAAACAGTTCTTTTACTTTTCAAAGTCACTGGACACTGTTCTTAAAGTCTAAAAGTCACCCCGGTCCTTCACTGTTTGTTTAGCTAATCACAAATCAGAGGTAATGACATTTACATTGCTAACAGACTTTGTTCCAAACGTGCTAATTTGTGCTTTGGTGGTTTTTCCTACCTGAGAAAAGCTTACTTGACCTATTACATGACACCTTAACTGGAACTAATTATCTGAATAAAAACATTCCCTTATACCTACATCCACAAACATGCACCCATATTAAATCTAAAAAAGTATGAAATTCTCTAATTACCTACTTCCTATGAAAATCAGGACTGATGTGCACAACAAATTAAGTATGTGTTATTAATTTACTTTGAGATACATATTAAATTACCCAACAAATCTGAGATTTGGAACATATCTCCTAGTCCTTATGGTTGACATAGTCTATGGCAATGAACTCTAACATTAGGTTTTTAGAAACAGATATACTAAGAAGAATATAAATATATAATAACATATTTATTATATATTGCTTAGTCTCACATTACCTAGTCCACTCAACACATATATTTGTTTTGGTTTCCCTATAAGCTTCCTGAGAACATAGGCCAAATATATAAATAAGAAAAAATAATAATAAAAAATGTGAATTCTGACATAAATTAACTATTTAACTTTAAAGATTAAATTCTGGATAATGTTAATAATTGCACATAATTTGACTTTTCTCTCTACAAAATTCCAAGCAGCTAAATTTTGCATTTTTATTAATGCTGCTTTGATCACAATGATTAGCATATGTTTACTATTATTGGCTAACTGGTGAAAATTACTCCATTTGCTTTATTAACAAACACTAAATACTCCATTTTCTTTATTAACAAACACTAAATAACCTCAAACCAAAGCCAGATAACTAAAAAATATCCCACTTGTTTGCTTAAAGTATAACTGGTAAGAGTTTAAAATAGCAAGTGATTGGGACCCTTCCTGGTGGTGCAATGGGTTAGGACATAGCACTGCAAGCTAGCCACAGCCGCTTCAGAGGAAGTTCAATGCCCAGCCCTGGAGGTGATCCACATGGCACAGCAGACCTCTCCAATCTCACCTGCTGCTTCCCTCAGCAAATGTACCTTGTTGATCTGCCTGTTCTGCTCCCTACCCTGTCTCTGGTGAGTCCTTTCACTTCCCCTGCACCTCTGGCCTGTACCCAGTTCTGCAATAAAACTTAAAAAAAAAAAAAAAGTAATTGTTAGCTTTTAATCTTTTACTTGATCAGACAAAGAAGGATAAATAAATACAGAGAGACAGATGTTTGAGGTGACAATATTCTTCTATCTCAATAGAGTCTATATTTATGAATTTTACCAAAAAAACTTGTATCCTAAAATCACTCAAGAGCTTACATAATTTGAACAATATTTTAAGTAAAGTCCAATGAAAAGTATACATTGATTTCAGAGTTAAATTCAATGCAACAGGGTTTAATATGTGCTTTAAAATAACAATCAACAATGTAGCAGGTAATATATCAAGTGATTTTGATGCAGTATATAATTTAATTTTCATTAGAACCCTGTAAAGTGGACTCTATTATTTCCATGACACAGAGAACACTGAGTAATTTCAGTGAGTTAAGTAACTTGCCCACTGACTGTTAATAAGTGACACAACTTGGATTGAAACTAATTCTTAGTAATTACAGACCTAAATTCCAGCTCCTATTTGGTCTACTGTGGATTAAAAACTAGAAGAGCCAGAATGGAGTTTTAGTGTCAATCATTTATTAGCCTGGAGACCATGGGGAAATCACTGAACTTCTCCAAACTTCAATTTTCTAATGTATAAAATGGAGCCAATAAAATGTCCTGACCATTCTCATGGAGTTACCATGAGGATTCAAAACATAAGGTAAGCAAGAAAACTGTGGAAAGCTCTATATAATTTTATTATATTGTAATAACTCAACATTTTATAACTCCCAAGGTATTTTGTGTGACCAAACAATGGAATTAAACGAGATACCTCATTAAAGAAAGAGACTTTAGTAAGCCCCTAGAGTAATTTTTTCTTCTACTATTGGAAAATTTAGGCAGATTTCCCAGAATGATAAAGGGCAATTGATTACTAGACAAATGGTCCACCTTTTTGTGGGTGCCATGATAAATGAAAGAGATTAATGTTTTGGGATGATGGTATCCTCTCAAAGTTCAAATGCCGAAGCCCTAACCCTCCATTGTGTCTGTAGTTGGAGATAGACCCTGTGAGGATATGACAGTTAAATGAAGTCATAAGTGTAGGGTCTCTAGTCCAATAGGGCTTACACACTTATACTGGGAAGAGATTCCAGAGTGATCTCTCACTGCCACAGGAAAAAGAGAAGGCAACTGCCAGAAACTGAACTGGAGTTCAACTGATCTTGAACTCCCCAGTCCCCAGAACTATGAGAAATAACTGTCTCTTATTTAAGTGACCTGGTCTATCACATTTTGTTAAGACAGCCTAAACTGACTAATAACAATAATATCCTAATCACCTTTCGTGTGTCAGTGTCATTCAAAGAGCGGTGCCAACTGAGCCCTATCCAGCTGCCATATGGACAGAAGAGCTGTCTGATAGGTGGAATAAGAAACTGACCACTATAGTTGGGGCCATGAGTAAAAGAATATCTTGGGTAAGGTTAGCCAAGAAGAGTTCTCACTATAAGCTGCTTTCCTTATAAAACTCTTAAGGCTCAACAGGTTACAGTAAATATTTTCAGGAAAATAATCAAATCAAACCAATAGAAAAATGAAAAATTTTCCTAAAAATGCAGTCCCACATGTGTAAATATAAATTATTACTATAACTTGAAACCACACCCATGCAAAGAGCAAAGATTTTGGATTAACAAAATTACAATGGAATAAACAAAAGAATTTCTTCACTAAAAATAACATGGTTCACATTGTAGCTTTCATTTTTCTCCAGAGACACTTCCTTCTAAATTAATCTATCATAGTTTCATGAGCTAGAAGGGAAGTTAGCTGAAGTCATTACATATAAAAACGAATGCACTTAGAAACATTGCTTGTGCTGCTATTTTCCTTAGGATGAATCCATTGATAAATTCTTAGGTCTTGAATGCTGAGTCTTAACTTACAAGATGAGCAAGTTTTCAAGTGCAAACATTGCTTCCTAGAAAGTTATTTCTTAAATTGAGTAAATGCAAATCATGGTGATAACATGTTTCTACTTACCTTTTCACACTAATCACCTTCATCTGGCGAGAGACCATCATCTGGGGAGTATTTATCCCATTTGAGATACTATGTCAGCTACTTACTGAAAGTTACGCCAGGTTTCTTGATAAGATCACTAGTACCGGAAGTTCAGTAAGTAGCTTCCAAGCTAAGGAAAACACTTCCCAGCTTCCTTTGCAGTTAGTTGTGGAATCACATGATTAATTTCTGGCCAATGAGATAGGACTGGATATGAAAACTTCCGGATCATGCCCTTCGAAGGGAAGGTGGACTTTCTCTAGATTTCCGCCTTCCTGTGGCGGACATTGAGGTGGTGGTAGTGAGTCTAGTGTGCAAATAAATAGCTATATACAAAGCAGAGGTGACTAAACAGTAAAATGGGGCTGCAGGTGTTCCCCCAAATGCTGTTGTATTATTCTGCGTTGTTAGCTGACACAGAAACAAGCTTCTGTTTTATGAGGGCCACTGTATTTTCATTATTAGAGGATTTGTATTTTCGTTATTAGAGGACTGTACAGGAACCTTGTGAGGTATTATTATTCAAGTTTTTCTAGAGAATTGCGGTTTAGAGAGAGTAAAAAAACGTCCTTAATGTGTTGGTATTAGGTGATGAGGTTAGGATTATAATTAAGTGCCTTTCCCATTAGGTCACTTTTATACTAATAGTAGTTTGTAGAAAATTGGTATTAGGTAGCTTTCTAATCTCTGATCTCATAGGTTTATAAAAAGGCTTCAATTTACTTGAATTAGAATCTACAGCAAATTCCTGTTATTTTTTTTAAACACCTGACAGTTATCAATCCTATAAAATCTATCCCTCACAAAGTGTGAAAAATTATGGAGAATAAAATACTCTGATTTTCCTGCCTGTAAAAATCGTTAGAATACCCAAATACAATTTGCAAAGCGATACAGTGAAAAAATGACAATAACTCAGAAACATCAGTTGGGGGCAGTAAACATTCTTCACTGTTATATCCTTAGGTTAATAAATTGGTTCCTAGAAGGCACCATAGGTCCATTCAGAGATTATATGTAGAGGTTATAATTAAATATATCTATACTTAAATGCATCATGTAATACACTGTCTGATAATTTCCATAATTTCTGATAATTTCTTATTTTATCATGACCCTGAGTAGTTTGGGCAATAATTTTATTTTTCTCTATATATGTGCATACACACACACACACACACACACAATTTTACTTATGATATATACAAAACAACCAATTTCAGATTGTTAGTGTTTTCTCATGACCAGATTGAAATTTAGGTTTTTTGAAAGAATATCACAGAAATAAAGTGCTCTTTTCATCAATTTATACCAAGGAAATAGGTAACAAAACAACTTGTTGCTGTGGTGTTAATTCTGATCTTTAAGAATTTCTTATTTTGTTTACTGGAGAATGATATTTAGAAATTTTTAGTTAGGCAATAAGTATGGTTTTTGTTACTGAGATGGCATTGCTATTTCTCAGCCTTAAGTAAATGATGTAATTTTTAAAATTGAATAATTTCTAACATCAGAACTAATGAGGTCCATTCTATAAATCTACATTAAATATAAGAAATCTATGTAAGAGTACATATATATACACACATGAACTTATAGACAGTAAAACTGTTAAATATAGAATGGTAAAATGGATTTGTAAATACTATAATATATCTCCCTTTTATATTGTAAGACACTGGGCCTTGAGGAATTTATTATTTAGCATGCTTAGTGTAGTAAAAATATGTCTTGGAAGGCTCCTTAAAAGAATGAAGGTATAATCTTTACTTTCTTCCTCTAGTCTGCTACTTGGCATATAGAATTTGTGACTGGTGCTATAGCAGGTATTCTGACTTCTATAATCATACTTAAGGATTAGTGAAGTGTTGAACTAAAAAGGACCTAGATTATTTAATGACTATGAACATATAATATGAACTCTGATTGCAGACTTCTGATTTCCAGCTTCTTTTGTGTGGAAGAAATTTACTTTTTAAGTCACTATTTATCAGGGCTCTGAGTCAAAGGCAATTCCTAGTTAATATAAGTAGTTTCAAGAAGAGGCAGAGGCAGAAAGAATGTCCCATATATAAAGTACTTTATGTACTTAAGTTCATGTAATCATCAAAACAATACTATGCTACATAGTTGAGAAAATTAAAGTTTAGTGGCACTAAGACTCTTAGTGCCTACTGTCAGTCTTAGGTTTACATATCTCAGTACTGAAACTAAGCTAGGATTTAAACAAAATCTTATTTCTCATCACACATGCTCATATTTCTTTATTATAGCATATTCTCAGAACTATTTTAGTTACTAGAAATGAGGTCAAACACAAATGTAATACCTCACTCAGCAAGTAATATAGAAAACTACTCTTATAAATAAAATGATATATTTAAATATGCAATAAGAAAGAAATATGTGCCCATTGTTTGAGTCTCACAATTATGTTTCTCCATTATCAGCACCTATAGCAGAAATTGTACGAGGGCTATTGCAGGAGTGAAAACCCAGAACTTAGTGCCCTCAGTCCACATCTAACTGTAGTTTTTTTTGTTTTTTGTTTTTTTTTTGTTGTTGTTGTTGGTTTTTTTTCCCTCTCTGGCATAAAATCATTTAAAACATCTACCAATCTAACTACTCATATATTCATATTTAGTGATTGTGTGCTATATGCCAAGCCACCTGTTACTTTGTACATAATGTCGATATAACACAGTTTTTGTTCTCCAAAAGCTTATAATCTACTGGGAAATATAGAAAGACTTTGAACTTAATTTAAATTAAAACAATGCCTACTCTCAGTCTCAATATTAATGACGTTTTATACTATATGATTCTTTGGTATGGGAGGATGTGCACTGTAAGGTTTTTTGCAGCACTCTTGGTCTCTATTCACAGTAGTCATTAAGTGCTCCCACTCTTAGTTACAACTAAAATGATCTCCAGACATTATTAAATGTTCCCTGGGAGTAAATCACCTTCATATTTCCTATTCCCTTTTCTCTGTTCTCACCCTGTTCAGAACTGCTATATTAGAGTAAAAGTTAATATAAAACAACAAATAGGCATATAGCAACAAAGGTCCTGGGCCATAAGCGTTTTCTGTAACAAGAACTACTTCACAGAGTCTTGAAAGCTCAAAACACTTAACGAGATAAAGTAAATGGTCTTTTTTGTATATGTGTAACAAGGCCAAAGATTCAGTTTATAGTGAAAATAACACATCTAGGAGAATGAAGGTGGAGTGGGAAGGTATGAGTGAGGAAAAAGTATGGTAAGATCATATCTACAATGGAAAGCAGACTCTCTTCATAACAAGAGGTTGTGATCAGAAAAGGCAAATGTGTGAGAAAGGAGTTCAGTTCTGGACATGTTGAATTTGAGTTGCTAGTGGAACAACCAGGTGAAGCTATCCTGAGAAAGTTAAATTATTTCTTTACATAAACATTAGATTATTTCTGAATATAGAGACATAAATACATTGAACAACATCTGTAGAGAGAAGGGTGGATAAAATGACCCAGGGAGAGTTTAGATGGGGGAAGAGGAGTCTATAAACCTGCCAATGACAAAGTAGACAGAGGTGAGGAAAGGAAAAAGGTCAGCCTGATGTCACAGAGGGCAAATGAGGAGAGAGTTTCATAAACATGAATACAGGTCAAGTAGTAATAGGAATAAGAAACATCCACTGGAATTGGCAATTAAAACATGATGGCCTAGGCCCTCCCTGGTGGCTCATTGGGTTAAAGCACAGCATTATGAAGCTAAGAAGCCACACAGCATGAGTTTGATTCTAGGCCAGGGAGGTGACCCACATGGTATGGCAGACCTCTCCTGACCCACCTGCTGCTCCCTTCAGCAGTGTATTTCAGTAGATCTGCCTGTTCTGCTACACACTCTCTCTGGTGAATCCTCTTACTCCCTGTCTGGTCTGTACTGGGTTCAGTATGTATAAATAAATATTAAAAAACAAAAAACACAGTGGTCTATTCAAGAGCCAACTTATTGGTGTACTTTGAGTAGTAACCAACTTCTAGTGGGCTGGAGTAAATAGGATAGTTTCAAGAAGAAACTGCTTCAAGGAATTTGCAGAAATATTTGGAATGATGTAAAGATAGTGCTCATGTCAGAGGAAGTGATGATAACTATCCTCAGTAAGTAAAATTAAATCCAAAGATGGGTGGGGATGATTCAGAGGAATTTAAAATGTGAGTTCTGATTTCAGGTTATCTGCAAATGCTACTTATACAGACTCTGATCTTGTTTCTGGCTTTTTGAGTCTCAAGGGAATTTGCGTTAAGGTACCTCACAGATTTTTCTCAACAGAATGGTTTTTATTTTTTCAAGTATAATATGTTTTGGAGTGAAGTTTTCAGTACAATTTACTTGTCTATGCTGTCTTCTGAACAGAGAATCAATTTTAATCTCTGACTTAGTCCGCACTAAAATCATAACTTCCAATTAAAAACAATGATTTTTTTTCAAAACAATAAATCATTTTTTCAAGTTCTAAAAAATATATATTTCTATTAAATATAAAATTAAATATATATTTCCTTGGATTGCAAAGTTTTCATATAGTTACTTTAAATTGTAATCAACTTATGAAAGAAATGTTGTAGGCCTTCCTCATACTTCCTTATTTCTCATCTACTCAGTGATGTCAGAGGCATCCCTGTCCCTCATGTCTTACAGTTATTTTTCTTCCACTTCATAGCTACTTATGTCAGTTTCATCATCTCCCCACGTTTCTCTGTAATAATTTACCTACTTCTTTGTCTCCAGCCTTTACCCTCCCCAAGTCTTTTCTGTGATTTACTAAAGTGATCTTTCTAGAAGAGCCAATCTAGTAGATCACAGATCTAATTAGAACTATACCCTTACTTCTCATGAATTCTAAAATCCTTGGCATATAAGCTTTTTTCCCATATGTTCCAAATATCTCTCATGTATTTCTTCTCATGTTCACAGTCTAGTCACAGATGACCTCTATTAGGTCCTGAGACTTTATGCCGACTTTCTCCTGTAGGCCTATGCTCTTACATCTTCCTTCCTTTCTCTGGAGAATGGTATTCAAACTCAGTTAAAATAGCTTCTCTGTAAACTCACTGTTAATTTCCTTTCCCTCACCTAACTAAGAAAAGACTGCTTTTGGTATGTTACAAAATTTCTTTTATATTGTCAAATCCACATACGTGTATATTTAGTTTTTATAACTGCCCCTTCTACTAAATGCTCAGCTCCTTAAAAGTAGTAGCTGATTTTCTCTCTTTCTCTTTTTATGATACCAAAACATAGTATATCAGGAGCTCCAAAGATATCTGTCGAATGAATCCCGCATAAGTCTGTATTATTACCATGGGCAAAGAAGGTCCAGAGAAGTTAAATGAGTTATGTAAGGTCATCTTCTAGTGATGGATAGAATAGGAATAGAAACTAGAAATCTTATCTGATTTTAAACTCAGACATTTAACATTATACCCGTACTCATCTAATTTATTTGAAAAGGGCTCATCTTGCTTACTTAGTTGAATAAAGCTTCAATTTTCAATATTTTAGTGACTATTTGATGAGTATCTAGTATTTCTTTCTGGCTGAGAGAAAGCAAGCAAGAGACTATTTAAATGATGTATTATTTGATTTTATACTTATATTGTTCCCTATTTTTCAAACTTCTAATGTAGTTGACAACACCAATTAGCATTTACTTAGAGATTTTCAAAAGTTCAATATCCTGGAGTACATACCAGGTGAAGGTAAACCAACTGTTACCATATTATTTTTGACAGAAGGAAAAAACCTGTCTCAGACTTAAATAATCAATAGTGGGATGAAATTCTTTTTGATTGTTTTTACTAATGATAATCCAATGGAGAGAGTAATACATTCTAGCCATCTTTGGAATTATGTGACTAAGTTGCCTTATCTGAGGAAACTAAGTTTGTATAAGGTTATAATATGTTTTTCTAAGTGACCATAATAATAACTAGCCTGTCATTTTCATTCGCTATCACAAATAAAACAGACATTTAACTGGTAATTAAGTTTTGTTTAGAATGCTTTAATAATCCTTAGTATACTACATTAATATGCAAAGGCCCTAAAGAGCCCATTAAAATGCTCCACAACAAGTTACACTATAGTAATGAAACAATGTGAGATGGAAGCCAATTTCTGCTGTTTAAGTAACATAAGCAAAAATTAATTTTTGGAAAGATCTGAAGCTTATAAGTAAAAGGAGTTCAAAACATCCATTCATATAGATAGTAGAACTTAACGGCCACAAAAGCCAAAGAAATAGAAAGGGTTCAAATAAATTCCTTTCAAATCCAGACTTTTTCACTAAAAAGAATGATCAAGGATGCTAAAGAATATCCAACTTTTGAATTCCTTTAATACATACCATCTTTAAACCTATGAAGTAAAGCAAATTCGTCCTACTAGTTTTCATCATAGGATAAAGCAGTCGTTCATATTCCTCCAGGAGTCTACGGCACCAAACCATGAAGACTGAAGCTCCTGAGCTGAGATGAAAGCCAAGATTCCATTTTGTCACCTCAGTTTCTAACCTCCATTGGTACGGCAACCATTTTTCAGGCCCTTCTCTGAGCAAGATTTTTGACATAAATCCTTTTCTGTTTGGGCACTTTTCATTTCAAATAGAGGAAATGAAGAGGTAAGATTATTTTTCTTATCTTTATACTGAACATTTCACAGGTCACAATCCACTCGTGCCACGACTCATGCAAGCAGAAAGGTAGTGAGTGGTATTTGAATTCTGTCAGCCTCACACACCATGATCGGTAAAAGTTACATTCCAACTTAGCCTCTCCTCTTCGAAAGGAGCCTCAGGCCGTGAAAGCCACCCATTCATCACCTGCCACACTACAGTGCTTCTCTGAGCAGACATCCTGGGTTGGTGTAATTTGTTTGACAGCCCTGAGGTCTGCTTTCTTAGTGACTGAAAATTTTTTTTTCCATGTTCAAATGTTACAATGCACTGTGCTTTATGTACATGGATGATGTTCCTGACCTACCATCACTGATGGGAAATCTGAAAGCAAATGTGCTGTTACAATAGGACTGTGCTTAAGGGCTATACACAGAAATGTCACAAGATGAAAGGAACTCTTGCAAAACCCTGCCCAGTACCATTCCGCATTAGTCTGTGTCTTTGGCTTTCAAAAAACCTGCTCCCATCTGAGACCACACTCCATCCTTGCTGGTATTTTTCACATCTCGGTCTTAGTTCTTGACAGATTTCCAGTATTTGGAACAATTTCAAGTGTTGATTGCTTTTGCATATATTTACAGGGACAAAGAAGCATTAAATAATAATATACTCAAGCAGCTTGGGAGCTTGAGGAGAAATTAAAGAAGACGTGTCAGGTTTAATTTGAAGTTTCTTATTACTTGTCACTTTGTCTCTCATACTTAATGCTAGGAGGAAATAAAAATCATTATTAGACTCTTGCTGTTTAATGGTATATATGAAATGAAAGGGGGGGCTTAACTCTGATCTAACTGGCTCAATTTCAGCTTATATCAGCAGAGAGCTAGGAACTGATTCTAGTCCATTCTCCCATCAGATTCAAGCCAGGTTGCTCAGATCACACATTCTTTAGGAAGAGGAGAACAGCACAGAAGAGAACAAAAGAATGTTGAGGAATGGGAGAGCATGAGTATATGTAAATGGGGCTAACTGGGAAGCAGTATTGGTGTTTAGTCCACAACAATTGCCTGACTACCAGAGAAGGGTAGACAAATGATGGTTCCTTCCTACCTCAGCCAGAGCTCAGAGTACATATCTATTTCTTTTTTGTATATGACCACTTTCGTGTAACCATTGGGTATATTTACTTATATATAACTTGCTACATAGTGTTCTACTACAGGGTTCCAGAATTTAGAAGAATCAACCAAGCTCACTTTCCCTTACCATCTTCATGAGGAGAAAGGAGAATAGCTCTGAGATAACATCAGATTAATCACTGTAATACCAGGAGTTTAGAATTGTGAAATTGTTGATTCCATTTTCTTCATTCCACTTTGAGTTTTATGGAAAGTTATACGACAGATCAATTTAAAGAAAAGGATTTTATTATTATTATTCATCTTCTTCTTCTTATTATTATTATTATTCATCTGAAACCTAGGGTTGATTAGTGTTGACTTTTCCTTTGTGAGGCAGATTGAATTATAGTCAGATACTCAATTCATTATTCAGTCCAATAAAAACATTGTTGTCACATAGCATAGTATATTAGATAATGCAGGTTTGAAAAAATGCTGGGTTCAGATACTTGTTGCAGTCTGAATGAAACTTTAGGGAAGTCACCTAACCTTCCCCTATAATAGGAAACTATTACCTGTAGTAGAGGGGGATGATCATTTCAAAGGTTTGTCAGAATTGAGAGAGGAGGGAAATCAGAACTATGAGATAGATGACTGTGGTTTGAACCCAGGTTCTTTGATCTCATTAGACCTTGGGCAAGTGAGTGACTCTTCTTCTCAGAGCATTCTTTTGTAAGGTAGGGGTTCAGTTAGAATTTGTTTCATAGGATGACACAAGGCAAATGTGGAGTTTAAGCCCAAAGCCTAGATAAAATAAAACCTATTTAATCTGTGACAGTTATTACTGTTGTAGTTATTACCACAATTTTTTACATCCCAAATGTGGTAGTGATCAACAAATAGTGACTATTTTAAATTCTACATCTGTCCAATAAATAGTAACTTTATTTCTCCCTTTCAAATTCCACTTCTGTGTCTCTTTTGAGAATTTCATGTGTTTAATGCTACAAAACTTCTATTTAATAATTTCAGTTTTTCTTTTAGATACATGTTTTACCTGATTCACACTTATATATGATAACTGATGGTAGCAATAATCCTACAAAGTTAAGGTCTAATGAGACCTTAGAGAGTCTCTAATTATTCAGCTATTTATTACAAAATAAAGTATCTCAGCTCCAGAGTGGTTTATTACCTCTATGAAGCACAATATCACTGTATACTTTACACAAACACACACACACATTTACATATATAAGTGTATAGGTATAGGTATATGACACTTAGAAACTCTTTTTTTGTGAACATATGCAATACTTTTATGCTACTATTATTTTTTCACTGCATATTTCCCATTTGTTCCACACAATTACAAATGCTCATTCAGTTCATTTTATATAACTTGCAGTGTGATTTCAAAACAAAATTTCTTTATCTTCTCAATGATTCTCGGATGAAGGAAAAATGTGAAAATTTAATTTAGGAGATGTTTTATAAAATATTTTACTTTGAATAGAATATGTGCTTTGCTGACTAGGAAAATGCAAGTAGCAATTAAAGGGCTTTAGGGATATAAATTTCAAGCAGAACAGACAATCAGAAATCAGGAAGGTGGTGGGGGGCTTGCTTTTATTTTTTTCCTGCATACATTCTCTCTGTATAATTTCCTAAAAGACTATAATCATCTTTGGAAAGTTGCTCACCTAGCAAAACTTTCACCTAAACCCTCCTAGGCAGGGTTAACCAAAATGCACCTCAAAACTACTCCACCCAAATAACAAATTAAGCACCTGACAGCTTTGCCGTGGAGGATAAAAGTAACTTCGCCTTCCACTTTGCTTTATGCTTTGCTCTGCCTACTTACTATTAACAGTGGGTTTTCTGGGGCTTCACCTGGACTTTTTCTCTTGCCTTCATATACTGGATGTGATGGAGTGCTATAGTTGACCTCATTAATAGATAAACTGAGGCACAGACATTCTTTCAGTGATAATTCAAGCTGATCTGAGAGCTGCTGGCTAAATCTCAGGTCTCCCTGCAGGGCCCACTCCATAAGGTCACTTCACCTTAAGGTCTGTTCTGCTCTAGTGACTCTCAGTACAGATTACTTTCTTTTCTTTCTGTGGAAAACAAGACCAAAGCTTGCCTAATTGTCCATAATGAGAAAATGTAGTGGTGCTGGCAGCAGTGATTAGATGTCTTGTGATTACAAATGGGGCAGGTACAATATCCTTTCAAAACAATACCAGCAAAAACTATGTGCATTCTATTTATGAAGAATAAACAGTTTTAAATTCCCTTAATAAAAAGAAAAATCAGAGGTTGATAGGTTTATCTCTCCTATCTCTCTCTTGCTTCCTTCACTTCCTCCCTTTTGTGTTGTCTTCTAAAAAATGGGTAGCTCCCCCAGCAGAGATGCAGTGAAGAGCTCTCCACACCCTCTTCTGTTAGTTGCTCACACAGGCAAACACAATGCCTACTTGGGAAAAAAAGCTATTTCCTCAAATAACTTAACTGCCATTTTTATTAACTCATAATTACAGCATTGGCCACTATAATTAGTCTCAGTATATTGAATGACTAAAACACATGATTCAATCATAACAATCATAACACAGGCTCCATTTTTGTTCATAGACTGCTTCCTTTGCCTGTAAATATACCTCATTAAAAACAGCACAAAAGCATGGCATTGTGATTAACTCCATGTTATCATTACTGAAGCAGTGCCCCACAGCAAATTTCATCTTGTATAAGTGCTAATATTTAATATTTAGTAATTAGGGAAAAGAATACTGAACAAAAGTACACTTTAAGATCTTTGGACAATGTTTACAAAAAACAAAGAATACTGTAAAAAATTTTATTATGTTCTATTATGTCATGGTCCAGATGGACTTGTTGCTTTATTTTAACCATCAGCAAGATAATGCAATATTAGTCTGAAAATGAATTAGCTCTAATTGAAAGTTGTATGTTTAAACTACTTATGGAAAGATTTTGGCAGCTCTAATAATCAAGTATGTTATCCTCTGTGTCTTTTTTTTTTTATTAATAGCAAGCTCTAATAGCTTCTTTAAAATCCCTACAACCATCTAATATATATATTTTTAATGAACACTGTGAATTTTCATATGGGAATACTCTCTTTTACAAACCACTTAGGGATTATAAAACCTAAGCTTTGCACTGAGTTATATTTATTCAATCTAACATAAAATTTGTAGTTAGAAAGAAAAAGGAAATAACTTCTCTTGAACTTCATTACATGTCTCAAAATATTAATATCACTTTCAATTATTAATTACTTGCTATCAGTGAGAAAGAAAACCTTGTTTGTGCAAGAAAAATTTGCTTTAAGCAATAAATGTAACAAATATTGAAATATAACAGAAAATAACTTTCAGAAATTACATATGGAGAATATTAAAATATCTAAAAGAGATATCCCTCTATTAATTTTATTCTGCTTACTGGAAATTTCAAATATTTTCTATTTAAATAATTTTTATATTTTTTAAATTCTATAATAGTTTATTTTTACATATTTTTGTGCATTTTTCCATCTCAGTTTCAATCCCCTTGGGTTTCCCATCACCAAATCACCCGTGTATTTTTATTTTTCTTTATACAAAATTATCAGCAGCAATAATGTCCTTGAAAAAAAAAGTTTAAAATCATGAATACATTTTATTAGATTAAATTTAGTTTTCTAAATATTATTTGAATAACTTTTTATTAATGGAAAATATTCTTTCATTTATTACAATTCTTAAATAATCTGATTTGTTTCAGTTTTTATGAATACAAACAAGAACAACTGCTTAACTAATTGAAGACATTCTCAAGAGAGCATAGTTCTGAAGAATGCACAGAGACCCAGTGTCAGAAAAGGCAATTCTGTCAATGTTAATTTTAGCAACATATTAACTTTACTGAAATTCAAATTACTGTCAACATTTTTTAAAAAGTACCCACATTGCCCTATACCATCCTTCAGCCACCTTACTTATAGCTAGAATGACTATAATTTATCATCCAAACTGGGGCAGTTGAAGAGTGGAGCTCCGCATTTGGAGCAAAGACATCCTGAAGAGCCCCTTTCTACACTAAACTACACTACAAAACTTCACCTTGCTACATCTTCTATGAGATAGTTTCTTTGGAAACACTCATTCCACTGTTTCCTTTATTTGGCATAAGGAACCAAACACTTTCCTTATGTTAGGATCTTTTATTCAGCCCAGACACCCACAAAGAGATCAAACCCATTGAGTTTGATCCCACAAATGTTTGCTGTATTGTGGAGTTCACCACAGAAACTTCCTTGTTCTATATTCTCTCTATATTATGGCATGGTTCTAATGTGTTTGGGTCTAAACATGTGTTGATAAAACATGGTAGGGTCTTATATGATGACTAAATTATTTGATGTATTTGAATATGTCAAAGATGGAGTATGTTATATATACACACACACACACACACACACACACACATATATATATATATATATATGAGTAAGCATTTATATCTTATTGAGTGATGGCATTTGACATTCCCTATTGGCTACTTATTATCTTTCTATCTTCTATAGAGTCTCTTGACTAGTATAATTATGGGTGTGTTTGTCTGTGGTTCACTTTATAGATTAGAAACTGAGTCCCAGGAAGGCAAAAAGACAAAACAATACTATTTGAATTTCAAAGCTAAGATTAAGACCAGGTTTTTTGATTCTAAAAAACCCAAGGCATCTATTCCTTTTTACACAACTTGGTATAATGTAGATGGAAAGTATTAAAAATATGGGACTTGATAGAGAAAAAGTAAGAATTTCTGATAAACATATTGCATATTGTCATACTAAAGAAAGAATAACCAAATGTTACATTTCAGCTTTGTCAAAATTTTTATCGTAAGTTAATAGGAAAAATTTAGAAAAATTCTGTTTTAAATTTTCCTAGTGTTTCCACAAATAATTTTTTAAGATAATGATATATTTTGTAGTTTTATATAGAATTCCTTCTTAAATATTTTGTTTGCAAAAATTACTTTCTTAAAGGAGATTCTGCTTTTTGTAATGTTATGGTATTACATGTCAGTCATGCATTTTTCTTGAAGGGAGTGCCCAGGAAATATTCTGAATGACAGAAGTAGCTTATGGAATTTCTTAAATAATCACAAATAGACCAGAAGTGATTAGATCAACCAAGGACTTTGTAAGTAAGGGAGATAACAAAGCATATTTTTGGAAATTCAAAAATGATTTCAAAAGCTGGTAGTCAGTTTGATGAACCAGTTAAAAAATAATATAAAGTATTGATTCAGGAATAGATTTCTACTATGGTGACTGGTAAGTACATTTCCCTTATTTTTAATGGTACAAAGAAGGTTTCAAGTTCTGGGCTATTCTGTATAGTGAATTCCTTCTGAGGGGTGACAAAGGTGACAGAAAATCTACACACTATCCTGTACTTTGATGACTCATTTATTGTGATCCTCATTTATTTACTAGTAAACCTAAAGGAAAGTTCTACATGGAATCTAAGTCTCTGAGCATGCCAGTCTTTGAAACCAGAGTTAGTGGGTTGCCTTAGTATTAAGGCTCAGTCACTACAGACTAGTGAATGTCTGCAATCAGAAGAGTTACAGAATAACAGATCTAATAAAGATCTCAAGAAAGAAACTAACTCCAGCATATAGATAATAAAGACACCAATGTGACATTTCTTTAAAATATCATTTCAATATGCGGTTTAAGAAGAGGGTATAATTTTGAATGAAAAGCTGCAACTGTAAATTGGACACTAGTAAATTTAACAATAGTAAATTGCTGCTCCAGTTAAGTCAACCAGAGGAAATCTAATGATATTCCAACCAAAAGAGAACTCCATATCTTCCTGAGGTGGCTACTTCAAATGACAAAAATATTTATCTGAATATAACCATGTTTGGGAAAGTTGTCATGTATCCATTCCTATGTCTGTTGGGTCCAATATTTTATTACTCAAATTTTTATATACTCCTTTATGCTTTAAAAATAATTAATGTAATTCTTATGTGGGTTCTACAGAGGAACACAGCCATTCAAATTAATAAAATTAAAGTGATTTGCATTTTTTGTTTTGTATTATGCTATTTATATATACAGAGTCAACTGTCATATGGTGACTCTTAAAGGCAAGAGCCAAATCTGCATTGTATTTTTCCACTATATAATAGCAACCAGGTCATGGTGAGAAATTAAGAATTTAAGAAAAGAACCAGGTTTATATCAAGATCCACATTCCACTTAAGAAAAACATTTCAACTCCCACTAGTCCTCCATAATAGCAGCATTTAAGCTCTCACTGGAGAAGGAAATGGTGAAATGCAGTTGAGTTTCTCAAAAGTTTTAAGAATATATGTTAGTAGAAAAAAAAAAAGAGCTAAGGTGAATGTGACATTATAAAGACATACACCATTTCACTCTTGGATGAATGAAGGCACATAACCTACTTGAGTATCCCAGTCAGCAACATTTTCTTGAGTATCCCAGTCAGGAACAAGACAGTACCACAAAATCTTACAACTTTTTGAAAGCATTAGAGACTCTGGGTATATTTTTTAGTATTTAGGTTTGGAGATGCTTCCAGTCATTTGAAAGATGTATGTTGAGGGAGGAGGAATAAGACTTTGGGGTTACATAAATCAGAAATAAGATATTTTGAAGTTCACTAATCAAATTCTGAAGATATCCCAAAGCAATAATAAAATACTAATTTCATGTATAAAATTCTTGGTTATAACCTAGTGTTATCATTTTTATGAAACTGGATAATAGGTACGGAATAAACAATTTTTCTGACTTTTAACATATTAATGAATAGCATGTACAATTTCTAAATTTAAATATAATTGTTTTGTGCTATTGATTCTATTTTTAATAGCTCTGCCTATATGTGAAAGATATAGAACTTGCTATATCTAAAAAAATTAATCTTGTCTTGTGCCCAAATTATGTGAGGAATATTCACATTTATCATTTGAATTTGGGTCACAATTTTGACAGATAATCACATATTTGTGTCACTTGAAATTGTGTAGTTATTGAAATATACTCATAATAAATATTCCCTAGATATAATGTCCCTCAGAATCAACAATAGTTACAATAAAATGTCATGATCAAAAGAAAATGCTTCAATTTTTTAAAAAATTCCCCCAATATATCATTAGAACAATTTGATTTTTATTACCTTTTCTCCCAAGCAACAACCACAATCTTCTGTACTTTTGACTATGATTAGATCCAAAGAATCAACAAGAAAGAGATTTCAGGTGTGGCACCAAAATGATTCCATTGTAGTGACTAAGCTACAATTTTCATTACATTGATGGGAGAAGTTTGCAAAGACCTAGTGTCAAATGAAATTAAATACATTTTTTAAAAATAGGTTCTACCTCGGGTCCTCCCTGGTGGCGCAGCAGGTTAAAGCGCAGCACTGGGAAGCTAAAGCCACTTCCACATGAGCTCGATTCCCGCCTGCCCGGGAGGTGGCCACATGGCAGCAGCAGACCTCTCCTGGCCCTCCCGCTGCTCCCCTCAGCAGTGTACTTTGTCGATCTGACTGTTCAATCTGTCTGTTCTGCTCCCCACTCTGTCTCTGGTGAATCCTCTCACCCTCCGCATCTCTGGCCTGTACCCCAGTTCTGTAGAAATAAATAAATAAATATTTCAAAAAAAAAATAGGTTCTACCTCAAGGAAGGAATATAAGAAAGCATGTTCTATAAAGATTTTTAAGATTATTTTTAAGACCACTAACTTGTTGCCCAGTTCATTCTAGAAGTATTTTATTTTATATACTTTCTGAGACTTCATTAAATAAATACCCTGAGAAAATATTAAGCAATTTACAAAACTATCCACTAACAAAATGTACAGATAAATCAGAATATTTTTATGGGTTTATTTTTAAGACACTGTACAATTAAATGTTCAGAGTCTCATTAACTAAAATACAACATGAGAGTTTTCTTTTCATTTGATGTGTTACAGTAATTATAAGCATTCTTCTCAGTAAATCCCTCAAGACTTAACCAAAGACTTGGAATTGCATCTTAGAATATATCAGTTTGTTTCTCTATTAGCTCGTCTAGTTATAAACTCAATCTTGTTTTCTGCCTTCTACAATATTAACCACCCTTCAGTTTTTCAAGATCATAAATGTATAACTCCAATAAATGATAGTATAGGAATCCAGAATGATTTCAACTGAAGTGATTATTATCGTTAAAACTGTAAATTATTGGGCCCTCTCTGGTGGCGCAGCAGATTAAAGCACAGAACTAAGAAGCTAAAGCCACTTCAGCATGAATTCGATCCCCACATGCCCGAAAGGTGACCCACATGGTGTGGCAGACCTCTCCTGACCCGCCCGCTGCTCCCCTCAGCAGTGTATTTCATTGATCTACCTGTTCTGCTCCCACTCTGTCCCTTATTAATCCTCTCACCACCCCTGCACCTCTGGCCTGTACCCCAGTTCTGTACGCATAAATAAATAAATCTTTATAAAATGTAAATTATCATAATTAAAATGGCACATCAGAGAACAAAATCCATTATAACATTACATATCTAGGAAATTCATACATTGCCATTAGGTATATCTTAATCAAGCAATAGCTCATTTAAGATGTATATTTTTATGTTTGTTTTTCATTATTCATTAGTACTTTTAAAACTTTTCGATGTGAAATTTTTTCTTAATCAACTCTAAAAATCAGTGTGATTCCATAGATATTTTCAAACCAATTGAGAAATTTCAATTCATTTTAAACAATGTGATTCTTACTATTTGATTTTCTTTCTCATGGATTTGAATTGTTAGCAAATTGACTGGACTTTAGCTAATTGTATTGCCAGGACAGAAAAGAATAAAATAGTATTGGTGCTAAATAAATCAAATGTGAATTCAGATCTGTCTGTGCTCCTTTTGATCTACATGGCATTAGTCTTTCTTGGCCACAATTTCCTCACCTACAAAGTAAGGGTAATAACTGTTCACCGTTATACACAGTACTGAGGACTAAATGAGATAATGTGCTTAAAGCTGTCACCACAGGGTTTAACAGAGTGCACACACACAATATATATATGAACTACTACTAATATAGTCTTCCAAAGTAGCCCAAAATAAATCCCATTGTAATGGGGTTTGCTTGAAAGTATGAGTATTGGTAAAGTTTGGATCTTTTAAAACAGATTTACAAAATGGACCGTGGTGGTGGATTATTGGTATGTAGATGGTAGGCATGGTGTGGTAAGATATAGCTGGAAAGTTAAAATTTTACACTCCTAAAACATACACAGTGTTCTAAGGTAACATGACATCGAAAACAAAACAAATAAACAAAACCAAAATAATGTTTCCAGGACCTGGATTTTTCAAAAGGAATTCTTTCTATCTCAGCCACAATATAGTGGCCAAAGACCACAGGAAACACTATTATGCTATAACAGTCACTATATCATTGTAAAGACATAGTATAATCATATAGTACATTTTTATGCATTGTATAGTATTCAGAGTACTACCTTATACATTATTTCTTATGATAGAATCAATAATTTTATGGGGGAAGCAAAGAGCAAAGTAAATAGCATCTCCAACTGCTTCTTGATAAAGAGAGGTAGACAGTGGTTGGCTATTTAAAAAAATTTAAGGGGCTAGTCACTGATGGGGCTTCCTCATTCAGTACCTCTTCCACACTCCTTGATTGAACCACAATAATATATTATATATGGGGAAATAAAACAATGCTACATTATTCATTGAAAGTCAAACACAACTCTCCCTTAAGAAAAATGTGTATCTGGTGATTTGTGATCCATTTTAAAGCTATAGACAACTTATGAAAAGGCATCTCTCATGATTACCACTGTGGGAGATCAGAAAGTGAGCTTGTAGAGACTATTCTCAATAAATTTAAAAACCAACTAGAAAACTGCCACAAGGCAAAAAATCAAAATTAAAACCAAACCCTATAAATGCAGACTACTAAAAATGTCATTTAAAAAAAAGATATCAGGGCCCTCCCTGGTGGCGCAGCGGGTTAAAGCACAGCACTAAGGAAGCTTAAGCCACTTCCGCATGAGTTCAATCCCTGCCTGCCCCGAAGGAGATCTGCGTGGCAGACCTTTCCTGACCCGCCTGCTGCTCCCCTCAGCAGTGTACTTCGTCGATCTGCCTGTTCTGCTCCCCGCTCTGTCTTTGGCGAATCCTCTCATCCTCCGCATCTTTGGCCTGTACCCCAGTTCTGTATGAATAAATAAATCTTAAAAAAAAAGGTATCAAAAAAGATATAATGATATAAATGATATATAAATAGATATGATATATAAATAGATATAATGACAACTAGGAAAAATGTACCACCTCAAGGAGGAGTGGAATTAAAATAATAAAATTAATTCTACTCTTATAAAGATACTGTCCTATATCAAATGCAACTTCTAAGTTAATTAAAGATAAGTAGCTATAATTGGAACCTATAACTGCCATCAACCATTCCTCTATTTAAAAATATTTATTTTGGTAATCTTTTTTGAATTTTGTTTTTTATATATATTTAAATACAATCAATATATTGGTAGAGTTTAATATCTGGAGAGATTGATCCAAAGGAATTTTTTTTAACTGTAAATATTTATAACTATGTCATAGGGCTTTTCCTATAAAGATTTTAATTTGTTGCAAAGAAAATAGCAAGAAGGGGGAAACATTCTTGATTTCCTAAAAATGCTATCCTTGATAAAGAGGCTTTTAGAGGGAATGTTTTTCAAAGTATAATTCCAAAGAATATTACAACATTTAACATAGTAAAATGTCACTATGCCTACACACACCTTTTAACTAAGTTCAAAAACATTTTATATTCACTAGCACAAGGGAATAATATTTCCTTCACAGGTAAGCACATAATTGTGAAGTGATTTGTTTTCCATATTGCAATTGCATATTTTAAGAAGTAATCATATGATATTTGGTTTCTGGCTCCCTGTCTATTGAAACAGTATATCTTATATATTTAAAAGCCCTTTCTCCATCTTAAGGATTTCTAGTGCCTAGCAGAAGTATGTTATAATACACAGTATGATTTTAAATTTATATAGCAATGTATTTTGACATGATAAATGCTAGTAATAGGGTTTTTTTAGATAGATAGATATAGATCTATATATATTTTTAAAATTTTTTACTTTGTTTAAAGATCTATTTATTTATGCACACAGAACTGGGGTACAGGCCATGAGGTATATGTGGGGTGAGAGTGACAGAGTGAGGAGCAGAACAGGCAGATCGATAAAGCACACTGCTGAGGGGCCAGGAGAGGTCTACCCTGCCATGTGGATCAAGGCCAGGAGAGGTCTACTGTGCCATGTGGATCAACCCCTGGCTGGGGATGGAACATGCACCGAGGTTAGCTGCGCCACAACCCACTGTGCCACCAGGAAGGGTCCAGATCTATATATTTTAACCTCACTAAGTGCTTCTTCCCTTAATCCTCTTAGGTTGAGTAGAAACACTTTAGATCTAGAAAGAGTCTTCTTTATGTGATATCTATTTTCTGATTAACATAGGATATCAAGACACACTAGTTCTTGTGTTACTTAATCTAAGTTATATGCTCTACTTTATTAACCAACCCAATTATCTACCAAATGAAAGTCATTTTCTAAACATGAAACAATGGAAATATTCATTAGAATCATCAGTTGTTACTATACAGTTTCTTTTTTGTAGACAAGTGAGAACAAAAAGTGATCCTGGATTTGAAGTGTGTTTATGGTAGTCACGAATATGGTACCTTCATAACCATTAATATTAGACCACAAGTGAAAACATCATTGTCCCACTGTTTAATAGACAGGGAGGTTGCAGGTCCTAATTCTGTAAAATGCATGCACTGGCAGGCACCTATATAAATACTGAGCGGTAGCTTCAAGTGTGAAAGACCAGGAATCTTTATTCCTACAGACGCATTACTTTTGTACTTTATCGAAGGAGCACATTGATAATTACAGGGAGTTCAAGTGGCCATAACAAACTTGTACTTAAGTCCAGTATTCTGAAGTGAACAAACCTAGTAAATATCAATGGTACTAGAGTCTGAAAACAAACACAATGAGAAACTGAAATTTTAATCTTACTGATTGAAACAGGGACTTTAGCTTAAAACCTATTTTAAAGGGAATATTAATAGCTAGGTGAGAAGTGCTTTTCAGCACCAATGATTATTGAACTTATTTGTAAATAACAGTTAACTAATTAGAACACATTATCTTGTAAATTTGAGTAAAGATTTTTTTTTTTGTAGTATAGGACATCTGCATAGTAGTTGACAGTCAACAAATTAACCATGTCTATTAGCAATTATTCAAAATTACCTCTGATGCACTGGACAGAATTGATCAAATGATTAACTAGTGTAAAACATGTTTCTATTGATTAATTGGGCAACATATAGGTTGAGAGTCAAATTTGAAGTAGAGGGCCCTCCCTGGTGGCACAATGGGTTAATGCACAGCATAGCAAGC
>NW_004567103.1:39629299-39640847 GCF_000260355.1 Condylura cristata | reverse complement strand
CCCCCCACCAGGTAATCCACAGGGGAGGTGATCCACAGGGGAGGTGATCCACAGGCACAGCAGACCTCTCCTGACCCTCCTGCTGCTCCCCTCAACAGTGTACGTCACAGTGTACGTCATCAAACTGCCTGTTCTGCTCTCCATTGTGTTTCTGGTGAATCCTCTGCACCTCTCGCCTGCATCCCAGTTCTGTATGCATAAATAAATAAATCTTAAAGAAAGTTTTTTTGAAGTAGAATTTGAGAACGACTTTCCTTGTTCAGAGGAAAAAGATACATAAAAAGATAAGTGTCCTGTGACTGTGAATCCTTCCTCCAAAGTTCTCAAGACTTTAAGGCTGACCAACATCACACAGTTTTAAAAGCCCTTCTCATTACTGAAGGGCTGGACAGTAGAGTGTCTGTATTTCACCAGCACCTGGAAGGCACAGACATTCCTGAAATGCCTCATTAGACATTTGGCAGTACAGTAATGCCTTCAGAAAGCACAATTTCTGCCTGCTGGTACTTCCTATATTTCATCTTGTTTGCACCAAGAAAAAAACTTTATGTTTTGGAAGTTGTGAAAATTTAGAAACTCTAGATTAGAGTTTAGGCAGATTTACTGTCTATAAAATATGCAAATAATTTAAAATCAATGATTTCCATGTCATTTGGGCTTTTCATTATTCTTAAGAAATTTCCTTGACAAAATCTATTATTTTTAAAAAATAACTGAAGTTTTTTTCTCATTATAAAAGCAGTACAACCTTATCACTTGAAAAATTTTAAAAGCATAGGAAAACTAAAAATGAAAATCTTTATTTCCATTGTTTAGGGATCTATACTTATGACATTTAGGAATTTGTTGCACTTTCCAAATTCCCATAGGTTCTAGATGGAGTGAAATTTGGATGACCTGAATGAGAATTTCTCATATGGGGAGGACTTTAGGGAGGGGAGTAAATACCTGGGAAAGTATGGACAGAGGTATATATATTGAGTACTGGATTTGACTCACTCAGATCTATCACTTCTCCCTTGATAGTTCTTACTATTTGTTTACTTAGACTTAGTAACCAAGATTGTTCATTTCTTGTCAAAAGGAAGAGGATGTAGCTGGTACACCACATGAGTTGGGATTGGTGTAATGTTTGAAACTTAGAAGGCATTGATAAATGTGTCAGAGTTATCAATATATGTGAGCAAGAAGGGCCAGAAATCTGGGGATGAGGAATAACTCTAATAAAGTCATAGATGTTTAGAAATCCTGAGGATTCTCAAAGGAACAGCAGTTAATAAATCAGTACTCTGTCAGTGATAAGTGAATGTAAATAAAAACCTCAGAAACTCCTAGTCATGGTGACAAAATTTAACACTGAAAATCCAGGTGGACTTGCCTTTTGTGGCAATGGGTGTCTATGGATGACAAATAAATGTCATTTCTATTGTATTCTATTCTATTCATTTACCTGGACTGAATTTTCCATATATATTGTTTTGGAACAAAACTTAGTGTATCTCTCAGGAACCCTTCCCTTCTCCCTTCTTTTTGTCTCTCTTGGCCTGCACCCATCCATCCACTTTTAAACTTGGATAATATAGCCCAGAAGTTCAGGGGTAGCACTGTGTGTTGGTATGAACCTCAATCTGCAGAAAACAGAAGGCAGGATTGACTAATGAATATTCCCTACAATTTGTGTGGAGGAGTTTCACATGCTCAGTAAGCTACTGTGCACCTTCCAGATTCAGTTTGAGGTAACAGTCAACATAGTATCTCATTGCTGTGTAGCTTCTTTTGCCTGTCATCTCTCTTTCCTTTATTGCACAACTTTTGATTTGCTCTCTAAATAAAATCAGGTTTTCAACCCTCAATTCAAGTCTGTTCCTAGAGCAGTGTTTTTCAAATTTAAGGTATATACAAATTACTTGGGACTCTTTTAAAATACACATCCTGTGTCAAAATACTAGAGATGGAGACTGAGATGTAAATTTCTGACAACTTTCTAAGTGTCACTGACAGTTTCTTCCTTAATAGCAAATTTTTTAAATATATAAGGTAAGATAGACCTTCAGACCTCTTCACCACAGAATGTTAGCTCTATGAGATTATGTCTATCAACTGATTGACCAACCATCCTACCAACCTATCTGTCTGTCTATCTGACTACAATTCTCTCTCCTGACTGTATAACAATGCCTGGAATAGTGTAAGTACCCAATGGATACTTATGATTGAATAATAAGTGAAGGAATTATCTTAAGTCACTTCAACAATCCCTAGTCATGGTGAACATGTTTAATTTTCACATTCAACATACACTGCTTGACAGTGGGTTTTTAATGTTTCAGATGACCAACAAATAGATGTTTGCAATGGGCTAAATATTTATTTCAGTCCAAAATTCATTTGTTGAATTTCTAACCTCCAAGGATATGAGGAGGTGATTAAAATATGAGATGATAAACACAAAAGTGTGGAGCCCTCATGAATGAGATTAGTACTCTTATAAAAGAGGAAACCTGGAAAAATTCCTTGCCCCTTCTACCATGTGAAATTATGACAAAAAGACAGTTACCTAGGAAGCAGATTCTCATCAGACCAGACATTAAATATACTGGGGCCTTGATCTTTGACGACCTAGCTTCTGGAATTCTGAGAAATGAATTTCTAAGGCTTATAACTCAATCTATGGTATTATGTCACAGTAGTTTGAAAGCAAAAAGATAATGTTGAATAAATGGCAATATAGTTAAATACTTATATTGTTCCAGCATCAAGAGGTTAAACTCAAAAGCCAATCAAATATTAAAGTTACATTTAAGATATTCACTCTTGGTTTGGAAGTCCATACAGATAGGACTGGAGTGGCTAATTCAGACATTCAGAAAGCTTCTATTAGGTTTCCAGAGGTCAACACCCGCCTTTGAAAACCTTAGTTGTCTTCAATCAGGTGTTAGAGAGCAAAGAAAAGTGTGCTTAAGATCCATTATATTGGTAGCATCTCATGTTTACTCACCCAGCACTTCACTTTTCATATAATACCTTTTATTATAGAGGGTAAATGGCAGTTTTCTGCTGAATTTTAAAATAGAACATCATGTATAATTCATAAAAACTGCCGGTAGCATCAACATCCTCCTCTGGTATTTGTCCTACTTAAGAAATGTCACACATTAGACTTCTGTGAAAAGTGCTATACTATTATTGGATGTAACTGACCTTGTCCCACTGTCCCTTCCACTACTACCTACAATAATTTGAGCATTTATGATTTTTTAGCTGACAACATCAGCAGCTATTCTTTTCTTACTACACTTTTACTGTTGTCATAGAGACACAGGAACGGTTGAGTAGAATATGAGTTACTGATGAAGGGGTGATGCTAACCATGCTACTATATGTCACTGAATTTGTTTCTTAATAATTGCATCAAGGTCAGGCTCTGACCCTTGAATTTTAGGAAATTTCCAAAGACAAAAAAAAGTTTCTACCAGAAATTGTCACTGGCAGCACTACTTATAATCCTTCTTAAAGTGTATTCCCTGTGTCAGCAGTGTCTGTAACCTGCAAACCTGTAGAGAATGCAAATTTTAGACTTGTGATGGCTTAGGAACCCAGTTAGCTAGTGAAACATTATTTCTAGTGATGTCTCTGAAGAAGTTTTGGAAGATGTGAGCATTTGAATGAGTAGACTGAATAAAGACAATCTATTAGTTTTCACTAATGGATAGTGGTAACTTCAAACCATTGAGGGTTCTATGCAGAGAAAAAGATGGAAATAGGGCTTATTATTTTTTTTTCCTCTTTTCTTGAGCTGAGATGCTCATTTTCTCCTGCCTTAGGACAACAGACCTCCTGGTTCTCAGACATTTGAACTTGGAATGAATTCTACCATCAGTTTACCTGGCTCTCAGTTTGTGTATAACAGATTGCTTCCCAGTTTCGATAAATATATGAATCAACTCCTTTAATAAACATTTCATCTGTCAATATGTCCCTTTGTTCACCTGTCTGTCTGTCCATCCATCCGTCCATCCATCCATCCATCCATCCATCTATCCATCCATCTATCCATCCATCCATTCATATTGGGCCTGTTTGTGAACATAATGTAAAGTATTTGGGGATTGACTCCTCCCAGTTGAAGTATGTTGCCTGTGGGTATAGCCAGTCTTTTCACTAAGGACCAACTAGCCTAAAAAAGAAGATTTCAACAATAGACAGCCTTTGTATCTCCACAGTGCATTCTTGAGAGAGGAACAAATTAAACCCCAATATTGCCTTGTTCTTAGAGAACATCAACATTTCTTTAGGTTAACACCAGAAGCCCCTTGTCAAGAAATTGCATTTTTAATTATGTGTTCCAATGTTCCTCCCTATATAAACTAAATTCAAACTTGTGATTATTGGAAGAGTTCTCATAGAGTAATATGAGAACTACCAAATTGCTTCCTGGGTTCAAATCCTCACTTTGTTTTCAAATAAACTCTTTGTCTACTGGTCATTGAAACTTTACCCCAGTTAATATGTTTTTCTGAAGAATTCTGACTACTTGAATGCCCAACCCATTGAATCAGAAACTCTGAAATTTTAATAAGTCCTTAGACATTTATAATACATGTTAAAATTGAAGACCCACTTCTCTACCAGTTATCTTCTTGTCTCTAAAAGATATTTTTAATGAGAAATATTAAGGCACTTTAGAATTCAGAGATAAACTGAATACAGGATGTTCTACAAAGGGATATTTGAAAATGTAGGTATAGAAGAATATTTTTAGAACTCGACTTGAACTATATATAGTACCATGGGAAAGGTATTTATAAAATATATATAAACCTTGATCCCACCCAGAGCTAGTGAACCAGAATATCTGGGCTGTGACTAATTTTTCTCTTAAAGAGGACCTCAGATAGCTCTGAGGCACCAAGACTGTTCACCATAGAGAAAAGTATATCTTGTGTTAATATCACTTATCTCTGGGTGAAAATACCAAGATTGATCTTTATTTTCTATATAATTTTTGAATATTTTAATTGGATGCAATGTTTACATACTGCTTTTATAATATAAAAAATTAATATACAGAAACTCTATTTAAATGAGGCAAGGAATCTAGAATAGAGTTCTCACACATGTGCAATCAACAAAGTACAGGACCAAATATGTCTCTTATCACTGATGAAATGTTGTTGCCCCTGCCCTGTGGAAGAAAGACACTGGGAGGTGCCTCTTTTTAAAAATATTTTATTTGTGCATCCAAGAACTGGGGTGTAGGTCAGAGGTGTGCAGGGGTGAGAGGATTCACCAGAGACAGAGTGGAGAGCAGAACAGGCAGATCACCTGCAATCCATTGCTGAGGGGTGCAGTGGCTGAGAGAGAAAAGGTCTGCTGTGCCATGTGGCTTAGCTCCCTGGCTGGGGATCCAAGTCCTACTGCAGTGGCTGCAGACAGCTACCTAAATACTGTGCTTTAACCCCTTGTGCCACCAGGGAGGCCCCAAGAGGTGACTCCTTTGCAGTGACAGCCCCTCCTTCCACCACAACCAGCAAAAGTTATAAGAAGTCATGCTGGCTTTAGTTCAGGGGAAGTGCATGCGTGTGTCTCACCATGAGACTGTAATTTCCATATTGCCTTTTTGTTATTTCCAGAGAAGTATATTTATATATGAAATGACTGCTTTTAGTTTGAAGTCAACAATAATCAGAAAATAACAAAGCAATTATTTTAAAAGGATAAAATCAGACAGAATAATATCATATCTGCCTGAGAATTTGAGGGATTTTTGTATTTTCCTCATCTACTTATATCAAAGTGATGAAGAGCTCAGAATCTGGAGTAGGATTGTCTGTCAAATCCTAGAGGCTTATTGACAATTTGCTTAATTTTTCTACTAAAAGCTTCAGTTTCTTCTGCTCTTAGGCAGAAGAATTTTGCCTCATTCTATTTCATAGAATTGCTATAATAATTAAATGAGATTACTTGGCACAGTGTTTGGCACAAAATGATTACTTAATGCATTAGCTCTGAGTAATTGAGAAGGAGCAGAATTTACCAGATGAAAATATCCTTCTTTGGCATAAAGATTATTTTGAGTTGGTTATTTTTAAGAAATAAAAACTCAATAG
This sequence comes from Condylura cristata, assembly GCF_000260355.1. Taxonomy (NCBI): domain Eukaryota; kingdom Metazoa; phylum Chordata; class Mammalia; order Eulipotyphla; family Talpidae; genus Condylura; species Condylura cristata. The sequence continues at coordinate 39,634,737 of NW_004567103.1, read as the reverse complement.
AAGTCCTAAAAACCAGTAGAAGTTAACTTTTTGTAAGGATCATTGACATTTATTTATCTATTTATTTATTTATTTTATATATAAGGGCCATAGATATTTATAAGGAAGACCTCCATTTGTTAGGGCTATTCCTTTCTGTGCCTAGAAGAGAAAAATCTCTAGAAACTAATTAATGGTGAAGGCATTAACTTCAATCTGCTTGACAACCTTATCTTCCTCTCCTAGCTTTTCATGGTAACCTCCCATAGCTGGCTTCTCTTTTCTTAACATCTACTGTTGTCTTTAGTTGGAGATACTGCTTAAGGTGGTGACCAGTGAGCCAATTCTGGAAGTTACTCAGTATTCCTAGGTACCTTCTATGTACACAGGAAGTACACTTATTATAAACACTTTTCTCTTGTCTTTTATTTTAAGAGGCCTCAGTCAAAATCCTAGAAGGGAGCTGAAAAATTACATGCCTCATTACATAGCATAAGGATGTCTATGTTTTATAGCTATTTACACAGAAATGTTTCAGGGCTAGTTTTACTCTATTTTCTAGAAGAATTGTATATTAATCAAACAATTTTTGGTTATTTTTTAAAAGACCTGGACATGATTGTAAATGGAGGATGTCACCTTTCTTCAGATCCCTGGACCCCTCTCACATGACTCATGTCTTTTTTCATGACTTGCCTATTCCCTTTTCTTGACAAATAGTCACACCCTACCTCCTTTCTATCCAGACCTCCAAACTTTCATGTTTCTACTTTTCCTCTTTTTGTGTGCCTTTGCCATATTTGTCCTAAAGGTTTCAACTACCAGTCATCTCTGCACTTGCTAAATATCCACTACGTTCTATTAGAACAAAGTTCACTACTACTGGAGATTGAGAGCCATTACAAAGAATCACTAGTCCTTACAAATTCATTACCACACCCTAGAAGTGATTAACAATAGATAAAAAAAAAATTCCCAAAGAAATGAACACATCCCCCCAAAAAGGAACTCCGTAAAAGAACTTCTATCTGCCCTCCCTGGTGGTGCAATGGGTTAGGATGCAGCTCTGCAAGATATCAGCAGCTGCTTCAGTGCAAGTTCGATCCCTGGCCCTGGAGGTGACTCACATGGCGCCGCAGACCTCTCCTGATATGCCCACTGCTCCCCTCAGCAGTGTACTTTGTCGATCTGCCTGTTCTGCTCCCCACTCTGACTCTGGTGAAGCCTCTCACCAACACTACCCCTCTGGCCTATAACCCAGTTCTGTATGCATAAATCAATAAATCTTTAAAAAAAAAAAAAAAGATGTAGCTTAAAAAAAAATCCTTTTAACAAACATTTGCCTTTCAAAAGCAGCAGCAACTGCAGCAGCAGCCCTCTGCCTCCCTGTGTCTCTGCAGGTGCCTCTTTAATCTCTTTCTCCTTTTTCTAATAAACCTGTCCTTTAAAAATTCAGCCTTTGTCTGAGTCCATGAAAACATTTTTTTTTTTCCCTAGCAAACATGCCCCGTGCCACTCTGCCGAAATTCTTTTCAGAGGGACCCAACAACCCTGCTCAATGAGCTCCAGAATCTCATCAGAATCCCATCAACCACCAGCTATTTATTTTCCATCTTGAACAGAATTAATCATTTAGGTTTCTGGGTCAACTATAACACTTATGCGTCTCAGATTAAGACGTGATTTTTTTAAAACCATTCCTGTGCTTATATTCATCCAGGAGGGGAATAGATGTGCACCTGATGCAACCTGGCTGGGTGGTCCTGCAGCTGTCAAGCCAGTCACATGTGCACATCTCTTCTTCAAACAGAGACTCCTATGTGTTGTGGCAATTTCCCAGAGAAATCTGATGGCACTCAGAAAGTGGAGAGAGAGATTTACTCGTCACACTGGCAGACTCAGTGGGATCAGTCCCAAGAGGTTGAGCCCCAAATTTCAGGAGTGGTGAGGTTTTCTCAGTTTGTATGAGGAAACTTGTCATCCCATCCATCACAGCATAAGCATCTTTATTGTTTGGGGAGGGGGGTCAAGGTAGTCATAGCCACTACTGTAGGCCAGCAGCACATTGCAGGAATTTTCTGCTCCAACAAGCAACAGACTCCTCTAAGGAGCAGGAATCCAAGCAACAGACTCCTCTAAGGAGCAGGCCTGGTAAAATAACAGAACCTAAGCAGATCTGGCAAACTTCATAATTCATATGTACATGTCCAAGACTTAGCTCCTGATTGCGATATATTCCTTCCACCCCCAAATTTCATCAGAAATGCAAAAACAATGAAGACTTTAAGGGAGAAATTTATTAATTTTTTACTTTCTGGAGCATTTTTATACTGAAATCAAATACGTAAAGCAGTGGCTTTCAGATTTTGGCAAACATGAGAATCAATTACTAAAGACTGATTGTTGCATCCTCCATCCTACCCCACTCTACCCCACCCTAACCCCATTCAGAGTTTGAAATCTAGTCCCCAGGGTGATGGTATTAGGAAGTGGGCCTTAAAGAGGTAATGAGGTCATGTGGGCGGAACATGTAAAAGAGATCCCACCTAATTCCCCTCACTTCTGTGTCATTAAGTTAGTCTGTAAGGAAGGAGGTCCTCACTAGACACTGAATCTGCCAGTGATCTTGGACTTACATGTCTCCAGAATTATGAGAAATAGGATTCTGCTGCCTATTAGTCACCCAATTTATGTTATTTTTCTTACAGAACTAAACAGGGCTTATTACACACAGATTGCTAAGTACCCAACCGAACTGCTGAGTACCCAACTGAGCTGCTGATTCAGTAGCCTTAGACAGGCTTGGATATTGGCACAAGTTTCCAGAATGTTGATGTGGCTATACAGGGGCCTCACTTTGAGAACTATTCCTTTAAGATTCTACTCAAAGAACTCAACTTGGTCCCTTGAAAGGGAGGAAGTTTAGTATTAGCTAAAGTAGGAGTACTTCAGTCAAGTTTTTCTGTTTCTCCTGCTTATGAAACACTACTCAGCTCTGCTGATTCCAGCCTATGAAAGGGATCATTCTCATATTCAGCAAATTTCAGAGAACTTAACAAAGGAGACTAAAAGTAATTTCTAATCCTTGACTAAAAATGACTGGTCACCTGTTTACCAATGACTATAACTGCAAAACATAAGATTTAGTGCTGTTGACGCCAACCTCTGTATTTCTGACTATTTCTCATCTCAAAATATATTTCTCAACTGTGCTTAATTCCCACTTTAAACTTTTGTAATTAAAGCACCTCCTGCCCTGAACATCACTTTATTCGTGGTCTTATAATTTATTTTAAAACAGTTCCCTAAAACTCATTTCCTTTTAAACGCCTTTCATTAGAAAATTTTGACTCACACAAATGATTCACTTGTTTTGCTTTCTAGTGGGTACAGTTTGTAGTTCTTATAATTTTCTATTTTCTAGGATCTTCCACATTTCTAGCTTCAGCAGTCCCAGATACTAAACATAAATTGTTCATTATTCCCTCCCACTCAGATACAATTTCCATACTTAGGGAGGTAGCACAGCCAGAAAAGTAGTGGCTTTGGTTTTGCAGTAATTTTTACTTCAATGTTCAGAGAATATATTATCCAGCTACTGTGAAATAGCACCTGGTCTATTTACCAACACAGTATTATAAAAGTAAAACATAATTAAAATAAAAAAAAAAAGAACTGGATGACTGTGCCCCAGGACAAAACTCAACCACAAATTATCACCTGACATTCATAATTACAACAATAATTTGAGAGTGCAATTGATGCCAAATGATTCAGGCCAGCCAGGGTAGATTCCCCTGCTATGCAATGAACATTTCAGGTGCTTCCTAACATTGCATTGCTATGATATCAAAGACACAGCGAGGGTCCCTGTTCAAGCAGACAACAGCCAATAAACCCAGAGACTCAGGCTTCCAGGAGCATTTTATATTCAGCAGTAGTTCTATGAAAACGATTTATTTTATTAGATCAGTGGTTTTTACATTTCACATTTACTACTTTGTTTACTGACCTTCTTTCAACTTTGATGTTCAACATGTATACAGGGTAGCTCCTATAATACCTGGTTAAGGTATTAAGCTCGGCCCATTTCTGTCCTGTTATCCCAGTCAACCAAGAACCTCTGGATTTCTTGAAGCACCTCTCACAAACCTCAAAGATCCCACAGAGCAGAGGGGTAAAAGCAACAGTAATACTTTCTACTAGAATATAATTTATGGGTTTATAGCATGAGCAATACTAGAACACTAGGATGTAATCCCATCTGTCTCTGTGCTTGAATAGTGCATTCATTTATGGAGATGGACACACACACTTCCTATAAACCAGTCTGAACAGATTTTGGTCAGTTCTAAATATTTATACCTGGTTCTTTGAAGGCTATTCTCTCTAAAGTAGGTATTATATATGAAAACATACATATAGAAAATAAAATATTATGGCATAATAAAAACAGAATTGGTGCTAGAAAGATATGAGATTAAAATCCAATTATCTTATTTTTCTAGGAATTTGGCCTTGGTAAGTATAAATCTCTCTGAATGCTAGTTGTTGTTGTTTATTTAAATGACAATAATAGTATATTTCAGAATAACTGTGAGGCTTAGGTATTAACAAAGTCAAACACAGCAAGATACAGAAACTTATTCTTTTGCTACTAGTCAACTTCCTATTCTTGTCTCCTGAGTGATTAGCTAAGATTATAACAGCTTTTCCCTGGAAGTTAACTAAATATAGAAATAAGCATTTTCTATTCAGCTGACTCAGATTTTCCCTGTTTGAAAAATACAACTATTACTTTTCTACTCCTTCCTATGAAAAAAACTAAGCAAAACCACCCTGTGAAGACACACTGGTCTTCAGATCTGGGGTATTTTTCATATTGCTATAGTCTGAACAAAATCAATTTCCTTACTTTCTTGTCTTTGGCAATATTGCATATGTAAAACTACCCAAGACATAACTGGTCTTTAAAATTGGAAGATCCTACTAAGGGCCTTCCATAAATAGTGCTCCTAGTAAAATACATCTTCTGCATGAGTATAAGCTGAAGCTAGTAACACCACCATATATTTATGCCATTAAAATCTTATTTTTATTATTTGACCTCATGGTAATAAACTAGTGTTAACAGATGGTAAACAATGTGAATTAACTCACAAACTCTTTTTTTTTAAATATACTTAGTTATATATATTTTACATCATTTTCTTTTACAATGTTTGCTTTCTCTTCTCAGTTGTAGTCCCCATAGAATTCTCACTGTCAATTCACCCATGCACCACCACCCTAGTCCATTGTGCCCTTCCCACCATCAACAAACTATTTTTTTTACTTTACAAAAGTTTATTTTTACATCATTTTGTACATTTTTTCTCCATCTCAATTGTAATCCCCGTGGGTTTCCCATCACCAAGTCACCCATGTGCATCACCATAATCCCGTGCATTTCCCTCCCC
>NW_004567103.1:39586280-39628647 GCF_000260355.1 Condylura cristata | reverse complement strand
TCTCCGGGGCAGGCGGGGATCGAACTCATGCAGAAGTGGCTTTAGCTTCTCGGTGCAGTGCTTTAACCCGCTGTGCCACCAGGGAGGGCCCTCAACAAACTATTTTAATGTAAAGTTTATAGTCATCTTCTCATAAAAACTATAGCACATAAATTTAATGAGCTTATCAAGTCCTTGAGGCTAAGTTAAGATGGCTCCATTTTTATGAAGACTTCTCTGATTTCTGTATTCAGAAATAATCTCCAATCCCTGTGTCCATCTTTTTTGTGTGCATATTTATATATCTATATATCTGTATCTATATCTATATATAGTGTACATAGGTGAACTATGGTGTAGGTCAGAGGTGTGGGGGTGAGAGGATTCACCAGAGACAGAGTGGGGAGCAGAATAGGTGAGTGGGGAGCAGAATAGGTAGCTTTACTGAAACATACTGCTAAGAGGAGCAGCGGACAAGAAAGTGAGACCTGTTGTAGCATATATGGATTAGTTCCCTGGCCAGGGATAGAATCAGGCTATAACTGGTGATAGTGTTGAGACGTAATCCCAAGGACACCAGGGAGGCCCTCAGCTTATATTTTTCTTTGTACTTTTTAATGACAGCATCTTTAACCTAATGTGCTACATTAGTCTTGATGGTAAATTTATCTGATTTTCTCCCTAGATTTTATGTTACTTGAGATTAAGTGCTGTGCCTAATTTTCTCTGACATAGTACCTTAAACAAAGATTATATTCAGTTAAGGCCATCCCTGGTGGCACAGCGGGTTGGAGCACTGCACTGCAAAGTTAAGCCAAGCTGTGGCTACTTCATTGTGAGTTCAATCTCCACCATGGAGGTGATCTACGTGGTGAGGTGATCTACATGACACAGCTGACCTCTCCTATCTCTCTGGCTGTTCCCCTCAACAGTGTACTTTGTCGATCTGCCTGTTCTGCTCCCCACTCTGTCTCTGGAGAATCCTTTCACCGCCCCTCCACCTCTGGCTTGTACCTTAGTTCTGTATGAATAAATAAACAAATATTTAAAAAAAATTAAAAAGGAAGGGGGTGAAAAAGAAAACTAACAATGCATTGTGAATTTTAACAAGCTTAAATTAGACAATTTAACATGTACAAATGCATTCTGAATAAATTTTAGAGAACATTTCACCCCTACAAACCTTCAGTAAACAAAGGTTTGGATAAGACACACTATAGTCAAGATCACTGGAAATTTCACCTACTTGCATAATTGCACCTAACCTATAAGTAAGAATTAGGAAGTGACAGTAATTGAAAGGATGTGCCACAATGTGTTCTCTTCAGCAACATATCACCACTGGACGCTGGTAAACATTAACAACCAACTTTCAGGGAAAGGAAGCCCAGATTTTAGCACTGCCAATTTCTTAGGTGTAAATACACACGCTATGATGGATTTTAAGCTATTGGCATGTTAATATAAATTTTGGAAAAGAGACACACAATTGGCTTTCGTAAGCCAGTGAAAGTTTATTTCACCACATACTGCCAATTCCTTTTCTCCCTCTTTCCTTTATTTCCCTTCTAATGAAGATTCACTAAACTACAGCAAGGCGAAAGGAAAGGGGAGCCAAGGAATGATGTTCCACAGAGTTTTACACTTTAATTTCCCCTTTGGGGAAATTTTTGAGGGCAGTTTTGTTCATTTTGATTAGTGTTTGAGGACAATGCATAGCTGTCAATTTATACTCTGCATCTCACTTTTAGTAAAACTTGAAAATCCAAGAATCACTTTGGAAATAAAATGAAAAACTACCATCTTGTTTTCGGGCACTGATGAAAATGTTGGAAATACTTGTTTCATGATGAGCATTACTCTCAAGTTGACAAAATAATGTGAATTTTCCTTTTCTGAATTTTGTAAAAACTACCATCATACATAGGGAAGACAAGCCATGTAACTTCATCAGTGTTATACAAAGCTGTAACATTCTAACAACAAGTTAGAGCTCATCATTTGCGGCAACATTTGCTTATCAGAAACAAATTTGCTTATTTTCTGTTAACACAAAATATCCTGAAATACAAAGAAAAAAATAGTATGGTTCTGAGCATTGATGCAAATTTATAAGGGCTCAAGGAGCCATGGCTAGGAATGTGATAAAATGCCCATCGCTGGAAATTTTTTAGGGTCATCAAACCAGATGCATCATCACCCTGACATCTTACAGCCTGAGTTGGACTGGCATCAACAATAAGCCTATGGTGTTCTCCTGGATTTATCTTTAAGGATGTGCAGATACAATCCAGCTCTATGTAGCACGTACTTTGTTTGTGGTACTTAGTGACTCTGGAAAATCCCTGAGAAGACCTCCCTGGAATAACTCAGAGAGCTTCTAAAAATACAAATAAACTTTATTTTTAAGTCTAGGCTAGAATGTCTTGGGAGGGCATACTCATGGGAAACGTTACAGAAGTTATTTTGATTTCAACTCTGTATTTTAGAATCTTATAGGAGTTATCTTGATTTATTCTGCTTTTTCAGACTCTTGTCCCTTTTGAACTTTTTTCAGACTCTTGTCCCTTTTGAACTATAACTATATGAATAAGGATTTTTAACTACAACTAGTGGAACATTCTTTCCATGTCTCCACTTGTAAAACTGCCACACCAGAATGTGGTCTGGCATGAGTCTCTGTAACAACTAATGAGAGGGAAAGACGACTGGCCTGCACGCTGAAAGAGCTGAAAGAGGAGCAGCTGTAGAAAGGACTGGGGTAGCTGGCAGAGAGCTTGATGAAGAATGCAATATGCCTACACAGCTGGTGCCTGTGACGGCCAGTTTGTACACTCCCATCATTACTGAGGCTTCCCTGGGACCCCTCAGAGGGCATACACATGGTACAATCCCAAACATTTAGATTTATTTTCAATTATTCCATTTAAAGTTTGAGCACCAACAACAGAATGAATTTGATGTCAAATCTGAAAATGTTGGCACTCCATTCTAAGAAGTTGTGATGCACAAGGCTTAACTAGATCTTCAAACTGGCAATGGCTCTGGGCAGATGTGAATTTCATTATTTAAACTGGAACAGAAAATAAGAACTCATTGGATTGTCTATTCTAGGGAGCCCAGGGAATATAACTGTAAAACCATCCAAGGAGTCAAAAATATATGATGATTTGACCAAGATGGCAACAGGGGAATTTGCTTGCTTTGCTCCAGAGAATATCTAACAGTTAACTAGAGGGATACTATGCCCAGAGTGTTCTACACCTTGGGTGAAACTGGAACACTCCTTGGATATCAGAGACCAGCATAGGCTACACACAGAGGAGACACCAGGTTAGTCATGCTTCATTGAACAGGAAGTGGGCAGACAGAAATACCTAGAGTCTGGTTTTGGGTCAGGAAACACAAACAACAGGGCTGCCAGCTCAGCCAGAGACCCTGGGAGGCACAGTGAAACTTTGTGAATACTCGTACTCTTTACCAAGTGGAAATATGTGGGGGAACTGAGGTGATACCCAGAGGTCAGGTCCCCAGTCAGGAGAGCAGAGATAGTGTTCTAGACTGTACCCTTTCCCCTTTCTCACCCGTCAGTACTTGTACTGATCTGGTGATACACACTGAAGGTGCACAGACCACAGGGTCCTACATCTTGGATCTGGAACCCCAGAGCAGAAGGACATAGGCAGTGTCAGTGCTACAAATGTGAGCCAGACCCATCCTGTCCCAGCACATATGCGCCAATGACTGGACCCTCTAGAATCCCACCCTCTGACTCAGCGACTGCAAAAACAGGTCTCAATACCTGGAAGTCTGCAAAGGCCAAACCAAAAAATTAAAAATTATGTAACTCTACAAAAGAAAACAAGCAACCGATCAAAAAAAAAAAAAAAGAGAGAGAGAGAGAGAGAGAGAGAAAGAGCGAGAGAAGAGCTTAATAAACACTATAGAGACTTATAGAAATCAGTAGGCACATTGAAAAAAAATGCTCATTATTACATTTCATCACAGAAATAATGAAAATCAAAACCTCCTCACCCCTGTGAAAATGGCCCATAATCAAAGACCAGAAACAAGTATTGGTAAAGGTGTGGAGAAAATGGGACCCCTGTACACAGCTGGTAGGAGTACAGGCTCAGCCCTCATGTAAAACATTATAGAGGTGTCTCAATCTATTACAATAGATCTGCCATAAGATTCAGCAATTCCCAAGTATATAGCAGGCATGCACATGCGCTCATGGCACACACACAGAGGAATACTATTCAACCATAAAAATAGATACAATCTTACCACTGCAGCAATGTGGATGGAACTGGAGGAGACTATGCTAAGCAAAAGAACTCAGGAGAAAGCCAAAGTATCAGATGCTTTCATTCATATGGAACATAAAGAAACAAAACAAAGGAAAGACACACTGAAACCAAAACTAACCCTAGAAATCTGGCTGCAGGATTGAATTTACCAGAAGGGGGAGATGGGGGTGGGAAGATGGGGGGGGGGAGATGGGGGGTATGTGGTAGAGGGTTACTGGTGTATCACCCATGTGAAGCTGTGTGAATCTGTACCCCTAAAGCTAACACAATGTTGTAAAGCACAGTTACCTCAATAAAAAAAGGTATACTTTGATGTATATTTAGATTTGGAGAGACTATCTAGTGGACATTTGCTTTTCTGGGGGAAGGGGAGGGTGTCCAGAATTTACACTTCTCTGAGGAATTGTGTACTTTATTAGTCTTGTTGGGAAGCAAAAGCCACTCACTAGAAGAGCCCATTATAGACTGAATGTTTATGATCATCCAAAATTCCTATGTTGAACAGCTACCTCTCAATGTGATATTAGTGAGACGTTGGGTAGTAATAAGGACTACATGAGGTCTTGAGATTAGGGCCCTAGAGAATGCGATCAGAGCACTCATAAGGGTCACAAGAGCACTTGTATGTGAGGGTACAGGAAGTCAGGAGTCTACAGCTGGAAAGGGGCTCTACCCAGCACCCGTCCATGCTTGCATTTTAGCCCCAGAAACCTTGCTTCCAACACTGTAAAAGCTTCTTGTTGTTCATAATCCACCATCAATAGTTTTTTTATTATAGCACTCCAAATACACTGACAGTGTCTAAATGGTCCAATTTCTATTTTATCAGCTTTTCTTGAGATTAAGGGAAGAGCACATGACTTAAACTCAGCCAATAACACATAACAACATATATTTTCCACCCTGCTCCACTCCACCGCATCCTTACCCTAAATATTGAATTTAAGGCTAGAAGACTTCCAGAGGAGGAACAGAGGAGAAGCTATTTTGGATGCAGTAGCAGAAGCAGGTGTTACAGTGTCCAGAAGCAGGTGGTCAGAGGGTGTCCAGGGTGAGAGGTAGTGTTGCTTTCTGGCACCAACAGCTCTTTTGATCAAATGGATTCTGTGGCATAAGTCTAGGCTCCATTTCAACTTCCCCCGATCCCAGTGTTCTAAATGTGAGTTTGCTGCATCCTGGTGATTCTGAGCTCTTCCATAAATTTTCAACAAATCTCTGCTACATACTGACTACTCTACAAAAAAATTATAATGAAAACAGTTCTCAAAATGATTATTTGCTGGACTCCCAATAGCAGACAATTCTCTTTCTAAATGGGCTTTCAAGACACAGCTAATCAAAGTGGCAGCCTGGCAGTTTGCTGTGCTTTGCTCAAGATGGCCTCTCCTTAGGTTCACCAGCACAACATGGTGACACAAAGAAACAATTTGTTTCTTTCTATCTTTTTCTCTCCCTACCTCTTATATTTATGGGTCTAATTTCCCTCCAACTAAAGTAAGAGTAAAATGTACCTGACCATCCCTTTATGTCTTATTTTTTCTTTTTCTTTTTTTTAGGTAGGTATATGCTGTTCTTCCATTGCCCCAATATAGCTGAGGTCCCAGTCCTATACCTCAATCGCATCACCCTTGCTTAATCACAAGAGGTGTCTGAACCCTCCTCTATTTCTCACTTTCTTGCGGCCCACTTCACTGGATACTGTTTACTATCAATTTTTAAGTTCTAGAAGTAATTCTTCCATCACTGCATGAAGTAAGTGATTCATAAATCACTTAACTGTCCATTCTTATGATTCTCTTCAGTGCCCCCAAATACTAGTTCACTGACATACTATGTGGTAGAAGAGATGTGATCCTAAAGCAAAACTCCTTGCCTTTACAGGATTATAAACACAAACATATATGCATAGAAATATACTTCTGAGTATATTTCTACAGAACAAATAGCCTATTGCTTAGGAAAAGATTAAAACATGCAGAAGGTGCATTTCTACAACCAGATGCCTTCAAGAGTGCAGCCCTTTGCTCCATAGTTGAGAGCTTTCTTTTTTTGAGGATGATTTTCCTTAAGCAAAAGCAACATTTCAGGAATGTTTGTTTAGATATCATTTTGATATACATCACAAAAGGGAGCATATTGTTATTTTATTTTCAGTGACTGATTTTGCATTTTCTAAAGCATTTTAAAATTTCAATTCTTTTACTATGACTTAATGAAAAATAAGAATTACTACATTACTTAATGGACACACAGTTATATACACAGCTGAACCACAAGTTTCACAGATGTATGACACACTATTTTCTACTCTAGTTTGTATTATTTTAGTTCTTAGAACATTCTTATTATGGTCCACTAAATTCAATTTAGTATAAATTGTACTGTTTTTAAGAAAAAGGTTCAAATTTCCAAGAGGGTAAATAATTATGTCTTCTGAAAGACAACTCTTCTTTTAAAGCACAAAGGCAAACTTTCAGTGGATGCTACAGAACACTGCTTCTTATCTCAGAAATCCAAATTCTGTAGTTATGATTCATCTAACTTTTTTCCAGAAGGGAGAATATATCCCCAAATTATATGCTCATAGGAACACATCATCTCACAGATGTAAATCAACTTTTAAGTGTCTTTAGTATTAATATCTCCAGAATCTAAATAAGATCATGTCATACAATTCAGCTTCTTTCTAGCCTTTATTATAATGAACTTACAAAAATATTTTTACATGCTTATAATTCATGAATTTTGAAAGCTAGAACCTTACTAATCAATGATGACCTTAATCAGATTTCTATACAGAAAAGATAAATTATTCAGGAAACAAAGGGAAATAAAACCTCTCATTAGCTGATTCTATGTTTAACCACCCAACTTACAGAATTTGGAAAATAAAATGATACTGTTATTAATAACTCTGCTGAAACATTAATCAAAATTGTGAATGGAAACATTTCAGAAGTCCCAACATAATTCTCAGGTTTATTCATGCCAGAAACAGCTCAGCTGGGTCTTAATATTCCCTTACAGAATATTAAGTAAGTCATAGGCTTTTTACCACATCAACTCCAAGATAATAGTTAATTCTAACTGTGTGTTTACAGTGCCAAATCACACTGAACAGAACTCCCTACCGTTAACAGATAGTTCTATTCTAGCCATAATCATATCACATTAACTGCCCAGCCTATCTATTAATATCCAACCAAATTACAAGTTGGTGAGCTTCAGGCAGGTTTGTCACAGTGTGCCTGAAACCTGTAATTGTAACTAATTATAGAAATTCTGGGCAGGAAGCCTTCTGAAAAGATGATAGTTTCATTTCTTTCTTTTGAAACTTTAAACGCACCCCAAACCAAAAGTTCTGCTTCTATTTTAACTTGAAGAGAAGGATAATACCATGAAGGATCACTTACCAGTAGAATCATGCTAGGCCCATTACATTTGATCTCATATCTTAATGTAGCAGCAGTGATTGTTGCCACATTACAGAGGGGGGAAATCAGGCTCAGAAAAACAAAGTTGGTCAAGGAAAGAGAATGCATTTACAATTAGTGATTGGTCAGGGGTCTGACCCTGGAGACTAATATTTCTCTGTTTTCTCTCCCAAGAGTGAGCCCCAGATGGTCACACAAGCTTGTGAGAGCCTACTGTATACATCTATCCCCAAACTATAGTCATTCAGTGACATCACATTGACAGCTTGATGTCAACCATGGTGGAAGGATTCACATTATGCAAACTGGCAAACATGACAAACAGGACTTTCTTCTTCAGGGTCATATGCAGCAAACTGCTACCTGACTATTACATTTGCATTTAATTCACAAACGTCAGAATTAGATTTTCTTTTGGCCTTTATATATCTTTTTCAAAAACAAATAATAACAAGAGTATAGGTATATACTCTCCATCTTTAAGTTCCTCACTTACTTGTTGTTGCCTTTGCCTACCATTAGGAAAACTTGTTGTCTAAAAGTAGTAACAACCAACAAATAAATTGTTATCTCCATTATTCATATTTCATAATTACCAGCCTTACTTCACATATATTCCCCACACACTTTTTTCCCTAGTTAGATTATTTTTAAACAACAAAAAAAATTTAAACAGATGCTGTATGAATTTATTTGAAAGTATATCAATCTGTATCTCTAAGAAATAAGTTCAATTTAAAACGTAACTATGCCATTATTGTACTTGTAAATTATCACTATTTTCTTAATGTAATCTAATGCCCTAGCCATATTTAAGCAAAGGTACCCAGATTAGAATCCAAGAATCTTGGAAGTGTTCTCCTTAAGAAAGCCTGCTCTGCTATGCAGATTATTTTGAGTTAAGAGCAATGAAGACACAGCAGAAGCTCCTACCCTTAGTTTAGCTTTTTTTGCTTTATACCTAATCAAAGAAGATATCCTCATTCCCCTAAGTATTTGCCTTTCCCTAATCCAAGAAGCAAATACTGCTCTCCTGTTTGTGATCTAGAAGACTGTAGTTTGGGAGGCATCATTCAGGTGTAGGTTTATTACAAACATATCCTTTTTGTCTGAGAGTTCCATCTTTATGAGGAGAGATGAACTCATCTCCTCCTTAACATAAGATCCCTCTTCTTTCTCTTAGGCCCCTTTACTGAATGCCTTAGTTTGGGATTTATAAAATTTCCCCACTGAGGATGCACCTGCACCAGGTAGTTCTCTGTATGTACTTTATTAAATTGATTTTTTTCCTTCGCTAACCTATCTAGTGCAGTTTTGTGAAAAGATTTATTTATGTATGCATACAAGAACTGGGGTACAGGCCAGAGGTGTGATGGCGTGAGAGGATCCCTCAGAGACAGAGTGGGGAGAAGAACAGGCAGACTGACGAAGTACACTGCTCAGGAGGAGCTGGTGAGACAGTAGAGGTCTGCCGTGCCAGGTGGGTCAGCTCCCTGGGGATTGAACTTGTGCTGAAGCAGCTGTGGCTAGCTTCTAGCTTCAGAGTGCTGTACTTTTACCCACTGTGCCACCAGAGAGACCTCTCTAATGCAGTTTTGATTGCTTCTTCACCCATGTAAGAACCCAGAGCAGGGGGGGATTTTTTGCTGCCAAACACAACTTTCTAAAATTGCCTCAAAGTTGTTTTTTATAAATTTGCTGTGATAAAATCAAGAATCAAAGTCCACTTTTTACACTTGATGAAATGTCTCTTGAACATTAATTTATTTGAATGTCTAAATAATTTTTTCTTGTCTTTGCCTCCCTCTTTGTTTTCCTTTTGCCATTTATTTGTAGAGGAAACGGAATCATTTATTCTGTAGATTTTTTTTTAATTGGTTTGGTAGTTAGACCTAGAGGTTAAAAGGATTCATATTCTGCTTTTTGGCAAGTATATTTTATGTACTTGTTACTGAATTACATTAGAAGGTATATAAAATCTTGTCTTCATTTTTGTCATTAGTGGGTTTTGGTGCTCCTAGCCTCTCTTAGAAAGATTCCCTATTTAATGCTTCACTAAATGGGTTGGGCAGCCATTAATGATCAAGCCTATATTCACTATTTTAATAGGGGTTGAAAAAAACAACTTAGTTTCTTCATCAATTGGCTGAAGTTCTTTTATAATACAAACATTTCCTTATCAAATATTTTGTTAATCTGAATTATAGAATTCAGAATTAGAGAATTATAAGAGGTAAGATAAATATTTCATCCCTTTATCAACCAGTTTCAGAATGAATTTATGCCCTATATCCTACAAAAGTAATGAAGGAGGTTTTATATTTTACCTTTCCTTACCATTATGCACTCATGGACCTTAATGTATTTGATGTGTTTTAGTAAATTTCAGTCATTATATTATCATTATTATTATTATTATTATTATTATTATTATTATTATTTTGGTTCTTTCAAATTGGTTCCTGTACCTTTTTGAAAAAACCTTACTAGTTTTTTTTTTGTTGTTTGTTTGTTTGTTTTTACTCTTTCCTTGCTCTCAGCTATATTCTATGTTCTCATTTATTTCTTGTCCCTGTCTTAGAAAAAGACATTTTCTAAGAAGCCTGATTTCTTGCCATGGAAAGCATTATTTAACATTAAATAATAAAGTAAGCATTTATTCAGGGTGAAAAAAATCACTACATATTAAAATATTTTAAAAGTTCAAAATTTCATGCACAATGTGTCACTAAAGATACATTCTCAACCAGAACACAGGGAATATTCATAGACTACAAAGTATTGACGGCCAGCAACTAAATTTTTATTTTCCCTCTACAGCAGAAGTTGCCATCTAACAATAAGATCCATCAGGTGAAATGTATAGAATATGATAGTTATCATAACCTAACTATCAAAACCTAACTCATTATTAATTGCCTCAAGCACATGCATGAGTGATTAACTACAAGATCATCACCCTGTATGCATACTCTGTCTGTTAGTAGGTCAAGCAGATTCAAATAGTATGGGATTTAAAGTCTAAACAATTGGGAGGGGATGCTCTTTTAGAAAATGAATATGAAATTATAATTACAACATTAAATAATAAAGTAAGCATTTATTCAGGGTGAAAAAAATCACTGCATATTAAAATTTTTTAAAAGTTCAAAATTTCAAATTATTTTATTGATATATATTGTTATGCTAATAAATATGGTTGCCTATGCTTTGTTTTCCTTTTCATACAATAATAAATTTGTGATATAATTCTATAAAAAGCTCAGAAAAATACAATAGCCTTTCCTATATTATAGTTGACAAAATTTTCATTTTTCATAGCTGAAATTCATAATAACTTGTGGCAATAAAACAGGGTCAAAGGTGACTGCCAAGGTGGGAGACATGTCATTGTCACTGGGTTCTTACCCACATGCCTAACTGCAAGACCATTCTGGTTCAGGGTCAAAAACAACAGGATTTATTTAACAAGCAGGAGATGGGGGAAAGGAAAGTTCCTAAGGATACTAATGGCTGGCTGTCTCATCACAAGTAGTCTCCACAAAGGACTACTTGTCCCAAACAAAGGCCACTTTGTGCAAGATGGCACTGTCCCATTAATAAGGGCCTAGAGCTGATGGCAGACCAGTAGCAGTGGGCCAAATTCCAGCTTATGGTGCCAATGGAGGTGCTACCAGATGTGGCTGCTGAGGTGACATGGCAGCAGCCCACAGCCGGTCTGGACCACTTATGATGCAGGTGTCAAATACAAAATAGAAAAACTGGAGTCTGCAGAGACCTGTCCGAGAATGAGGTCAGAGCAGGTTCATGGACTGGTGATCCCTGGGGAGTCATGGCAGGAGCTGGCCTCAGTGGGAGCTATGCATACCACATGCAGCGCCCTTCTGCAGGACTGGGTGGGCTACAGCAGCACTGGGCATGGGTCTCAGCTGCTTCAGGTAGATTCCAGTGGGAGCCGGCAATCTAGCACTCTGCTAGTGGCTCCCAGAGCCACAGTGCTAGAGTTGTTCTAGTAGGTTCAACACTCCTCCAAGTGGCCTGCAGGAAACTTAGGACTCGGTTATTTTTTGTAAGATTTATTTATTAATGCATGCAAGAACTGGGGTACAGGCCAGAGGTGCAGGGAATGAGAGGCTTTACCAAAGACAGAGTGGGGAACAGAACAGGCAGATTGACTGAAATACACTGCTGAGGGGAGCGGCAGGTGAGACAGGAGAAGTCTGCCATGCCATGTGAGTCCCCTCCCTGAATGTGGATCAAACTTGTGCTGCAGTGGCTGTGAATAACTTCATAATGCTATGCTTAAACCCCTTGCACCACCAGGGAGACCTGGGACTTGGGTTTTGTCTATACTACTGGCACGTGCTTATGCGTGGGGCAACCTTGCCACTGCAGGCCCAGTTCAGCCCCCAAGGGGACCACCTACACTCACTGTAGCTGGTGGCCACCTGAGCCCCATTAGGGCCCCTTATACTGGGGGCAGCAGGCAGTAGAATGCTCCAGCTATTTCTGCCAATTTTAGAGTGACCTGGGCTGGCTAGCCCACGGGCAGCCCTTGGCTGATACCTTCTCCCTCAGGGATGCTGCCATCCTGGGGGTGCCTATGCTCAAATCCACCTGGCACCTGGGGGAGGAGAGGGAGAGTGCCTCAGGTGGGCTGAGCTCTAACAAAGCTGGTGTGCCTGAAGGCCACTGGTACCGTGGGGATATGTTACATCAAAACACAAACATCCTTTTATCTGTACTGCTGCTATGGCAAATGCTTTCCTCAGTCAGGAATTGTGGTAAATTCTATTTTAAGCAATGCCCACCAACAAAAGGCATGAAGTATGAAGCATTGCTGATTCTGCATACAAGAATTTTCTCTAGTACATTTTTGATAGGAGAGCACTTATATTGTGACTGGGGATCAATTAGATCTAAATCATCTAGTTCCAAGTTTACAAATCTGTTGATTGAAAGAAATTTTACACAGATTAGCTTCTGGTTTTGTACATTTCGATCATTATTTCTCCTCTACTACCTATAACTTCCAAGGCTGGGTACTATAGGTCACATTAATCACATATTGTAGCCTCTGGCCCTAGTGGGTGAGTCCACAGAGTAAGTGAATGCCCCTAAAAGCCATCTCTTCCCTGAGATGGCTAGCAGTAACTGAATTATACACAGAAGCAATTGCAGACCCCACCCAGAACCCATTAAACTCAGAGTAAATCTATCTCCGACCTTTTGTCCTCCATGCCCAAAGCTATCTCCAATTCCATTCAATTGTGAGGAAAAGTGAGAAGGAAGGGAAGTTGGAGTGGACGGACACAGTGGTTTTAACCAAATATGTTCAAAACACCTTACTTTCACAAATATTACAAAAATGTATGGCCACCTGAACACGCTGCTCAGACCCCTCCTCGGAGGACCCCTGCAAGTGAGGGGCTCTAAAGTTTAAACTTTGTTGACTTCAAGATAATTCTCTATATCGAGAGAATCATCACCTCACTGCTCAGTCTTCTTTTTCAACTATTATTCAAAACATTTCAACATTTCTGCCTGGACTCCTTGAATATTTCTGGAGCTATCCTGTATCTCACCGGCCCCATCTGAAGATGATCTCTGCACACTGACAGAAATCAGTGCTTGTCATACCTTTCACATGGATGCAAAGGTAGCATAACTGCTACTTGTTTGTTTTGAAAACAACCCTTGTGTGTAGTGAAACAGTAACAGTGTCAGATATAATTTTTCCTCTTATCCAAACTCTTTATTGATTGAGTTGTTAGGTCATATGAAGCTATAGTTGACAAGAAGCTGCTTGTATATTTGAAATAGAGGATATTATCTAAATGTATCTAGCCACTCTTGGCAGTAACCCCAGACTGCTACAATATAAAAACATAAAGAACCACAGCAAAAGATTTTCAGCTATTATTTTGGTTAGTACTATTGCCGATGTACTACTTAGCACCAAGTACTTAGTTTAGTTACGCTATACCCTGTCAAACCTAGAGTTGCCAGCAAGCACTTCAAGAACATTTCCAGAGTGATTGCTAAATTAAGACAGCCTTTCCTAGCTAGTTTTCCACCCTAAGTTCCTGGCAAATGCCTTGGTGATTAAAGCGGCAGCACTCTGACACAGACAGACTGCCTCAGGACTAGCAGCAGCAACTGACTACAGTTTTGTAGAAGAAATTTTTATTTTTTTGATAAATCAAAATAAAGACAAGGTCATTCTCCATGCCAGAACTTGCAGCAGAGCTATAACTTTTCCTTGTATGTCAAAAATACTAGGGAAAAAAAAAATATATATATATATATATATAAACCCAAAGCCAACAGAGCCTAACAAACTTCACTTACCCAGAATACTTCTTATTAGTGTTAGAAACTCTGGAGGTCCAGAATACACCACTTCAAATTTAACAGCAGCATACCATCAGCACCCAAACTATAGGTTATTAATATAAATTTTACACTTACTCTTCACTAGGCACTGAACTACATTGCCTTATAGTCTCCCAAGGTTACAGATGAAGACAAGATAGTAAAAAGATAATAAGCTCAATCTGTTTGTAGCTAGTCAGTGTTGAGTAGGGTGGGTGGAGGGCCAGGCTTTGCTCTCAGGCAGTATCATTCCAGGGACCATTTGTTCCTTCCTGCTGCATACTGCCTTGCAGTAAGAGCAGGCCTGAAAAAATTCTTGATGATGAATTTGAAGTAGTAACATAAATTGAAATCTTTATTTACATAAAAAGCAAATAGAAATGGAAAATTATTTATGCATTTCCTCTTTTAGATATCAAGATCTGTTTCTAAATAGATTTTGCATATGATGACCACCCTAGATTTTGCATACAGTTAGATATGTAACATTTAGGTTTCTCAGTATTTAAAATCAGTATTTTTTTGCATATTCAAAAATAGATTAAATTCTCAAATTGAATATATTTAAAAGTGAAGTAAAGATAAGAGAAGAAAAAAGGAGACTATGCATAAAGCTGTTTTGGAAAAATTCTTACTATATATAGACATTACCTTAAGGATATGGAGAATTGTAGGAAGTCTTAAATACTTTCAGTTTGTTGGTATAAGAATTCTTGCAGCAGATGTAAAACTATTTTGTGTGCATTGTAAGGCTGAGGAAATTAGTCGATATATTGATGTAATGGGGAATAAGGATTCTCAAATACATGGGAGCAGCATAGCAGTAACATGCTGTAATAGCAATAAATATGTATAGGGTGTGTGTAAGCGTACACATGTTCTAGGGTTTGCTGAAAGTCCCTAGAAGCAATGGCATGCCATAGCAATGAGGTCTGGGTTCTGAATATACTCCCTATAAAAGGAACTAGGTCTCTTGATACAGAAAGTACAAGTGTAGCTTGATATTGGGAGGAACCACTGAGAATATATTCAAACTGAAGAATACAGCAGGAGAAACAGAAATCAACTATGAAGGGCTCCATAGATTAACTTTTATACAATCTGAGCATCAATATGGATAATGAAAAGAAAATATCATAATAACCTTGAGTTGAAAACTGTACTTGTAAGTACATAGAGATACTAAAAAAATGTTTAAGGAGGGAGGAGAAGATAAGCACAGAAAAACAACTAATATATAAAAACAATGAGAGAAATGAAAAAACAGAGCTTTAAAACCATAATAATAACCAATTCAGGCAACAGTTTTCAAAGGATTAAAAAAATGTGAGGACAGGACAGTCACCTAGTCTAAAAGTTTCACTGTGCAGATTATATTTTAATTAAAAAATAAAAAGAAATTCCTTTACAATGAAAAAGCCATGCAGACACTACCTCTTCCTTAACATCACTAGTAATGGAACACTTTGACATTTTATGTGTCCTGAAAAGGACATTATGAGGAAAGACAGTATTGTCTATGTAGATAACCTGCCAAAACTGCTTAATCTAATCACAGGGGAACAAACAAATGAAAAATGAAGGCTATTCTACAAAACAATCAGACCCTATTTGTCAAAAATATTAAAACCACTGCTAAAAAGTTGGAGTCCTGTTTGATGTACAGGAGACTAAATAACTATGACAACTAAATGCAATATATGATCCTTTATTGAATTCCAGACTGGAAAAATGAAGAACTAGACATTATTGGAATAACAGGGAAAACACAAGTAGACTATGTTCTATAATAACATTCCATTCATAACGCACTTTTAGTACTCCCAGGTAATATCAGAATATGGTTCTTAGAATATCCATGCTGAAAGAGTCTGTATGTCTGTAGTAATTCTCAAAAGGTTAAGAACGAGTACACTTATTTGTGGATTTTTTTCAATAAAGATGTATTTTCTTTTCCTTATGATTGTTAATAACTTTTTCTCCAGTTGGCTTTATTATAAGAATATACCATATAATGCCTATACTGTATGACATATGTGTTAATCAACTATTAATAGTATTAGTGAAGCTTCTGCTCAACAGCAGATGGCTGTTATTGAAAAGTCAAAAATCATACAAGGATTTTTTGATGACATGGGAGCCAACACCCTACCCCTGTATTTTTAACATATATTTGCATATGAAATATAGTAGAAATATAAATATGTGAAACATAAATCAACAATCTATATAGATTCAGAGCAAGAAATCTAATATAAGTGTGGAAAATTAATATTCAGAAAGGTTAGGGGGTGGGGTTATAAAGGTGCTCTCTGTACTGGTTTTTGCAGTTTGATACAGTTTGAAATTAATCAGAATAAAAAAGTTAGACAGAATTATGCTGGGGGATATTTAGGTTTTATTTGAAAAGAATGATCTCCAAATCGGTCAGTAGAGAGAATATATTGCTACAGAGATGATGGAAAGATGGAAGTAGAGCCAGCTGTCTCTCTGAAACTGCTTGGAGTGAATTGAGGAATAACAGATCAAGTGAACTCAGGAAGAGTTATTGGATGGCATAATTGGTAAACTGAGACAAGAGTAGAACTAAGGAAAAAAGTAAAAATAACATGTCAGGGCTTTCCCTATTGGCGCAACGGGTTAAAGCACCATATTATAATGCACTCTGAAGCCACTGCAGCATGAGTTTGATCGCTGGCCAGGCAGCTGACCCACATGGTGCGGCAATCCTCTCCTGACAGGCCTGTTTGTTGCTCCCCTCAGCAGTGGACTTTGTCAATCTGCCTGTTCTGCTCCCCGCTCTGTCTCTGGTGAATCCTTTCACCGACAACACCGCTAGCCTGTACTCCAGTTCTACAAGCATAAATAAATCAATCTTTAGAAAAAAAAAAAAAAAAGTAAAAATAACATTTCACTGGTGCTTTCTTTAACTCATCCCTTTAGGTCAAATGCCTGGGTTATTTGGTCCAAAATTCTTTAATTTCCATTTCAAAAGTTGTTGATACATCTATAAATGAAGCAGAGTTAATTTGACTTAATTTTTATGATAACTCCTTTAAAGATGAATTTTTCTGGATCCTCTTTGAATTTTTAAAGAGGTCTCTGTCACATACTGTGATGAATTCCATAATTTGATTACTGTGTGAACAAGAGACTCTTATTTATTCTATTTTGTTCTTTAGAACTCCAAAGCTCTCCTTTTCTGGTACTTTTCAGAGATTTGATGAACCAAGAGTCTTCATCATATGCTACAAAGTTTTTTAGTTTTCAGTCATACCCCTTTGTTTTTCCAGACCAAGATATGACATCCAAATCTTTTTAATCAGTCCTGCTATTGCCATTTTAATGCTCTGTCACTCACTTTTAACTGCTCTTCTTAGCTCTTCCCCTTGCACTTAGTTATATTTTTCTAGCAGCAGAACAACACAAAGAAAATATCTCAAAGTCTATGCAGACTTTAGTACTTTTACAGTTTCATTTCTGAGACCTGAATGTCTAGGAGTTATTATTTTATTTTTAATGAGATAACTTTTGTTTGCAATTTGTGTTAGCTTATAATTTAAGGGGACAAGTTGTAGGACATTTCTTCAAGCAGAAATGTACTTTTGAAAATTGCCATTTTCTAAGATATAATTTAAATTTTCTCCCTCAAAAAGTACACAAGCACAGAGCAAAAGTGAATTTTTGTGGTCTCTGTAAACATTTAGAATTGATTTGTAATACTTTCAATCCTAAAATTTAATCCCAGGGTTCAAAGTTGGAGAAGCATTAAAAAAAAAAAAAAATCAACGGGAGAGCCCACTTGTCCTAGTAGAGACATTGTAGCAGAGAAAAGCTTGTCCACCCTTGCAAGTGGTGAGTCAAATGAAGGAGGCACAGTGTAGAATGGACAGTGTTCACAGACTATCTGGGCCTGAGGTTCTCTCAGCATAGGTGTAAAGGAGGCATAACTGTTAGTGATTACCTGTCCCCATTCATCTGTGGACTGTGTGTGAGCAACATGTGGCTCCCACAGCAGCACTGTCAGTCTCTGAGAACTTGATTCAATTCTAACCTGCAAGTTATTAAGAACAGCATCTTGCAAGGGTCTCATATAAAACTGAGGGCTGATTTAGAATGAAATTGAGTTTTCAGAGATATTGAAAAGTTTGCTCTAAAAAAATTGAAACAAAGACAAATATACTTAGAGATATTATAAGTCCACATCCTTTGGGAGCACAAAATCATAATATTCGAACTCAGAGGAAAATCACCAAACCATTTGATCTGGTCTCTTACCAGATGTTTGAAAAAGTAAATGTTTTAAGACAGTAAATTGTATTCTGCTTTTAAGTTCTCTAGGGTATAAGACACATCACCTTCCTTTCTCATGTTAAATAGCATTTTCCTTCGGTTTTCCCTACGTCTATGGACATGACAGCAAATGATTTCAACTGACCCCACACACTGGACACTGAAATCAGGCACCCCACTGTGTGAGTTTTTATGTCTAAGTAACCGTATTAGTCTTTTTTTTTTCACTATAGATCTTGTAAGTAGTGATCCTACTTACTCCTCTTTAATAATTATGAAGCATAAAGTAACAAGCAAAGATGTCTATAAACCCCTAAGGACACCAGGATAACTCCAACACCAGCGTAACTGTGAGTCCAAAACTATTCTCGATAATGCCAAGACATGTTTGCTTTTGCCTTTTGCAATTTGTTGGTACAAAAAAAAAAAGGTGCAAATTTGCTGGTGCCTTCAAAGAGTAAAGGCAGTGTCAGCAAGCTATCTAGCAGTCCTTATCTCCACCACCACAAATGTTTTTTTTGGAAAAAAAGGAAGACAGGAAATTTATGTGAAGAATGTCTTTGATAAAATAGTAAAAATGACCAATTTTATTAAATCAACCCATTAGTAAAATATTTTTATTATTCTCTGTGACAGAATGGAAGTAGGCAGAAAGTTTACTGCTGTAACACCCAAATATCATGGTTGTCTGGGAGTAAAAGGAATCTGAGTGGTTGAGCTGTGATCTGTACTAGCCACTTTTTTATTGGAACATTTTCACTTGAAAGAGTAAGTAGCAAATAAGCCATATTTAGACTTTGCGATTTGTTAGATATTTTCTTAAAACAAATGAAGTGAGTTTATCCCCTCAGGGGAAACAGACAGTAATTCTTTTCTTTTTTAAAGACTTACAGAACTGGGGTACAGGCCTGGGGTACAGGCCAGAGGTGCAGGGGCAGTGAGAGGATTTACCACAGACAGAGTGGGGAGCTGACCAGGCAGATCAATGAAGTACACTGCTGAGGGGAGCAGCGGGCGGGTCAGGAGAGGTCTGCCATGCCATGTGGTCACCTCTGGGGCTGGGGATTGAACTCACACGGAGGCAGCTGCAGCTAGCTTGCAGTGCTGCAGTTTAACCTGCTATACCACCAGGGAGGGCCTGACAGTAACTCTTAACCAATCAAAGAATTCAAGATTTCAAGTGTAATTAAGATTTTATAAAACTAGTATTTGCAAGTACTTTTCGGCTAAGATTGACAATGATATAAATGTACATGAATTTTTTGACATTATATAAGGAAATTATCAACATGTAGAAGATTTACATATCTCAGGAGACCATTGTTTTTCAAATGAGCAAATGCAGAATGTTATAGAATCATGCATGGTAGTAGATACATTCATAGTACAGAGAGATCAATAAAGATCTTATAATGGTATAAGAGGTTCAATGATATAATTTCAGACTTCATGATGCTATTAATATTTGAAAAACTCACTCTTGTCAAATTCTTGTATGATAGCAAATAAAATGGAACACTATTTAGCAATAAAAATGAGTGAATCGTTTATGTAGGCAACAAGGATGAATCTCAAAGACTATGCTAAGTGAAAGAGGTTAGTTTCAAATGGTCTCATACTAGATGATTCCATTTATTTAACATTTTATTGACATTAAAACTACATTGAGAATACTTCATTGGTTGCAAAGGGTTAGAATAGAGAGCGGTTGTAACTATTGACTCAAGGGTATAGCACTAAAGGAACTTTTAGGAACTCTTTGAATCATGATTGTCATGGCAATTTATAGGAATCTCTCTCTCTATATATATGTAAACTCCTGGATCTAAAATAAAATCATTTCATAGTATATTCATTAATATCAAAAATACTATAGAAATATTATAAAATATTATAGAATAATGTTAAAATATAGAAGATATTAAATTAATCTTGGTTTTGAAAAATGCATATTTCAAATAGTTTTGAATGATAGGTATACTTAAAAAGCCTAAGTACTATTTCAACACATTAACTTGATTCTTTGAGAAGATTCTATATTGATAAATAATACAAACCCAAAAATAGTTCACTGATGACATTTATGCTCAGTCAATTTTGGGAACTGCTAGTCTTATAAATAATGTGGAAGCTGAAATCTTGGAGTTTATTCCCAATTCTGCTTCTAATTATAGTAAAGAAGATATAATCCATTCTATTATCACTGTCCTAGATATTAGGAAGCTCTACTTGCTATTGCCGCTAGCATTTGATGAAGGTAATGGTGGCTGTTAACTTTTATCGCTGAGCTGTAGATACAGGCCTTTTGCCAAGTCTTATACCTGATGTCTCATTTAAACCTCAGAACGATTCTACAAGTTATTTCATACTATGTTAAGATCACATAGTTCACAGGCCACAAAATGTATGCTTTTAACCTTTGCGTGAGGCAAGTTGTTTTCTAAATTATTAAGGCCTAAAATTTATCAAAAATAGATGTAACAATAAAGTTGCCTTTATCCTATTTCATATAATCAAACAGATTTACTCATTGCACATAGATACCATCAGACTTTAAACCTCCTCTGTCTTATTTTCCTTAAAATCATCTCTTTTGGCATCTCTCCTAACCTAGTGTGTTTGAAATGGTAATTTAGCAAGTCGCTATATCTAGACTTCCTGTATTAAAACTTCATTTTTGTATATGTTGTTTAACTTTTGTATCAGTCAGTATAATTCTTCACAGAGATATCAGAATTTTAATGGTAGAGAAGTCTGAGAAAAACATTCAAATATGTATAAGGGAATAATATGCATTACCATTTTACTAGATTTACAAGACAAAGGGGAGACCAGCTCTTTCAATGTGACTCAGCACAGCAGCTGGAACAACTATTGTCATTTCTAGAGGATATGTCTCTGTGACATCCCGTCTGACAAAAGAGAAACTCTGACGGTGTGGTTGAGAAATAATAAATTTTTCAAAGTTGGGTCTTTTTAATACTAATTGCTTATTTGGACTGTTGATACAAAAAAGCAATCACTACTAAATAATCCTTTACAGATCCAGATAAACATTAACATCTCACTTTTTTTTTTATCTTGACAACTTAATACAAATAAGCATGAATATTGATGGCAGTCTGTGTTTTAGGCCATGTGCTTAAACTTTAATGTGACTACCACACAGATAAGCAAAAGAGTTTTGAGATAGCTCCTGGACATAAATTTCCCTTGAAGACTCAAGTTTTGTGATTTCCAAAATACAGTTCCTGAATATCATAAAGGACAAAAAACACAGAAACTATATATGTCAACTGAAATGATTTCTACTAGCTACCTTGTTGAAGCTTGCCTGGTTTTAAGAGTCGGGTTGGGCCCCATCTCCCCTAAGGACACTTCTCTCCAGCCAGTGGGACATGGGCCCTCCCTTTTTGAAGTCCTATAGAGTAGGATTCATGGATGGGTATTCCCTGGGACCTGTAGGGGCCCCAGGTCTGTGATCCATTTTTCTGAAAGGGACCAAAAAGAGTGAACCTTTATGTATCTGAATTTGTATAAATTCATCTTTTGCCCCGTGGAGAGTTAAAATTTTGTTTGATTATTAAAGGGGATCATAATCCTGGGAAGTTGCCAAGCCATACTGGTCTCTAATCTACTGGGTTCCTTCCTTTCCACTCCACTGCCTTTGCCTCTCATTGGCATCTTTCCCCCTGAATATTGCCATATTCTCTTGCATTTGCCTCTCCTTCCTGAGTTCCATCCCCCACAATGCTGTCAGAGTGAACTTTTAAGAACATAAACCTAATGTCATATGCAATTTTGTATCCTGTTGTATACTTAACAGTATGATGAGCACAGGAGGTACTCAATAAATATTCACTGAATAGATGAATGGATAATGAGCTCTTGCTGACAGCTTGAGACCTGAGTCCAGGAAACAAAAAATAAACCTCCCTAACTTGCACCCTAGAACCTTTGAGCCTATGGGTTTGGCACCATACATTAAATGAATAAAATACACCCTAAAGTGTTCATTTGAAATCATAATATCTAATTTGCAGAATGAATGCATTACAAAACTATCTTTCTAGTTTAAATGTCACAGATAAACTTATTATAATCAGGTTAATAAGTGGTACTGATTTAGCTTTAACAATTATAAGGGAGAAATAAAAATTATGATCACTAAATGCTTTAGTTAATATTATCAGGGAACCCTTATGTACTCTGAGCCCCAGATTCCTTTAATCTTGAAGTCAAGCAACGTTCAACTGAAGCTCTGAATCTGCAGTTATCCAGAGCTGTCTGGAGCCTCCCACTCCCAATACCAGTCTCAGAATGCCATATCTGCAGTCCAGCCTAGGAGATCACTGAGCTTTATATCAAGAGGTGATCAAAGTGTGCCATAACCTCCTGTATTAGTGGTTGCAATATTGAAGTGAGGTCTCCCTCAGAGATAGAAAAGAGCATGTTGTGGTTGAGGAGATCCCAGGGGTGGAGAAAAAGAGGAGAGTTCAGGCATACAGAGACTCATAATGCTCATAAGTTAATGACTGTCTGCACTGAAAGGCCAAAATATACACTCAAAGCAAAGTAGCAGACCTGAGGGGTGAAGGAAGAAACAAGAGGTGAGGTAGTCTAAGCCTCACGTCATAATATCAATGATATTATGATATAATGATCACAATTTTTATTCCTTTATAGTTGTTAAAGCTAAAATATTGGCAGATATGATTTTTTAAAATCTACTCTTTACTTCACCTTGAATATTTTTTTCCTAAAGTCATTAGATGGAGCAGGGTGAGGTATAGTGTCTATCAAAGTGTGGGGTGGGAATGACTTAGAACAGGGTATCAGAAGAGAAAAGGTGAGCAAGGTGTGTGGCAGAGGGTTGTCCAGCATGGGGAGTCAGAATCCCTGTAAGGTAAAGGTATCCACACCTGGGGGCAGCTTAGCACCAAATGTGATCCTAAGTTGGGGAAGGAGTAAATCTATACTGGGGCATTGGGCTGAAGCTGCAGTGGGTGGCCAGGAAGGATTTCCACATGATGGGACTAGGAGGGATGGCATTGCAGCCAATCCTTTATGGTGTCCAGGACCCCGATGAGAGGAAAAAGGCATCTGCATGAAAGAAAGATGGTAGTAATGACAATGGAAGACTGGTTACATAAAGACCAACTGATCAAATACAAAAATATATTAAGAATAACGAGGACCAGTTTCTCACTGTTGGGAAAGTAAGTTACAAATTGATAATGGGAAAACAAACTCTGGGGAGATGGGTTGGTGGTATCAGTGTAAACTCATGACTTTTAAAATATACATATCTAGAAATAAATATAGATATTTGTGCAAAAAAGGAGAGAGAAGATAGTATTAAGAGAGTCAAGACTGAAAATTAAAAGGGCATAAAACACTGAGAAACTATTCCTCACTAATGGAGACTAAAAAAGACATGGTGGGCCCTCCCTGGTGGCGCAGCGGGTTAAAGCACTGCACTGAGAAGCTAAAGCCACTTCCGCATGAGTTCGATTCCCGCCTGCCCCGGAGGTGACCACATGGCGTGGCAGACCTCTCCTGACCCGCCCGCTGCTCCCCTCAGCAGTGTACTTCGTCGATCTGCCTGTTCTGCTCCCCACTCTGTCTCTGGTGAAGTCTCTCACCTCCCCTGAGCCTCTGGCCTGTACCCCCGTTCTGTATGTACAAATAAATAAATCTTTAAAAAAAAAAAAAAAAAAGACATGGAAACTACATCAAATGAGTGATTTTGAAATGGATACCAACAAAGCACATAATTAGGACAACTGCCAATTCCTGGTCTCTGAGGAAGAGACAAAAGAATATATCTCTGTAAATTTCCCAGTTCTGGGGAATGCTTTGTAGTTGTGTAGGAGATTGATTGGCTTAGAAAAAAAAATACATACTAAATTATTCTAGAGTAACAGGATAACTAAGAAAAAAAGTGGTATTACATCTTGGTATTACATTAAGATTTTTTATCTGTTTAAGATTGTTTAAAATTTTAAGTATCTCTTAAAAGGACTGAGGTAAATATATAAGTCCTATAGAAAAACAAACTACATCAGATACAACACTAACACTGCTGAAAATACTGAACTCCAGAATATAACATGATGCTACTCGTGTGCATGCAAACATATATATGTATGAGTGTGTATGTATGTATGCATGCATGCATGTATGTATGTATGTATGTATGTATGTATGTATGAGTGAATATGTGCATTGTGTATACACACACACACATATATATATATATGTGTATATTTAAGCATCTGTTTTATATCCATTTGTGGACTTCATTTAGAGAAATGAGTATTAGGAGTTTCGGTAAGGACAGAAAAATTATTTTACTTTTCTCTACATAACTTTCTATATTCTTAAGTTTTACCATGTTATCCATTACTTTAATTTAGAAAGATAATACTTAGCTTATTAAAATCTTTACAAAATAAAAAGTTAATACATCATTCTATATTTTTATTTACTAATACTACTATCTTTTCTGCTTCTACTTTCTATTTTCTAGGCTAAGAGAAAAGAAATATACTATTGGATACCTAGTGCATAGCACAGAGTTTACCTAGTATACGTAGTACACAATAATTACATATTGTTGAGTAAATGTATGAATCTTATTTATAACCACTTCACAAATATATGATTACATCATGTTTGGTTTTTGAGGCATAGAAGACCTATGTTTATTGTCAAGTCTATGGATTATACTCAAAAGTAACAGTTTCTGTCTGTGAAGATTCCAGAAAACTAAAATAAAAAATTTTGCTAAAAACACAGTGTGTATGTAATGTTTTCTAAGAAGTGAGTATATTTAAAATTTTAGAAAAGGAAATAAATTCTGATTTACATTTAGCTCCATTGTATCAAAGCTTCATATTTAGGCCACTTGTCTATCTAAACAGAGTACATAGAATAGGTATATAGAATAGAACGTGACATACATTATTCAAGATAAGAGGTGTTGAAGACAAATAAAAGCCCAAGATATTATTAAATCTTGAACAGAAACCATGACATCTTCCCTCCTTGTGCTTGATAAACAGGCCAGGGGTCTTTAATGTTGGAGGAGAAATCTTGTAACAAGCTGTCATTTTGAGCCTGGCACTGTGACTTTTCAGTCATTTGGCTGTATCAGTAACTCACATTTATTCCATACATGGTGATATTTCATTGCCTTTTTCAGTAGAAGAAAAGTAAATCAATAAAGTAGGAAGGTAAGAAACCAAGACACAAAGTCTTTTTGTTATCTATATGATATGAATTTTCTTTGAATCAATGTGTCATAGCAGAAACCTTGGCTGACTGATAGCTAAACCTTTCCCTGTCTCACCAGACAGCTAAGAAACATTAAGTCCACTACACAACTGATAAAATCATGTTCTAATACAAGGTAATAACTGATTAAGGCAAAATAGCAGCTTAATACTTACCTTCTGCATCAAAATCAAAAACATTTGGAACAATGTCTCCTGGTCCCCTTTTGCCCACTGGCATAACTCACTAATGAAAACACAATTACAAACATTAATTTCACTGCCTAACGTAGGAGAAAGAATTGTTGAAACAATTCTGGCTTCAATATTTTCAGATATAAAAATTAAGATGCATGTCTTCCACCTAGATTTTTTTTTTTTTGCCATTTGAGGAAAAGCTGGCAAAGGGATCAAATTACACAGGATGGCTGAAAAATTAGATAAATAACATATGGAAAACATATTTTTAAAAAATATATACATTACATTTTGAAGCAATATGGTCAATAACATGTTTTTAGATAAAGGACCTCTAAATGCATTTAATGGTTAATCTGAAAATAAGTTACTCAACAAACATGTTTTCAGTGCCCAAGAAATTTAAAAATGCAGATAAAATAGAATATTTGTTGTACTTTAAAAAATTATCAATTGGAAATACTACTTTACACACAGAAGTTCTTTGCCAGGGGGGTTGGGAGGGGAGAGTCTGGAAGCTGAAGAAAGGCACTCCAACTGTAGTATTTTAAAATATTGCTAACATACAGTTTCAAAACAAGTTTATACTTCTCCCCTAGCTGTATGCACTCACTGTATTATACAGTGAAAACCACTCAAATGCTTTCACCACAAATAAGTACAAGAACAGAAATGTCCAATAAGAAGTTCTCTGAGCTGTTTTTCTAATGAGAATTCCAAATATACATGTACAAGTTGATAACAGAGGATGTGAATATTGCCTGCAGAACCTTGTAGGTCTTTGAGGGTCGAAGCATTACTACTGGGTTTGTGCAGTGCTCTGAGGCCACAGGAAAGCTGCTTTGTTGGGACTGAGGCACACTAGCATCAGCCTATCACCTGTTACCCCTCCCCAAGCTCAAATGAGGGAGCAAACAGATCCACAATACTGCCCTGATCTGACTCTAGGATTCTAAATGAGCCAACTAGTTTAGAGCAAAATAGAGCAATGAGGTGCTGCTAAGCGGACCATTCAGATTCAAGCTTAGTCATTACTTTTTGTATAGAAAATGGCAATGAGCTGACGGTGCTAATCGGATGCTTAGTATTGAAAATGGTCCAATCAGGTTTGTAGGGTGGCTGGGTTGGAGGGTGGGGGTTGTCACTGAAAGGGATATAAAGCAGAGCAAGAGCCAGTTCAATTCATTTTTCTCCCAGTCTCTGAAGAGTCAATGAACAGCCCACCTCTGAAGAGGAAGTATTCATTGGAGCACCTTTGAAGAATAGGAATTCTGCTCCCCATCTCCAAAGAAAGAAAAAGGAGTCAATGGAATACTTTGAAGAAGGATTCAGCAGATGGCCTCTGAAGAGAAAGAAGCATCGAGCAGAGGACTTTTTGTGGAATTCAGCAGATCTCTGCAACATCCAGACCTCTATAGACTTGTTCAGTAACTCACTCTTGCATCTGCCTCTGGCCCTGCCTCTGATATTACCTGCAAGAAGCACTGTCAGGCTTACCCCAGTATCTCAAAGGGTTCACTTCAGCCTCTGGTTCTCCAGCACCATGTCCTGTTACTGTTCAATCTGTGGCTCTGTGGTCCAGCATCCTCCAGACTGCTGCTGTGGCTGCTGTTTGCCACCATATTTTCCATGAGCAGTCTTTGGGATTTATGGCACTACAGACACTACCAGGGGTGTGAAGCCAGCCACCTGAAACTTAAACTCTTTTCTTTTCCCAAATCTGTTTGTTAAATGAAACTTGTCGGGCCCTGAGCCTGAGTGGTATTGCAATTGTGTTAGCAGGTGAGAACCCACTGACACTGGCCTCTACCGCTATATTTGGCACTGTCCTTTGACCTTGTGTTAGTACTATTTAGAACTGTTCTTAAGTGCTGCTTTAGCACTGTTTCAGCATCAGTGGTTTCTGTGTGCATGAGCTGGGGTTAAAGTGGGAGCTAACCTGTGAACCCTTCCTATGGCTATTTTGGTGAACCTGAAGAAGGCCGTCCTCATGGAAAGTGGCATACTAGTTTTCCTTTTTGTTTTCAGTAATACTTCTTCTCAAAGTAAAAAAAGATAAACCAGAGTTAGAAAGAAATGACAAAATGCATTTCACAGGAGTGTCTCCTATCATTTAGAAAAATAGAAGAATGCCCCCCCACCCCCAACACATGCCCCCAACCTGGGCATGTCAAAACTGTTTCTGGAGAAAAAAAAATAGTATTAGAATAAAATATAATTTTTGAGGACATTGCCTGGTGTCACAGCGGGTTAAAACAGTGCTAAGAAGCTAAAGGCACTTCAGCATAAGTTCTATCACTACCCCGGAGGTGACCCACAAGGCACAGCAGATCTCTTCTGACCCACCCACTGCTCCCCTCAGCAGTGTACTTGGTTGATCTGCCTGTTCTGCTCCCCACTCTGTCTCTGCTGAATCCTCTCACCCTCCCCCCCACACCTCTGGCCTGTACCCCATTTCTGTATACATAAATAAATAAATCTTTTTAAAAAATAGGATTTTTGAGCTTCTATTTTGACATGTAGAGGATCAGATAACTCTGGCCTAAAGAAAGCATTTTAAGGTGTGGATTTGGACACAATGACAAAACTTTGACCTCCTAAGTATCAATAGAATTCATGGTTGTAGCTGTTAAGATAATTAAAAGAACGTCAACCATTATCAGGGTGACTTTATCATAATTATGTGGATACATTTTTCACAATTTCAATAAGTATTTTTCCAGAGTAGAGGCTACACTACTAGTATAAAGGATAGTACATGTTTAATGAGCTCTTCAAACTTTAGTTTCTACTGAGCCCCCTAACTTAGTCATGTGGTTCATCACCAAACAATGTTCACACTGTGCTTGGAACTGCTTCGTGTGTGTTTCAAAGAGCTGAACAGTTTGTGCCAATGGATTCTGGAAAAATTCTGCTTTTACAAGTGAATACTTACGAGACTCCTATTAAATAAATGCACACATTACTAACAGTAAGCCTTTAAACTGCTCTCCTGAGCAGTCAGGAAATTGGGCGTTATGGTTATAACCACAACTCTCATAGTCACCCTCATCCAAAACAACGGAATTATTTGCTGGTCCATAGTCCTTGAGCCCTTGCCATCAGTTATTTACATGTCTGTTTCCTGACTAGAGGAACAGTAAATATATTCTAGAGCAGATGAAAACTAAGAGTTTTATAAATTTTACTGTTCCTACATCTAGTAACAACAATGCCAGAAATTCTTTGAATGGATGCAACAATAGTGGTAATATAAGTCACCTATTATTTAATAATCATAACAGTTCAAAATTCAACAAAGCACCAAAAAAAGAAAGAAAGAAAAGAAAAAGCTCAGGAGGTTAAAGATTCTTAAGGTGGTTTGTGAAGTCTTCAAAGTGTTAATTTAGGGAAAAATTCCTGAAACTCCTTAATGTACAGGCATTTTCTTCTTTGGATAACTTCAAAGTCTGGCACTTAATAAATATTCAATAAAAATATGTTGCCTGAATGACTAAAATAATAGTTAATTTCTTTCCTAACTGAATAAAAGAATGAAAACAGTTGAATTAAAAACTATAAACTGGAGCTAGACATGGGTGGCTAAGACATGTGCCAGCCAATAGGCCATAAAAAATGGTCAAAAACACAAGTTAGGATCATTTCTTTTAGGCAGAAGAATGTAAAAGTACAATTAACATTTACAGTAAGGACCGAGAATAAAAATAAAATGTAAGAAATCTAGTATATTAAAGAGAACAAAAATAGAATGGGATGAACTAATGGAATATTTCTATCAATTATTACTGAAATTAAATGTTAAGTGAGGAAGGTGTTTTGAGGAGGGGGGGATGTTAAGTGGGGAGAAGAAAGCATTTTCTTTAGGTTTCCCCGTCTGCATTCTGCCAGTGGCATTTTTTAGGATAACAACTCCTTTTTATCAGTAGCCTCTCTTGCAATTTCCATTCTGAGCTCTCATGAAACCTAGATACATAAGGAATGGAGGAGCTTGTGGTCAATAAAAACCTCAAGATACATTGTTGACTCCCCTAAATCACACCCCACCTCTAGACATAACTTCTTTATTTTATTAAATTCTCTTTGAAAATCCCAGCTGATTATGATTCTATATTTAGATGGAACTATGTGACTAATACATCATAGAGTGAGTTCATTCTATTTTGTATGAAACGGAGAACAAAACCACCTCTATTACTTACCACCACTGGAAGTATACCCTACAAAATTGAAGTGGGCAGTAAAGAAGCAAAAGACACAGGCAATATGTGACCAGCAAGGGCAAGTGTTCTCTTCTTGCTACAATACTCTAATTAGTGAACAAATCCAGAATGATCAGAAATTTTCCTACATCTCCTGAGGTCACATTGTCTTTCTAAAAGGAATTAAAAGTAATTGATGATGCTTCTCAAGATTATTTTGAAATGTTTTCTGGAAAGAAACAGAAATGCACATGGGAGAGAAAAAACAAAATCATTTTAACATAAAAAGGTCATGGTCTGTTCAGTAAAGTTTCAAGTAGTTTATAGAGGAAGACCTTGGATCTGGTGATCCAAATATCAGCACAAATAGAATGAGGTACATAACAGTGGGTATTATAGGTGGATAGTGCTCTTGCTCATCCTGTCTGGAACAAAGAGAGAAAAGTGAGTAGATGAAAAGGAATACTGGGTTGGATTCTAACTACAGCTTTCCTGGAAGAGAACATCACTGCTAAGTCATTGAGATGTCTTAACAAAAATAAACAGCACTTATAAAAAAAAATGCTACATTAATCCTCTATGGTGCTATGGTCCCAATATATGAAGACTACTCTAAATTCTTGGGGATGATTCTTTTAGATTTTCATGTTTGGGGAACTTATTTCATTGAGCTGTTCTCAAAGTGGCTATTTTACAAATCTCACAATTTCTGCTGAAACATTTGCTTCCTTAAAAATTCTGAGTCTTCTGTTAAGATGACAGTAAGTGTACTAGAGAAAATCCTGTATGTTAAAAAATACCAATTGTTCACTAGAGTTTTGGTGTAATTTAACATATATGTATTCTTTAACCCAACTATATAGCTTACTGGTTTTTGAAAATCAAAATCCTCTTGGAGTGTGATTTTTCAGAGCATATGGAGACAGAATCTGAGCCAATATATTTTATTCCAAATGAGACACTGATTTTTTACATGCTTTTGAAATGTGATGTTTGTCTACCTTGTAAAATTCTTCTCTATGGAAAGTGAGGAAGAATGTCAAATAATTTTATCGTTGATGCTTTCTGAATTCCACTACTTATGGATCACTTTTGCTGGATAAATGTGTTGCCTATTTATAACAGTCTCTTAATTCTGTTCAAACTCCTGTTATCTGTGATCAAAGCTAAGAATTACAAGGTCACACTTTGGCAGTGAAGGACATTTTTCCAATATTATTCCTTATTAATGGACTTCTATTGCAGAAAAGTAGGAATATATTGACAAGATAAATTACCTAAAAAGAGGATAAGCTGAAAAGGTAAGGGGGAATAGAATATACATTCCAGTTAAACATTTGTTCTATATTGCACATCACAATCCTTACAATAAAAGCATACTTCTCCATTAGATTTTTATCTGTAGATGTATCAATCTTAAAAAGTAAAAAATCACTCAGGAAGCCTGTAATTTTACTAATACATCACAAAAGCAGAACATAAGGGAAGGAGGCAAGAAATAAAGAAAGGAGAGAGAAAGAATGGGAAGTGAATTCTCAAATTTGTAATGTTGGCAGATTATCCCTATTTCCTTCAATTAACTCCTCTATCCTACAATTCCACATATGTTGGTAAATTTCTAAATGCAAATATCACCTCTAAGAAAAGAAAATGTCAACATTCTAGACAAAGGCAAAAATCACAAACAGACAAGAATTCCAAATGATATTGAATTCTATAGTACTAGGCGTTATAAAACAATGACTTACAGCTAAATTCATGTGGTATTTAAAGAAAACACATTTCCACAGAACTGCAAGAATAATCAACAATTCTATAGTTAATTGAATAACATAAACTTCATATTAAAACACCTAACAGAGATTTAAACATCATTTTTCTTTGTTTGTGATTTATGTGAAAAGCTTAAAAGAAAACTAGAAATTTATCCTTCTATGTAAAATATCAATATTTTCCCTAGCGAGCTCTCTATTTTATGGGCAATAATTCTTTTATATCCCATCTTTTAATCTCTCTTTATAATAAGTTTAAGAGGCACAATACATAAAATTATGGGTACTAGTTGACATGCATTTATCATGCACTGGCCAATGTGCAGAAAGTTTATGCACATTATTTTGATTACTCTTATGTTAATGGAAATTAACAAAATGGACATAATGATCCCCATATAAACTGAAGACAAGGAAACCCAGGCTTAGAAACTAAATAATTTGCCAATGGGTTCAGAATATATCAGAGATGGAAGTGGAATTCAGTACATTTTGTTCTCAAATCTGTCCTCTTTATCTCTTTTCATAACTCTGGAGAATAAAAAGTACAACAAACAAACATATTTGCCATATCAGAACATAAATATTGATTTCAAATATAAGTACTATATCAGACATAGGTTACTTTATACTGAAAGAATATGGAAACCATTCGGAAAAATTTATAATTTACAGGCTCATAGTCTTTGGTATCCTCATTTAGACCGCTGTTTCTCAAACATTTTTTACAGCCCCCTTCACTGGTTAAAGACCATAAAATTGCCCCCCATGAAATTTAAGTAAAACAGATATGCCATGTGGCTGTTTATTTGTTATTTATCTATCTGTACATAAATAGACTAAGAAAATTTTCTTTTGTAAAATGAGTTTGTGCCTTCTGGGTGGGGTGGGGGGGGGAATGAGAATCATAATCTAAAAGATGTCTCTGTTTCTTTAAAATTTTTGAACACATGATTGTTAACATTACTTGAGGTTGGGGTTTTGACTTCTGGCTTAAAGTTTTCAGTGGGTTAAAATATCAATACACAGAAAAAAATTGATAAAGCACTACAAGCAATTTTTATCCTAATGTGGGTAGGAGATCAAACAGTTTAATAGGGGAAGCAGAGAATGTGAGGGCGCGCCCCATTGGAGAGGGGAAGAACAGTCTGATGCTAGAAAGCCTGTCACAGTGTGCTTCAGTCTAGTCCTCTTGAATATATTAATATTAAGCAAGTCCTTTAATAATATGTTAGCTCCCATTCATGATGGATGATGAACCAGGAATTGTAGTCATAGGCCACCTTGGTGACCAAAACCCTATTGATTAATATGTAAATATTAGGTTTCCTGCCTGTGAAGAATTTGCTGTTTGTTTCCATTCAGACCTGTTTGTATATTCCCAATTGCTACAAGGCCAAGAACAAGTAAGTTTATGTAAGGTTTCAAAGCAACTGCTTGACACCAGGGCTCATTTTAACCCAGGTATGAATAGAAGGCAGAAATGAATTCACAAATACTTCTTTCACATGCACTGTAAAATATAACTTTTTACTCCTGGAGGCCAAAATGGCTTCAACCATTGCAGTAAAAATGGCTTGTAACCATTACAGCTCACAACTACAATTTAAAGTTAGCTTTGGTTAAGTCTAAATTCACACAGGAAGATAATTCACTCATCTTATTGGAACACTGAAGTAAGTAACTTCATAAAATCCATACAATTTCAGGAATCCTAGAAAGTATAGTGAATTCAAACAGAAATCAAAACTTGATTATTTTAGAAGACAACAAAACTAACTGTCTACTACTTATTGATCACCAACTTTAATGTTAAAGTACCACACTTGACATTTTATAAACATTTAAACCTTAGGGCAATACTCTGAGATAAATATTTGTATCTTCATTTACAGAGGAAATGAGTTCAGAAAGGACAGATGATTTTCTTGGAACCATTTAGAAATAAAGAAGGTTTCAAGCTCTTGTTATATGAGGTTTATGCCTTACCACTTCAGACAGAAAAAGAACAGAACAATAATAGGTCTGAAATGACAGCAATTATAGGCTTCTTCTGTGCTGATCAAACATTAAATTATTTAAACACACTCACAATGAAGTAAAAATAAAATGTATCTTTAAAATATTAAAATAGTTTGTTTATTATATTCCATATGGATTATCAAATTGCCCTTAAATAGCACACTATGAATAACTCCAAAATAAAGGCTCAAATTATTTTCATATATGAAGTAATGTGTACAACAGCCAGAATGTAACCATTGCAATACAAGATGTTTTCACTTAGTTTCCCGGAGTCGTCAGTTTGCTTAGCCTTTATTAACTGGAAAATTATTCACTCATCATGTACTTGACAATATTCTATTAGGAGAATATTTGTTTCCCCAATAAATAATCCAAGACATGAGATTTTGCTACTGATTCACAAAATTAATTTGACACTAACTGAAACATTTTATCAATGAGAAGGTTTTCTTAAAAATGTTTGTTTCCCAATGACTTTTTTAATTTAATTATGCTTTATAAAGTGAAACAGCCTTCTCTCTGACCTCTAAAAATTATTGTTGATTGCTATTAAGATTAATGCAAGCAAATGCTGTATTTTAAAAGTTTTATATTTTGTAATATACAATTGTGAATGTTGCTAAAATATGAAGCACATTAATGCTGCAGCTTTTCAATGTTCTACTACTTAAAACAAAAAACAAACAGTGTAGGCATTTTCATGTATTTTAAGTATTCATAAAATAATAATGTTGAACCAGCTCTTTTTAGGAGACATAGCATTTCAGAAGCATATGGAAGTCCAACATATTTTTAAATAAAAGTCATGCTAACATTTAGATCATGAAGACTTTTTGTCTTAACAACCCCTAAATGTTCATCTTCATGTAAGGAAAATGTACCATTGTCAATCATTTCTGTCTCATTAACTTACATATGCATTTCCAAGACTATTCTAAATTGCCAAGCCTCATCACCTAAAATCCCAGTAGGTCAAACAATATAATCACAGCATTGCCCAGCATTCTAAGAAATCTGTACAAATCTGGAAATTTGCAGCTTATGTCAAGCATACCTCACATACATTCATCACTTTAGAACAGATCATTTGTAAGATATATTACTTACCTAGAAGCATGTTTCCTAGCAATAGTTAACTCTGCAGAACTTTAATTTTTGTATAGCAAATGTACCAAGAGCTGAGAGTGTGTTAACCTGCCACGGGTTTTATTACAGATCTAGTGTGAACCTTCACAAACTCTTGCTTGTATCCTAAGTCTGCTGGAGTACACCAGGGGCTCCACTCACTCACTGTGCACCTCTGTTGAAACTAACAAACAATACAGTGACTGTCAGTACACGTTGCCTCCTCAGCCTACTGAGCCAAAAAAAATTATGGAAAAATAGGTCACTTCTCTGCAGTTAATGATGAATTGATTATGATGTTCCTCTAAAATTCCAAATAATATTTACTAAGTACACAAAATACTTTAAGTAGATACAAACTTACACTATCAAGTTTATAATTACAGATTTATAATATCAATAAATTATATTTATAATATCAAATTAAAAAGTGTAACATTCTTTTCAAGGTTTATTTTTCCCCCAGGAGTTTAAAAGATATTTCACTATGAACTATTAGGAAATACTGTTACAAAATAAATTGTATGCATGCTTTTCGGGAAGACAGAATATTAAAATTATATCACTCATCAAGCATCAGAGAATGCAAATATATTTGTTATTTGGTGTTATGAACTGGAGCCACCAATGAGCTTTCAGGTTCACAAAGAGTTGTTTGTTTGACTCCAATACAAAGATAATTAGTTCTGAAATAGGTTTCTCCTGAGAAAACAAACCTTATAGTTTTGAAGCAATGAGGATATTGCAGTGAACATTTAACAAAGGAACATCTCATTTCTTTTTATTTTTCTGCTGGATGTGTATTAACAGTTTAAAAGAGAAAAATTTATCCGAGCCTAAATACATTGCATGCCAGCCAGCACTAAAACCAGTAATTTGAATGTGATTTCTGAAACTATGTTTTCTAAAAAAGAAAAAAAAATCATATGTACAAATATATATTTTAGCAATTTTTGAATTAGTTGTTATGGCAACCCTTGATACAATGACAGAGAACATCACTTAAACTGTAACCTCCTGGGTTTGAACTCCTTAGTAGTCAAGTTTCACAGGTATTTTCATTTCTTTCTTTCTCTATTCCTTAATTTAGGGATTCAAATTTACTTTACTCTTTGTTTTCATTTTTGCTCAAATAATGTTGAAACATTAAAAATAGGAAAAGTGAGGAATGTCAGAAGAGTATGAAGGAAAATGAACTTAGGCAATTAAGGGAAAGGGAGCAACCATGGATAGTTTGGAGCAAAAAGAAAAGGGAGAGAGTTGGTTAAGGATAAAGATAAAATACTCCAAAGTCTGTAAGGGTTATATTTTTACCATTACAAAATGTAGGTCTCTTGTATCAGAGATACCTATATTTGTATTTGAGTGTTGCAAGTTAGTTGAAGGATTATAAATGTAAATTCTTACATTGGGCGAACCAAGTAGAGGTGTGTGTGGATAGGTTTGTGCATGATATTAGTGAAAATTGCCCTGGAAATGTATAGGGAGGATTTTCCTTCTGCTCTTCATTCACTGCAGCTCAGTTATTCTCACACCTGAGTATACACAAGAATACCCTGAAGGGTTGTTTAAAATACATTGCTGGGATCAACCTCCAGAGTTTCTAATTCAATCTCTCTA
Source organism: Condylura cristata (assembly GCF_000260355.1). Taxonomy (NCBI): domain Eukaryota; kingdom Metazoa; phylum Chordata; class Mammalia; order Eulipotyphla; family Talpidae; genus Condylura; species Condylura cristata. The sequence goes on along the minus strand of NW_004567103.1, from coordinate 39,592,037 downwards.
GACTGGAGCCTGGAAATGTGCATTTAGAATAAATCTTCTGGTGATGCTGAACCCTCCAGTTCTGGAACCATTCTTTCAGAGCAATTGCCCTAGCTCATTATACTATCTTAGCATCTAGTGTGAGACGTTTCCATATAAATTAACATGTTACACAGACTCCAAGATCTTTTTCCCCTCCTATATTTTCACAACTCTGAATTAGGAGTCAATTATTAATCATATCATATGACAACTATACACAAGGCAACACAAACAGTCAGTTTCAGCGTGTGCATCAACTTGGCTACAGCCGTTTATATTGTTCCTTTGGTTGAGTACATCATGGGTTGAGTTTGGCTCCTATTTAAAATTAATTTTAGAGCAATTTTTATATGTTTTACTTTAAAGCCAAAGTATGATTCAACTTTCAAAACAATTCACTGCTTACAAAGGTAGCCTACAAACATTTGTGAATGTGTATTTGCTATTATTGAACCAGATGTTCATCATTGAATGGATGAAATCAATTTCTGATTTTCTTGGGAAGCAGCATTTTATTGCATTAGAGGATAAAAGAAAAGTAATAAATGGAAGAAGAAGTTGCATATGTATAAGTTTTGCCTATCACAGGTAAATTGCCTAGTGATGCAACTGAAGACAAAAGAAATTGCCAAATTTCCATGAAAAGAAACTTCAAAGTAATGAGTTGCATAGTTTATTGGTAATGCTTTTTCTCATAATCATGTGACTTACAGTGAAAACATCAGATTTGATAAAATATGACATTATTGGGAAATAAAAATGTCTTCTTAGGAGCAGTTTTTTTTTTTTTAAATTTATGATCAATGTGTTGATTAAAGCAAGTTCTTGTGCCGTTGTTCAAAGTGTGGAATAAAAATCACCTGAAGAGTCATTGGGATGCCTGCTAAAAATGCAGATAAATGGAGTACCAGAGACTGACTGAATTAGATATTTACTGAATTAGACATTCTGAAAAGATATTTACTGTATTTTTGAGGACCAATGATAAGAACAGAAGTTAATAAGAACAGAACCACTGAAGTATTTTGCATAATGAATATGCAACAAAACATATTTCTGGGGAAAAAAAAAAGTACCTTTTATTCCAAATAACTGCAATAAGCCTTTGGTATTGCCTAAATGATTAAAACCATACAAGGACAACACTGTGACACTCTTTACCACAATGTTAAAAAAACAAGCACCAAACTCCATGGATATTCCATTGGAGCTTTGTGAATAAAGAGGAGGAAAGTGAGAGGCAATGTTGGATTCTCATCAGCTCAGTCCTGAACAAGAGCTGTGTGATAAGATGGCATGGAATTAGGAGGGACAGGTACTGCCCCCACAGTATAGGGCAGAGACTGTAGCACTGGCCCACTATTATAGGGCAGAGACTGTAGCACTGGCCCACTATTGTGAGGAATGGTAGAAATTATACTATAAAATGAAGATACCCATCACAGACTAGAGAGACACCCACTATCACCAAGGGTATTTTCTTACTGATAGAATTAAGATATTGAGAGAGTGGAGTCCTATGGGCTACTCCAGCTATAAAAACCAATGTTTGGGAGTTTTTGTGAAATAGGGTGTAGCTCTTTACAACTTTTATAGGAAAAGCCTGATGAATGCAAATGATTGGTTAATCAAAGTAAAAGAACATCTGTTAAAGTTTAAAATAATACCTTTCCCCTAATTCACAGAGGGAGGAAGATGTGAAACTCTACAAGGAGAAGCCCAGGGGTGAGTGCTGAAACAGATGCATTTTTCAAGGGGGCAGAAGGAACCAGCCCTGTGGACACTCGATTTCAGAGACAGCCTCTGGCACTGGAGGGCAATAAACCCCTTTTGGTTAAGTCCCCCACTGTGTGGTACTTTGTTATGGCAGTGCAGTGTCACTGAATGAATATACCTTTATCACATGCTTGACATGGATTTTAAGCTAACTGCATAAACAAACTGGAGAGCTAAACACTCATTCAGTCTTCATTAACTTTAAATAGCAGCACGACTAGTTATTTTGGGGAGGTTAATTAGAGTTCAGATGTTTTATATTTGATATGATTTTTCCTAATCAGTTTGGTCATGCATTTGTCTGAGTAGATTTTCGCGCCCCCCATCCCCCACAAATGAACATTTTTTAAATACTTGCTATACTTTGTCTTGTGTGTTAAGTTTCTACTCTTCTGATTTCTATCTTTATTAACATCTGCTTCCTAGTGGCCTTGATTAATTTTTATGTATATTTATTTTTATATGTTTTTGAGTTTTTAAGATACAGATGTGACTCATTTATTTTGTTTTAGATTTTTAATACTAAAAACCACCTAAGAGTGCAGTTTTTGATAAGTTTTCTTTCCCATTAACTTTTAGATTTTTTGATTCTCATCTTCCCCTATTTTTTACAATTACAAAGAACTGAGAGATGGAAATGACATATTTTAGTTGGTTCTCAGTATTGATTAATTTAGTCTGAACTTGGGTCAATCATCACCCTTCTAAAAAAATTTAGTCCCTGTTTTCATTATTTTGACCAATTAATTAGACATAAAGACATTAGAGTGTCTCTGGGGACACCAGAATTGCTTAACTTTTGAGTTCTAACTTTCATTTCTTTTTGGTATATTACTAATCAGCTCTCAAATTATCTTCATATTTATAGTTGTATGACAGAATGACAACAATTTACCTACTATTAGAGTTTTAGTCAATGTTTTTTTATTCAATGAGAGATTAATTTAAAAAAATCCATCCTTGAAATAATGTCATTACCATTTACAAGCAAGATGATAGAAAAGCAAGAGCCAGTAATTTGTCAAACACTCTTAAAGGTGTTTTATGTTCAATTCTTATAACAACAGTTATACAGAGATAGACAATGAGACTAAAAGAGAATATGCAAGTTGCCCAAGGTCATATATTTTCCCATCTTGTGCTCCTACTGTTTCTTCTTTCTAAAACTGTTATAGGACACCCCAGTGTGAACTAGGCTGCCTGTCTGTGGGGCCTCACCCGCATGCTTAAAGTTCAGTTATACTACAGGAGCACACAACAGGGTCAAAATGGGTTTATTTACAAAAGGGGAAAAGAACGGGAAACAACAACTGGAATATCTTACAAGTTCAGCCAACTTGAGCTCTGGTAACAAACTAACTGAAAACCCCGAGTCACACAGTCCAGAGAGCTGTTTCCCCAGTGAGAGAGTGAGAGACACAATGGCGCCCTATTTATCCCCCAATGTCCCAGAATTCCTGCTTAGCTCCGCCCTTGGGTCCTCATAGTTCTCTCTCTGATACTGCTGGGAGTTGTAGTTTCCAATCACTGAAGTAAGGGGTAGAGTCTAGAAAGCTGGAATAGTTGGTAGAGTCCCTACGACTCTGCAGAATTCCTTTAGGACATCCTTACCATTAATAAAACCAGTGAATAAAAACAGCAAGGTTAAACCAAATGTGTTTTTTAACGACTTCCAGAAAATGGGAAATATTTCACTGTTTTTGCAATTGAAAATTAATTATTTTAAAATGAAGGTAAATGTATTTCAAACATACAAGTGATTCTTTTTTTCTCTCTTATTTTTTTTCCCCCTCCTTCAAGGAATACTTTTGCTTTTGCTTTTCCTTTTTTTTTCTATTGGGTAAGGATTAAAGTGTCTGAAAAAAAAATATATATAGCTTTTACCTATACTATTATTTCAGATTTTCCTATTATGATAAATGTTAAATTTCAGTACATATTAAGTATCAAGTTTTTAAATGTAGTGTCTAGAAAATTGTAAAAGTCTTAAGTAGCATTTATTTTTTAATAGTTTTTTATTATTTTTGTTTAATACCACCTTAAAGGTAACATTTCACCATTATTTCTGGTGAGATTATGTTCAACTAGTGGAAAAATTCAGTCTAAACAGTTTTTCAATTTTTTACAAGTACAAGATGAAAGATAATTACTAGTAAGTAGACTACCACTTATTTGAAAAGAGGGAACACCTAGGGAATTTATGAGTTGTGAGTATGAGAATCCAGAATAGACCTATAGAGAAACAAAGAATAAAAAGGAGCTAAAAGAATGTTAAATGACTGGGAAATGTTCATTATGTTCATTACACTATGCATGATCACAAATATATGGAAATACTTCAAAACTCAATAGTAGAGGAATGTATGTGTCAAACTGATATTAGGTTATATATAATATACTCATATTTTTATAGGAAATATGTTCAAAACAAGTAGAGGAAATGATACAGAATTGGATTATACAGAACATATTTGACATTGCACCTATTTTTACATTTGTGCATATCTACTTCAAAGAAAATATTCCAAAATATGTTAACATTGTAGATTTATAGAAAAATCTATTATTTATATATCTTCCTGTATATTTACATTTCTTGTATTAGATTGATAAAAAAAACCTCTTAAAATTGTACTGAGAGGGATTTAGCTACTTAAAATTAAATTTATATCATAAAAATCTGGAAGCAGAATTAGATAATGAGATAATCTCACTTAAAACCTTCAGAGGTAAAGATTGACAATTAGTCAAGTCCTTTCCTTTGGAGCCCTAGTGATCCTCTTATTTAACTGGAGTAAGGTTATGGACCTGGGCAAGCCTAAAAGTCTAAACACATGTAGGAAACTCACATTGACCGATGTCACAAAGCAAATGTGTAGTAAGTGATATGAAAGAAACAAGATAAAAGGAAATAAGGAAAATGGTAATACAATATTTATCGTGAACTTCAGTCATCAATTCTCACAACTTCTTAGTGACTCAATCATTTCAACTGTAGGGTCTATATCCATAAAGATTTGTTTCAGAAGTCTGCAGAATGGTGGTGGGAATTCAGCCCAGGGACAAAATTCATGCATGACTTCTTTCAAAACATTAAATCTTTGTAATATCTATGGTCACAATTCCATTTCTACCCAACTTTTTAATTTATATGAAGGAAATAATTTGTACATATGAAGATGTGGCTCCCCAGAAACACAGCCTTCACTAAAATATTTTCTGTTAATGTCATCATGGTAACACACAAATTAACATGATTCAGACACATCAGCTCTCTGCACAAGTGGACACAGTGAAAGAATTATGTCATCAATGCTTTTACTAGACAGGGAACCTGCTCCCCTCCCACACTGGATAGCACATGTTCAAATAATGCAATGTAGGTTTTCTTAAGCTAGGTGCTCAGATGTGTCAAGATTTTCAGTAGAGTAACATAGAAATTGTAACATTGTTTTCATAAAAAAAAATCTTTATCTGTCTAAAAGGCACCCACTGAACTTTATTTTCATGTAAAGCCAGGTTGTCCTCTCAGGCAGAGTTTGCCAATGGCAGCAAAATTTTTAACTCATGTGAGTGATAGTTAGCTTAGAGAAACTGTTAGTTTGCCTATGGTCTATATTTGGAAGGAGATGGACAAGCCCATTAAAACTTTGAACATGTTGGATAATGAAGTGAGATTCTACAAGCAAAAATATTTAGGTATATCTAACTCTGGGAAGATGAAAAACCATGGAGATTTACAAATTTGCTCTCCATTATCATAAAATCCAAAATTAAAAAATCCCATTAAAAATTTACCAGTGGACTTTGCTGAATTTCAAAAGATGTTACAGGAGTTATCCAAAAACAAGACTGCAAAATCACTTTAAATAGCCTATAAAACTTGGATCCACTGGAGTCTAACTGTGGATATAGAGTTTTAGAGGCACTTGAGTATATAGCTTCCCTTCACATGGTCTA
>NW_004567103.1:39478272-39586180 GCF_000260355.1 Condylura cristata | reverse complement strand
CTGGTTAGATATTAAAATTTTTTCTAACAAAAATAACATAGGGCTAACTGAGTGCTAGTTATATGATGACTTATTTATATATATATGTATAAATTTTTTCTAACAAAAATAACATAGGGCTAACTGAGTGCTAGTTATATGATGACTTATATATATATATATGTATAAATTCTAAATTACATTAATAAGACCAGAAAAAAATTTGGTTTTCTCTGTAGACAAAAACAATTTTCTTGTTTTAAAATGTAATTTTATACCATTTGATATGTTTTCAAATGTTGAATGCATGTTATATAATCATAGAACTGCAATATTTTAAAATACTTTAAAACTGCCTCATTTTATTAATGAAGAAATGGAGACCAAGGACAAATTATCTTACTTATTGTCACCCAGATGATAGAATGAAAAGTCAAAATAATATTTATTCATTTTTCTAAACTGTTATTGAATCCTCTTCTGTGCAAGGCACTGTTCCAAGTGCCGAGGCTCCAGGAGTTCCTGCGCTCATGGGATTACATTACACTAATGTTATCTCATTCTCATCACAGAGCTCTTTTCATTCTCTCATACTCTCCTCTTGCCAAAAGGTCTAATCTACACAAAATTAAAAAAAAAAAGACTCCAATATCTGAAATGCATGCCTGTGCTTTTGTTGCCATTTTCCACCTAGATTTATCTATTATGGTTGTTTTCTTTATCCGCCTCCCATAGGCACATATTTAAGTTAAGTGCCTATGAACAACGCTATAATAAAATCTGTTCTCTTTTTATATTATTTGATAGTGTGGATATTATGGCATAAAACAATTGAAATGGTTTCCATTTTTCATTTTTGTGTCCTTCCAAAAGGGAGAGATTCTGAGATCCAGAGACAATGATTTCTTATTCTTTTCCCAGCTTATTCTTAGGTACCTCCATTAACATACAGCTGTAATAATATTATGGTTTAAGTGAATGAATCTATCAAATATCTATGTAGTACCAGATGACATTATAACAGTCTATAACTACAGTAGTAAATCAAGAAGAATCTAACTTGTGGTTTTATTAACATTCTGTAGAAATCACGTGCTGCAGTTCTACATACAGCTTTTTTAGCGGGAAAGGCCTTAGATATCCCCACTCTAAGCCAGAATTTGCTAGCCCCTGCCTCTTCTGCCTAATATGACAACTCTTTATACTATATAATTCTACCTTATTCCAGCCATGACTTTTTAAGGTCAGTACTAGGTATATACATCACATTTATATGCAATTTAGAATGAATTACCTTGAAAGAGTATATTAAAATCTAGCCTGGTTCAAATCAATGGACCAATCAACCTCTCAAGAATTGGGAAGATGAGAAATCAGTGATGTAAGTGCTGCAGACTGACGTGCTCTGATCAGATTTACTGTAGATCACGTTTAAGTCAAAGTTAATGGGGAGAAGGACAGGTCGTAGAGAAAAACAGAAGAAAATGTATTGAGAAGTCATGAGATTGTGAACACTGAAGATTGAGAGAAAAGACAATTCCCTATGGGTTTCTGTGTCATTGGCACCATTTCCACAACCTATGTCTGTTGCAATTATTGACCTTGATTTCCTGAGACATTCTCATCCTTACAACAGAGCTCCTTTTAAAATTTGCTTGAGTGTTTTGCATGCAAACAAATAATTCCTGGTTGAGAAGAATGGCTTTTCCTATATCTACACTTAATTTCTTTTTTTTTAAAAAATGGTTTATTTAGGCCCTCCCTGGTGGCGCAGCGGGTTAAAGCACTGCACTATGAAGCTGAAACCACTTCCGCATGAGTTCGATTCCCGCCTGCCCCGGAGGTGACCACATGGCGTGGCAGACCTCTCCTGACCCGCCCGCTGCTCCCCTCAGCAATGTACTTCATCGATCTGCCTGTTCTGCTCCCCACTCTGTCTCTGGTGAAGTCTTTCGCCACCCCTGAGTCTCTGGCCTGTACCCCAGTTCTGTATGCACAAATAAAAAATCTTTAAAAAAAAATGGTTTATTTATTTATGCATTCAGAACCAGGGTACAGGCCAGAGGTGGAGAGGCAGTGAGAGGATTCACCAGATACGAAGTGGGGAGCAGAACAGGTTGATTGACGAAGTACACTATGAGGGGAGCAGTGGGTGGGTCAAGAGAGGTCTGCTGCACCAGCCCCCTGCACCTCTGGCTTGTACTCAAGTTCTGTATGTATAAATAAATAATTAAAAAAAAAACTATAAACTTCTGATATAAAATTATATGAAAGTTTCTGGAGATAGTATAGTGTTAATATTTTCTAAAATTTTGATGATGCTCATGATATCTACCTATCTTTTCTCACCTTTTCTCTATCTGAGGCAATGGAAAATAGGTTCCTAAGGAATTCATACTAAATGGTAGATTTTAGTTTATCATTTGATAAGACTCTTTTATCAAAATGTGTTCTGGCTATTTTCCCCCAATGAACTTTGCTCCTAACATAACATAGTCTTGAGGACTTTTTGTTTATCCTTCATCTAATTAGCCATCAATCCTCAAATTGAATGGATGAGAAAACATATTCTCTTCTTCATTTTGCTTTTAAGGATTCAGTCAAGCTATTTTTTTCTACTTGTTCATCTTTATCACACATTTTTTCAGTAAACACAGATTTTTTTCCTTCTGTATTTGTTTTGTACCTACTGGGAACAGAGTCTATAAAAACTATTATGCCACCTCATGTATTGGGAAAAAGATTTATTCCGTAAAATGTAAAGGAAACATCATTCTCAGTCAATTCAACTGCTTAATTGCAAAAATTTATTGAAATTATAGAGCAGATACTGCTCTGCTCTGAAGTTGTGCCATCATGACTGAGCACTTTATTTTTTCTGGGATTTTCAAATTAAAGGAAAATGAAAATATTTGACCAATTAAAAGGGGAAATGTTTATATGATTAATGACTAAAAACAGCAGAGGAGACCAAAAGTACAGAGTAGACTTCAAGTAGGTAGATGGCCTTATGTTACCAAGCATGGTGGTGACATTCAGAACTACTAAGAGTGTGTTCTTAGGAAATAAGAGTAGCAATAAACATTTTGATGCTGAATCCTTTTCAAAATGTTTACCTGTACTAACTAAAGTATGGCTACTATTATTATTTTATGTAAGATAAACCTGTAGCACAGAGACAATGAGTAACTTATCTGCATTTTAAATAGCTATGAAGTTAAGAGTGAGAATTCGAAAGCACTCTTAATCATAAGCTGTTCACCCTCTCCGTTAATATTTTGACCAAGAGTCCTCAAATAACTTGTATATTAGAGCCATCTCAAAAGCATTTCAGGGCTCTCCCTGGAGGCACAACAGGTCAAAGCACAGTGCTATGAAGCTATCGCAGCCACTGCAGCATGAGATGGATCTATGTTGGGGGGAGGGGGGTGATCCACATCCGCTCTGCAGACATCTCCTGACCTGCCTGCTGCTCCCCTCAGCAGTGTATTTCAGTCAGTCTGTCTGTTCTGCTTCCCACTCTGTCTCTGGTGATTTTTCTCACCCTCTGTACCTCTGGCCTGTACCCCATTTATGTGTGTATAAATAAATAAATCTTTAAAAAAAAAAGTATTTAAAGACATACAGCCATCCCTCTAGACTTCAACCTCCACAAATTCTGATAGGAGTCTGAGCTGGACTTGAAACCAAATGATTCTAAAACACAAAGGCGAGCTCTCCCTGATGGTGCAAAGGGTTAAAGCACCATACCATGAAGTTCCATCCCCATCCAGGTAGCTGACTCAAATGGTGTGGCAGACCTCTCCTGACCAGCCAGCTGCTCCCCTCAGCAGTGTACTTCGTCCATCTGCCTGTTCTGCTCCCCACTCTGTTCCTGGTGAATCCTTTCATTCCCCCACACCTCTGTCCTGTACCCCAGTTCTGTGGGCATAAATAAATAAATCTTTAAAAAAAATACAAAGGCAACAACAGTAAAGCCATGTCATCTGGTTATTTAATGATTTGACAGGAGGAGAAAACTTTTATCTTGACTTTTCCCCTCTACAATCCAGTGGCTTCCAATTTCTGCATGTTAAGGGAGAAAATGCAGCAAATTTTTACTCTGCAGTAATGAATTTGAGCTTCTTAAACCAAAAATCTTAGTTCATAGGGAATCATGAAGTACACGGATGGTGTTTATTTTGGTGGTTATTAAAGAAAAGATGAATTCTCCATTTTCTGAAATAATTGTGTTAATGAGAAACTCATGAACATTTCCAAACTGTTTTCATTAAATATTGTAGCATTAATATAATGTAGACACCAGAGGTCTCTGCTATACAATTTAAATACTATATGTAACACAGATCCTTCATGAGAATCAATTCAAGGCAAAATGTTTCAAAGAAGTTATGGTAAATGTTGAACAGTCAGATCTCTGGGGAAAGCCCTGATTTGTGGTGTTTACCAAATGATGGTACGAATATTCCCACCATTGCCAACTGTAAGCATTTACTGTGATGGACATGATTGAATATAGAGTTGGGGAGAGATTCTCAGTAGCACATAGTACAGTATTTTCACCAAATATATATAACGGATAAATAAAACCCTTAAGAGCATAGATAAGAGCACAATGTAGTTAAATAATTAGGAGTTAATGGACTTTGATTATGTATTGCTTTGCTTTAAATATAATTCACTTAATGTACATTTATGTAATTTAATTTTAACACTATAATAACTGACTTGCAAAATTCTTGAAAATTTAATAATTAGGTTTTGCAAGTGGGTCTAACAGCACTAAAAAAAGCCTTCCAATTACATGTTTTTGTGGGACAAGGGCAATATTTAATTGAACTAACTAAATAAATTGAACAAGAATAAGGTGGTTTTTATAGAGAGTAGCTATATATATATATATTTTTTTTTTGTAATAGAGTCTATAGAGAAGCAAAAGAACTTTCTTCCTTTATTTGGTTTTCTTAAGAATGAGAACTTTCGATTAAATTGTCCAGGGTAAATCCAGACTTCATTTTGAACAATATTACATATTAGAATGTGGGCTCTAAGGTCAATAAATCTGGATTTACAGGTCATTCAGCCCTGAATCACACACCTGCAACTCTATGATAGTAGGAAAGCTATTTAAAAAGTCTGACCATCTTCAAAAAGGGATAAAAGTACCTACACCTCAAAGAACTGTAACAGAATTAAGTGAGTTGTTACATGTTAAATATTTATAACACTGCCTAGCCAGTTATAAATACTCAGCCACTGAGCCCCTAACCCTCAGTGAATATGTCTTCAAATATCTAAGCTACCCACATTAGAGACGGCTACTTGCCGTTAGCTACTAAAAGTTCCCTAAACACACCAAGAGCTTTTAAGCATCCTTGCCTTTTCTCATCCTCTTCCTTCCATCTGATTTGACAAAATATTGTTGTGTCTTTTTAAGTTCAGCTCAAAGATATTAATTCCTCTCAATGTTTGTTGATTAGTCTGTGTTATGAATGATTCAATAGCTCTTTATAAGAACATATTTAAGCTTAAGTATTAAGCTTAAATATGAACATATTTAAGCTTAAGTATTAAGCTTAAATATTAGGGTAGCTCCCTAATAAGGTCCTGAAAAACATGTTCTAAGGTTAATATTTAAAGGGTAAATAAAGTCGAGTCTATCATAAGGTAAGGTGTTTTCTAGCATCCTCTTTCCTCAAGAGTCAATCATTTCTCACCAAAATGTATGTGTAGAGCAGCTTCCTGAGGTCATAGCTCAAAAATCTCTTTCATTTTGGTAGACAAAAGACCTGTTCAGGGCATGAATAATCCAGTTACTGAAGTTTTGGAACAATTAAGTATTGTGTTCAAAAAAAGAATTTTGAATGAAATTTAAAACTATTAAATTTAAGGATCACCTTGATTATACTATGTCTTCTGTTTCCTTCTGACAATTTTAAAGGCTTTGTATTTCAACATATATGTGTCCTCATAGCAGTTTCAAGTATAGACTAGATGATCAGTAAATGTTAATTGTACTTAATTTCACTTAATTAGTTCTAATCATGTAAAATTTCAAAGTGTAGGAAACTAATAGCTGTGATGTGTCCTGTCAAGTGAATTTTGTTTGTATAATAAAGTCATAATGTCTATAAATTCTATGTTTCTTTCCATAGTAGTGTTGCAATTTGGTATATATCTTTAATTTTATAAACAGATTTAAGGAATAAAGGAGGAAGGCAAGAAGGCAAGAAAGAAGAGGGGAAGTGAGGAAGAAGGAAAGTTAAGCTTTATTGCCTTAAAAGAATTATTGCTTTACATGCAGTATTATTGAATTCTATTTTTACAATGTAGGGAATTGATTGTATAGACTCAAAACTCTTCCTGAAAAAAATGGGTAACACAATTTTAAGGCTTTTATAGGTGCACAGAGAAATAAGAAACTGAGGAAATCACTGCAAGACCGCAACAGAGAAAGCCAGTTTGGTAAGATGGCACTACTTTGGAAGCTGTTCAAGTGAACATGAGGTTGTCATGGGGTCTTAGGATCTAAAAACTGAATGGCATCAAAATAAGACTACTCCTCTCGAAAGTGGGGAGTTGAGGGCCCTTCCTGGTGGTGCAGCGAGTTAAAGCACAGCACTGAGAATCTAAAGCCACTTCCGCATGAGTTCGATTCCCGCCTGCCCTGGAGGTGACCACATGGCGTGGCAGACCTCTCCTGACCCGCCTGCTGCTCCTCTCAGCAGTGTACTTCATCGAGCTGCCTGTTCTGCTCCCCACTCTGTCTCTGGTGAAGTCTCTCACCGCCCCTCATCCTCTGGCCGGTACCCCAGTTCTGTATGCACAAATAAATAAATCTTTAAAAAAAAAAAGTGGGGAGCTGAAAATGAAAACTCAAAATCAAGTCCTTTGAAAATAAAAATCCATTCACAAGCAATAGATATGGCAAGAAAAATTTTTGGCCAGAGATTCAGGAGAGAGGGTGGTTTTCTGAGAATTTGTAATCACAGTCTTGGTTCAGGATTTAGATATCCAATAAATATATGGTAAATAAATACATGTGACCCAGGATTGGTTGTATTCTAGAAAGTAGAAGAAATTAAAATAATTTTTCTCTGGAGAGTACAGGCTTCCCACATAAAAAGCCTTGTGAAGCACAACCCACAATCAGAAATTTTAAAAAATGCAAGGAGTAAGAGACCGGAAAAATGAAATAGCACACTTTAAATATCTTCATGTATATCTTATATTAGAATTATCCAATACAGATATAATGTATATAAAATATTTGAAGAATGGTGTATCACAGTAGTCATTAAAGGATTCAAATAGTTGACATTTATGTTCTATATGGTGGTAGGCTACAGAGAAAATTCGAGAAAATATATTTGGAATCATGAAGTTTTCACAAGACCCCAAAAAAGGCAATGCTTTTTCACGCTCACCTGTTACTTCTCTTCCTTCTGCTGCCTTCATTTGCCTTCATACTTCTCCAGCATTTTTAAGGAAACTGAAACGTTCACTTTGACTCATCTCAGATGAAGACCAACCCTAATTTTTAAGTATCACTGCTGACCATTACCTAGGATGTTTATAATCTAATGACAATACTCAGTTTGAGATATTTAAAGTTACTAAATTAATATTAACTTAAAATACTCTTATTATGGACTTTTCCTTAAACTTGATCTAAAAGACCATGCTATTTTATTCGAATATGTTAGTAAATAAAACTAAGCTAAAAATGACAAAATTTTATCTAAAACACAATGTTGTTTGTGAAACTAAGTTAAATATTGTGTTTTAATAAATGGTATATTGTTGGATATTCTTTTTAACATGTATTTTATATATAAGATATAATATACCTATATCTTCTTATTGCTATAAATCTTTGCTGTGTTTAAAGAATTATATTCAGGATTATCAACAACTTTCTTAAGGTCAGCAATGTCACTATTATATAGGAAGTTAACAGAAAATTATTTTAAAAAATAAGTATTTACCTATTTAAAAACATTTAAATAAACAACAGCTTTTTGTCTGATACCATGATATGCTGTATGGACTGTTAATGAACAACAATAAATGTTCACTAAGACTGTTCTCATGGAGTCTACAAGTATAACAATTCACCAAACAGATTTAAAATTGCAATTGGGCAACTTTATTATCCTTGAGTATAGTAACAAATACATTAGCTTTAAGACTTTTAAAAGGTACTTAATTTGTCAAAAGCTAGGAGGCCATGAGTGCTGCAGTCCTATTTACATTCTTAAAAAGTTCAATGGCAAATCTTCACCTGATACTATTTGTTGAGTCTTTTCATTACAAATTTTGCTAATTATTTCAGAATATTTATGATCCTTTCATCAAAGTTTGAAATGATGAATTGCTAAAGTTAAAGTTTGGTACATTTGAATATATTTTGAAATTTTCTGCTTTTCAAAGTATTTAACTTTATATTCAAACTGCATTTTAAGGAACGTTTAAAATGCCTGCTGATGGAAGCTGAAGATAATAGCACATTGGGTGGGTTAGTTTGATACTTCCAGAGAGGGAAAATTTAATAGATGGTATCAGGCTCACAGATAGTGACAGCCTGAAGAACCCCCAATACTGACTCCTTATAATCTCCATAGCTCTCCAAATCCATGCAGACCTAAGAGTAGAAAATGATATAAATGGTAAAAAGATCCCACCCTCCGTGGTGCAATGGATTAAAGTGAAGCACTATCAAGCCATCCACAGCCACTGCAACATGGAGTTTCATCCCTGGCCAGAGAGGTGACCCACCCACTGCTCCCCTCAGCAGTGTATTTCAGTACATTTGCCTGTTATGTTCTCCACTCTGGTGAATCCTCTCAGCCTCTGCACTTCTGGCCTGTTCCCCAGTTCTTGTATTCATAAATAAGTAAACCTTTAAAAAAATAAAGAAATAAAATAAAAAAGAAAAAAGGATTTGTTAAATATGTATATTTGTTGATTAAGTTCAGTAATTTGGTCTTTCACAAATTTGGCTTGTAAGTTGGAGAATTCAGTCCACTTACCAAGAATGACCTATAACAGGTGAACCTAGCAGATAAGAATATTCTGCCAGGATTTCAGGGTAAGTGAGTCCTTTAGAAGGGCAGGGAGCTGTAGAAGAACAAGTATAGAGGCCTGAGCTGGCAAGATAATTGAGTAAAGATGAAGCCAAGATAATTGGGTTAACTGGATGAAGACTACAGACTACTTTAAAGAGGTCTGTCTTAGTCCTAAGTCATGGAGAAGCACTGATGATGTTTTATGAGGTAGTAGCATGATGAGATTTGTTTTTGAAATCATGTTGGCTCCAATTTGGAGAGTAGCTGGGACATACACAGGGCAATGTAACAAGAAGTTATTGTAGTGGTTTGCTGAGAGGTACAGTACCCTGGAACAAGACAGAATTAAAGAAAATGGAGAGAAGCAAAATGATGTTCCTGTTATGGGGGTGATTTTACCCTGTAGAGGTCATCTGTCAGAAATGAAAACATTTTTGGTTATGACAACTGGCATGGAGGGAAGCGCTACCAGCTCCAGTACTTAGATGCTAGGGTGTGGCTGAACATCCTCCAATGTGAGTATTAGCACCCCAACAAAGAATAATCCTACCCCAAATGCCAACAATATCAGCTGATAAACCACGTTCTGGAGAACTATTTGAGTAATAACATGGGCTTCATTTCAGAAATAAAGTATAATGCCAGATTTATCAAAATAAAATGCAATGACCACATGAAAACAACGCAAAGGATAGTAACTGTTTTAGAGACAACAAAATTTAAATGAACAGGTGCACATCAAAGCAGTCATTAAAGGCATTTGAATAGTAGTTAAAATGCTTAGCAGGGATGGGAACTATAAACCACAATTCTAGCTTGACAGAAATACAGAGTGGTGAAAATCTAGCATTGTCTGCAAAAGAGGCATACACTTTACTCCAGTAGCAGTCAGCAGGATCTAAATTTAGTTTATACTCTTAGTGCATTAAAATAGCATCAAGAAGCTCAGGAAGTCTAAAGCCATCACATTCCAAGTTTCTGTCTATACTGTTAATAGCTACTTGCCAAGATTCTTGTTGCCCGTGTGATTATAGCCTATTAAAAACATGTCCTCTGCAAAGTTCTTCCAAAAAAGAAAAAAAAAAAAACAGGAAATGGAATAAAAGGAATGCTTCTAGATAAAATAATTGGAAACACATATTACAATGCAGACATTCATAAGGAATCTATCATAAATTTCAAGGTTTTGTCAGAAGCTATATGAGGTTTTTTTTTTTACAATTTATTATAAATTTTAAAATGATTTCTTTGTTGGTAAATTAGAAAAGAAAATAAGCTTATTTTTAAGAAGATCTACTAATTGTCTATCATGTTACCTGGGTAAAAGTTGAATTGAAGGAAAAGGCTTGATCTATCACTGAAAATGGGAAAGATTTATGATTGTAATTTAGCATCTTACCTTACTGCTTACTCTCTCTTCTATTTAAACAAAACCAGTGATTAATCTAAAGAGATTGATATTTTTTACTTAATTTTACGGGGCCTTTCAAAATATAGTTTGAGATTTTTAGAAAAATTTGCTTATCTTCTGAAATTTTAGTTCAAGATATATTCTTCCCAATAAAGTACTCTCCATTATTATATTCTTTATTCATCTAAGCAGACACATACAACCAGAAAAGTAGAAAGAGTTTAGAATTGCTGTTCTACAGAAAGGATCAATTAATAGTCCTGTTTTATCAAGGGGCCATGAACAACCATAAAAAGCAGCCACTTCATAGTAACGTCAAATTAAATAACTCTAGAGTTTTCTTCTGACATAAATAAACATGATTCCCTGTACTGTGCCTGGGTTCTTTTCCTCTGTTAGATTCCTTCATACAAATATTACCTACCTTTGTCACAGTGTCCTCACACTTCTGCTACATTCTTTCTGCATTCACTAGTGAGCCTTTGACTATACAGATTTTAGCTCTGTATCAGGCTATCTAGAATTAAATCTACTTTGCTGAGGCTCTCCTGAAGTTTGGTGTGGCCACACAGGTCCTGAAAGAGGGGTAATTCCTTAAAGGGAGAAGATGTTGCTTCTTTTTGTTTTCCTGGGATGGAGATATAGTAACTGATGCCCAAGAAGCTGCAGTGGATACTAAAAATGGAAGCTGTGTGCTGAGTATGTCAGAACAAAATAAATTAGTAGTTTGATTCCCTGACACTATGGAATACCATATCAGACATGGATGACCTAGAAACTGTTCAAGTGAAGAAGAAACACATTTCAACTTTGCTTACCACTGTTTCTTTGGGCTTGCTGTCACTACAGTTTACCTTACTGCAGATTAACACAATGTCTTCACAACTGCACATTTTTGCCAGCTGTGTCCTCTGCCATACACTCTGATTCTAATTTTACAGAATCAGGTTTTGTGTTCTTATGGAATTCTTCAAATTCCCATTGAGATTTCTCTTTACATCAAATTAGTACTTGCTATCCACACTTCACAACTGATTTTGAGCTTTAACAATATTGACTATAAAAGTTAATTAATTGGAATTTACTCTATGATCCCCCAATTAGGTGATACAATTATTAGGGCTAGCAATTATCTTTTCAGCTTCTTTGTATTCTAATAGTTCATAAGAGTTAATAAATGCTCACACATATGCTGTTAGTTTAATAAACAGAAGAGGGAAGGGAAGGAAAAGAAGGAAAGAAGAAACAGAAGAGAAAGAAAAGGAGAGGAAAGGACATAAAATGAGAACAACACAATATGGGTTACTTTGATACTTCCAGAGAGGGAAAATTTAATAGATGGTATCAGGCTCACAGATAGTGACAGCCTGAAGAACCCCCAATACTGACTCCTTATAATCTCCATAGCTCTCCAAATCCATGCAGACCTAAGAGTAGAAAATGATATAAATGGTAAAAAGATCCCACCCTCCGTGGTGCAATGGATTAAAGTGAAGCACTATCAAGCCATCCACAGCCACTGCAACATGGAGTTTCATCCCTGGCCAGAGAGGTGACCCACCCACTGCTCCCCTCAGCAGTGTACTTCGTTGATCTGCCTGTTCTGCTCCCCACTCTGTCCCTGGTGAATCCTCTCACCCTCCGCATCTCTGGCCTGTACCCCAGTTCTGTATGAATAAATAAATCTTTAAAAAAAAAAAAAAAACCAGAATGATTATCAGAGTTACCAGAGTCTCCTGAATCTGAAGACAAAGCAAGACAGAATATAAGGATTCTTCTTTAATCCAAGGTCAATTTAGGACAGTCTTTCATTGGTGCTGATGGAGATTAAAATCTCAGTCTTTGTGGAATTTACCAGATTAGAAGTGTCTTCTAGTTGCTTGAAGCAAAATTAGTTCCTCCACTCACTTATATACCAGATTTTTAAAAATCATTCTTTATCAATTGATTATGAAATTTATGAGTCTCAAAGTTTTGTCTGTGTATGTTTCTTGAACCTGAACTCTGATTTCTCTTCAATTTTGCCTTAAATTTGTTAGAAACTCATGACTTTAAAAGTGAATTCTGATTATAACTAGCTCTGTTGGTAAGAAATTGCTATGGCCTTATAGGTGGTTAGATTTTGTTCCTTAAGTTCACAAAGCTAGAAAGTGGCAGAGTTCAGTCTAAGACTTTAGTTCTTGACCTCAACACATACAGCCTTTTAAAACAATATGTTAACTAGAATAAATGATCTATGACTCAAATAATGGGGTTTCTTACTTGATTCTGACTAGACTCATTGTGAGTCTTCAAGATTGGCATGCTGTTTTCTTCCAAATCTCTCTATTTTTTTTAATAAACTCATTTTCTGAGGTCAAGAGCAGAACATTTTCCATCCAGCTTCATTTCCTCTCACATCAAATAATGTGTGTGAAGAACTTTCAGACCTTCTTAAATACAGGAGTAAATTTCAAATGGTTTGGAGTCTGTTTTTGATGCTCCCTTAAGCCTAGACTATAATATTACTTAGCTGCTCTTTAATATGTTCTGAAGTTTTTTTTGTTGATTTTTCTAATTTTAGGGAAACAATGAAGTATTTTTTCCCTCTCTATTGATTGTACAATTAGAATGGTGAATGGCAAATATTTAGACTTTGGTTGGAGATTTAGGTTAGAATACTTTGCAAATAAAATAATGAACATGACCACTCTCTAAAGTTTAAATATTCTCTGATCATTGTACAATATAGACTCTTAACTTCCACCAGCTACCTTATAATTACATACTTTCAGTTAAAAAGAATTCATATGACATAATTGAAATCCTCTGCATTTTTAGAAAGAAAAAAAAAAACATGATTCAGAGGTTTATAAATCTAATGATATGTTAGGTAGGTAGGATCACCTTTAAATCAGTTAAATCTGGGTAACAGTTGCTTTTCAATTGCTGTTGGTAGTGTACACTGTAGCAAACTTTATGGAAGAAAGTTTAGAAGCAATAACAGTTTAAAGTGGGTATTTAAAGAAAACAACTAATGACACAAAAATTTTATTTACAATGACATTTCCTGTAGCCTAATTTAGAATAGAAAAACTTTGCTGAATATCAAATAACAAAAAAAACATTAATTACCCATGCACATTCATAAAAAGGGACACTTTGGAGTTATTAAAAATAACTGTAAGTGAAGAATTGTGAGATGCTATTTAGCCAGGCACCACCTGGCACACTAACAAAGCCTGTTAAGTGTCTAAGTGATAGGATCAAACAAAGGACTATTTTTATGCTTAGATCCCTGTGAGGTTAATACTTGCATCATAGCAGGAAAAGTTCTTCTAGTACATTTTTCCTGCATCGGCAGGACCTAACTTTACTTATCATCCAGTCCTCCTCCCCCAAATTCCCACCTTCACTCCTCTTCTGTGACCCTACTGCTATTAATGCAGATGCAACATAAGATTTTTGAATTCTGCCCTGCTCCATTTGATGATTTGTCTCATTCTATTTCTATGCACTAACGTGATTTTTTTTTTTGACCTATGTTTCCTTCCTTAGGTTTCTTTCCTACTGTAGTTGTTATAACTACAAGGTAAACACAGATCTCTTTTATTGCTTATTTCTGATCCCCTATGTTCCAATTTCAACCTTAGCAATAGTCTCCTTGTTCATTTACCACATTCTAAGGCCATTTTCCCTTCTCACAGCAGTTTAATTCTGTCTCTGAACAAACCTGTTTACTGGCATTTAAGCTGATTATGGCGCAGGTCTGTGTAATTTTAGCCCTTGGTTTGTGATAAATGTCACTTACTCTTTATTCTTCCTCAACTTTCCATGAATATTATATATATATATATTATATTAGATATATCATATAACATATTATAATATATTTATATATATATTTATTTATTTATTTATTTATTTATTTATTTATTTATTTATTTATTAACTCCACCATACCACTGAAGTTAAATCAATGCTTTGGATCTCTGAAGTTCATAGCTGTGATTAGAGCACACCCATTGTTGGCTAAGAATCTTTTATTGAGAAGGAAAGTCGTCAAAAAGGAATAGAGAGCTACTGGGTATTGGTGAAATAGCCCAGGTATGCAGAATCTCAACTTCCTTCTCTCTTTTTGAAAGTCTCTTAGTGATCAATAATGCTAGTAATTTAAGTGTGACTAAAAGTACCTACCAAATAATAAGTACAAAACAGAAATATAACCCCCATTGTTTTAAAAATGTCTAATACATCCACCCATAGAATTAAGGTGAGAAGATTAAATGTGGCATTTTAAATGTGTCTCTGAGTGGTAGAAACAGCATAGAGGAGTGGCTGGCAGGGTTAATTTCTCTTATATTTTCATGTCCATGTTTTAAAAATGTTTTACCAGATAAACATTTACTACTTTACTGTTAGAGAATATTCATTTACATTTTTAAATATTTCGTCACTCTCTCAAACATCCTCAGCACACGATGTTAAAGGACCTAAGACCCTAATAGTTTTTAAGCTTCCTATTTTCTCAGTTTAATCATGTTTTTTAGTACTATTCTGATATGGCATCTCCTTGTTTTTAGTTTTAAAATAAGAAATGTTATAGATTTACAAAAGATTAGTTTACCTTTCTGGAAGGCAACTTTACAGCCTTTCTAATAATAATGTTGATGAGCACATACACAATTTGGTTTTCAAATCCTAGGTTTCCAACAGCTCCCATTAGCTCACAGTCTATTAGCAGAAGTCTCCATTAGCAGATCAAAATCATGCAAAATGCCAATTACTATTTCTAATCATTTTAAATGTGTGTTCTATATCACTCTTTTGCTCACATTAAAAATAATTCCCAGCAAAAATGTATATATAGAGGCTACCTTTTGGGTGGACTATCACTTTAGAACTGCTGTTATTGACCCTATTGAAGCAAATAGTTACTTCACTCTCTGCCTGTCAGCAAATACTAGAGATACTATATAGTAAAGAAAACAAGATATAATGAAATCACTTCAACATACTTTTTTCCACTTTAAAATGCAAAAAAAAAAATCATGTGTTACTATTATGTAGTTGCTAAGAAGGAGACATTTCTTATTTATATTAATCCAGTATTGTCCATAGTTACAAACCAAGTCAATTATTTATAGCCTCATCTATCTTATATAAATGACATATGGAAAAGAAAATGATGCAAATGGTATTTGTCAAATAACATTAAAGTCAATAACTGGACAATCTTATTAGCAACATGACAAACATACCACTCACATTTTAAACTTCCATTGGTACTTGAGGAAAAAAAAAAACCTACCTAATTCAACCTCAAAACAACTATTTCCCAACAGGATGTCAAAAACTGCCCAAGGCAATCCACCTTCCCTGAGAATTGAGGAAATATAAATGAATACTAAATGCTAGCACATTTTTTTGAATTAAAATTTTAAGCACTTTCAGTGAAGTATCAATACTGAAAGTAATTTAACATCTTTTAAGATAATTCAAAGTGCTTAACTCATTTAATATAATTATCTCTTAGCATTGTTATAGAGTCTCTATTTTCCTAGTGCTCTTTAGAAAGGACAAAATATCCTTCCTTTTACCATAATTTTCCCCTTGTCTATATCTAATTGAAGAGCTTTCTATCAGGAAATGTGAAAAATAGATAATTATTGCTCTGGGGCTTCTCGTCAACTATGAACTTGGGAATTAGAGTTGCTGGCCTTGCTTAATGAAAAGTGACTGAATTAAATTTTCCTCATCTAACAAGTATCTTTTTCTTTCTCTTTTGGTAAAAAGTTTCCCAGAGAATCATCTTAATAGCCACTGGCAAAGCCCATAATTCTACTACTGAAACAATGAGATCTATTTTCCAGATCATCAATCTTCATTCTTCAGACAGATACAATTGTTTGAGAGTTGCAATTACATTATCCCTTGGTGCTTCTTCAGCCTACACATTTGACTGATTCCACAGTTAACAATTAAAAGGCCAAAGGAATTGAGGATTAATTTTTATCTCTAATAATAAAAATTTCATTGCATTGAATTTCTTGGTATCAGCATCATTGCCCCCCTAATTAAAAGTATGATACTTATATAATCTTGCAAAAAGAAAAATGGAAGTCAATACCCATTCATGGACTACATAATTCATGTGTAGTAACTGTAATCATCCTGACTGTATGGCCAGCACAATTTTTTTTTTCACTACCTATGAATGAATCAATATAAAGTGCTTGGCTTAGCATCTGGTGTTAATCTATTCCCTGATGCTAAACATCAAATGATATTTATCAAGAAATCAGTCAGGTTACCAAAGAGGGATATCTCCAGAGTATGCTTCCCAAATTAGATCTGAAGACATAGTTGGGAAGCACCAGGAGCTCACAGTAATTGGGCCTTGAACCAAGATTATATCATCTATATCACCTGTGTTCACGAAGTAATACCACAGCCCAGTGTAGCATAAGTGCATGAACAACTACAGGAGAGAGGGCTGGAGAGAGAAGCCCAAGGTAATATAGACTACTAGCACAGGAAATGCAGAAATAAGCATATAGGACTAATGCAACCACACCAACCATTGACACAATTAAGATAATAACTCCACAATGAGGAAATGCAGAGAGACTGTACCAACCTCCTGAAGTAGGCAGGAGACAAAGCATGAGAATGGAACTGAAACACTTAACTAGAGACCCTGAGTTAGACAATGTTTGTAACTTCATGAGAATACAAATCTGGATAAATAGTAACATGGTCTACTTGCAATTATTTTTCAATGATAACTATTTTTTTAAATAAAACTATTTTCAGGATTCTGATAATGGAATGAGTTGCTACGCAGTACTGCACAGTAGATAGTTTCGAATTCTATTTTCACCACTTACTGTGTTACATTACTTCATCTTTCTTGAATGAATTTCTCACCTGGAAAATGGGGGTCATAGTACCTTTGTCATATTCCTGTGAGAATAAATGAAACCAGGTTGGATGCAGACTTGCTCACAGTAAATCCTTAACAATTGACAGTTATGCTCATTATTTGTGTACATCATTAAATCATTTGCTGCCACATGGGTCTCTTTTTAAGAACTCTAACAAGATTGCACTTTTATCAAAGATGCTAAAATCTAGGTAAGAGCCCAATCAGTTCCTTCACAGATTTAGAAATAGCTCTACCTGTACCCACCTTGCTGACAGGAAGTTGTGCCAGTTTCCAGCAATCCATACCCCTGTCATATTTCCCTTTGGTGAAAATCAGCTAGAAATATTATTTTCAGAAATATTTCCAAGTGATATAAGCAGTGTTATATATCACACTAAATCCTAACATTATTAATCAGTTAAAAATCCTAACAATTACTCTTAAAATCTAAAAAAGAAAAAAGCTAATGATAGAGCATTTAAAGCTTTAAATACTCAAAAATTCATTTTTAAAATCTTATTTTTCTTTTGGACCACAATTGTCAGAATATGCATTCTTGAGACATTTGCTCAAGAGCTCTGCTGGAAAAAGAAGTATCAAGCACAGAGAACATCTTAATGAACAAATATCTAAGTTCTGTAGTATGTTAAGCATCTGATATGGCAGGGCAATTTTAGCACTGCCACGCCTTCATTCACTTAATAAATATTGAATTACTCAATAAATACTGAGTGCTATGAACTGTCCTAGATTCTACAGATACTCCAGGAAATAAAACACAAAAGCCCTGATGGAGTTTATAGTCTAAATACAAGTGTAAAGTATCTTCCTTATGACTCCTATATCTCTATTTACTAAAACATACTGATGGTTTCACTAATATTTCCAAATAAAATATAGGTTAGTTAGTCAAGTTCGTATATCATAACAACAACATGGAGTTATTTTTAAAGATCTTTTTTTACTTATTTATGCAAACAAGAACTGGGGAGCAGCCAGAGGTATGGAGGCGGGAGGGTAAGAGGATTCACCAGAGATAGAGTGGGAAGCAGAACAGGTGGGTCAACTGAAATACACTGCTGAGGGCAGCAATGGGTGAGATAGGAAAAGTCTGGTGAGCCATGTGGATCAGCTCCAGGACAGGGGATTGAATGTAGGCCACAGTGGCTGACAATAACTTGATAGCGCCGAGCTTTAACCCCTGTGCCACCAGAGAGGCCCAGAAAGTAAATTTTTGTGTAAGTATAAGAACCTCACAAATGTTATGTCTGATAGCAGGTGTTCTTTGAATTTTTTTACATTAAAAATTATTTTTGGGGCCCTCCCTGGTGGCGCAGCGGGTTAAAGCACTGCACTGAGAAAGTAAAGCCACTTCCGCATGAGTTTGATCCCCGCTTGCCCCGGAGGTGACCACATGGCGCGGCAGACCTCTCCTGGCCTGCCCGCTGCTCCCCTCAGCAGTGCACTTCATCGATCTGCCTGTTCTGCTTCCCGCTCTGTCTCTGGTGAATCCTCTCACCCTCCGCATCTCTGGCCTGTACCCCAGTTCTGTATAAATAAATAAATAAATCTTTAAAAAAATTATTTTTGATGGTTCTGACATTCAAATTTAACTGGACATTATGTCATTTTTATTGGTTAAATCAGGTAGTTATAAAGGGGTTCCCACTTGCTGAATGACTTGGTACACACAGTGTAGCTTTCTGGACCTCACTTTGCTCATATATATAAAGAGGGCTCTAGTCTAAAGGATATTTATGACTCTCTGGTTTTGGTTATTTCCTAAGCAAGAGATCTTATCACCACATTCCTCTTTTCCTCTCTTCTACTCACAGGCTCTTCAAGAAATTGTTTTGGGAAAACTGAACAGAAACACACAAAAGGATGAAGCTATGTCACCATCTCATGTCTTACACAATAATTAACTCAAAGTGGATTAAAGACATGGGTGTTAGACTGAAACCATAAAATATGTTGAAGAAAACATAGTGATGTATTTGCAGAACTGTTTACAGTGGTAACAGAAACAAAAGTAAATATAAACAAATGGGACTACATCAAACTAAAATGCTTTGCATGGCAAAAGAAACTATCATAAAACAAAAAAGACAATCACAATTGAGGGGAGAAATAATTTTTTTTAATAAAAACAATTTAAGGAAAAAAGTCACCTTTCTGACTAGGAGAAAATATTTGCACATTATAAATCTGATAAGGGGGCGATAGCCAATATCTATTAAAATTCACATAACTATAGCTCAGTGGAAGAAAACATACAACCCAATGAAAAAAATGGGCAGAACAGCTAAATAGACACTTCTCCAAAGAAGACACACAGATGGGCAACACACATATGAAAACATGCTCCGGGCCCTCCCTGGTGACGCAATGGGCTAAGATGCAGCACTGCAGGCTAGCCGCAGCTGCTTCAGTGAGAGTTCTCTCCCCTGCCCCAGAGGTGACCCACATGGCTCACCAGACCTCTCCTGACCCACCTGCTGCTCCCCTCAGCAGTGTACCTCATCGATCTGCCTGTTCTGCTCCCCACTCTGTCTCTGGTGAAGCCTCTCACCACCCCTGCAATTCTGGCTTGTATCTCAGTTCTGTATGTATACATAAATAAATAAACCTTTAAAATATATATATTAAAGAAAAAAAAAGAAAAGAAAAGAAGTTCCTCATCACTTATCCTCAGGGAAATGCAACTCAAACCCACAATGAGTTACCATCTTAATCCTGTAAGAACGCCTCATATTTCAAATGTCCAGAAACAAGTATTGCTATTGATGTGGGGGAGAAGGAACCCTTATACAATATTGTTAGAAATGCAAACTGGTAGAATTCTTATGGAAGTAGTAAAAAGAGACCTACCATATGATCCAGCAATTCCACAACTAGGTATCTATCCAAAGAATGCAAAAACCAGTAATTAGAAGGGATATATGCACTTCATATTTACTGAAGCACTATTTACAGTAGCCAAGTTATATAAACAACTTAAGTACCCAAGGAGAGAGGAATGAATTAAGAAGATATGGTAAATATACACAATGGAGTACTACTAAGCTATTTATACATCATACATACACATATACACATATATATAAGTCATTTGGCATTAATACTAATAGCCTTAGGCAAGCCAACCAACATGTAGTCGGGAGTCAACTATATATATGTGTGTATGTATATGTATTATAAACATATTATATATGTGTGTGTGTGTGTGTGTGTGTGTATGATAAACTCTTAACATTTTGGGCAACATAGATGGAACTAGAGGGGATAAAAGTAGAGAAATAACTCAGAAGGAGAAAGACAAGTATTGCTTATTTATATGCAATATAAAGAAGCAAATCAAAGCTTCAACCAAAACCAGTCCAAGAGAAAATACTAGAAACATGTTCCTATAATTAAGGTGATCGGTGAGGTAGAAGGGAAGATAAAGAAAAAATGTAGGGTGTGCCCAATGAACTATGGTACAGAAATATGGGTGTGCTGGTTGTGGAGAGTGTGATGTAGTAAAATGACATGACAGTGTTGTAAATAATATTTCCTAAGCAGCAGAAACCCCTGATTGCCCATACTCTGGCTGTATGGCTCCAACTCTTCTTTCTTTGCTTCCTCACTACCTCTTGGTGATAACTTCAGTTTGACTTCCAACTATATTTGGTTAGCTTGCCTAACACTATTAGTATTAATGCCAAATGACCTACAAAATGAGTAACATTTTATATACCACAAAGTGACTTCACATAGGTTACCACATTTTGATTTTCAATTCTGTGTTCCATTCAAGACATTTTTTTTTGAAGTTGTCTTTTATACTATTATGTAGATAATCTTTCCATCTACCTCAGTGAACATTAGCTACTTTCAGAGATCTTTCAATTAAAACAAGTCTGTTCTCATCTTTGAAGATTTTGAAGGCTCCTGATTATATCAGTCTTCCATCTTTTATGCTTCTTTCTCTATGCTCACTGGAGTTTCCTTTTTCTCCTTCTGTTCACAGGAGCAACCACTTGCATCTTCCATGACAAAGCCTGTTCTTTCCTTTCCAAATCCAATACCTCGAGAAACCCACTGTCACCTGGCCCACACAGGTGCTATTCAGAGTGGCACTCATCAGCAGCATGCTGTCTTCTATGAGGAAATACAACATTGAACACTGCACAAGAGTACTGACTAGAACTTTTTTTTTTTTAAGATTTATTTATTTGTGCATACAGATCTGGGGTACAGGCCAGAGACTTAGGGGTGGTGAAAGACTTCACCGGAGACAGAGTGGGGACAGAACAGACAGATTGACGAAGTACACTGCTGAGGGGAGCAGCGGGCGGGTCAGGAGAGGTCTGCCACGCCATGTGGTCACCTCCGGGGCAGGCGGGAATCGAACTCATGCGGAAGTGGTTTCAGCTTCTTACTGCAGTGCTTTAACCCGCTGCGCCTAGAACTGCTTTTTTAAGATTGAAAAACACTGACTTAGAAAGATTCTAGGAAGATCCAATTTTTCTTTATTTTCCCAAATAATCCAAAGTACACAATTTGCTCTAAATTTATTGGAATATCCCAAGACCAATGGTTCCTAATCTTTTTTTCTGCCAACTTACCCTCATGGGATGATACAAGCTCCTATAAAGACGACTCGCTCCACATTAATTATCATTGCAAACACCTCACACAATCTTTCAGTGGTTCACTATTTAGCTTCAGATAGAGTTCTGAATGACTGCAGTGAGGAGGCGAAGAAAAACCCCACTCTGTCTCAACATCCATTATTATTGTTCCCTAAGCATATGAGCAATAGAGAAATATGAATTATGATTTTCCATCACTTACAGGTTGTCTGATATAACCAAATAAGTTGACTCATTTTGAAATCAGACGGAATAATGTAATGATGAATTATTTCTGATACAAAGATGCCTAATGATTAATTTAAAAGTGTATAGTTTCAAAGTTTTCAGAGCTTGATAAATAAAAATAATCCAGAGTTCCACTGGTTAAGTGTTTTACACATACATTCTGCTCCACAGAGCTTTTCCTGAAACCGACAAAAATGTACCATCATTCAAAATACTTCAAATGATAAAAAGATTGACAGAACCAGAAAGCAATAAGAGCCTATCTTGATAAACAGACATTGGTTGTCACATCTTCTTGAACTCCCAGAGACAAAGCCAAAAGAATGTTAAGTAACCAGGTTACAATATGCCTGGCTATAGCATTAACCTTTGGATAATAAGATGTGGAAAGACAGAGAGATCTGCTGTATACTTAATTTTCAAACAACCCAAGTTTGCAAAGTCAAAAGTAATACCATATTGCCTTTTTTTTCTTTTAAGAGCAATCTCAAAGAAAGTATTAGTAAACTACATTTATACAACCCCCCAACATAGTGATTTGTGGATTCTTTTATATTCAAATTTATAAGTTTACCAATTTTATTACTACACTGAAAGATGAAAAGGAAAGAAATGTCCAGCTATTTATTGTTAAAAGAGATAAATGATAAAACATTTCTTAAAGGTCCAAATTAATCATTATTAAATTCTACATAGGAGTTACCATGCATCATTACTGACTCACTAACTAAGCTGACCTAATAATCAGCTTACATCCATGTGGTTCTTTTGTCGGGTGTAAAGTTTCCTTTTTTAAAACTGTTATACAGGTAGGATAATTAAATTGAAATACTTAGATTAGAATGGGTGAACAATGACAAGTCTATTGCCAGGCTACAGAGACTGTGGAACAGTCTTCAGTTAAGCTGCATTAACACTAAAATCAAAACAACCAAACAAACAAAAAAAACCAACCCCAAACCCTGGACATATCACTGAGATAGTTGTATGAATATCAGTCACTAATTTCCACAAGGTATGAGATTTATTTGAAAAGATATTTATTTAAATTACATAGAATAAAATAAAAAATTGCCCATGAATTGACATTTCAAAGCAATAGATATCCCACTGAGTACTATTGGCATATAACCATCCTGTTTCAACAGCAGGAACTGAATAAACTATTACAGGAATGGAAAAGGAGGTTTAACTTCTAGACATTAAAGCACAGTAGTTGTAAGAAGACATCTGTGTTTCAACTTATTCTTACCCTTTGACTCATTCTATATTTATAAAATGTTTTCTCTGTATTTCCTTAAAGCTATATAACTCACTTTTACATATGACTAATTATAGTTAACTGTGTTCAAATGCGATGTTATTGAGACCACATAAGTTAGGATAGTCTCACAGGTCAGAGAGTTTTACTCTATTTTATATTTTACTGCCTGTACCTTTAATGAGAATAACCATGTAATTTATCATCCAACAATTGATATTTTTGAGAGTGAAAGGAGGTATAATTTTTTTAAAATATTTATTTATTTATGCATAAAGAACTGGGATACAGGCCAGAGGTGCAGGGGGATAAATGTTGGCAAGATGGGAGAATTGGAACCCTCATTTCTCTCACAAATGGAAAATAGTACAGCCATTTTTGCACAGCAATCTGGCAGTGTCTACAATGACTAGGTACAGAATTATTATGTGACCCAGCAATTATTCTGTTAGGTACATATGCAAGGGAAATGAAAACATATATTTACAGAGAAACCTGTTCAGAATGCAGCAGCATTATTAATAATAACCAAATATCAGGAGGAGGCAGCACACCAAATACTAGGTAATACATGAATGTATAAATAAGAAATGCTATAACCATACCAAGGAATACCATTCAGCCAGGAAAAGGAATGAAATACAGATGCTTGCTACAAGATGGATGAATTTTGAGAACATTAGACTAAATGAAAGAAATAACTCAGAGACTATATAGTATGTTCCATTAATACTAAAGTCTAGAACAGGAGAACCTCATAAGAATAGAAAATCTTAAGAGTTCTATACTTATACTGACTCTGTTGGAAAACACAAACCAAAAAAAAATATGCTTAGATGAAATGACTAGAAAAGAAGTTTCAAACAGATAAAATTATGAGTCTTTTAGAGACATGTCATACATAGTGACCTCTATATTCCTTTTCAGTAAGCATGAGTCAGTGGCACTATACCCTTAACAGTACATAAAATGCATGCCCAGGGTACCCACAAAGTCAGCCCTCCACACTCGGATAAGGTTAACTGCCATAAACTTTTCAAGACATTTGCATTTTAAAATTATAAAAAAGTAACTTTTTAATCTCAGCATACGTGTGCCAATACCTGTAATTCAATGCAAGTCAACATTCTTATACTAGGTTTTGAAATTTCAGGATGACTTTTATTTTGTCTTATAAATTTCTCAGTGTAAAACCATCCACAGGTTCTAATCCATCCCTGTGATAAAGGAGAGATGAACAACAATAGTCAAACACTGATGCCTAAACTTAGCACAGGCATGGACTAGTGAGAACCAAAGACCCAAGCAGCATTCTCAGTCCCCCCTAATTCAGTCAGTATAAGGGCGCAGCATTTCCAAAGTCCCAACACCTGGAGTCAGATTGAATCTTGTTGTGAAAATGAACCTATGTGTGACTTTGTGTGTGTGTGTGCAAATAATTTTATAGATAAAATTAATACTTCCTTCACTATCCAAACCTATTTAATTTACTATAAGCTAAGTCTTTTGCTTTCACTACAGTTCTGGGAAAATTGGAATATAAGAGCTCCCAGTGCTATGGTTTCAAAATGATTCTGATCACAATAATTTATGCACTAAGCTTTTTCAGTAAATTTTAAACAGTATTGTAAACATGCAAATAATACAGGTTAATTCTGTAAGAAATTGAATCACTAAAAAAGAACTTGCTAACCAAGTAAACATTTATGTATATGAAGAGAATTTTCAGAAGGAAACATGGATGATTATTAGGATACACAGTATATTTCAATAAAACAGAGTGAGGACAATAGGTATGGTAAAATTAAAATATTTATATCACAAAGGTTTCAAACTGGGTATAGTGAAGATTCTTGAAGGCAATTATATTTATCTAACTGACATTTCACAAAAGCATTTCAGCATCTTAGAAGACAGAATAACTCAGAGTATCACATAAATTTCAAAATCATTTATTGAAATCAAATACCCACTTTTGCATCAAGGGCAACTACCTCTGCATATAAGAGCTGTGCAATATATTACCTGCAATGAATGTTACATATTTATAACTCTGGCTGGTAAATCCCAGTCATACAATTATTATGCCATTAAGCTGGAAATATATAGAGTTGAAAGGGGAGTGATCATAATAAAAGCACTTTATTCTGCACATAATACCTGAAATTCAATCTAATATAACTTCCAAATACCAGAAGTTTAATGTTTATGGTCTTTATTGAATAATCTCTTTCTTTGACTAAAGTCAATAAAAAGTCATCTCTAAAGTTTTCAGGCTAGCTAGAAACCATCGCATTAAACTACAAGGTCATCAAGATAAAAGTAAAATCAAGAGGTCATCCTTCTGATTCCTGCTAGGTAATGTTTTAGTGTCTCTCTTTTCAGGTAACACCTTTATTCAAATATTTTCACTAGATTGAAATTTGACCAATGTTTTATGTTAATATACCCTTTACATGCATATTCAGAATTTGATTTAGAGTTCTTTCAAGGAAAAATATATCAGCAACTAAAGCTTTAAATGCCGGGAAGACCTTAAGGTTTGGAAGAGGAAATCAAAAATGTTTTATTTGGGGGCCTCCTTGTTAGCACAAGGGTTTCAAGAATAGCACTGTGAAATTATTGCCAGTGACTACAATACCAGTTCCACCCCAGGCCAGGGAGGTGACCCACACAATGCAGCAGACCTCTCCTGTCTCATCTGCTCCCTACTCTGTCTCTGGTGAATTCTCTCACCCCACTTCCTGCACTCTGGCCTGTACCCCAGTTCTTATATGCATAAATAAATAAATCTTTAAAAAGTGTTTTATTTTGACAAAATATGCACAAAACTTACCAGTTTAACTATCTTAAAGTGTATAGTCCAGTGATATTAAGATCATTTACATTGTTTTGCCATCTCTATAACTTTTTCATCTCAAAATGAAGCACTATAGCCTTTAAATTTCACATATCCCCACAGAGGTGGGGAAGAAAATAAAATGTTTTTAAAAGTATGTATTTTCATATTGTAATAAAAATACCTTTAAGCAGAAAACCTCAAATGGCTCCAAATTCTGTTTTGTTCTTTAGAAATAATAATTGAACATAATTTATTGAACTGTTGCTCACACCAGTGACATAGTAGGCAAGTTTTTTGATATTATTGCAGAGTCATATATTTTGGATGTTGACTATGCAAAATCAATGGCTCAAAATCAATGGAATTGCAGCTAGTATCACAGAATAGTTTGCTTTCACATGAATTAATAATTTACTTTTTTAAACAAAAATTTGAGAATACACATGGGGGTCTGGATATCAAATAATATGTTGCACCGTGTATTCACATGATAACCTTGACCTACATGAATGTGGGAATAGTTTGTATAGTTTTCCCAAGGATAGCTCTATCATTTTAAGGATCCATCTGTACTTTCATTTCTCCTCATGGGTAGGCAATAGCATATATTTGTGAGTGGATGAATATAAAACATAGCATAAAACAAAAAAAACTCATTAATAAGCATTACAATTAATTTTTTTTAAAGAATGGTTTGTAAGTAGCAAAGAAGGGGAATAAAACAGATCTTGAACAAAAAAGTAAAAGTTTAGGAAAAAAACTTTCAAAAAGCACATAATTCAGATGACATAAAGATCGAAGACAGAAAGTACATAGATGTCTGTATATACATGAGCCTTCTCTAGTTACACTTACTCAGACTTTGCAGTTCGTGATTCCCATATGTAGCTTTGCACAGTGAACAGGTGGCTGGGTGCATCCAAACAGGCTACATTTGTCCCACTAACCAAACTACCATGTCAGTATACATATTGCCATGAACTCCCTGCCTCTGTGGCAGTTCTACTCTTTTCCAGTGTCAGCTCTTAATCTTCAGATTATTATTCAATACCTACAAAATCTAGACACCCTCAGTGATGATAATAGACAAAAGAGCATGATATAAAAGGAAATCATCGCTGTCCATGGAACACTGAGTAAATTCTGTTTGAAGAATGGTAGGGGAAGCAGATAATGTGATCCAGTTTCCAGGTAGTTATCAAAGTTCATCATGATGTCATTTGATATTCTGTCTACTTCATTTTTAAGAACAAACTAAAAAAAAATGATTGCCATTCTGGTCACTATCTTAGCTTTCTAAAATGTTATTAGTATTGACATAACATCTTAAGATCCATACATTCTATGAATCTAACATGCTGTTTAGAAGCACTCTCTACCTGGTTTCTGGCAATGGTATTGCTGTTCATCCATTGATGAAGGTAAACAGTACACCAAGAACTAGGAGTTTTATAGTAAACTGTTCATCTAATCCTGATGGCAGGACTATCAGATAGTAAGAACTATTATCCTCATTTAATATACTGTGCAAAGTCAGTAATAATAAAGTAAAAACTAAAACCAGAGACATTCTATGGGGGAGGGAAAGGGATAGGATCAGAACTGGGGTGGGAAGAGAACATGGGACTATGGTGATGGCATGTGGGTGAAGTGGTGGTTGGAAGTCCACAGGGATTACAACTGAGATTTTAAAAAATGTACAAAATAATGATGATATATATATATATATATATATATATATATATGTAATTTTTTAAAGAAAAATATTAAAAATCTAGCCAAAGTCACCTAGACACTACTTAAGGTCACAAGAGATTTCTCTATTTCTGCATACAGAACTGGGGTACATACCAGAGGTGCAGTGGCAGTGAGAGGATTCACCAGAGACAGAGTGGGGAGCAGAACAAGCCGAATGACAAAGTACACTGCTGAGGGGAGCAGCAGGCAGGTCAGGAAAGGTCTGCTGCACCATGTGGATCACCTCTGGGACAGGGGATCAAACTCATGCTTAAGTGACCATAGCTTCTTATTGCTGCACTTTAACCCTCTGTGCCACCAGGGAGGGCCCAGATCATACTCTTATTCACTAATTTTAAATGTCAATATTGTTTTTCACATGCAACTTCCCAATTTTACCCGCCTATAAAAATATTTTCAAAAATAAATGGAATGTATGTGTTTTTCTCTGAAAGCCCTGGCTCTTTAGTTATGCTTGATATTTCTGCTATCCCAAAGTACTGGTCTTTGCAGGGCACTTTGTATATTTCAACTCAGTAATTAGTATCTTAACAACATTTTGCACATATTTTATAAGCAACTCACTGCTGAAGTACATAAAAGGGTCACTTGTATATTGATAGTCACAGTCCTACCTAAATAAACTTCTTAAAGTCAAATTAGAGGATCTCCAAGAAAAATAAAAAGCAGGCAATTTTATCACACCTAAAACAAAATGGATCTATATCTTGCTCCCTCATGTATCCTGAAATCACTTCATGGAAAGAAACAGTCATACTCTAAGTAAAAACTTGACTTTTCTCATCATTTGCTTCTAAGAGATGAATCCCCAGTTCCTAAGTGGTAGTGAAAGAGAACAGATATCAGTTGTCTAATAGTGCCCAAAGAAGCCAGTACGCTTTTTTAAGAGACTTTTTATATTTTTATCTAAAATTAGTGATAGCCCCACTATTGAGTTTCATTATTAATTTATGCATATATCATATATTTGAATTATTTTAAAACTCATACTGGTTCAAATCTATTAATATTACTTTGTTTTAAGATTTGTAACACTGCATTACTGCTTTGAATAATCAAAATAGAAAACAACTAGATTATTGTAAATACTTTATTTCCATTTAAAACTGTTAATATTGTTACTAGGAAATTAGTGAGTAAAAGGCAAGCTTGCTTTATTTATTAATTCATTTAGAGTCACCTGGACTCATTTACTAGAGAATGATCCAGGTGCTGAGCAAATGCAATTGAAAAACCTGGGAAATTTTATTACAAGAGAACCATGGTCCAAGAATTTTATGATAGATATTAAAACTAAATTTGGGTATTGTCTGTGAAGTGCATATTAAATAATGAGATTGTTCCTATATGATTCTCATACCGGAGTTTAATTTATAGTGATGCTGAAAACAAAAATGCTTAAATACAGAGAATTCATTTTTTTTCCTTTTTTAAAACTTTTTAAAAAGATTTATGTATTTATGCATACAGAACTGGGGTGCAGGCCAGAGGTGCAGGGATGGTGAGAGGATTCACCAGAGACAGAGTGGGGAACAGAACAAGCAGATAGATGAATTACACTGCTGAGGGGAGCAGCGGGCGTGGCAGGAGAGGTCTGCTGTACCATGTGGGTCACCTCTGGGGCAGCAGGGGATCCAACTCATGGTAGTGACTTTAGCTTCTTAATGCTGTGCTTTAATCCGCTGCACTACCAGGGAGAGCCCTAAATACAGAGAATTCTTTCTGAGACAATTCCAATGAAATATATTTAGAAGGGGTTAAATATGACCCTGAAATGAGGGTGATGGGCAAAAATTAATTTCATGCCAAACAGAAAAGAACTTTGTTTTTGTTTTGAGAGATTGAGAACTTCAGTGTTATCTGTGATTCTGTCTTTTTCCCACATCCTATATCTGATCCAGGAACAAAAAGCTTCAAAAGAAATCTACAATTCAGTCATTTACTGCCACCCTCACTGCCACCATCTTGGTTCAAATAAAATGATTTCTTGTCTGATTTATTGCAGTAGTCACCTAATTATTCAGTTTCATCCTCTTTCTAACAGTTTCCAGGAAGATTCTGTTAAAACAAGCCATATTAATACACCTCCCTCCCCTATAACATGGCTTCTCTTGAATTTGGGCAAATGCTGAAGTTCAGATAAGTTGTCTAGCTTTTTCAGGTCACTTTGTCATCATCCACTCTTCCATTAGTTCTTTCTGAATTGGGAACATGACCTCCTGTTCTTCCTCTAAAATGTCCATGTTCCTGCTTCAGGGACTTTGCACTTGCTCTTTTCTCTGCTGAGAATGTTACCCCCAAAGCTGTATGACTAGGTCCCCACTTCTGATAGATTTCTCTATCTTACCTTGTCTAAAATATCAAACTCAACTCCAGCATCAGGCAGATCTGCAAAACCCCTTTCCTACTTTACTTTTTTCTCTAATACATGTCATTTTTTTTTTTTTTACCTTATTTATTGGCCGCCCTGTCTACTCAATGGAAAGAAAGGTCCAGGAAGTTTTGTTTATTACGTCCCAGTACCTATAATAATGACTGGTACATAGTAGATGCTCAATCAGATTTTCAGAAATAGAGTGGAAAAAATAAAAAATCAATTCAAGATTAACAAAAAACTGCTAGGCCATCAGGGAGGACCCTGATTTTGATTCTTTATAACCTAACTCTTGTTCATACCCCAAAGTAGTACACTTCCCACCACTTATATTCTTTCCTTTACTTTCATTCCTGTACTTCTCTGTTTCTCTTCTCTCTGACCAAAACTCAGAGACTTTACCTCATTCCAGAATCTTATATATGTCATTCCAGAATTCCTATTCTATAGTAAAAAACATATAAACAAAACCAGCTCTCTGCTATCCTCTTTTTCTGCTTTGTAGTCTTCCTCCACCTTTTACCTCCAAATGAAACTTTCCTCTCTGTTGACATGACTCCCGGGGATGATGCAATGAGCACTTCTCATTCTCTCATGATTACAAATGACTCACCAGTGATCCTCAGTTCTACCCTCACACCATTCCTTCCCACTCTGCAAAAAGTTCATGTGAACATGTCATATTTCCTTCTATCTTTCCTTGTATATGGGTTACAAAGCTTTTTCAAACATTTATTTGTTGACTGTTTTCCGACTAGTATGTGTTCACTGTTTTTCTCTCCACCCCCAAGCCCATCATCATCCTATGCAATTTCCACATCAATGATGGCAACCATTTGACTTTCCCGTGTCCCTTAATTGAGATAAAATGTTGTGGAACATCAGAGACCAGTTTCACCTCACCTGTCATAACATCACACTAGGCCTTCACAGTTCCTGGTAATTGTCCCTTTTTCCCTTTACCTCAACTCCCCATCCTCTCTTCTATTGGACCCTCTCTGAGAATGTGAAGTAGAGAAAATAAATTAAATCAGAGTTTAGAAATCTGTATCTATAAAGAGCTAGATAGTATGTTAAGTTTTATAGAACTATAATTGCTAATACTCAACACTGTCATTGTAGCACAAAAGCAGTCACAGAGGACAAATATTCACAAATAGATTAGTTTGTGTTCTAGTAGGTATACAAGACAAGCAGTAGGTCTTATTTGGTCCACAGGCCATTATTTGTTGACCCTTGAAACAAACCATCATTCTCTTCCCTTTCTTCTTTCTTAGTGATTGGTTCCTGATCCTCCTCTTAGCTTTCAACTCCACCATTGTCATTGACAATGACACCTCCACTAATACACTATCTTGGTCAACATGCCCAGAAAAATTCGAATCTTAGACTAATTCAACTATCTATAGTCTTTACTCTTGGGTTGCTACAAGCTGAGGGAGAAAAGGCATTCTTTTCCCCACTAATAGTACTATAATTCCTGTTCTTTGATCCCCACCTTGCATCACTTTGTAGTCAACTTTTACATTTCCTTCATCAGTTTTCTCTTCTCTTCAGTAGAAATTTCAGATATTCTCTATTTTCCACAAGAAAACTACCCAATTAGTTTCCTAGTTCCCAGCATATTATCACATATTTTTTTCACAGAGAAAACAAAGTAGGTTAAAAGAATACTCTAGACAGAGTTAAAAGAATGTACTGTCGTTCAACCTATATTTCATTCCTTCCCATTTTCCCTGAAGAGAACTGACTCATTCAGTTTCCCCCAACCCCCATATTTTAGCTATACTGACTTCTTTCTAATGTGCTCAAATTTCTCAGAAAAGTCTCAATATGAGAGTGTTTGTAGATCTCAAAGCAAAGTTTCATGAAATGATACTTATTTTACTATATGTGATATAGTCTATGACATTTCATTTTTTTTATAAGCCAAGAACTTTATTGATTTCACACCCATATGTGCAAAACAAAATATGTATAAGAATTTATTTTGCTACATTCCTTATAGCAAAAAAAGGGGAATAGCCCAAGTGTTACATGTATTAGAGGTAGGCACATCTCAAAGATAAGTACTGATTGATACAAACAATTTGTTTAAGTAAATCTATGGTACAATACTCTTAATGCTTCCCAAGGACCCCACCTCCATATACTATCAATACCAAATACCAGTGGGGCTTAGGGTTTCAACAAATGCCTGTGGGGGTACATATTTAGTCCATAGCATAACACCTCTGTGCCCACAACATTCATGTCCTTCTCACATGCAAAATGAATTAATCATATCCCAAAGCCCTAAAATATTAACTCATTCCAGCATTTCAGCATCATTATAAAGACTAAAGTTCAAAGTCTCAATTGTATAGGCTATTGGTAGCCTTGACATATTATTTTCCCTGAGGCAAAATTCCTCACTAACTGTGGACTTGTGCAATCATTACAGTGTGAACTTCCAAAATATACTAAAGGAAAGGCCTAAGATATACATTCCCATTCCCAGGGTCTCAATAGTGGTTATTATTACCATAACTTATACAAATGAGAAACTTAGAAGAAATTCTTGATATCTTCTCCTTTCACCATCCTTCACATCAAATTCTTCATTATTGTTTTTGCTTCCTTATCCTCTTCACTCTGTCCCCTTTTCTCCATTTCTACTACCATGAGTATAAATTCACTTAAGCCTTCACTACTAAAATAAGATCTTTAGACATTTAGCACAAGAATTAGAGTTTGTGGGCCCTCCCTGGTGGCGCAGCGGGTTAAAGCACAGCACTAAGAAGCTAAAGCCACTTCCTCATGAGTTTGATTCCCGCCTGCCCCGGAGGTGACCACATGGCGTGGCAGACCTCTCCTGACCTGCCCGCTGCTCCCCTCAGCAGTGTACTTCTTTGATATGCCTGTTCTGCTCCCCACTCTGTCCCTGGTGAATCTTCTCACCCTCCGCATCTCTGGCCTGTACCCCAGTTCTGTATGAATAAATCAATAAATCTTTAAAAAAAAAAAAAAAGAATTAGAGTTAGTAAGAAGTGCAGCTTCTCAGGACCCCAGCACAGGTAAAGTGAATGTTAACTTACATTTTAGAAAAACCCTCAATTGATTCATATGCATGTTAAAGTTTGAAAACATTGCTCTCATAATTATTTCCCTATGAAATCTTTTTGCCCTCCTTCCAATCCACTGCAAGTTCAGGATTTTCTTAAGGGTTTCCTATACAGTTAAAATATAGATATTTATGTGATTATTTTATTAATAATTATCTTAACCATTTCACTGAAAATTCCATGAAGGCATGACCCAAATCTGTTTTACTTGCCATCTATCTTCAGTACTTAACAGGACCTGACATAGAAGAAGTACTTGATAAATATGAATGATTGGTTGAATCAATAAATATTATTAAAAATATGTTTCACTTGAGGTTGGAGATGGAACTAGGTGATCCCTAAGAGCTACCTAAAAGGTTAATTTGTATGTTTCTGTATCTTGCTTGATTCATAAATGCTACCTTTGGTCTATTCAAGATGTCAGGCTCCTCTATAATTCTAGTCCTTCCTATCTACCTTGCTTTTTAAGATTAGAACATTTAATTTTCCTTATAATATAGCCTCTAGAATGCATATAATAAAATAATACTCCTTGATAAAAATTTGTCATGTTAGGAAAGATTCTAAGCAATGGGACTGAATGGTGAACACATGAATACGAAAAGTCAAGCAAAATGACATGACAGTTTACTTTGCCCTACAGGGAGCCTTGACACCTTGTCAAACAAACCTGCTGAAGAAAATCTACAGTGGGAAGGCTCCATTCTAAACAGGCTATCCATTTTCATGAAACCTTAGGCATTAGACATTTATTTCTCTCTCAAGTTATGCTTTAGAGACATAATTAACCAAACATGAAAATCTTTATAATCTAACTATTTCGTTAAGTTAAATGAACCTAAGTCCTTGATCTGTAGTGTCATGGCCTCTGGCATAGACTATTCTCATATTAGGTTAACATGTCTCCCCCTTGGAGGGTTAGTGTTCAAGAGAGTCTGTGCATCTCTGAGAGGGCCCTGCTCAGTGCTATAAAATGGGAATGCTCGATAGTTAAAGTCCAAGTGAACTGAACTGAGTCACAATGATAACAAAATCTGATCTAGCAAGAAATGATAAAATAGAGTTGTCCTTTCCATGGTCAAGTATTTTCAAGGAAATATATCAAGTCTCTTAGAGTTTCCATTCATTTTCAAATTGGTTTGTATACCCTAAGTATTAATGATCTAACTGGAGAACTTTTGTCATTTAATGTACAAAAATATGTATTTTTTAATGAAAAAAATCACAAATATTAAAATTTTCCAATTATTTATTACCTGGGAAACTCAGACTAAGGAAATATTCAAGTAAAACAAATACAATAAAAGCATTTGATTATATTAAATTAGAAACTTAGCTTTTACAAATATTCAGACCTTCAAGTTAACATTTTGTTTACAAAGGTGGTACCCTGAATAATTTTTTAAAAAGTCAAATTTGTGATTAGTTATTATTTGTATAAAGGTATCAAAATACTTGAAAACAGCCTTCCTTTACAGAGATTAATATTGTCATCTGAAGGCTTATTTTTGCTATTAAATTACTTGGCAAATAGCCTTCTTGACAGGAAGCCTAATGTTTATACTATGCTGAGCCAGTGACATTAATAATGTCTAATTAGTAAAGGTTGAATTAATGAGATGTCATTATTCGAGTGCTATTTTAAATAAAATATGATATAAAAATGTAAGCATTTCTAAAGAATGATTATTACTAACACAAAGGGTATTGTTATTTAATGTAGAATGCATTTATCTAAAACCATAGTTAGCCATACCATGTTAACTCTAAAATAATGAGAATTCTAGCTTCATTGGTTGTGAATAGTGGATCTTAAAAGCATTTTCCCACTTTATGATCAAAAGATAAACATACATTCCTTCTATTATAGAACAATTGTAACAGCTGTACTTTGAATTATACTTAAATGTACTTTACATGTCATTACACACTATATTAACAAAATAAACACTGAGAATTTTGAATTTAATGTCTGTTTTTTAAGTGACTACTTCCATATATTGCTTCTTAACAAACTGCTGTTTTTAATTTAAAGGTAATCAATCACAGAATCATATAACAACAGAAATGGGAGGTTATGCTATCTGAAGGTTCAAATTTACTCATCTTTTTGTATGTCACTGTATTACAACTGATACACCCATGAAGCATTCTGTGGTTGGAGGAGGTCTCCTTCGACCAATAATATTTTGTATATGTATTCATCTGATATGTTTGTGATTGTTTTCATTATTTTTTTCTATATGAATGATTATATTTTGGATATTGGGGTGGGTTACTTTCATATACTATTCTGACCACACCAAACTTTAGAGTCATTATCCTTAGTCCTTGAATCACTCTCTAGTTTCCTAAATATGAAATCTTTGGTCACTATCACTTCATCCTCTCTAAATCCCAAAACCTAGATCTTGCATATCTGTACAATTTCATGATTACTTCAAGCAACAACAAAAGAACATGAATTAAAAAAGAAATTACTCAAATTATCTTAGAGTAAATAAACATGAAAGAAAAAGCCAGGTTTCAACAGATAACAAACTTATTTTTAAACTACTAAAACTAACATATCAAAAATCATACGCAAAAAGCAATAGAGATTATGTCTTAAATTTAACACAGCAGAAACTGAAACAAAGAAGTTGTCAAGAAGTCCTTAATGGCAAAAGAGAAATGTCTTCAGAACTTAGGTATCAGAAGAATATGCTCCTCTGAAGGGACTCCAATATAAAATTCGGTCACTGACCACATTGAGTACTGAAGCTTAACACACTGTGGAAATCTAAGACAACGCTGTCACTATTTACATGAATGCTGACACTTTAACATGTCTCAGAAATAACTCCTATGATCAACATTTCAAAACCAAAATTAAAGTTGCCCAATAACTGAAGAGAAGTCGTAACCCAATATACATACTGGAACTAGAAAATAAAGGACTAGAAAAATAAAGGACAACCACTAGTTTCCCTTTTTTGATAGAGCAAAGAAATGAGTATGTTTCTCAAACATTTTTAAACACTTATGTTTAAAAATAAAGTGTACCCAAAAATGTTGTTCCAGAAAATTTTAATGAAAATTATAAAACTTTATAGACTATAGAAAAGATAAAAATTAATGGAGCAGTTGAACATGCTCTTATATAAGGAGATGCAACGTTTGTACAGAAGAGCAAAAGCCAATATAGTGATCATTCCTGAAGGAAAAAGACAGAGGGTCATTTAATATAACTATAAAGTCTTTTGAACTCCATAGATATTAAGAGAATATGGGATTGATAAAGACAGACAACAGAACAGAATAGAGAGGTTAGAAACAAACTTGAATATTAAAATAAAGGGTATTAAGAACAAGTGGGAGAAGAAAATATTCACTAAAATACACTGAAACAATTATGTATATATATAAAAGAAAATAGTATAAAGTTGATTATATTAAAACAATTAAGTTTTAAAGCTAGATACAGCACTTGTAGAAGACTAATATATTTAGGATCTGTATGAACTTAGGATAGGGAAGCTATCTTAAGAGTAAAAAGCACAAAGCATAAAAATAATAATATTAAAATTAAATATTAATTCATCAACTGATATCTAAAAGCAGTGAAAACCTAAGCAACAAACCAAGGTTTGATATAGAAAACTAAAAAGGAATTAGTATCAATACTTTAAAATAATTGATACAAATAATGACTCAAAGTGTCATAAGTGATATGAGGAAGAATTTCACAAAAGAAAAACAAGTGGCCAATAATGCTCAACCTTATTAGTTATCAGGAATATGCAAATTAATTCCCCAATGAGGTAATATTTCACAACTACCAGATTGCCAACAATTGAAGAAAGTCAGTGTCAAGTGTTGCCAAAGACTTGACACAACAGAATCCTCACCTGCTGATGGTCAGAATGTAAATTTACCTCAACTTAAAGAAATATTTAGGCATTCATTCATTCATTCATTAAAAATATATTAATTTACAATTAACTATGTAGCTTAAATTTTTCTGGGGTTACAGCAAGAACAAAATAGATATGAATTTCCACCGTTAGTTTGAACATATATCTCCCTTATGACCTAAATTTCACTTCCTAGAGAGGATATGTTCTATAGGAGCTTAGTATATAATTTAGAGAAATCTATACATTATTACATACATGAATGTTCAAAACATTACTGTCTCTAATCAAATTAATAAAGCTATATACCATCAATTTAATAACAAATAAATTAGAAAATGAGTTACAAAGAATATAAAACAACACTGAAACTGAATGGACTACAGCTACATATCAAAAAATACAAACCAAAAGTTATACATATTCTAAAGGCATACAAATTTAGTGGTGAAAAACAAGGGAATGATTAGCACATAACACCAGACAAGAATTCCAGTCATACAGAAAAATGAAGACATCGAAGGTAGCTTTATATTGCATCAGGTAGTGGGTATACAGAAGAATGATTTATTTTTTTCAAAAC
Organism: Condylura cristata; assembly: GCF_000260355.1. Taxonomy (NCBI): domain Eukaryota; kingdom Metazoa; phylum Chordata; class Mammalia; order Eulipotyphla; family Talpidae; genus Condylura; species Condylura cristata. The sequence goes on along the minus strand of NW_004567103.1, from coordinate 39,548,129 downwards.
TCTGTGTTGTACATATATTTTGCAAATGATCTATCTTGTCCGCTAAAAATAGTCAATGTCCATAACATACTGGTTAGGTTAGTTTTCTTTGCTTATCAATTTGAACCAAAGCGATAAACTGAAAAATTCAAGGACTCGTACATATCATTCATTGTTCTTACATCATGTAAAAAACAGATAACCAGGCTCTCCCCGGTGGCCCAATGGGTTAAAACACCACACTATGAAGCTCTCCAAAGCAACTATAGCATGAGTTCGATCCCTGGCCAGGGAGCTGACCCACATGGCGTGGCAGATCTCTCTGACCTGCCTGCTGCTCCTCTCAGCATTTTATTTCAGTATATCTACCTATTCTGTACCCATTCTGTCTCTGGTGAATGCTCTCACCCATCACACCTCTGGCCTGTCCCCCAGTTCTGTATGTATAGATAAATAAATCTTTAAAAAAATAGATAACATAGTATTAACATTATAATTTTGTCCCAGTAAAAATAAAAAGAAGCAATTTAAAGTCAATAGAAAACTGACAAAAGATAATGAGGTTATCAAGAAAAGTATGGCACAGTGTGGTATGGAATTGTTTAAAGGTCCCATTGAATTGGTTCTCAAAAAATATTTGGCTGTGTAAAATCTTCCAGAGACATATCTACCACAGTAGCATTCTCTATAATTTGACCCATTAAGAAAGAAACCTTGAAAATGTTAACAAACATGTTAGCAGATGATTTGTAAGGGTTTAATGTATAGAAAATCATTCATATAAATTAATTCAGTATATTCATAATATTATAAGTCATATCTAGTGACTATTATCCAGACATAATTTCTGTTTAAGACCAGCAAATGAGGAGGTGGTATTGCTTTTCATAATAGAAATATTGAAGTGAAAGTTCTTTCTGATGAAGTAATTGAAGATCAATATAAATTATCCTGACTCTTTTTTTTTTTTTTAAGATTTATTTATTTGTGCACACAGAGCTGGGGTACAGGCCAAAGGCTCAGGAGCGGCGAGAGGCTTCACCAGAGACAGAGTGGGGAGCAGAACAGGCAGATCGACGAAGCACACTGCTGAGGGGAGCAGCGGGCGGGTCAGGAGAGGTCTACCACGCCATGTGGTCACCTCCAGGGCAGGCAGGGATCGAACTCATGCAGAAGTGGTTTCAGCTTCTTAGTGCAGTGCTTTAACCCACTGTGCCACCAGGAGGACCCAAATTATCCTGACTCTTTAAAGGAACTTCTAATAAATACTCTCTCTAGACAATAGTTGGGAAGTCAGGGAAGAAAGGAATGTATTTACTGTCCTTTATACATAGAAGGGTGCTTGCATACATGAGCTATTTAATTTTATAGAAAATTCTTCATATAAAAATTTGAATCATTGGGCGCTCTCTGGTGGCACAAGGGTTAAGCTTCAGCACTATGAAGGTTATCCACAGCCATGGCAGCAGCATGAGTTCAATCCCTCACAAAGAAGATGGCCCACATGACTAAATAGACCTCTCCTTTTTCTCCCGCTGCTCTCCTCAACAGTGTATTTCAGGATATCTGCTTGTTCTGCTCCCCACTCTGTCTCTGGTAAATCCTCTCACCACCTGCACCTCAGGCCTGCACCCCATCTCTTGTATGCATAATTAATAAATAAATCTTTGAAAAAAAGGAATTTGAACCATTAATATTTTTGCCTTAAGATAAGCTTATTTAATGAACAATACATATTTTGAAAAAGAATTCTAAACTTATGCCATTACTGGTAGCCATATTACACATATATAATGAGGAAATTTTCACTAAATTTATAAAAATGGTCATTACAATGATTTAATAACTACCTATGTCTACAGGAAATTAGGCAATAATAATTAAATTCATATTTAATTTCACCATCATATAGGAACTACATAGACATATTTTTCAAAACTTCAGTTTAGCAAGGAAAAAAGACATCTGTGATTAAAGGTTCAGTGTACACAGTTCAATCAAATAATCTAATTTCTAAATACCTAAGTATTTAGAAATGTCAAGTGAAATTAGTCTAGGAGAGTTGTAGACTTTCAGTGAAAAGGTTAGTCAGAAATACAAGACGGCTTTAACTACAGTTCCCTGCGACACAATTTGAATAGTAAATAACAAAGGCAAGATTGAGCTTAAACTTGTCTACCACATACATGAATGTATGTATGTATGTATATATGTATTTTTTTCTTTTGAGATAATATACACACACACACAAGAAGGTCATTTTAGGATTTTTTTCTGGATGCCATAAATTAAGGTGTTGGGTTTTAACACAATGTATTTTTGGTATGTAGTCACAATGTTCTCTATTTCTCTAGCTCTGTCAGTTTCACACAGTTTTGCAGTGTGAAATTGACAAGAAATGGTGCAAAACTGACAACTGGAAGCACAAAATTTTAGCAAGAAGTTACTATGCAAATTGTTTGAGAAATGCTGGAAAAAATAAATACTTCATAGCAATGACTATACTCCAATTTGAGGAAATGTTTTAGACAAAGAATCACAGATTCTTCTAAATGTATATAATAGGTATATTATAACTATACCTTTATATAGGTATAACTATTTAAAAATGAAAGGCTGATGGCCCTCCCTGGTGGCGCAGCGGGTTAAAGCGCAGCACTAAGAAACTAAAGCCACTTCCGTATGAGTTCGATCCCCGCCTGCCCCGGAGGTGACCACATGGCGCGGCAGACCTCCTCTGACCCGCCCGCTGCTCCCCTCAGCAGTGTACTTCATCGATCTGTCTGTTCTGCTCCCCGCTCTGTCTCTGGTGAATCCTCTCACCCTCCACATCTCTGGCCTGTACCCCAGTTCTGTATGAATAAATAAATAAATCTTAAAAAAAAAAAAAGAAAGACTGATAATCTAGGTAAGAGCATACTACCTCACTACCTTACAGGAAAAAAAAAAACGCAGTGTGCTCAGAATAAAATTTTATAGCTATAGCTTCTGCTTATCTCCCAAAAGTTAAGATGTAGTTCTCACTATTCTATTCTTAATGGATATTTGTCATTTCAAGGCTTCTCCACATATCAATACTTTCAACTTCCTTTACACGTGAAAAAGAAGAAAAGATGTGGAAAGTTATCTTTGGTATTCTGCCTTTTCCATCATTAAAAACTCTTGTACCTGGTGGCACAATGGGTTAAAGCATGGCACTATGAAGCAAACTACAGACACTTCACAAATTTGATCCCCAGCCAGGGAGGTGACCCACATGGTGTGGCAGGCATCACCTGACCCGCCCGCTGCTCCCCTCAGCAGTGTATTTGGTTGATTTGCCGTTTAGCAGCCCCCTCTGTCTCTGGTGAGTCCTCTCACCACCCCTGCACCTCAGGCTTGTACCCCAGTTCTGTATGCATAAATAAATCTTTAAAAAAAAAATTTCTCGTCTATTCATTACTCCCAGACATCAGTTGTTATTTGGGGTCTCAGAAGTAGGAGACCAGTTTGTACCTCCTTTCAGTTTCTTAATACATGTCTTGTATTTCTCTATATTCTCTCTGTGATTTTGGCCCCCCACCCCACCTCATTCAAAGTATTGATTTAACAATGCTGCTAGACAAGTCTGAAAATACAGTTCAATATCTGTAACACAAAATAGCAGAGAATTACAGTCTACATCTGTTTACTTAACAAGTGACTTTTAGTGATGATGAAGAGGACATAAAGGCAGTAATACTGTCTTTGTTTTTTTTTTATAATATTTAATAAGTTTTATACAGCAGATGGCATCCTCCTTGTTTTAAGGATAAGGAACTTAAAAACCACAGAGAGGCTGAATAAGTAGCCCAACCAGACACTGACTGTATATTGAGCCAGTTAATGCAGGCAGGAGACCAGGACACTGATCTTTCCAACTGAAACACAAAGTTATGTATTGCATATTGTGCATGCTGCTTCATCTTGGGATATTAATCTTTCAGTCCAGGTAGAATTTTATATAAGTATTTCATGGACCATCTGCATGACAGTGATGAGTTCAAATGAGACAAATTTTCTACATTAAAAGTGATTTACATTAAAAGTAGATCACTGCTTCCTTGAAAGATAGTTTGAGTAAACAGGAAAAAGATAACTTAGGAGACAGTTCTTCAGTTGTATAACCTTATTATTTTTATAAATCCAAAATGTACCATAATAAATTCTTATTTTAACTATCCTTAAATTTTAGCTTTCAAAAAATAACACTCCAAATTATATAAAATACTAATGATTTAATTCCTGGTTTATAGAACTTTCAAGAGAAACATGTCAACTATGTAATAATAGGATACTACAGCATGAACTTTCTTATAATGAACACCTGGGAAAGGTCCTATATAAATGGGAAAATAAAGTCTGAAATGTGCATAATTGCTATATATGTGTACATATACTTCTTTTAAACATAAATATATAATTGCTATCCTATTTGGTTATATATACATGAAATGACTGACCTTTTTATGGATTAACTACTTTGCTCACTACCCAAAAGAGGTATCTACATAGTATGTGTGTGTGTGTAAAATCTACTTAAGATGGCTATAGTCACAGTCTTTTTGCTTAGATACATTATTTTTATAAATTTAGAATTATATACAGGAATAAATTAGGAATTATATAATTAAAAATGTAACCAATGAATATGACCAAATAACTGATTTTAATAACCATCATGGAAAAATCATATCACACCTACATTTTACATATTTAAACCATATGGAGCACATCAAAGCTACCATAAAGAGACTAAAAGATTTATTTTGAACATTGAGGAAATCTTACTTATGAGCAGATGCTGAGACTAGCTTGGAGCCAGCAGGTTTTCACTGGGTGACTAATCACATCACTGGGGCATTTTTGTGAAGTCTATAAAAAGGGCATTTAATAGTGAAAGGCATGCATATTGATGATAACAAACAATATGGGCACTTGAAGATATTTCTGAAAACATCATTCAGAGAAATGCTTACAGCAAAGGCAGCTCATCCCCATTCTAAGAGCAACTGCCCTTTTATAAGGTTTTAACACTTTCAGACAAAAATCTGAGAAATTTTCCTGAACAAAATACACACAACTAAACTCCAGCAATAAATAGTTAGCTCGATAATCATCTTTCCTTTAATTCTTCATGTTATTAGAGCAGCGAATTCTGGAGAAACTAAAGCACCCTACAAATTTTCTTTTTTAAACTATGAATGCAGTCAATCTAAAATTTAAGTGAAGGATAAAGATGTGACCATGAACTGAAACTGCATAAAAATATCCCCAGGTTTTCCCTAGAATTTTCTAACTTAAGTGCTTCTTAATGTGAATAAAATAACAAAAAATAGTCCATATCTCTCAACTTGAAGATGAGGTCTTAGAAGTCCAAAAAGTAACCTGATTTACTCAAGGCCTCAAAGTCAATTCATGACAGCCTCAAGATGAGAACCCATAAAACCCAACTCTCATCTACCATTCTTTTCACCACCATGACCTCTTGTATATGAAAGTGAGCCAACAGTGAGAAAAATTTGAGCAAATAAAGTTTGGGTCTTAAAATTTTATCTTTTTTCATAGTTTTGGTTCAAAACAGTATTATTTTATGTATAAATATGTAATAATTATTTTTATTGAAGTAATTGCAATATATCATTATATAAGTTTCAGCTGTGTACCACTCAAAATCAACATGTATATTTACTACAAGTTCACCACCTAAAGTTCAATTCTATAACTTTTAAATCTACTATTATCTTTTGTGTATGTGTCAACATGTTGCACTTTCTTCCTGAAGAACTTATGTTACCAGAAATTTTAATGCTGGTTAACAAATGTTAGTCTTTAATTGCTAAATATAACACCTATAAAATCTCAGCTAGGAGGAATTTATGATAGAAAGAAAAGCTAATTTAAAACATTAGTGATAGAACTCAAATACAGCAATGCTATTTTATGGGTTTATCATTTTAAAGCCCATTTATAAATTTTTGATAAAATACCAAGTGCAGAAACTATTAAAAATTATTACAAACAACACACTCTTTTTAAAATTTTTTTAAAAGTAATGTCTTCTAAAAAGGTTCAAATAATTTATGAGTATAGATTTATAGAATCGGTTAAATTCTAATGACATAATGAATTAAGTAAAACATATGTTTGAAGAATATGTACTTCATAAATTTTGAGAAATTTTGATCCAGTGGAAGCAAAGTGGATTAGAAAAAGCTAATAAAAATATTTTTCTATACTCAATAAAGGGAAACTTGATTTCTTTTTAGTTCAAATTTCCTGAAAATCCCCAGTGGAAACATTTAATTTTCTAGGACATACTGAAAGACATAGGTAAAGAAGACAACACAGCTAGAGCTGAATTAATCAAGCAAACATCAGTGATAATCAAGAGAACTTTCCTGGTGATTAAACACCATTTGAGGCAGCTGGAGGTGGACCCAATCTAGCAGGAGATTCCATGGAAACAGAATCTTATGACTGTAAAATGGCTTTAGAAAACAGAATCTGTAAACAGTTAAAAACTTCTCTGCATTTTTAAGACTTACAGGGACAAAATATGACTAAAAACCAAAGGTGAAAGCTGAATTTTTTAATTTAATGATATCATATTAACTAGTATAGCTCTTACCTAGTTTCATTCTTAGTTTTCAGGTTGCATAAAGCTTCTATGAAATATTTGTGTTCTCCCACTTCCCAAATATTACAAGAGTAACATATCCATTAACAATCAGGAAGGTGGGAGCTCAAATGCCACTTTAAGTGCTAATTCTAAATTGTCAGATTAAATATATCTGGACTCTTGTTCAACCTATTTAGCACTTTCCCTGGAAGGCCAACAACCCCCTCATAAGAGTGATCCCAGTATGAGGCAGCCTAAGGCTATGTCTGGTCCTGCTATAATTACCAATAATTCTTAGAAGTACCACTTTGATAAAACTCATTATTACCACCCATTGGGAAATTTTTTTTTTTTTAAGATTTATTTATTTGTGCATACCGAACTGGGGTACAGGCCAGAGATGCAGGGACAGTAAGAGGATTTACCAAAGACAGAGTGAGAGGCAGAACAGGTAGATCGATGAAGTACACTGCTGAGGGAAACAGTGGGCGGGTCAGGAGAGGTCTGCCAGGTGGGTCACCACCGGGGCAGGGATTGAACTCATGCTGAAGTGGCTATAGCTTCTTAGTGCTGTGCTTTTAACCAGCTGCACCGCCAGGGAGGGCCTCCAAAATGAACTTTTAAATGGCCTCTTACCTTGTCCCCAAGAGACCTGATGTGCACGTAAAGTCATTCTAGAAAAAGAGTAAACTGTTGACCTCACCATGATGGAAACATTTTAATAGACATCTTAATTTTTGGGTCCTAGCTCCTACCACCTTTTTTTTTCTGTTTTACTTATTTCTATTACAAGTATAAATTGTGTTTCTTTCTATGGAAACTGTGTATTCTTCTTCTGAGATAATCTCACCCTCCAGTGCCTAGTTAACTGGAAGTATAGGCCTAATTTAAAATATTACATCTATATAAAATGCTTCAAAACCACTAGTTAACTTACAAATCAATTTTGAAATATGGTTCATTTGCAAATTGACCACAGTTTCTGCATTAATTAAAATATCCAGTAAATACTATTGAATAAAAACCTGAATGAATGGTTAAAAAAGGAAGTTACAGATAAGAGGTTAAGTTATAGAAAAATTCTTATGTTACCAAGAAAATGAGATAGTATGGTAACAAGATCAAGGAGAAGTATAAAACAAAAAATATAATTAAGTTTGAAGGAATCTCTGCCATGCACCAATTTTCCACAATGACCAGCATATCCAAAGGCATTAAAACTTATAAACTAGGTCTGTAGGGACAGTTTTTCTTTTTTACCTATAAAAATGTAACTCAGACTTTATTATAGGAGTCAATAGTTAAGATAAATTATGTTCCTATTTTGCAAAAAACAAGTGTTAGCCAAGCCTGTAAACTCATAAAGCTATATACCTCTGCTTTTGTCAAATCACCACACTTCTAAGCATTGTGCCAGGCCAGGTAGCATGCATAATTTCATTTGATCATCACTCCAATCAGAGAAGACACATTTTACATATGCAAAAATGAAAGTTTTTATAGCAGTTTCCCATGCAGCACCTTAGAGTGAGGTCAGGGCTTGAATCTGACCCTGTTTGACGCCAAATCACAAACTCTTTGCCACTGTGTTCTATTATCTCACTCTTAGCAGCTCTTTCTCTCACTTGTGGTGCTGCTTTAAAAAATTCTCCACAAAACTCACTATTTAACCAGGAATCTTCATGAAAATGAAGATCTTCATGAAAATCTTCAAGAAAATGAAGAGCTTTTAAAACACCCAAGTCAGCAATTCTGATTTAATCGATCAGAGTGGAATTGGGGCATCAGTGCTATTTCAAAGTTCATTTTGGAGGCCCTCCCCTATTTTCAAAGTTCTCCAACTGATTCTAAAGGGTACCAGGAACTGTTCCCTGGAAACTGATCTTTGCAAGAAACTGCCTATTCTGCTAAAACTCTGGTTACTGACAGTTCGGCATAGTTGCCTCATCCTACAGACACACCATAAGAAGACCACCTCTGGTGTTAATCTTTACACAAAGATGAATACCCACCAAAGAAAAGAAACTTACTTATTTAGATCAGGATATTCCCCTTCCATAAAATGTTCAGTCCTTCTAGCATAGGTATGATAATCCTTAAATGGGTAACTCCTGTTACTTCTTCACACTTATTCTTCTATTTCTACCATCATTTTTTTTAAAGATTTATTTATTTATGCATACAGAACTGGGGTATAGGCCAGAGGTGCAGGGGCGGTGAGAGGATTCACCAGAGATGCAGTGGGGAGAAGAGCAGGCTGACTGATGAAGTACATTGCTGAGGGGAGCAGTGGGCGGGTCAGAAGAGATCTACCCCGCCATGTGGGTCACCTCCAGGGTGGGGATCAAACTCATGCTGAAGTGGCTTTAACTTCTTAGTGCTGTAACCCACTGCGTCATCAGGAATGTCCTCTACCATCATTTTTAAGAGAAGAGAAAGAAATTCATAGACTATAAGCATTAATTAGGTCAATACCCAAAGTTATGAATTTTTCAGAGAACTAAGTAAATATAAGAGATTAGAATATAAACTCACTGCACAATGGGGTGAACTTGGGACAACACTGAATGCTGTCATTTCTGTAGATTTAAAGTATGCCTTACAATCACTTTAATGTAGTTTTGGTCTTTCTTCCTTTTATTCTAATATCCTGGTGTAACTTATATTGATGTACCTTGTCAATTTTCAATTCCCAGTGCTGAAGTTCCCTCCAGGTCCTAGTGTCTTATGTAGACAATCAAAAATAACACAAATAAAAATATTTTATAAAAGAGATACTCAAGTGACTGTAATTGTGAATACTTTGAGTAGTGCATATTCAGCAAGTTTTGGAAAGGAAAACACACACCATTAGGCAGGCCAAGGTTAGAGATGAGGAATGACCATAGACAGTCAATGCAATACCTGCTCAGTACCAGACCAGCTTTTCACACTGAATGTGTATGGATCAAGCACTTAGGAAGACAAAGGACAACAGGCTCAATCTTCCTATAATTATTGATAAATAAATTCTGCTCTACATTTCTCACCACCCTCTTTTTACCCCCAATTACCCCCACATTAACTAGCTAAAGATTATGAAGTCATCTTCTGGCAACCCTCTGAGCTCTCACTGTGAAAACTTTTGATCACAACATATGTTTTTCATTTTTTTCCTCCACTTCTTTCATGTTTTATTTTTTATATTACGATATCTGCCATGTATGTGTAAAAAAACCAGAAAGTACAAAAGAATATTAATAGGTAAATAAAAGTCTTATTTCAAAAAATACAAAGACTATATACTTAAAAGTAATTCTACTTTGAACTTAGTCCTCGTTGCTCTATAAAATTCATGCATTCCTTCTTTCTAAATTGCTTCTTCTCTTTTCCTCCCACTTCTCCCTTTCTCCCTCTCTGTTCATGTGTACACACATATAAACACACCTATATATATACATATATATGTGTATATATCTTCTATGTAAAAATATATACTTTGTTCTGCATATTGCTTGCTTTACTTGTACCTAGTTTCCCTATCAATTCTTTGAGATGTTTCCTATTTAAATTTATTGTACAATATCTGCTATGACCTGAGTGTCTATGTTCTTTCCTGTCACCTCTTCATATGCTGAAACTCTAACACCCAACTCTAAACCCAATATTAAAAGATATGGTGTTAGGGGATGCTTAGGTCATGAGAATAGAGCCATCATGAATGGGATTATTGTCATTTTATAAAGTAGACACGGCAGAACTCCCCTGTCATTTGAGGATCTATCAAAAAGTTTGTGATGAAGATAAGGACACTCATTAAAATCTGGGGTAACACAATTGCTGGTCAAAAGATATACATATTGTAAGTTTTGATAGTTACCACTACATTGCCAATAATTACATCAACTGATTAAAACTCCATCCCATATATTTGGTAATTCAACATACTATCTTGAAGTTTGATCTTGGCCATGTGATAGTTAAGAACAATGGTGTTTCATGTAGTTCTATTTGAGATAAATCTTTTCACAAGCATCACCATCAAGTAATTTATCAAGTTTGCACAATTACTCATAGATGCTGTATTTAATGGGCTTATCCTTTAGATAGTGTTTTAAGAATAGCATTTACTATGTGTTATGTTAAGAAACACTTATTTAAAAGACATTCTAAGTTTCTACCTTCAAGATACTCAATCTAGTTAGGAGAGTAAAATGGAAAATAAGTTTAATATACAAAGGTATAAGTATGATAACAGGTAACAATATGAATAGTATTTGTTTGCAGAAATGATTAAATATGATTAGTGAGTTTGTTACTTACATCTACCTTACTTAGTTTATTTTTTCCATTTTATAAATATATTAAGATGTGAGGGAAAAATGCATAGTAAGTTGGTCAGGAAAAAGAATGATTAAGCAAGTACAACTAATAACCAAAGGTTCTGATTAGGAGAAAAAAGTATTTTTGCTGACTCGACTATACTTATAATCTGTATTTATTGAAAAAGAGTATGCAGAATAATTTTTAAAGCTTTACATCCTGTTTTATACTTGTTTTTGAAACTTACAACTTTGTTGATATAATAAGTGATAGCATATATTTGCTCCATCCATTTTGCAGGTAATTTTTGGCTTTTTTAATTAATAAAATTAAAACACAAATGTTAGTCTTCTGACGTTCCTCCTATCCCAACACGTGGAACTACTAAAGTTTTTATATATGCTATATCATACGCAAAATGTCTGTGCTTTAATATGAAGTATTATAGAGGATTTGATTGTATTACACAGAAAGACGTTAGAGTACTCAGAGACTATAAAATGTGAGAAGGCAACTATTTGAGCTTTTAATAATTACTCTAACCTTATTTTATTGGGGCTGTACATTGGAATCATGTTGGAAACCTTAAATATTGATTTTTACACCCCCCAAAACTGTGATTTATCTAGTATGGGATATAGCTGAGTCTCACAATCTACATTAATTTTTTTCATTCTATGCATTTATTATCTCCTCTTAATGTCATCTACAAATTTAATGACCAGGTCATCGTATTCTTACAAGTCACTATTGTGTTCTAGAACCTCACCTTAAGTTAATATTAGGTCAGGTACATTTTGGATGTAAGCATCTAATCAGTTATAAAGCCACTAAATTACATCATCAGTCAATGCACATTTTTCTATTTTGTTCACAAATAATATTAAGATAGACTTTGTTAAATGTCTTACAGAGAGCTAGTTTAGGGCAGTGGTTAAAAGTTAATGATTCTGAAGCTTGATTGCCTGTGCTTAAATCCCAATACTTTAATTTATCCACTACCTATAAAACTTTGCAGAGGTAATTTTACCTCTCCGTACTTCAGTTTTCCAATTTATAAAATAAATATAGCAGCACTTATTTACAGGGTTATTATGAAAATTAAAAGAACTTACACATGTAAAGAACCTAGTATATAATTTGAAAATGTTGGTTACTATTGAGTTTATTTCCAAATCATATTATACAGTTTACTTCATTCACTAGATTAAAAGAAAATAAGAAAAATTTGCTGACCCAATACTGGTTAGATCAGTTGTACATGAAGCAAAAGGTAAATGTTAGCTATTATTTCTTAATCATTCCTGATTTCTCCATTTCCCAATTAAAGCATGATTCACAACTACCAGTATACACAGTGACTACCACTTCTTGCTTCCCTTAATTTACATAGAAGTTTGTATACTAAAATCCAGAAAATCTGAAAGCTCCAGTTAAGTAAGAGTTAACTAATTTATCATGAATATTACTCATTTTACATAATAAAAGTACATAAAATGTAGGGGGGAAAAACTAAGTCCTTATAGATTAGTTTTGAAACATCTTTCTTAATATCTTGAAATTTCTTTAAAAATGAGAGTGTCTTTTCCAGTAACCACCCAAAAAGCTTGAGAAAAGACATGCCACTCTTCAGGGGATAATATAGTACCAATAAATAAAAAAATTAACAGGTAACTATAAATCAGAGACACTCTGCAGGGGAGAGGAAGGGATACAATTCAACACAGGAGAGGAAAGAGCACAGGAAATAGAGAAGGAGCACAGGTGAGCTGGTGGCAGGAACTTTAAGAGACTACACCTGAGTGGAGAAAGCAAATATTGTACAAAAATGAACAATGATGTAAAACATATATATACATAATCTATATAGCTGTATAGCTTATATAAGAATAATATATGTATGTGCGTATATAATATATACATTTATTTAGGAAATGCCACTTTATCATTCAGGAAGGAATACAGGTTTCTAGAGGTAAAGGCGTTCACTCCATCATCTTCTAACATTCAACACTACCAAAATGTGAATCAGAAGAAAATAAAATAGAAGAACGTTACCATGACTCTCCACATGAAATGTGTGCAGCAACTTTGAAATGTTGGCAGAGAGGTGCTCAGCTAATGTCCAAGGGGTGTTGTAGGCTCTCTGTACAAACTCAGAAGACAAAAGTCTCTTTACTCTGACCATGAACAGGTGTCTCTGTGGGAGGCACCTAATCATTATTCACTTGCCATTTGCTAACTATTGAGCAATCTTGCTATTTAGGAAATTAGAAGAGTCCCTCAAAGTACTAGAAACTTTAATTTATCCACTAGTGATTTTTCAAAAAGTTTGAGGATAATAACAAAGAAAAAAAAATTTTTTTTCTAAAGTTACTTAGTGATTGAAATTTAGATTGTGGATTCACATTGGTATTTTGCCACAACACAGGCCACACAGCTAAATAGGACTGACATTAAGTAGGAGGACATTGGAATTGACATATAGGCTAAAATATAGTTATAATTAAGGTGAAGTGGAATCAGAATCTTTTCCCAAAGAATACAGTTTAGATGGCAGAAAATACCACCAGTATATTTTAAAATTCACAAGTAATAATGCATAACACAGTATATTTGCGACTAGACAAAGGTGGAAAACAAACTGGTGAGGGGCAAAAAAATACACACTTTTTTGTCTTGGGAGTCAAAACAATCAAGGTCAAAACATAAGTATATTATTAATAGATATAAAAAAAGAAATAAGGGGAATCTGTTTTCTAAGTAGGCTTTGAGAATATATGGAGGAAACCATTTAATTGGATAAATATGGTTTTCTGCACAATACTTTATTGGGATAGGAGAGTAAATCCATTTCCAAAACCAGAATTAAATACTATCACTTTCAATTCACCAATATGGGCTCCAAAAGGGTTTCCTGATTTCAAAAAATAGTAAGGGAAGGGAAATACTAGGAAGAAGAAAGAAGCAAGGTAATGCAGAAAGCCAAGTGAGCAAACAGAATTTTGCAATACAGCCTTGGGTGAGATGAAGACAGGTTTGAGAACCTCCTATGGGGAGGTTGCCCAAGATGGAAAAGTGACATTGAGAGCAAGAATAAGAATGTCCTGTTCTGGTATTAAAATTGGAGTAGCACTGGCCTGGGTACAGTGGTTTTTATAAATAGCTTAGTATAGGTACAATGAGTACTACATCAATATATTATGCACGTGATAAGAATTAAAAACACACCTGTAGATTTTTTTTTTTAAGATTTATTTGTGCATACAGAACTGAGGTACAGGCCAGAAGCTCAGGGGCAGCGAGAGGCTTCACCAGAGACAGAGTGGGGAACAGAACAGGCAGATCGACAAAGCACACTGCTGAGGGGAGCAGCGGGCGGGCCAGGAGAGGTCTGCCACGCCATGTGGTCACCTCTCGGGCAGGCAGGGATCTAACTTATGCGGAAGTGGCTTTAGCTTCTTAGTGTTGTGCTTTAACCTGTTGTGCCACCAGAGAGGGCCGATATTTTTATACCACATAGGCACATAGTAGCACACTTAACCATACTACCAACTATGTAAGTAACCTAATCACTGAATGTATACACTGGGAAAGTGCCAAAAACTGGAAGAGTACTTTGATGCAATCATTTTCTCAACTAAAGCAGGTTTACAACATCCATCACATTGCATAACTAGTCATTTAAAAAATCTGCTGAAGAAAACTCTGATAAAAGAGTAAAAAGTTGTAGGTAACTTGCTGAGATTCATGAGATTTACATTCTCATGATAATTTGCTAAATCCTAATTCAAGAAATTGCTGCTAAGACTTGAGATTGATATGCTAAACTATCCTTCACTTCTAGTGAATTTTCTTTGATCTATGTAACATGAAAAATTTCATTACTATAAAAAAATTCTGACACTAAAGTTTTTTTTCTCTCATTTATTAGGCACATTACATCATAAGGAATTAAAGAAAAAAATCTCAAGGTTCCTCAAACTTGCTAATTTTCAACCTGCAACTCAATTTGCTCCATGAAATTTGGTGAAGTGGGACAAATGAGATATTTACTTGCAAGTCAAAATCTAAAACAAAACCAACCCCATGACAATGCCCATGACTTGTGACATGACATTCCCAAAAGACAGAAAAAAAATTCAGTTGTTTGAAATTATGCTCTAAAAATAGAAAACCTTCTGACTATAATAACAGATATTATATTCCTGTTTTTCAATAAATAATATTTTATCTG
Organism: Condylura cristata; assembly: GCF_000260355.1. Lineage (NCBI taxonomy): Eukaryota > Metazoa > Chordata > Mammalia > Eulipotyphla > Talpidae > Condylura > Condylura cristata. The sequence goes on along the minus strand of NW_004567103.1, from coordinate 39,532,971 downwards.
ATCCTTAATCATGTGAAACTACTTCACCTAGGCAAAATCCAAGGATTTACAAGAAAAAAATATGAAATTCAAGATTTCAGAGATGTTTGCAGTTCCATTTCCAAGACTATATAAAAGTATATTAGCATCATTACAACATGTATCCTAATCCACCAGCATATCCATTACCACCACACAAAGAATAAACTCAAGAATAAATATTCCATTAAGGTAATTAATTTAGATCATGCTTATTTAAAAATGCTTTATGACCAGAATAACTTTCCACAAAGGCTATTTTCTAATGAAAAGGAAAGGTTAAGGAAATCATTCATACAACATTTACAAGTACATTTTATCTATTATCACTTTGTGGAAGCAAACAGAACTATTTTTAATATTTCTATAAATTTAGCATTTGAAAGCTTTTACTTTACAACATGAAGCAGTTGTATGAGAAAAGACATTTTTCAACCTTTTTAATGTATCTTCTGACAGTTTAATTTATTCCTTAACTGACTCTTCTCAGCACACGTACATACACAAACACACACACACACATTTTATATATATATATATATAAAATGAGGTGAGATATGGGTAGTTTCTTTCAACTATAAAATATAAAAACTGTGCACTCTCTCCAACTGTAGCTGTAGGCTGTATTACCAAACAAACAGATAAGGCTAAAGATGAATTATACAATGCAGTCAGCATTAAGAGACTGCTTTTTTACAAATATATTGCAAAACGATTAACACTTTCATTTCAGAATGTAGCTATTTTGTTGTTACATGTTCAAAGGTCAAAGTGGCAAACTTTAAATCTGCAGACCCTAAGTGAAACAACATACAGGAACTCTGGAGAAATGATAATGCATTCAGAAAGTAGACTAGGTAGAAGGTAAGAATCTCTTCTCTCTTCTTTTCTTGAGGGTCTAATTAGGATACACATTCCACCCCCCTCACTTTTTAAAAATTTATCTTATAGAGACACCTTAGCAGAAGCTATCAGCTTTGACAGAACACGGAAATCCTGGCAGTGAACCATAAATTGACCATTACCATAAAAAGAGCCACTAAATGAGAAACCATGTGCTCAGTATAAAACTAATTTCATGCTTTCAAAAGCACACAGTGGCTTCTAGCAAGATAGTGGCCGTGGGACTTGCTGAGACAGATTGGCGAACACAAATGTTTTGCTCCTGATGCGTCTGCTTAGCCAAGCTTTACATGTACAGGCAGGGAATGGGGTTCTCGAATCTTCGGTCAAACAAATACATACTTACCTAAAACTTTAAAACTGAAAGCTATAAAACAGCAGTCTCAAATAAATTTTGTTTATAATATGCACACAATATATGTGTACATATCCCCTGTGCCATGTTAGTTTCTTATCAAATAAAGATTTCTCTTCAGACCAAACATTCTGAACATACATTTAATAACATAATGCTATTTAAATACATCATAACACTCATACCCCATTTGTCTTTAGAAACAGCTACTCATCGTATAAGAATTGGGGTTCAGGAAAGCCTAAGCAATAGGATCCATCTATTCAGAGGCTAACTTTGAGTCTGCCTTTATCTAGTTGATTTTCTAAACTCTACTTACAATGCCACGTCAAGCATTTCTAAGCATGATGACCTAGTAATTTAACTTCCTAAGTGAGTGCCAGCACTTTATTTACATTTAAATACTAAAATCTGCTGCATTTAAAATGTCACATCTAGTTAAAACACATTTTATAAAGAAATGTTGCTAGCTTTCTCCTTCTGTCTTTCAGTATCCCATCACTAGAAATAAATTAGAGTAGGTTTCTCAGTGTATGACAGGTCATAACTTTTAATTATTAATAATGTCAAGCTTAACATTGTGTCAACTTCAATATGCAACCCATTTCACTTACATGCTTAGTTATCTGGTAAACATCACTTGTTTCCACCTTTATGTTTTCACATTAAAATTCTACAAAGTACATTTAGCTCATAGCCTTCTTAAATATACCTGAAGCACATAATAACACTGCTAATTAACTACTTTCAGTAATGATAGGAAATCACAAAATATCACTGACTTGTTCTAAATGTTTAAAATGCAAAGGAAGTCACCTACTGGTAAGATGTCCTCAGCAAACAGCTAACACAGGAAGAAAAGAATGCTATCACACCCATTTAAGGAGTTACCTCCCAATAAAACGAAAGAATCATATATTTTGCTCTTCACTGTTGCCCCTTCAGATCTGTCAGCATGACGTGATAAACACAATTGATAACTCCACAGGATTCAACACAGCGTACGAAAGAATCTGACACCCCAGTTCCCGGCATCCAAGTTTAGAATAAAAATGCTCACCTCTGCTAGGAAGTCCACTCCACATCCTGGCAGGGCTTTCACCAGCTTCAAGAGCAACCAAGTTGGATAAACAAAACTTCCAATATGTGACCAGGGTAAAGCACACTGCTACCGAGACTTGGCTCCAGCCCTGATTATCTGTGTGACAGTACCACGCTATATCAATGCAGCTCCAAACCTTCCCAGATGCTGGCTTATTGCACTGCTCATTGAAAATCCTTTACACGCTGGCAACATTTTAGGGAAGGACAAGCACACTCTGAGTCATTTGTAAAGAAAGCAGAGCAATTTCAATTCTCTATCTCCATGCATGCTGAAACCCAGAAGCACTGTCAACCTACAAGTCTGAGGTGGATTTATGCCGAGAAACAGGCAACCTAAGCCTTCATTATCAATGCATGAAATCAGCCACTGTGATCAAATTCAAGCAAACCACAAAAAGGATATGATTATGAAAGGCTCCACAGATTTAGCACCAAACCTTGTGGAATGAAGAATCATCTATTGAAATTGTGCAAATGTTAAAAATAGCTCTGGCTTTTCAACAATGAGCAGGATACGGAGAAGAAATCAGTAGTCTATATTATAAGGACTTACAAAAGCTGCAAAAATCAAAATAGCTGTAGGTACCTGGGACTTGCCTATAGACAAATGAAATCACTAGATGCTAGTACAAACTATAATTTAAAAATTCCATATATTTGACACAGCTGTCGATTAAGGAGCAAGTTGAATATACATTAACCCCTAATTGTCTGTCTCTCAGTTTAAATAATGCTAGTAAAAATATGCAAGCTGGACCCTCCCTGGTGGCACAGAGGCTTAAAGCACAGCACTAAGAAGCTAAAGCCACTTCCGCATGAGTTCGATTCCCGCCTGCCCCGGAGGTGACCACATGGCGTGGCAGACCTCTCCTGACCTGCCCGCTGCTCCCCTCAGCAGTGTACTTCGTCGATCTGCCTTTTCTGCTCCCCGCTCCGTCTCTGGTGAATCCTATCAACTTCCACATCTCTGGCCTGTACCCCAGTTCTGTATGAATAAATAAATAAATCTTTTTTTTTTTAAAGATTTATTTATTTATTCATACAGAACTGGGGTACAGGCCAGAGGCTCAGGGGCGGTGAGAGGCTTCACCAGAGACAGAGTGGGGAGCAGAACAGGCAGATCGATGAAGTACACTGCTGAGGGAAGCAGCGGGCGGGTCAGGAGAGGTCTGGCTCGCCATGTGGTCTCCTCTAGGGCAGGCGGGAATGGAACTCATGCGGAAGTGGCTTCAGATTCTTAGTGCTGTGCTTTAACCCGCTGCGCCACCAGGGAGGGCCAATATAAATAAATCTTTTAAAAATATATGCAGGCTTATGTTAGCATCAGGGCAAAATACTATCAATTTTACTCCAAGATAAATTCTTAAATAATAAGGATTTTCATGTATTCTGTGTCACAATGAAATAAACATAAGGCAGAAAACATTTTTAACACCATAGTTTTTATTTTTAAAAACTTTACAACTCTTTAAATCTACACATACGTCTCAGTCACCCCCAAATTTATACCATTACTTTTACTATTTTCCTCTTCTATCACTAAAATATAAGATCAAGAACCACTTGCTGTAATCTTAACAAGGTGAAAGGTAGTCACACCCCAGACAGTTGCAGCAATGATTTGAGATAACCAATGAAGAGAGCTCTGACATGTACATACAAAGTCTAAAGCTAAAAGGACAAAAAGTACTTATCAGATCATAAAAATACCTGGAAGGAATTTCTAGTAGGTAGCATTGACAAAGAACACATTCTATTCATATTGCTTTTAATGAATTTTAGGTTCTCGCTGAGACTCTTAAAGGCAGAGCACATCAAGATCCAATAAGTGTAATTCCTTGTTTGAAGAGCTATAAATGACTGTTCAGTTCTACTAGCACTGCTACCTTTCAGGTGTCTCCAATCTAAAACGTCTTAAAAAAAAAAAACAAAAGTAGTATGTGCAGCATACATTGACATAACAGCATAATGGTGCACTGTTAAACATGTCAGTCCCATGGATAGCCTGACTGTGTTCTTGTGTATACAGGTGACCCCTTATAGCTGACTGTCAGACACCATTCCTTGGAGACAGCTTTAGACATACTTGAGTGGGCTTGTGCAATTGGCATTTGTAAGTGTGTACATATATCCAGATCTAAGAAGAACATGCTCATCCTTTGCAGTTACTTTTGTTGCCTGAATTCCACTTATTTTGTGCCTCAGGGTGCTTGCAGGACAATTATTTTGGCTATATTATAAGAAATGGCTTTGGGCATCACTCATTCAACAATTTATTAGTACTCTTTCCTTTTCTTGCTTCCATTCCCCCTCTATCCACATTCCTCCCACTTTTCTCTTGTCCTAGAGAATAATCTGTGAGAGATTGTGTGCCTAAAACTCTTTTTGTTATTATCATATGTGCAGCTCCCTAGTAAGAAGATAAAAGTTTGAAATTAAATCATAATATTTTATCATAGGTCTTCAATATAATTTTTAAAGCCCTTGGTGCCAGTTGCATTTCAGAATTCAAATGCTTATGGACTTTAGAAATACAATACTTTCTATATACCATAATGTACCAAGAAGGTCTTGAGCAACACTCTATAATCAGACACATTAACATTTCTGTAGCAAAATATGTGCATATTCATTCTAGATGGGATAAATCAAGCTATCGTTAAAGTCATAGCAGTTCAGGACACATTTTGCCATCAACATGAATTATAAAACCTAATTTTGAAAATTTCTTAGATTTCAGCAATTTCAGGTAAGGGATTATGGACCTGTAGAAGTGTTGAAATGGTTGTTATAAGGTTATGGATTAGAAAATGGTACCTAAGTAAGTGTCCTCATGTGTGGGTAAGAGATTTGGAGATTAACCTTGCTTTAATAGGATAGGCAGAAAATAATGAGAGAAGTGCTATCAAGACTGAGACACAAAGCAGAGCAGAGATGTGGCTCTAATGCAAGATGACAACACTAGGATATGGGAAAGGCAAGAAGCAGCCCTTCAGAATTATAATAAAATAAACAAACAGTAATAAAATAAAATGATGATAGTGCCAATCACTTATTGATTACCTACTTTATACCCAGAAATATAAAAGACATGTGACATAAATATTCCTTTCAAAAGGAAAATTTATCTTTAACTGAATATTGCATTGTGACTTCATGGAAGTTCTAGATATTCATTATTGAGAATCAACATGTATAGATAGTATATTAAGTTCACTGCTAAAACACCATATCTATCCTTCAGTTTGCCTTTGCAAAAGGAAATTTTAAAAGAAAGACTATACTTTCAGAATGAGGCATAAGATACTAGATATCTTACACTTTTCTCACTGTACCCCAAGGTAAGCTTTCATAAATGTTGAACATCACAGGTGAGAATACCAGCAACAAACAAAAAACAAGTTTTATTTTATGAAGGAAAAATACTTATTTCATTTTTGCAAACTATATATAGTATTTGATGTCAGAATTTTTTGAAGTTACCAAAAAAAGTAGTAATATTCTTTATCATCAACATTTTAACTGCTTAACTTAATTTTTTTTAAAGGATATTGCTAAGAAACATAAATATTATGTTGTATTCACTTGGAGTTTTCCTATAAGCATATGTCCCAAATAATTTTTTATAATAAGTACACTAAGGATCATTAACATAGCAAATCATTAGCACTAGACTTTGGTCCTGTATTATATGAACATCTGAGAAATCATGGTGAACGAATATGAAATTGCATTTGTTAGGGTGAATAAGTGTAGCGATCTAAAATTCAGCATGAGACTAGAGTTAATAATGCCATTTTGAATACTAGAAATTTGCTAAGAGTAGATTTCAGGTGCTCACACCATACAACAAAAACTGATGACTTTATGAGAAGATGGAATCATTTAATTATCTTGGCTATAGTAATAGTTTCACTAAGTATATGTATATCATGTCACCCTGCCGTAGACCTTCAATACACAACTTTTATTTAAAAAATTAAAAACTAAAGGTACTACCCTGCCCCAATAAGAGCATTTCTTGACTACCTTCTGGGGCCCAGATTTGAAGTAGGCAGGAATCCCAGAGGCATATATGAGAACACTGGTTTTCCTATTCACTGTACAATGTAGGGTGGCATATGTAACTCAAATCTTAGTGTTTAGACTATGATCAGAAATTCACCTTCCCCTTGCAGAAGGGAACTGTATTTATTTATTTTTGACAGTGTAATATAATTTGGTAAATTATTTCTTTAGCGACCAGAATAGTGCATTGGTGATTTAATAGAATTATTACAACTTCTACAAGTAACTATCTAGAGTGCTTAACATCCCAGAATCAAAATCAATATCTCCTTCTACCTTTTACATCAGGTCCGCATAAGGAAAGATTAACTTCTTATGTCTGCAGGTCATTAGAAGAAACTTTTACAGTCTCTGATTGACAAGGAGGTCTCCGCTCACTAGACAGCAGGCTCTTGAAATGAAGTGGGTTAACGTGATATGAATGCCATTATACTCAGTGACAAAAAATGCAATAGCCAGCCCAGGAAGCTCCTCTAAATGCCTCAGGTAATTAGAAGACAGTCAATCATATTTCACAGCTGACCTAAGAACCAGTTCTTGTAGAACCCATCAATGCCAAGGATGAAAACCTGGAGTCAGTTGTAAAATTTCACAGAAATACCTAATATGGCACAATGTCCAACAGCCTCCTGATTGCAACACTCTAGAACATACCCATGCAATGAAAGTTGGTCCATCAGGGTGATGAAACACCCATCTCACTGTGTGAAATCAAACTCACTAATTTTAAATTTCTATTAAGCCAGTTACTACTGAAAGCATTTCTCCCTATATTCATTTAAAATAGGTAACACTTCTATTCCAAGAAGATACCAAGATTCAAGTGTGCCTTTGATGATTCAAATCACTCAGCCACCCAAACACTTACCATAATTATCTGAGCTTCAGCTAACACTCAAAGATGCCAGTTTTTAAAACTAAAATCAAGATGATGTAAAATAACACTTATCTGGTTAAAAAATATGGTATATTTAAAGTTTCACATAAATTTCATGAAAAGCATTTTTTAAAGGAAAGGCGTGAGCCCTTCCCACCTTTTTTTTTTTTAAGATTTTTTTATTTATTAATGCATACAAAACTGGGGTACAGGCCAGAGGTGCAGGGGCAGTGAGAGGATTCACCAGAGACAGAGTGGGGAGCAGAACAGGCAGATCGACGAAGTACACTGCTGCGGGGAGCAGCGGATGGATCAGGAGGGATCTGCTGCACCATGTGGGTCACCTCCGCAGCTGGGGACAGAACAGACACTGAGGTGGCTGGGGCCAGCTTGCAGGGCTGCGTCCTAACCGACCTAACCCACTGCAGCACCTGGGAGGGCCCTCAAGAAAAGCATTCTTAAAGCAAAAGGCTACCTGTCCTTCACTTTAAAAAGGCCAAGCACACTTTTAGCATTTTTTTAATCAAAAAGGTTCCCTTTTTGGGCCCTCCTTCTTGGCACAATGGGTGAAAGCACAGCATTTGCAAAGCTAACTGTAGCTGCTTCAGTGGGAGTTTGATCCCTGCCCTGGAGGTGATCCACATGGGTAGCAGACCTCTCCTAACCGGCCCACTGCTCCCCTCACCAGTGTACTTCGTTGTTCTGCTTGATCTACTCCCTACTCTCTAGTGAATCCTCTCACCACCCCTCCATCTCTGGACTATAGCCCAGTTCTGTGTGCATAAATAAATAGATCTTTAAAAAAAAAGAGTTACCTTCTCAAGCACCTTTATATATTGAATCCTTAGAGTTCTGTGCATTCACATCATTTTTCATTTTTTTTCTTTTCTTTGTGGTAGGGGGAACCACAAAACTACTTCAGATATGGACTTGTCCTTTTTCAGGCCTACCTTTGGTAATGTTCCAGACTTCTGATACCATCCCAAACAGCCAAGGTTCTGTCTCAAGATTCAATTGTAATCTGAACCTTCATCTCATTTCCAAATTGTTCTGCTCTCACCCATAAGAAACTTCAATCTCAATAAGCCTTACAATATAAATCTCAATTAAATTTACCTGGGGAGTAGAGATGTAGGGCACTGATATTTTTCTTATTTAGAAAAATAGTCAGGGCTTTGCAAAACACTTGGAAACTGATTTATTCTGGGAAGAGGGTGTCAGAAAAATACATCAATATTCCTTCTGATGTATCATCTTTGAGTCTAAATTACTCCAAAAATGAGACAATTCCTGGGCTCCTTATAGTTTATTCACACTAAAGAAAGTAAATGCCCTCTTCTTAAAGATACAAATTGGTACATTGTGACCAAGGACTAATCCCCTTCTAAGTCTATTCATGGAATACCATAGGGCATTTTATGGGCTATATATAATATGTGAGCAGTATAATTTTTATTTCACAGAAAGGTTTCTATAGGAAAGAACACATTGTGATTGAACCTACTTGCCTCACCATGAAATGTTTCATTTCCTAGTTACCTAGGACACTTACTGTTAAAGACTCACTGACACTTCATCAATATTTGCTTTATTTTCACCATGGTACTTAGATTTTGCAAAAGACTCCTTTGTTAAATAATAAATAGCAAACTGACTCATTGCAAACGGAAAAAAAAAATCCATGTGTTTTCACACCAAAAGTAAAAAAAAAAATCTTATTGATAAATTCTATCCCTTATTTCTGAATGTACCACATAAACTAAATTTATATCATTAAACATGTACTTTCTTACCTAAATCTCTTAAAACAGGCTACATTTACCATTTTTTTTTTCCTTTTTCTACAGACAGGGTATAATGATAAAATAGTAATTTATTAGGTACTAACTAGTCTTTCAACTGCCCATACATGTATGTCCACATACATCATGAGATATTTCTTTGTTTTCCATACACATTAATAAATGCTAACATAGATGTAAGGGGGGGGGTAGTTAAGAAGTACATACTTTTATATTCTTATGGCACCATCTTGTGGTGATTCTTTAGTATTGCAGTTTCAAGTTTAATTTTAAAGTCTTTCAAAATGCCTGGGAAATGTTTTTGAGGATAAATTTTAGTTTTACATCTATAAAACACTTTGTGAGAAATTTTGTCCAAATATCAAAAAAAAAACCCTACACACATATTTTAATAGTCAGAACACCAATCATAGTGCCTCGCTGGAGGATAAAAAAATTACATTTGTTATACCTCTAGCCTCCAAGGCTATCACCTGTGGCTGTACTAATGCAGGAAGCACCTGGAAGTGTGGACCCGGGGCACATGTGCCTGGTTGTAGACACCTGAGCACAGGCGTGGGCACGTGTAAGTGTGCACAGCTGAGCCTAGCAGCCAGGGCTTCAAGGGCAGTGTCATTCAGAGACAGTGTCTATAAGAAGATGACGTGTAACTATAGAGGCAAGACCAGGAGAGAGCCCAGAGAAAGAGTAAAGATTCCTGGAGGGCTAGGAGGTTCAGTTGCCTCCCTGCCCCCACCCTGTACCCAACTGCCCAGTCCATGTCCTTGCATATCAGCGTCTTTGTCTGCTCTGCCTGCATACTTGGTTCACTGAGACAGCATTAAAGCCTGATAAAACCTACTGAGGGCTCTGGAACTCTCCTTTATCCACCTCCCCAGTTTGATAGTGAACCACCCCTCCAAACCCCTGCTCCTGTGCTTGCTGGCACAACACTCATGTAAAAGCTGTTTCTTGAATGTAGAAGAGGAAGGAATATAAGATCATTAGAAAGAAGAGAAATAGCCAGGGGGCCCAAAGGATCCTAATGGCATCAAAGGAAAACACAGAATGTGACAGCGAAGACACTGACATGTTTACGCAATAAGCCCAGTGACAACTTGATCTCCATTCCTTCTCCAAACTTACCTCCACTTCCTGCTGCAAAACCCTCTGGTATTATCATCCTGACCTCCCTTTTCCCCAGTTTCCTCAAGTTAAAATATATTCAAACTCAGTTCAAAATCCCCAAGGCAAAATAAAAATTATTTCACAAATCAAGAGGTGGAGTCTATTCTACCATTTGAATTTGGGATGGTTCTGGGACAGGTTTTAATCAAAAGAAGAGTTGTTGCAGCTCCTGCTCTTCACTCTGCTCTCTGACCCCAGTGTAATGACACATCGTTCAAGCTCCTACAGGAGAAGGTACTGAAGAGAATGATCCAGCCTAAAGCTAGCACCAACTGCCTGACTCACGCAGGAGGCTGTCTCAGATTCCACTTCCACATCAGTTTTACTGTCCGAAGCACAAATGCAATTTCTGCCCAACTCAAATTATATCCATAGATGAAAGTTAATACAATCATAGTAGGAATCAGCTATACAATTAGTCTGCCTTGTTCCAAATTCCAGACCGAATTCATCCACCTGTTAACTAATGGCTTTCTAATTCACACTGTATATAATAATAGAACATTCTTGAATCTGTTGTGAGGATTCAAATTGGACGGCTTCTTAGCATAATACCTAGCACAAGGTAAAGTGTCAATCATCCATTTAATGAGAGCATTTTAGTCTAACAGCCTTTAATGAGTGTTTGATGCTGGGAACATGTAGAGTTGCTTAGAAAGCTCCTTGTTGGGGTGGGGGGGGGTGGTTTGCTCCTTGTTTGGTTGATGGGTAGAAGGGTCATGTCAATCTGTTTCCATGATATCATCCCTCTTTTTCCATGGGTCACTGGGTGTTCCAGCAGAGGACAAAGCACAAGAAGATCATCTTGCCTGTCCATATCCATTTCCCAATTAGATGTATTTAAGGTAAAAGTATTCTTTTCCAGATGTAAATCATCCTCCATGGATTAGAGAGGTATTCTCAAAATTTCAGACCAGGAACTTATACATCATCTTTAATCTTTTAGAAATGAATTTCTGAGGCTCTTATCCAGGCCTGAAAAAGAAACTAAGGATGGCACCCAGCAATGTGCTCTTTAACACCCTTTTAAACCAACCATGGGATGCTGCTACATGCTAAATTTTGGGAATCACCAAGTTAGATAGTCAGTCATGCACTCATCAATTGCTTTAAAATTCTTAAGTTCAGATCTATCCCTGAAAATGAGAATAATGAAAAAAATTGCAAAGGTGGGGAAAGATTACAGTGGTAGGTACGTAGGCCGAAGAAAAGGTCTTAAGGTCATTAGCAACTTTATAAAGAGAATAAATTGTGTGTTTTATGTGGATTTAGGAAGCTATATGGAAAATAATCTTTGTGGTAACTTGGAGCTACAATATCTAAATGGGATGTCTCGTTGATAGGGAGGATCTTGGTTGAGTGGAATATAAAGAGAACCTAGGAGAGCTTTAAAACCCAGCAATTCTTTCTGACTTAGTTTTATATTTACTTTGAATACGCAGTTATGCCATTGGTTATTATGTGTTGATCCTCTATCCTACAAATTTGCTAAACCTACTTATTAATGCTAGAAGTTTTCTGGTAGCTTCTTTGTCCTTTTTCAGTTTGTTTGTACACAGACCATCATGTCATGCACAATGGTAAGTTTTATTTACTCCTTTTCAATTTATATATCTATCATTTATTCTTGCCTTCTGAAAGTGATTGGAATTTCCAGCATTGTGTTGAATAAGGGTGATGAGAATGTACATCCTTACCTTTGGGAAAACATAAAGAAAATCATTTAGTCTTTCATCATTATGTTTCATACTAGCTGTGAGCTTTTGGTAGATGTTCTTTATCAAATTGAGGATATTTCCCTTTACTTTTAGCTTGCAGAGTTTTCTATCATACATGAGTGCAGCCCACACTTCACTCATGGCCCATGTGTTATTTTAATTTAGCTGTTAACATGGTATTTTATTGATATTCAAGTGTTGAAACAATCTTGCAAATCTGGAATAAATTTTACCTAGCCACAGCTTATGTTTTTTGTTTTATATATATATATATATATATATATATATATATATATACTTCTTCATTCTATTTATCTTACTGAGAATTTTGGGGGCTTAAAGAAAAATTTTAGTTTGTAGTTTTCTTTCTTTAATATTGTCTGATTTTGGTTATGAGGGTGATGCTTAAACAAATTTCTGGAAATAATTGTGTAAAATTTTTAATTCTTTAAATGTTTAGAGCAGTTGTTCAATGAAACTTATTAATCTAGAATTTCTTTTTGGGGATATTTGTAATTATATGAACGCAACACACTCACAAACCTGTTTAGGTTGTCTATTTTATTTTGGTTAAGTGTTGCTACTTTATGGTTTATGAAGAACTGATTTCTTTTTCTAGGTTTTCAAATTAATGAACATATTTGTAATACTTGTTCATTATCTTTTTAATTGCTGCAAATTCTGTAGTAATATCAGCTATATTGTGACTTCTTTTTCTATCTGTCCATTGCTTCTAGAATTCTAACAGAGTGAAGAAGGGTGCTTATGAGCATATGTGGTGCCAAGCCTCAGGTGAGATTTTGGCCCAGCTGTCACTTTTGCACACAGGCATCTGCTAAGAGATTTTAATTTCTAGCTAGTATTTAATTATTGGTGCATGCTAGTACTGACCAATGTCTCCTTGTTCCCAACTATGACAGATCTTTACATAAGCCCACACTTCACTCATGGCCCATGGGAAACAATATCCTGATATTGCACAAATTCAAAGTCAAAGAAAATCTTCCCTGTTCCTCTCACATGCATCTCTCGATTACTAGTCTCACTCCGCAGCCTCTGTGCTCACTAAACCCACAGAAAATCACAAGACTGCCTTGAATCCACCGACTTAAACATGCTAGGAACCAGAAACACTAGGGCCTTATTGCTTTGGTGAACCCTAAAAGGAAAGAAAGCAATCAATTAGTTTGTCCAAAAGTCAAAACTCAGTGGTGGTTTCTCTTTTATTCTATCCATATCTTTTTTTTATTTGTTTATTTTTACATCATTTTGTACATTTTTTTTCCCATCTCGATTGTAATCCCCGCTATTCTACCCATATCTTAAAGTGGATGAGGACAGGAGTAGGGATCCTTCATTTCCAAACTAAGTCTTCTAAGCTTTCTTCCCCTCTGAACCTTTTTTCGGTAGCCCAAGGTATTCTTACACTGTAAAAATGGGAATGTTAAGGCGAAAGATGTCAGTGCCAAAAAAAAAGGAACTTACAATGTTTGTAAGAAAGACAGCAGTGCTGGCAAATGCTTATACTAATCATGATTCTCTCATGGAAAGAAATTACATGACATATTTAGACAGAAACACACACACCCGAATGGTTCTAGGTATATGCTAAGAATCTTGTTTTTACAGAAGCTTAATTACAAAGGTGCTATAAACATTTGAATTCTTAGTAAGAGGAGTGCCAGTGGTATGGAGTCAGTCACTTATCAGAGAAATGGCTCAAAAGTCTCAGTCACCACCCTGTGAACACTACTCATACCACTGCCAACCCCAACAACATAAAACTGATAGAGAAGAGGGTTATTGCCTAAATTCATAGTTGTGGGGAGTGATGTTTCAATACCACATCTTTTCTCCTATGGGAGAGAAGCTGGGTTAGTATTTTCCTCTCTGTATTAGTTTTCTAGAGTTGTTGGAACAAAATACTATGACTTACTGCTCAGTTCAGTAAATTCAAACCTAGGTGCTACCATATATTGTGATCACTAATGATTGCTATCATCACAAACTATCTCACTTTGATGGGTTTTAGTAACAATATGCATATAGACTCCAATTCATGACTTTCTTCATTGTTCTCTCATGCTGATGAAATTATATAACTAACACAAGTGTAACTAAGACATACAAAGATTGTTAATATGTTCTATAAATAAATCATTAATCACTGATTTAACACAATATTGGCATATAGAAAAACTGGGTAGGAAAATGAAATAACTTTTCAAATTGTATATCATGCATAAGGGATTATTTTCATATGCTGATAATACAGTCAATTATCCATTCTCAGAAAATGTGGGTTTAGCATATGATGAAATCAGGTCACTTAGTATTAATTCTCTCATCTAGAAAAAAAAAAAAGTCAGAATAATGTGTCTCTCTGGAAATAGAAATCACATATAGATATATGTACAAAGATTATTATGACTCACAATCCCAAAATATAAAATGTATTCTTAATGTCCGATAGGAAAAAGGTTAAATAGCTTATAATATATTTATAAGATGAACAATAGAAACCATTAAAGACTATATTTCTCAAGAATTCTTAATGACACAAGAAACTGCCTATGATATAATACTAAATAAAACTAAGGATTTACTATGGAGTGTATCTTAGCATCCCTATGTGTGCATATGCACTGTAGCTACAGTTTAGGGTGCCAAGTCATTGAGGAGCAAGCCTCACATGGTTTTATTTTTTCTAGTCACTTTCAGCAGTTTTGATCTATCAAACATCTGTTTCCTGTTAGGTAGCAGTTCCCTTAACACTCTCTTGGTCCATAACTTCTCACTTTAGTATATTCAGAAGGACCTTTTTTTTTTTTTTTTTTTTAAAGGTTTATTCATTTATGCATACAGAACTGGGGCACGGGCAAGAGGCACAGGGGCCGCAAGAAGACCCATAGTGACAGAGTAGAGAGCAGAACAGGCAGACCGACGAAGCACACTGCTGAGGGGAGCAGGGGAGAGACAGGAGAGGTCTGCAGTGCCATGTGGGTCACCTCCAAGGCGGGGGATCGAACCTACACTGAAGTGTCCTCAGCTTGCAGTGCTAAGCTTCAACCCTCTGTGCCACCAGGGAGGGTTAGGACTCTTTGATATAGAGGACTCAGTTCTATTTATAAATCATCTGATAGTCAAATTAAAATTTGAAACAACCAACTCTGGAGCATAGAACTTAGGATAGGGAAATTTGCACATGTACCCAGAGGCAACAGATGTGAGGAGACACAGGGAGAATGTGCTACAAGCCTAGGAGAGAAGACTGCAGCAATCCTGCCCTCCCAGGCCGTGGAAGGAAACAACCCTGCAAGACCTTGACTTTGGTCATCTAGTCTCCAGATTTAAATTTGTTGTTCAGTCATTATGTTTATTTGTTACAACAACCTTAGAAAACTCATACAAGGGTGATAAGAGAAGCCCACTACCTCCCCAGAGGGAAAAAGGTGTGATAGTAGAGATAAACTTCCCAAGGATCATTAATGTGAGCTGTACATCTTCCCCTCTCCTCTCTCAGTCTGACTGTGTAGTGCTACTGCATGGTGGGGACCAGCAGCAAAGAAAACGGCCTCACTGTCAGTAAAATATACCTGGAAATCTGGAGTAGCCATTGCCAGGTCACGTGAAGCTGGACAAAGGATTTTCTCTTTCTGTGCCTCAGTGCCTAGTCTGTAGATTAGGAATAAGCATAGTATGTACCTTACCCAGTGTGGATGAGTGGAATAATTGTTCTCGTTCCCATCAGGTATTTAGCATCAGGTGATGGCACAAAGAAAAGACTTGACATTCCTTACTAAATTAACACTTAGTAGTCACAGGTTAACCTGTTAACCTCAAATTAGGTATAGATTTTTGGATTCTAACAGATATAATTCACACTGTTACTCAGGATTCTACTCTCTTTCTTTGTTCTTTGACTTAGGTATAAATCACTCATCTGTTTTTAACCTAAGAACAACTATGTTTTAATATGTAAATAAAGCTAAAGTAATATCCCTGTGGATATTTATAGTAATTGTCATTATAAAGTATAAAAGGGGATAGTGACTTTTTTATCAAGTGTGCATTTGATACCCTGTCAATTACTTTAAATGCTGATTAATTGGGAAAAATGTATAAAAAACATGTATTAATTGGAAAAGCAGTATAACGAGGTTAAAGCATATACTGGTTAAAAAGTAGTTAAGTGCAGCTTAAAATTTAAAAATTATTTACAGCACACATACAAATAGTTCTCACTGAAACTTACATGGATACTGGTATAGCTTCACAAAATCAAACTCTGTAACAGCATTATGTGAAATTTCAGCAAATGGTTATTCTGAATCATTTCACTTCAGTTTGAATTCTCATTACCAGAACAGTTGCTAAAATAGAATTTGGAGCTTTGGCAGCACATTGAGAAGCAGACTTATCTTGGTCTCTCATGTAAACCTGGGTAGGAGGGCCTCTTTTGTAGTGTTATCCTACCTGGGTTCTTCTTGAATTTTTATGTTCTTCTTGAATTCTATCATAGTGAAGATAACTAATAACCAGAAATGTGGAAGAGGAGGGGTGGCCTAAAGATATGATAAAGGATTCGAAAGACCTTACAATTTAGGGCAGATGCAGGAAGAAAAAGTTCCTAAAGTTCTGACTCTAGCAGCCCATAAGGAAAAGGTGAGAAGTAAAAGTCAAGGGAAGATAGAAGATGGGAGTACTTGTTGTCCCAGATTTCAGAAGCAAGCCTTGTTAGTTTTGGCAAGGCCTGTTCCTATAGTTCCATAGTTAGAAATCAACTACCTAAAAGAATATAACAAGTATAACAGACAAGATTAATGATCCTTCCCTGCAGCATGGGATATTATATAAAATTGTACCTTTTTTTGTACTCAAATAGTACACTGCCCTGATAAATGAATCTAAGAAATGCTCATTTTGCTGAGAGAGGGAAAAATTTTATATCATGATTCATTTTAAACATTATATAATGTTGACATACTATCAGGATAATGGAAAAATCAGAATTAAGTCTGTGGTCCATTATACACATTTGGAGAGTGTGTGTGTGTGTGTGTGATTGTGTGTGTATTTAAGAAACGGAAACAATAGACCTCAAAATGGAGTCCTTCATGCTAGGTTAATCACCTTTTTTTATTTGTTTACAGAATTCTTTATTAAAGTAATATTGATTTAAAACAGGCTATTTTCTTCAAACTTTAATATCTTCAAAAAATTAATTTTGACTTACCAAATCCCAAAATCCAACTTGCCCATTTGGCTCCAGCAGCTACTAAAGTTCTATTTTCTGATAGATGGAGAGCCAAAGAGAATATCAGGCCTTTGACAACTTTACAAATAGTATCTTCACTTATGACCATATCACTTAAGTTGGCTTTATATCTTTTAATGTTGGATAACCTAATCTCACTGTAGTTTCAACTTTACGGAAAAGTGAAATCCTAAAGCAATCAGTCAGGCTTTTCTAATTAGCACCAGTGAGGTAATCTGTACAATAAGACACCCTTGCCTTCCCCACAGGGAAAACGAGTATACCTGAAATAATCTTTTTCCTTTGTTTATTAATTTTTTTCGTCTATTAATACCCTGTATCTTGGGAAGCCTTTTGCAACTTCTATTTGAGATGTAACCAATTCATGAATCATGTAATAAAGTCAATTAGAGCTCTAAATTTATGAATTTTTAAACAATATAATTGTTAAAAAAAAAAAAGAAACAAGAGGCTCAAAATGAAATTCATTAATGACTGTCCCTACCAAGACTAATACCACAGTTTCCCTCTCCCAAAAGTAGAATTTTATTTCAATGTGGAGTCTTAGCGCAAATAAAATAATCCCCTTGCCTTCCAAAAGGAAAGGAAAGGAAGATGGCCTTGCCCGAAATAACTTCTTCTTTTGTTGTTAACTGCCTAGTCCCACCCCCTTTTTGACTATAAAAATTTTCCATTTCCTACACACCCTTGCAGAGTCATTCTACTTGTTAAGTGGGATGCTATCTGTGAACTGTTAAATAAAGTCAATTAGAACTCTAAATATATTTGGATGAATTTGTTTTTAACTATGTATCTGTCTATATGTATACATAACAGGATATTCATTTCTAATGTATATTATTAATGTATATATGATAATTAAAAAATATACTGAGACATAACTAACAGCTCTTAGATTTTACCTATAGGGAGAAGTATATAAATTATTATG
The DNA here is from genome assembly GCF_000260355.1 of Condylura cristata. Lineage (NCBI taxonomy): Eukaryota > Metazoa > Chordata > Mammalia > Eulipotyphla > Talpidae > Condylura > Condylura cristata. Next base: position 39,514,750 of record NW_004567103.1, on the reverse strand, counting down.
GTGGTAGTGTTGAGATAAATGGTTGTCTTGAGCTCAACCCTTCATTTTCTAGAACAGACCACTTCCCCAGCTGTAGTACATGGAGCGCTGGGCCCTCCCACCTACCTGCACTGGTACTGGAGCTGGGGCTGGCCAGCAGCAGCCCTGAGCCCTGAGCTGGGGGCGGAGGCTGCCCATCACTCAACTGCTTCACTCGTTTGCGGTGGGATTTGCCGTTGTAATGAACCTGGGCCTGGGCTGCAGAGTTTAGCTGGATGTTGCACACTTCACAGAAGGAGAACAGAATTTTCTTTTTCTCTTTACTCAACTGGTCCTCAGGCCTGTCGTTCTTTATCCCCTTTTCTTCAAAGCCCCGTAGAAAAGTTGCCATATTCATAATTCCATCTTTAGAGCAAATGTCAGGGCTTAAGGAGTACTTCATTCCTGAAAGAAAAGTATGAAATACGTGCCTTGTTATTTTCTAGTAAGAGCTAATGCAATTGCAATTAATTTTCATGGTATGTTTTTAAACTGGCTACTCAATGGTTATTCTTGGAAAAAGTCATCAAAAGTACCTAAAAGAGCAAACATGATCTTTGAACAAAAGCACCCTCTGTCTGGGGCAATTTCTTCTCCATTCTTACCTCTTTTCTTATCACCTCCCAATTCCTTTACCTTTTAACATCTGCCCAGACCTGAGCTTTGCTGGAACATTACTATCTCCAGAAAACCTATCTGACACTGTACAGAATTACATAGTGGTCTATGACCTCCCTTAATAGCACCTCTCATGGCCTTTATTTCATCTGCATTTGTGCAGTTATTTAGGTTATGTCTGCTTCCCCAATAGTGTGTGAGTTCTGCAAGGGTAGAAAACTCATTTCTGGATATCCCTAACCCTAGAACCATACTTCTCAAAATAAGAGTTCAGATATCTGTTCAAGGAAGGAATGCACAACGTTATCAACTCATAACTTTGAAAAACTTATGTGTAGACTTAAATTTTAAAAATTGCATTGAAGTACTATTGTGTTGCAGGTACATATAATACAGACACACCTGCACACCTACAAATAGACAAATTACCCAACCTTGGGAGGAGGTGGATAGCAAAAACTAAAAGACATTATCTCTGAAACTTACATTAGGATGTGTTCCAAAAGCGCCTTATAAGTCAGTCGGTGGGAATTTGAACATATTTTCTTATGGATGTAATCAAATCAATTTTATTTAGATTTCCAAACTAGCCCATCATCAATTTAACCTTTGATGATGTTGAAATGCAGAACATCTGAAATATAAAATATAAATATATGGCAAATTAGTAATAGGAAAATAAAGTAAAACAAGATACAATTTTATATATTTTTAAGAACTGAGTATTTTTCTCCATCTCTTTAATTAAAAGTATAAAGACTAATTATAACCTAGTGAAGATATTAAAGAATATTTTTCAATAACTCAAGCATCTCAATCATTCTGTTCAGTTTCACTTTAACATATATGTAATTTTTCATTTCAGTTAATACCAGGATTACTAGCATTTTCACATTTACCAATGTTACTATGACAATGTTTTTGGTACTCAACTAGAATTTTTTTTTTAAAAAAAAGATAATTTAAAAGAAGAAAGAAGTGAACAGTATCCAGAGACTTATTGGGCAAAGGATAAGGAAAAAGGAATTTGCACAAGAAAAAATTAAGGAGGATACTACTGTGTTATGAGGATTAAAGAATTCTTATAAAGGAAATAGCACCATTTGTGAGGGGTTTTAGCCTAAGGGGGAAAACAGAAGGTTGAAATATATTAGTTTTAAGTAGTCCTAATGATCCAGTTGACTTGGAGCTCTGTAGAAAGGAACAACCAGGATTAATACATATTTGGAGTGTTCACTAGTTGAGTATTTAAAATGGAGAAAGTGAGCTAAAATAGTTCACTAAAATATCTAAAATAGCTCATAAAGACAGATATGAATAGTATGCCAAGAAAAACACCATATTTTCACACATATACACGAATGCAAGGTATCATTTTACATTATGCCACTGGCTAGATCATAACCTTCAGAAAGTTGATAGAATTTTGCAAATTTGATTGGCAAAACCTATTTGTCCCATAAATATTTCATAAAATGCCACCATTTTAAGGAATTCAATTTAAAATATTTCTATTTATTTCATTTAATTGATCAAAAGATATATAATTTTTAAAATGAGCTTATCATTTAATATAGTATGCTGTCAAGAAAACTAAATATAAAAATTAACTTGTTTATATTATTTAAAAGAAAGCCAGTTTATCTGAGCTTTTATGATTACTATTTGTCAAAATAAACTATGCTTCAGAATTATTTAAACACACATATTTTAAGTAGGAAGAAAGAAATCATCAATATGAAATGAATGACTATTACAGAAGTATCCTGAAACCTCATCAGAATACAAACCTCCTTTGTATCCTTCTTACCTACTTTTCTTCTTACCTACTTCCTCCTAGAGTAACTCTCACAGATAACACCACAAGCCTCCAACACCATAGGTAGAATACAATGCCTGGGGGAGACAGATGGTTATTTGTCCACCAACTCCTAAATTTTTCTCCTGAGTTTTGGCTTCAGCAACTTCCCTCTTAGGGGGATGTGCCCAACTACTAAGAGCCACTAGTAACCAGAATATATTTAGCTCCAGAGATCCAGGAAAAGGGACATAGAAGTGGTGAAGAGGCACAACATCAGTATCTCAACATCCACTGTTGGTTAGAGATGAAACCTGACTACAGAACTGAAGCAATGGTGGGGACAGGCAGCGGAGAAGAGGGCAAGGCCAAAGTAGGGCTGAAGCACAATGGGCAAAGCTGGAGGACTAAGGTGATTTGCTGGTAGGTGTGCTATGGTGGCTGCAGGACAGGTGAGTGAGAGCCTATACTCACAAGATACTGTCAGTCATGCAAGCCAACGGTACTTCAGTGCAACTGTTTTTAAAGATTTACTTATTTATGCATACAGAACTGGGGTACAAGCCAGAGGTGCAGGGGTGGTGAGAGGCTTCACCAGAGACAGAGTGGGGAGCAGGACAGGCAGATCATCTAAGTATACAACTGACGGGAGCAGCGGGCGGGTCAGGAGAGGTCTGCCACACCATGTGGGTCACCTCTGGTGCTGACGATCCAACTCGCACTGAAGCGGCTGTGGCTGACTTGCAGTGCTGTGTCCTAACCCACTGTACCACCAGGGAGGGCCCACTTCAATGCAGTTTTTTGAAAATTTAAGAGCTTCAGGGTCCTCCCTGATGGCACAGCGGGTTAAAGCACAGCATTAAGAAGCTAAAGCCACTTCAGCAAGAGTTTGATCCCCACCCCGAAGGTGACCACATGGGGATGCAGACCTCTCCTGACCCGCCCACAGCTCCACTCAGCAGTGTTAGGTCAGGTGTGCTATGTTCTGCCTGTTCTACTCCCCACTCTGTCTCTGGTGAATCCTCTCACCGCACCTGCACCTCTAGCCTGTACCCCAGTTCTGTATGCATAAACAAATACATCTTTAAAAAAATTTTAAGAGCTTCAAATAAACTAGAAGGAACCATTTTACTGTTCATTGTTGAGGAGAGTGACTGTGGAAAATTATTTGCTTAACAGTGCCCAAAGTATCCTGAGCATACTTCTACAGCATTTTAGTTTTAGTATAGTGTAATTATTGCTTAACATTTGATTTTACTAGACAGTTCATCTATATCAGATTTTTTTTTCCTGGTCACGTACTGGCACTTTGCTGAATGCTAGTGAAATAGGTTATTATGGGGTGCACTGGCCTAACGTCAATCCCACAAGAGTTGACACTAATTGCTGAATAAGAACAACTGACATTTTAATGCTTTTAGAGACTTGTTTCCTTTGAAGGAAAGATTTAAATTGAGCTTTGGGGCACACTTCCTCTTTGTTTGGAGTAAAACATCTTAAAAGATCTTTCGACTATAGGAAGACTTGAAGGTAGAGCACAGAGTCTTTTATAATGAAGACACTGGAAATAATATGGCATCAAAGATCTTGATCTGCTTTTCATAATCATATAAATGGTTGATTTCATTGTGGTGCAGTTGCATCTCTGAAAATAATTTCTTTCACAAAATATTTCTTTCCTAAGAGAGAGTTTAAATTGTATTGTCCCCAAATGTTTTTGTTAGATACTGGAAGATAAGTGTGTCTTGATCATGCAATTAACTGCTGCTAATTTTATCTGAAATACAGATGTGTGTGTGTGTGTGTATGTATACGTATATGTATGTGCATGTGTATGCATATGTGTGTATGTATATGTATATGGGTATGGGTATGTATATGTATACATATATAAATAAAATAAAATATATAAATCTATTCTGCCAGTTCTAGGAAGAATATGAACACAGTTTAGTATAGAGAGAAGATGTCCTAGGATTGCTGAAGCTCAAACCAAATTACTCTATAAGCTTCTCATGTGAGGTCATTCCACATTAAATAAAGTTAACTCTGGGGAAAGCATTGGTGTTTTTCTGAATTATTTTAGAACTAAAGGAAAAACCACATTTCTGGATGGGTAGAAAATCACCATAAAAGGGAGATATTTTTCCACTTTCATTTTACCAAAAGTTTTATTGTCAGGAAATAGACATTTAGAGTGATGAACCTGTGATTCTATCTAATCTTAGGGGACAGAGGTCTTGTGGATCAGGTAAAGAAATTAATTCTGGGCCCTCCCTGGTGGCGCAGTGGGTTAAAGCACTGCACTAAGAAGCTTAAGCCACTTCCTCATGAGTTAGATTCCTGCCTGCCCCAGAGGAGATCCACATGGCACAGCAGACCTCTCCAGACCCGCCCGCTGCTCCCCTCAGCAGTGTATTCCGTAGATCTGCCTGCTCTGCTCCCTGCTCTGTCAGTGGTGAATTCTCTCACCCTCTGCATCTCTGGCCTCTACCCCAGTTCTGTATGAATAAATAAAATCTTTAAAAAAAAAAAAAAAAAGAAATTAATTCTGGGCATTATCAGTGTGGAGAGACACACTGATCACTGAAACACAGAGACAAGACAGAAAAGACTTTGCACAACAGAGAATGCTCTGTGAGCGCTTGGCTCTGTGCACTCAGAGAATGTTAGTATCTAGTGACAACTGTGACACTCCCTTTAATTTTGATGTCATTAGTTAAGTCAAATAAACATCACAGTTGATTTTCCTATTATTGTGGAGAATTTTGAGTATCTGGAATGATACTAAGGTTAAAGTCATACATGGAAGAGCACGAAAGTTGTTAATGACCAACAAAAGAATAATCCAATAGTCTAGAACCAGGCAGCTGCTTAAAGCTAAGATGGCAAATGACAATTGGCATACAATGTCTCAGGGATCCAAAAAAGCATACAAGAAGGGCAAGTTGGTAACATATATTGAATTCTTATGTCAAGTAGGATAGAGTTTTGACCTTTCCTGAACTGGGAAATACAAGGGTAAATTAGCTGGGGCCATTTGACTTATCTAACTGTAAATGAAACAGGGTTTTAATTCTTACTGACTTGAAAATCCTAAGCCAATCAGATGCCTCACACTTAGAAGGTAGCCCATAAATGTCTCGCAATGGGAAATAATTGTGATAATTAATGCAGCTTAAATACAACTTTAGCCAAAATCTGTTCAATAAATTTCAAACATATATGTGTACATCAGATAAAATTAGAATTGAAATATCCTTCTATGTTTAATACTGTGAGAATATATTAGTAGAATGAAAAAAAGTGTTTCTTGTTACAAAAACAGAATGCTACAGTAATAATTATGAAAGCTATCAATCTTATGTAAGTACAATTACTAATTTTTTAGTTACATAGAGAAATAAATTTAGTCAATTTAGCTATATGTCAATTGATGACTATCTCTAGCACTAGTTGATAACTATAGGGAGAACATATACTTATTCTGAATCACAAATATTTGCATACAGTTAAAAATATTAGAATAGAAACTAGTATAATTCTAATACTTGTCCGATTATGTGATATTCTAGCTTTCATGGTATTAAATAATTAACCTTTAGAGTCCATATTTATTTCTTATTTAATTCCATTAGAACATGAAATTTCTAGGAAAAAAAATCCTATTTGGCAATTCTTATCAAAAGATAAAATAAAATCAAAGGCCAACTTCGTTACCTCAAACTTATTACTGAAGAAGATAAGTAACTACCACTTAAACTTATATGTGATATGATTTTCTGTTTCCATATATAAAAAAAAAATTATTTTGGTTTAACACAATAGTACTAGACTTTAACCTTGAATTTTAGCACTTGCCTTTTACTGTTCTATCAAAGACTGTGTGTGTGTGTGTGTGTGTGTGTGTGTCCACCTTAAATATACAAATATACATCTTTAGCTATAGATAGAACAATGACAATTTTCCGGGAAACACAGTCTTCTGTACAGTGAGAAAGTAGTCAGGGTTCTACTTGCCTTCTGCCCTGCCCAGCAGAGCTCGGTAGCACTAGACAGCAGCAGAACACAGGAAACACAGCTTTCATGCATAACTGAGCATGAAGACCACTGCACCTTGTTCCTCCCAGCACTGCCAGGCAGAGGCGGAATCCTGAATACTTTCCTGAGCAGTCCTTGCGAACACTCTAGCAGATAACAGCTGAGTCTGTGCAAAGAGGGAACAAACACTCTTGTTTCCTTAAAGTGCCTGCCATTGCACCTTCTGAACTTGGAAGAGTCACAGGCAATTCAATATATGACTCCATACAAATCAGATCCATCCAATCAGGGAAGTAATACCCTCAAATTCAGTGAATTGCAGGTCATCTTAAACATTTACAAACAAGAATGGTATTTTCTGACTTTATGTGGGAAAGCATAATTAGATCAAATTAGAGCCCACATTACACAGGTTAATTTTATTTCCACTCATAGCCACTCCATGTGTTATCTAGACACATTTCTAGACACACACATTACTACATTTCTACATTTATTGCATATACTATACATTACAAAATAATTTGTATCACTCTATAAGTTATGGGAAATACAAAGGAAAAAAGATTGTAGGAAATCTTCCATATCTCTATGCAAGTTAGCCATATTTTGTTGATTTTTTTTCAATGCACACATTATTTTTCCCATAATTCTGGCGAGACAATACTTACTTGATAAGTATATATACACACACTAGAGCTGAACTCTCAACTTGATTTTATTTAACGTGCAATTTTATTAACAAGAAATGGATACTTTTTCCTCTTGTATGGATCAAGTGCACTTGTAATAAGTGCTCTGAAGAAGACAAACTGGTTATAAAAGTCTTTAATAGGAAGCAGCCCTCAACAAGTCAATTTGAGAGGAAGTGGTGTTTGAACTAAGACCTAAAGGATGATTAGGAGTAAAAGGGAGGATAATCTAGGCAGAGCAGACTGCACACACAAAGGTCCAGTGCCAGGAGGGCAGATGGCAGTATAAGGAGCTAAAAGCAGCCCTATCTCTCTGGAGCAGACAGGTCAAGGAGAATGAGATGTGAATTCGGCAGGAGAGCATGTTGGGCCTCTTACAGGCTAGGCTGAATTTTTGATCTAATAGAAAGTACAGAGTTGTTTAAACAGAAGGAAAGATCAGATTTGACTTAAGAAAATATCATTTAGCATTCAGAGTAGATTAAAAATGGGGTACAAAGTAGAAAGTTTGCAATGAGAACATATTCAAATTCAGAAACTACTATCATTTTCCAAGTAAAAGAAATGGTAGATAGGCCTGGACGGTAATGGAGATGGCAGAGCAGAAAAGCACATAGACTTTAAAAACTTGAAAGGAAAACCACCATGAATCGGTGACAGATTAAATGGGACTGGGTGCAGAAGGAGAGACTGGTGTCAAGGATGACACTATGGTTCTCAAATCTGATCGTCTATCAGAAGTTCTTAGCACAGTTTTTAAAAGTACGGTGCCAGGACCCCATCCTTAGAGATTCTAATATGATTAGTCTAGGATGGAGTCCAGGGCTACTCGTGTAAGCCTTTCCAAGTAATTCTAGTATACAGCCAGGCTTGAGAACCTCTGCTCTAAAGAGAGTAGCTATATCTTTGAAAAGTTTTTACCCTAGTTTTGGCTATCAAAAATCATCTTGGATGAGAGATGATGGTGAAGGTTGGCCAGTGACTTAAAATGAGCACTAAGTGGACCCAGGGTATTCTATAGTTACCCTAGATCAAATAGGTGTGCTTAGGGTACAGAAAATCAATGTGCTATTCATTTTTGGTAGGTATACTTATAACTCTATATTGTACTTCAGTACATATTTAAAAATAAAAGTATTCAACATATAAAAGTTTAAATGTCATAAAAAAGGAAGAAAAGGAACCACCTCTTAAACCCACCTTGTGAAGTCTACACTTTATGTTAGTATGTGTTTTTCAAGATTTTAAAAAATGTGAGTATATATCAAACCTGGTTACTCCGCAATTTTGTATTTTGCTTTTTCACTTAACATAAAATGAACATCTTTCCATTCATTAACTAGTCACCTTCAATGTTAGTCCTAATGCCAGAAAAATAGTCACTACACAAAGATAATTTAAGAAAACTAAATTATGAAATACAAATTTTATGTATTTTTACAAGCTTTCAAATAACTGAAACAAATAACTGTTATGAATAAAAATGGATGATTTTTTTACCTTTATCCCTTCATATTTCCATCTTTTCTTCATATTTAAGAGCTTCTTAAAATTTTATAACTATAAGCCCCTTGCCTATATATATATATATATATATATATATATATATATATATATATGATAAACATTTCTAGTTAATTGTATAGTATTTTATTTTATGTTACACAGTCATAGCTGATCAGTTTTCCATTGTAGTTCATAGCTTTTTCTTTAGTCATGATTTGAACATATTTCCAATCCTGATATTATCTAAGGAAAAAATAGTTTAGTCAAACTGAAGTCATATTCTTGATGTACAAGAACCCAAGGAGGACACAGACAAAACCTGAGCCAAAGGCCTTACAAGCATTTCCCCAACACTTTCAGATGTGAGAGTATCAAGGACCATTGAAAATTATTTCATTTTCTCTCAAAACAGTGAAAGGTGGTATGACAGGATTTTACTTTTCATTTTTTGATTATTACAAGTATTTCTGAAAATTTGTGTGCATGTATGTGTCTTCATAAATACCCACAGTTATTGCACTAAGATAAATTCTAAGAAGTAGAATTACTGGGTCTAGTTTTAGTATATATTGCTTACTTGACCTCTAGATAATTTTAATAGTAAGTATACAATAATGTTTACTTTCCTTATTCTCAACAATGTGAAAAAAGGCATTTAAAGAAAGCTTAACAATCTGATAAGTATATCACGCTTTCAAATGCACTTACATGAATATATAGTATAGCTGAGCAGTTTTTCATATACCTTTTAACTTTTACTTGTAAATTCTATTCATGACCTTTGATTTTGTCTCAATAGGAACTTGTATCTCAACATTTTTAATCTTTTTAAATTTTTTATATAATCATTATATCATCCTTCACATTTGTACAATATGATTTCCCTATGAAATTCCCACCATCAATTCACCCATGCACCATCACCATAGTCCCTAGTGCTCTTCTCACTCCTGTCCTGATCTTTCTCCCTCCTCCTCGCCCCCAGAATGTCTCTAATCTATAGTTGCCTGATTTTAATTTTTACATTATTATAGGTCTTTTTCTGATTCTTTTTTATCCAAAGAAATGCAAATTGACAGCAGACATATGAAAAAAATGTTCATCACTTGTAATCAGAAAAATGAAAGTAAGAACCACAATAAGATACTACCTTATACAAGTAGAATGGCACTTATGGAAAAAAAAAAAATAGCAACAACAAATGGTGAGGATGTCAAGAAAAAGGAACTCTCCTACACTGCTGGTAGGAATGCCAACTGGTCTGTGTGGAGGTTTCTCAAACTACTAAAAATGGAGCTTCCACTCCTAAGATTTTACCCAAGGACACAAAAACATTAGTCAAAAGTACACCTGAACCCCTATGTTTATTGCACCATAACTTACAATAGGTAAGCTATAGAAGCAACCTGAATATCCAAAAAAAAAAAAAAAAGATGACTGGATCAAGAAGACATGGTATATTTATATGATGGAATATTACTCAGCAATCAAAAAGGATGCACTCATACCCTTTGCAGCAAAATGGGTGGAGCTGGAGAGGATTATGCTCAGTGTTTCTCAATATTTTAAAAGCTATTTTTGCATTTTAAAAGATATTTTTTCATAGTAAACATACTAACACTTTGCTAATATATTATTTTTGCAATTACCTTCTTATTTTGCTTATGATTATTTCAGATATATTAAAGTTTTCTTTTCTATGTCCTCAAACCTGGTCACTCATCATTTATAAGCAGAAAAATTCTTTCCTATCCTGTCATAGAAATCGTTAATATTTAAAAATAAGTTTGTAATTAACATTACAGTTTTAAACATGATGCATAGGAGAAAAGAAAAAGAAGGAGGAGGAGAAAGAAAGAAACAACAGAAACTAAAAAAAATATGTGTTTAATATTACAATTGTATGACTGTTAATATTACAATTGTGTAACTGTTTTTATCACTACTAGGCAGTTACACTGAAACTCAAGGAAAAATGGTAAGATAAAGCAGGAAAGTTTCTTGTTATGTACTAATAAAATATTTCTTCATGAAACTACTATTGTGTGGTCCTTTTCTGTGATCTATTGGAAAGAACCAAGCTTTATCTTGGAGATAACACCAGAGTAATTTCATCAAAAACAACAAAACAAGTCCACCAACTTCTGTGCTAATAACTTTCTTGCAAGCAGCAGAATACAGTCTGGCAAATAAGCTCCAGCAAGTTTTTTTTTTTTTTAAAGATTTATTTATTTATTCATACAGAACTGGGGTACAGGCCAGAGATGCGGAGGGTGAGAGGATTCACCAGAGACAGAGCGGGAAGCAGAACAGGCAGATCGACGAAGTACACTGCTGAGGGGAGCAGCGGGCGGGTCAGGAGAGGTCTGCCACGCCATGTGGTCACCTCCGGGGCAGGCGGGGATCGAACTCATGCGGAAGTGGCTTTAGTTTCTCAGTGCAGTGCTTTAACCCGCTGCGCCACCAGGGAGGGCCAGCTCCAGCAAGTTTTTACAATCAACTTTCCTTTCTACTTTACCTACAAAATTTAGATACTATAGATTTTTCTATATCACCATTCTGGATAAAAGAAAAGAAAATGCAAAAGAATTGTTGAAAAACCTGAGCCACTGTCAAAATAAAGGAATGGTACTATAATTAACTCACTGGAACAAAGTTCAAGCATCATTTATCATATGTGCTTGCCAAAGCCAAGAAACTTGTATTATTTGTGCAGCAAATGAAAAGTTTTAACACCTGTGGATATTCAATAATTCAGAGAATATAAGCCTCCTATAAGAATTATGCCTTGTTAATTAGTATCTCAGATCAAAAAGCGTAATTGTTGATGATAATGTAATCAATTATTATAATATTTTAAAACTTGATCTAGAATAACTGCAAATGTGATGTTATATGTGGAAAACACACAGACAGACACATAAATATACACAGAATGGAGTGATCACTGAGTTTGAAGCCAGCACCATTTATAAATAATTTTTTTCTGATCCTCTGCAAAATTCTTGTCTACCTCTGTTGTTACCCTATATTATAAGCTGCTGCCACTAGCAGAGTACAAAGATCGGTTTAGAAAAGGAATTGTGTTCTGTTGTGTCAAAGCACACAGCCAGTGTAACACTAAGAGCAACATGAGGAGAAAATAACAATTTTCCACTCTCTCAAGAACATAAAAGAGTAGGTCAAGATTCAAAGCTGACAGATTTCATGGGTAGGATACAGATGCCAGGAAATGACCCTGCATGCCATGCTGGAGAAATTAATCCCAAAGGTAGCACAGATAGGAGATGACCCAATTACTGAAAAGGTCACATATATAAAAGACAAAGATAAGAAGACATTCTATAAGGATTCAGATATCAAAACAAAATTGAGATTGTCAAATTTTAATTATGAGAGTCAAAATCAGAAGCTACTTAGAACAGAATAGAAGAAAAAGCGTGACTTAAAATCATTGTCCAAAATCATTGAAGTTCTTGGAGACCAGACAAACACTCCAGGTTTCAAATGAAAGAGGAGCCTACAGGTAATGTCATCACCCCACTGCTAGTTGTAGTAGATGTGAAATAGAGAAGGCAGGTAAAGATGCCCCCACAGAGCGGAATGCACAATAAGAATGTGATGACAGAAAGTTGACTTTCTGTGAACTTCTAATTTATTGCCATTCTGATCGCTTGTTCTTTCCATATTGATTTTCTTTTAAGTGGTCTTTTGCCCTTTTAAAATTGATCCTTAAAAATGTTCTTTGACAAATATCTCTACTGCTTCTGATGTTACATTTGATGACATTTAAAGTTTATATTCTTACTTTCTCTCTGAAAGAAATGAGACTTTGATTTAAGTCTGTTAAAAAAAAAATGGAGAAGACAGTGAAAACTAAATTATTTGTTACCCCTAAGAGTAACTGCTAAATTTATTCTATAAAATGCTCATGAAGTACATTCCCCCAACTATTTTTAGATTCTTACTTTCAAAATTACGAAGTTGTGAAAACACTCTGATTTATACTCAGAAAAGACTTAAAGAACAGCCTGCATACAATTTGTTCAGATATGCAAATAAATTCTACATTAAGCTGTAGATCAATTTTTCAAATATATAAGGGTACAGGAATTTTCAGTTTATAGGTGACTGGCAACCAGCTGTACTATGTCCTAAGGGTTTGGGGTTGTGGAGAAAGTGATGGACAAGGAAGGATGATGCATGGTAGTGACCAACTAGCTGGGCTAAGCTGGATTTGCCACTTTGAATTCTTAGAACACTATGAACACACCAGGAAGTGAAATATTTATGGCATAGAAGAGCATATTTCAGTCTCTACAAACACATTATAATATCTAGCAAGCTCTGCTCTGCTCTGACCTCAGTGGCCTAGATACAGATTCATAGTATGACAGAATAATTTTAAAAGGACTCATGCCAAACACACAGAAATGTTTGCCTTTGTGGGGATGGAGGGACAGAAATGGGAATGATAGGAAATAAATACAAGAAAGGAATGCTCAAAAGCCAGTGATGAGTATTGACAAGCTATGACTTGGGGGGTGTGATTAATTCCATATTCTACATCTCAAGGGAGAAATAGCTTTTAAAATATTTTAAAATCACTCTGATTGTGAATAATGATGTCTCTTTTTGAGATTTATCCAATGCATCTTCACATGCTAGGGCAAAAGACCCTTGTAAGATTCTAAGGTAGTACCATGTAGGGCATTCAAGAACAGACTGGCTATGAGCAGAGGAAGAAAAATCCTTGTAGGGTTAACTATAGACAGATGCTTTTCTCATTCTTTGAACAAAACTGAAAAAGGCAATAGGTGCTTCAAGAATTTCCCTCTTTTGCCTTGTCATATGTTGCATCAAACCACATTCCCATCAAATATATCCCTGAATTAAATCATATTAACTTGTTATTCACTGATAAAGACATATTTATCAGGAAGAAATGAATACAATGAAGTTGTGCCAAATGTAGGTGCACATCAAAAACACTCAGGGAACTGTTACCAAAATCCATGTACCCAAGCTCTACCCTTGGAAAGTCCTATTCAGGAAATTCGGAATTCATGTAATTGCAACATAGGGGAAAAAAAGAAGTAAAGTATTTCTTGAAATGCCAACATTTTATGTGTTCTGCTGATCCTGCCCATTTATCCAGGCTTATCTCCCACTTCTCCGTCACCCCATAACAGACTTAAAAGCTTGTAAGTCATTTGCCCACACAGAACAGGGGCACACTCCTATTGCACCACTCATCTGATAAACAAACTAACAACTACCCACTCCCCCGGTGTTATGTGGAAGAAAATGACAGCTCTGTCAGTCACTTAATAGCTCAGTGACTTTGAGAAACTATATCTGTAAGTTAATGAAATTCCTCTTCTGTAAAAGGAGGAAGATAAACTAGGTATCTTCGAAACTTCCTCCTTATCCTAAAATACCAAAGGTTTCTGCAGCTTTATCTGTGGTTTATTTGTTTTTCTTCTAGGGGAAAAAAAAACTGGAAAAAATGTCCAATTTAACAATTTTCTTTTCTTTTTTTTCTTTTGTCATAGGGAAATGATCTGTTCTGATCCTTATGCTCTACAACTCATTGTTCACAGAGAACCCAACAAGTGCTGTCAGTTCTGGGTCTGCATAGAGAATATTCCCTTTCATTGCACGTGGTGATTGAGTGGGAGGCAGCAGGCAATATTTCAAAATGCAAACTGACATTTAATTATACAAAAATCTCCTTCCGAGATCACTTCTCTTGCCAGACTGATTTTGATCTACTTGAATTTTTTCCCTTTTTGTTGACTCCTAAGTTTCCAGTTCTATTTGAGAACAATCAGAAACAAATCTTAGCCACTAGATTTATTATCTTGCTACTTCTTTCTTCTACTCCACAGAATCTTTAGGTAACACCATCATCTGCAAAATGATGTTTCTTTTTGACATCCAAATCTTTGACATCCATACTAACTTTCTCAAAATGGAGGCATTTCCCAATATCTATATAAAAAATATAGTACTTGTACAAATGTCACTTAACCAGTTACGGCTCTAGCAGACAAAAAAGAGGTAGAAATGGATTATTCTGTTTTAATGTATTTAACACTGAGAAGATTCAAACATGGAAATAGTCAGGGCCAGGACTACAGTAAAGTGAAAAAGGTACTTGTCTCCAGTGTGAAATTTAAGGGAACACCAAAAATCTCAAAAAAACAAGATGAAAATATACTTCAATGTATGTTTTAAATCAGTAACTGCTGTGACAAGTCATAATGGAACCTGATACAAACGGAAATATTATAATACTGATCTTAGTTTATTTAAAATTATATTTTGTTCATCAGGGACTCCTTAATTGACCTTAGTTGTTTTAAAATAGAGAAATAAAATATTTATATTGATCACTGAATTTTTAGCATCCCTTTAATCTTCACTTCAAGTCCTGACCCTGAAATAACTTAGCTTCCATTCTCAGCTGCACAGAAGTGTTACGGCATTTGTTCTTAACAAAAGGATCCCCTACAACAAGTCTAATTATTTCAATTGTAGTTATCATTTGTGTGTGCCTTTTCTAAGTGAATGATACCATTTTAATAATTTATTCAAAGCAGCAACTGAAGAATTAGGCAAATTTCTTTTTACATAAGAGAAAAATGAAACCCTGAAAGGTGAGAATAACCTAACAAGGCCATGATGCAGCTAGTATCTGACATCCTTATACACAACATCTTGTTAAATTAGGTAAGTGGGAAAGAACCAAAAGAGAGAAAAGAAGAAATATGGGGGGGGCAGGGGAGAGAATGCATATATACTGCAAGTATTTTTTAATCCTTGTAGTATATAAATACTAGCAGTATATAAAATTTACTTGGTAAATATGCTTAACATTTAGGTTCTCAAGTTGATAGCTATAGATTTGAATTAAATGAGACATAGACAACACCCTTTACACATGAGAGAAATTCAAGATGATAACAAAACTACAAACTTACATGTTCAGTGAGTATCTAACTCCAAATTTCAGTTTTCCACTCCACTTTGATTTTCATGGGAAAAAAAGGGATATATTTGTTCATTGAATGCTACCATATACCAGGGACATGGGATTCTGTCAAGGACAGAGGCTACAGTTAAGGTGCTGGTGGTCAGTAGCTGCAATAGCAGGCAGCTGGGGCGAGGTCGGTGGTGTGCACAGATGAAAAGAGAAAAGGTAACAGGACTGTTGGAGTGAGGTAGAATAACTCTGGAGGCAGGAAGAAAGGAATACTTTCTGCATTTGGGTTGTGCATGCATTGGTTATACTTTGTTGCTTAAAATTCAAACTGCGAAGTGTAACCAACCATTATGTCATGCTATATAAGCAAATGTATTAACATATTTATAGGTATGACAATAACTTCATCTGATGAGGGAAGAACAAAATTGTGGATTGAGCCTGCTTTCTAGTTTAACCCTACATCTCTGGATTTATCTCCATTCTGCCTTTCTGTGCTTTCTGGACCAGTCTTCTGTTTTTATAATCTTTAAGTCAGAACCTACTTGTAATTCATCTCCCCAGGGAAGTCGTCCTGGTTGACTCAACATTATCCTCTACTGGGCAACTTCCCATTATGCCACCCAAACTATATTTGTGTTTCACTGTTCAGCTATCACCTACTATTAGTTATGCACCCATGCCTGTGTTGTTTGGCGTAGTGCAGGATTAGATTTGTAAACTGAGTTTTAGTTTCAGACACTGATTTCTAGAGGTGTCTGAATATTATAAGCCTTAATTATAAAAATTTTATAATTATAATAAAATGCTATATATCATGAAATGGGTCAATAATGAAAATAATAAAATAGTTACCATTTTGTAGATCAATAGGTCTAAAACGCTATCACTTAAGAGATTTTTGTCCCCAAAAGAGTACATTTATAGACTTTGATATTTAACTATTCTTGTTATTTCTCTTGGCATGTTTGGGAGTAGAGGTGAAGGAGAATAGTATAAAAGGTGGTCTTAAACTTATGATCTTATTTGGGAAGTGAAAACTACCACACATTTGTACTTAATTTTAGGCCAACTTTCTTTTTGAATGCACACTCAAAATAGAAGGAAGAGATCAATATGACTTCAAAAAGGTTCTGATTAAAGATTAGGAGGGGAAAAAAATGACCAAAAACAGAGAGTGACATGAAGCCCAAAGATGTAGCAGTGATGTCATCAGTCTGGATGGAATTTAAAACCATGAAGGATACAAGGGAGACTATAGTTACAAGGGAATTTTCTTTTTTTTTTTAAGATTTATTTATTTATGTATACAGAACTGGGGTACAAGCCAGAGGTGCAGGGGCAGTGAGAGGATTCACCAGAGACAGAGTGGGGAGCAGAACAGGCAGATCAACGAAGTACACTGCTGAGGGGCGCAGTGGGTGGATCAGGAGAAGTCTGCCATGCCATAAGGATCACCTCCAGGGCAGGGGGTCAAACTCACACTGAAGCGGCTGCGGCCAGCTTGCAGTGCTGTGTCTTAACCGGTTGCGCCACTAGGGAGGGCCTGGTAGAAGGGATTTTTAAAAGAAAGTAATTTTTAAAATAAGGGATAGCGACAAGCTCATATCAAAAGATTCTGAATAAGAAAGGAAGAGGCTACTGGGGGCAACTAAAAATGTTTTGTTGAGATAAGAGACTTGAACCACTTTGAAGAAAAATACAAAGAGTCTGGAAGTTAAGAGGAGAGGGGTAACTATGCCAATAAGTGCCCCCCCCAAAAGGAGGTAGGCATGAGATGTATGAAGTGGACTAGAAAGCTTTAGAGGGAACACAAAAACTAGGCAGGAAGATAAAGATGCAGAGAACTACTGGGAAAAGTTGGAGGTATAGGAGGAACTCACCCCAGATGGTTTCCATTATGTAGGAGGTGAGATCAGTTCTGACGAAAAAAACGGGAGTGGGGGTAGGTGGAAATATTCTTGTTAACTGTGATGGTGAGTTTTATAGTGTCAGTGTCATCATCATCTATGGTTCCACAACGCTATGTGTATGATTATAAATCTTACAGGAAGATATAGATAATGCTTCTCCCTTTGTAACATAACATGTAAACAATATAGTCTAGAAAGAACTCCTAGTTTTCACTCTTACAATTTTGTATGTTCTATGTCAGTTAACCTAAAATATTGTGCTTTTTTTTTTTTTTGCTAATTTAGATTGTTATTATACAATGTCATGAAGTGAAAAAGCAATGACTTTGGTTTGTAAAGTGACACACCCATTTTTCAAGTAATTAATATCAGAAGGAGATTATGGAGAGCTATTCTGCAGGGTGTGGGGAAACCTACCCACAGAAAAGTTGAGAAAATAATGAATTTTGAAATTGAAAGGCACATACTCTTATCAGTCTTAGGGAAATTTGCAGCAAACATCTAAATAATCATTGGCTAACTAGAAGAATTAGAATGTCCTACTTTTTCATTTTTTTTAACCTTCCTTAAAGGACAATTTCATTAAATTTTATACATATTATTAATTTCAGGGGAAACTTCAAATTGTCTCCATTTAATGAAGTGGAAGATAAGATGACTAGTTCAATCAAGGCTCCCCAAATCTCTAGTGTTATATGTTTAAAGTCAGGTGTTGAACTGCTTGAAGAACAAAAACATATTTCAGTCATTCTCTTGGGCTGCTACTTTGCCAGGAAAGCTTCGATTACCACAAACTACAATTTTAGCAAAATAAGGAAAGGGTCACTTTACAAAAGATTTTACTGACTTGAGGTTTGTAATTTACTCGCCTAGAGGTTACTTATGTGAAGTGCTCTGACAGTTCACACCTGATTTGAGCATTCGCCTTTTACAAGATTTTATAAGCTCCCTGGGTTCTAGATGAGAGAGTTATTCCCTTAGGTGGACATCAGAGTTTTACCCAAGGGATGTTTTCATTTTTCAGCACTGAAAATGCCATTTCTTTCTTTTCTTTTTTAAGATTTATTTATTTATGTATATAGAACTGGGGTACAGGCCAAAGGTGTGGGGTGCTGAGATGCTTCACCCGAGACAGTGGGGAGCAGAACAGGCAGATCAAGGAAATACACTGCTGAGGGGAGCAGCAGGCAGGTCAGGAGAGGTCTGCTGCGCCATGTGGTCACCTCCAGGGCAAGCGGGTATAGAACTCATGCTGAAGTGGCCTTAGCTTCTTAGTACTGTGCTTTAACCTGCTGCGCCACTAGGGAGGGCCAGAAAAATGCCATTTCTTATTTGCCAGGATTTGCCCCTCTTTTGTACATGGCATGATAATGCGACGGTCTCACCTAAGGAAGCACTATCCTTCCTTTCCTGCCAGCAACATGCCATTCAAATATGCTATACTAGGGAAAGCTGCCTTGGAACAATTAAGACTATTAAAACAAAACTGTGCTTTACCCCATCTTGTGGGGAAGTGAAACAGCTTGCCTCATTAAAGATTCAAATAGTGGCTAGTATTGTCTGCAGGCTGACTAGTTTTTGAGCCTCTCAGTTAGCCAAAATGCAAATTATAATAGTGCCCAAAAGATTCAAATTTGGGCAAAGAATGCTCATCAAGAAAACAGAAATACATACTACATACATACAACATAAATATATTATATATGTGTGTGTGTGTAACATATTTAAAAATAAATATTGCAACACACACCATCACACCATACCCCCTCTCCCGTTAAGCATTCAGTCTGAGCAGAGCAGAAAGCATGCCAGGGCGGGAAGCCTGACTCCATCCCCTCCTCGCTGTTTAAGCTATTTACTTTCTCAGCATGATATGGAAAGCAAATACCGTAGAATTACTTCATACAATTCTGATGAATTTGAAGCAAGAAAACACATGTAAAATGACTGGAATAACTGTATGACACATAACTTGATATTTAATAAATGCTAACATCTTGTTATGAATGTACTTTTGGAAATGGGATGAAAAAAATCCCTAATGTGAAACCCTTCTTAATAATTATTTCACAGAAGCAACTACTTATTCCACAATATGACCTCTGAGACTAATCTAAATAACAGCCCTTTTTTCCTCTTATTAAAATTTTAAACATACACAAAAGTGGAGGAATTGCAACATTCATAGTCAAATTTGACAATCACCAGATTGAGTTTCACCTGTACTTCCTGCCACTTCACCCTCAGATTAATTACTTGGAAACAGATCTCAGAAATATCATCTCACCCGTGAATATTTCAGTATGTCTCTAAAAACTGTGGATTTAACAAAAAAAAATAACACTATTATCTCACTTTTAAAGTAAGTAATAATTCCTTAATATTAAATGTCCCATCAGCATTCAAATTTCCCCAATCTCATACCTATGTTTTTGCTCTAACAATTTATATGGCCCTCATAATGACTTTTTTGTGCAATGTATCAATAATTGTTGGAAAAATCAGGTTGTTCATCCTTTGCAGCTCTCTATAGGCTAATGTTTCTGATGGCATCGCTATGGTGTCTTTTCATGTACTCTTTTGGCTTTATATTCGTTCTGAAAATGTAATAAATCTAGAGTCCTGATCAAATTGAAGGGTAATCTTTGTCATGACTAAATTACAGGTTAGTGTGTACTTCTATCAGGAGGACTCCAGGTGATTTGCTGGTGAGTACACTGTGTGGAAATGCCTGATGGAGATAGCCTAATAGTACCTCAATTAAAAATATTAAATAAATAATGAACACAGAGATAGAAAGACCAAAAAAAAAAAAACTGTAGGGATATATGAGAACTCTATATACCATCATTACAATTTCTCTGTAAAGCTAAGAGTGTTCTAAAAACAAAGTTCATTTTTAAAGTAAAAAAAAAAGGTAAATAAGTAAATAAGGCTTTCTTGTCTCTCTTGTGTTTGAAGCTGCTTGGTGGTTGTTCCTTGAATTTCTTATGGCAATGGAAATATTCCATCATTCACTCTTCATTTATTATCTACAAAAAGAAAACCCTCCTTTCATGTGCTGAGGTCATGCAGAAAGAAATGCTTCATTTCTTCCTTTTATTTGTTTCAAAATACTGAATTGGTTCACTAGTATCCTGTACAAGTGGTTACTGAGGGGTCCATTTATTTTACATATTATAAGTATTATTATAAACCTCTGCATTTTATCATATCTGATGTAGTTCAACAGATCAAAGATGCTATTCCAACTGATGATCAAATTATTCCTTGGCTAGGAAGAATCTGCTCAAGTTAGAGCCAGTCTTTTTTGACATAAACCCAATAGTCCTTATATTGCTTCCTTTATTTCCACCTCAACTCAGATTCCTGCCCTAGTCCTACATTGGGAAATTAACCTTTTCTCCAAGGATCTTAATTTCTTTAGAAGGAAATGGCATTTATTTATTTCTCATACTTTTTTTAAAATTGAGGTAACATTGTGTCCCGTATAGGTTCACACGCCCTCAGATGCATGTCACGACACCACACCCATCACCAAGTCACCTATACTTCTCCACAGTCCATTGAGCACCCTCCACACTTTCTTCTCCACCACCTCTATGAACCCCTCTGATAACTCCACAGAAACATTTGAGTGTTATCAGTTTAGTTTTGTCTGACCCTTCTTTGTTGTTGTTGTTGTTGTTTCCTATAGTCCATACATCCACTCCAGTTCCACTCATACTGTTACAAATGGCATGAGTTTATCTTTTTTATCACCAAATAGTAGTCCATTGTGCATCTAGACCGCATCTTTTTAAACCATTCATGTCTTAGGATACTTCGATTATTTCCACAACTGACTATTATAAACAGTGCTACAATACATGGGAGTGTATATATACCTTGAATAAGTGTTTTTGTATTCTTTGGTTAGATACCTAGGAAAGAAATTTCTGCATCATATGGTAGATATATTTTTAATATATTGAAAAACCTCCATACTGTTTTCCATAAGGGTTATACTAGTCTGCATTCTCAAAAATATATTGGTATTCCTTTTTTCCACATCCTTGCTAGTACTTATTGTTTCTGAGATTTTTTTACATGGCTCATTCTCAAAGATGTGAGGTGTTATCTCACTGTGGTTTGATTTGCATTTGAGGGAAATGACATTTAGATACCACAGTCTGGCAGCAAGGGGGGGGGGGTGCAATTAATCATTGTTTCTATGCCTTTCAGTGGGCAGTGCTAGGAAACACTTATTTTAAATATGAAATATATCACAAGTTCATACTGATATTATAATTCAAGTTCATATTCAAAACTACAAGGTTTTTATTAATACCATTCACCTTTACTGATGTTTGTCTTTATCTTCTCCTCCAATGACCAGGTTTCCAGTTCTCAAGGACATCAACACAGTGATATATCTGCTGTATATCACAATATTAATCTTGGAACCGCAAACTGATTACTATTCCCCAAAACACCTTGATCATAAATAGTTATTTTTATGATTCTTTTGTTCTTAGACTATATAGTCTTGTGCATGCAGTGAAACTACTGTGGCTTAAAATTTTATGAATTTATTTTTCATATGATTACGCTGCCAATTTATTACACAGTTAGGTTATTTGTGTCACTTTACCTCTGACATTTAGGATTGTTTTTTACATGTAACTTCATTTTATAATTATTTAAAATATTTATGCTGCTCAACAATCATATCTACAAAAAAGGGCATTGTTAACTTATCTACTTGTCCCTACCTTCCTTCAAATAGTATTTTATATTTAATAGTTTACCATTGTATTTTTAACATAAGAAAATACACCTGCTACTTAGAAGAGTGGTAGTAGACTATACTTACATTTATCCATCTTCTTTGTTTCTGTAAATAGTTGATGGCATCATATAATTTTCCTCAATTATACTAAAACAACTGCTTATGCTACCTCAAATAATGTAATGACTATTAGACATTACTGTCATGCACATAGATTCAGTAATGTAATCTAATGAAAAAGCAACACTTGAGTTTAAAATAAATGTTTTTAAAGCATATGTTACATCTCATGGGAGGTGATGTTGTTAAAAGAGAACAGTTCTAAAGCCATTTCTCTTAAAAGTTGGTTGTTACTGTTAGAGTCTGGATCTATTATATTCCTTTATATGAAAATCTGCCAAAAACTAGTATATGAATTCTCTCCCCCACTTTAGGCATTTGTAAAAGGAAATATCCATGTATTAAAATCCCGACTTACTTGTAAAGGTTCTAGAATTCATATTAAGTTATTTTTCTTTTTGCCACTCCTTAGTTTGTATATATTTACAAAAGAAATTTATGATGGAAAATTTCAGAGTTAGAAGAACTGAATGAAAATCTTAGCTAAGCTGCTAACTAACTGAATGACTTTTAGGCAAATCACTTTACCCATTAGATCTTTAATTTTCTTATCAGTACTATCAGTAATATAAGTAGAGATAATTCTACCAATGCTAGAATGTTGATATTTGAATGCAACATGCAAACTCCACAGCACTCTGAAAATATAAAGTATAATAAAGAGGGAATTAAATGGCTGGTTTGCTAAAATCCAATCTTAAAGGTTTAATTTGTTTGTTTAAAAACGATAGCAACATCAGACTGTGAATGAGAGCTTTACAATCATCCAAGCTGCAGTCTGGAAACTGACTTTTTGCCTGAACAGAACTCAGTTATAAATATCTATCTTTGGATTTGACATTCAATTCTGAGATGAAACGAACATGCTTCAGAATTTTAATCTGACATACAAGAGCTAAAACTGAAAGTAGATAAAACATTTTGGGGGAAAAAAGGCAACATGTTTTTAATCTCTAGTGACTTTTAATTTCAATAACGATTATTCTATATAGAAACTCCTTCTTCAGATAGAAACTCATTTCTGAAAAATTCTTTTCCAAATCTTTTATATAATCTAAGTTGGAGAGGAACTGTTTCTATACTGTGCTAAAGGAAAATAAAACACTAAAATTAATCATTTTTCTCTAAACCTTTTTTAAAAGGCATAAAGTTAAATCAATTATACTACGTAACATTTCAAATATAATTCAGCAAATGATAAAGCAATAGAAACAAACAGAAGGTTTATAACCCTGCTTTAAGAATCAGCTATGTTCATAAGTTGCCTTTTTTACCCGCTGAAATTACTCATTTTTGCCAATGAACTCCAGGCATGGTTCCATGATGAAGAAATTTGCTTGCTTTTAAACAGAAAACTGAGTTGGGGAGTGCATATACCTAACTTCATATATACTATTTTTGAATACTGTGCATAATTTTGTTAGTTTCAAACTACCGTGTCCATAAGACTTTCCACTTAAGTCCTGTATCCTGCCAATAGTTATATGTCTATGCACCAATCCAGTCATAAATGGCTCACTGTAAGAGAGAGGGCAAAGACTCTTAGTAATGACATTTTCAAGTACTACAAAAGCAGCAAGAATAGGTCAGTGATTCTCCACATATCCATATTTTACAATATCAAGAACTTGCCCCATTTACATATCTTGCCTTACTTGCTTTGCAGAAGCCTTTTAAAGTGAATCTCAGACTTAATACACACTTCAGCATACATCTCTGAAAAGGATGGACATTTTTTTACACAAACACCGTATCATTTCCACCATAACAAAATTGACAACATTTATTTGATCTCATCTGTTCCCAGCTCATAAGGAAAATTTCTTCACTGGTCCAAAATAGAGTCGGTATGTTCAATTTAGGACCCCAACAAAGTCTACACATTCATTTGGTTGTTACAGCTCCAAAATTCTATTTTAGTCCACTTTCCCTCTGCCACTGACATGGGTTTCTGTTGTTGGAGAAAACTTCCCTGTTCTTTTAAACATCTAAGTCTAACAAATTACCTAATTTAACTTCAAAATACCAGCAGGAGATAATGTGGCAGGCACAGGTAACTATCTACAAAAATTTGAGCTTTGTCCTACATGGTATAGTTATTCCTGGGAAGCAGCTGCCAACAGAGGCCTTTCCAAACGGTGATTATCTGAGCCAGATGGATCAAGCCTGTTCCAAAGTATTTCCCAGTACTTTAAACCAAGTTTCCCTTGGCCTACACTAGAGACTGGACCCACTGACAAAAGTGCCCAGCAACTTCCCCTCACTAAAGGATCGTTCACTGCGTGGAGATTTGTTAGACACATGAACAAATTTCATTCCCACAATGAAATGCCTAAGTTCCTTCTCTGGGCTGGATGTTGTACCACATCTATTATACCACCTATGTACTAGAATTACAGATCTATGTTCAACTCACTGCATGGTAGGTCCCAACAGGACAGAAACTGCCCTATTCAATTTTGAATCTCCAGGGCTTACCACAGTGCCTAGCATGTAACAGTTTGTTAAATACAGAGATGAAATCAATTGATTACATATCATATATTCAGAATATGTTTAGGAGGAAAGTGAATCTTTACTTTAGAGGAAGCCCTCCCTCTAGTACTTCTACAACAAAATCACAGTGCTACAGAGGAACAAAGGCATGGTGAGTGGTGATTCACAAAATTAAAGCCTACAAAGTAAACAAAGGGAAAAGGTGTTGAAGCGAAAATGTATGCTTTCAAGTAAGACATTTCTCTGAAATACTCCAACATAAGACAAACCACATTGTAGTTCATAAAAGGTCACAGATCCATCACTTTGTCTCTGCACAGGAACATCTTTGGCAGACTAGCAGGTAAGCCATTTTTAGCATTAGAGTTGAGATAACAAAATTTAAATCAATATTTAACAACCTTCATTGTTTCGGATGGCAACCCAAAATCCCTTACACTTCAGCTTAAGCACATTTTTCTTATTCCATTATGAGGGGTGAGCAGCTGGCTGCCATGCTAAGCATATCTCTTTATATACTCCAAGACCCTCCAAATGTGCATTGCTTATTCCAATCTTTAAAATATGCAACTATCTTCACACCCTTCCTTATGCATCCTGTTGGAATGTTCCTTTATGTAATGCATCATTTTAAATCATGCATTTTTTGCTACATTTTTTAGCTTCACCTCTCCCCAAACCCTATCTGTTAATATCTCTATATTAATTCCTTCCCCCTCTCAAATGGGCATTTTGCTTTCTACATGTTAACAGGTTTATTTTAGCTCATAATGTACCTTACTTTTCATTCCTTGTTTTGAAGTGTCCAATGATAAAATTAAATCAGTCCCAATCAGAATCATGAAACCAACCTTAAAACAGTCTCCATATGTCTTAGGAAGATTTGTCTTCCTGAAGATGTGTTGATGAATTTTTAGCACAAATTAAACCTCACAAAATTGTTCCTCAAGTATTTCTACAAGTATTCTATCATGTGCTCTGCTACATGTCACCTCTGATACTTTAAATTGGGAGAGCCATTTTGAAGCTGAATGATACTGATTCAAATAGCCCTGCTTAAACCTTTCAAATCTGGGAGATTCTTCTGGCTCTAGGGAAAGAGTACAAAAAACAGGTTCTCCACAGTATAATGCTATTTGTCAGAGGGCTTGTTATTCTGTTTTCACTTATTGCTACCCAAAAGATTTCACAGATAAACCTATTGGCAAAATAGAGCTAAAACAAAAAATGCCTTAATTTTGCTGTAGGCACTAACAATAAATAATACCACCACAATAGCTAACCTTTATAACACACTGACTATGTGCTGATGCTGTTACAAACACTTTACTTGAATTAATTCATTCAATTTTTTAAATATGTTTGTGAGGGTGAATTTTTTATCATCACCATGTTACAGATGAAAAAACTGAGGCCTAAAGCCTGCCCAAAGTCATGCATGGTATGACTAGGACTTAAATCCAAGGCATCAGTCTACAGAGCCTGTATTATTAATTGTGACCTTGTTACAAGTAGTTCAGAAGGTTGAAGTATTGTGGACTTAGTATGCATACACATTTTCAAAGTAATGCTTCATCTTACTTAACAAAAACTAGAAAAAGTAATAAATATGGTTTCAAGGGAGCTCTACTTCCCCTCCCCCCAATGCAAGTGATAAAGTGAGCATGTATAGTCTGACTTATATTTGAAGAAAGATCTTTCTAAATCAAAAAATATATATCCTTAAGATATACATAAGCTGTTTTTTAAATTATTTTAAGTTTCAAATGTTTAGACAAATGGTTTGTTCTAAAGAATGAAACATTTCAGAGGTAGCAGCAGATTGATAAACTGGGAATGGTAATTTGTATGTTATCATCTTTGGACCATGACTTATATACATTAAAAACACAAGTGGAGAGGCCCTCCGTGGTGGCGCAGCAGGTTAAAGCACTGCACTGAGAAGCTAAAGCCACTTCCACGAGTTCGATCCCTGCCTGCCCCGGAGGTGACCACATGGCGTGGCAGACCTCTCCTGACCCGCCCGCTGCTCCCCTCAGCAGTGTACTTCGTCCATCTGCCTGTTCTGCTCCCCACTCTGTCTCTGGTGAAGCCTTTCACCGCCCCTGAGCCTCTGGCCTGTACCCCAGTTCTGTATGTACAAATAAATAAATCTTTAAAAAAAAAAAACACAAATGGAGAAAACAATGCATCAGTAAATATCATTTTTAGTATTTACTGAGTGCAAAGTGCTGGGCTAGATAAAAGAATGAGACAGACCTGAGATAAAGAGAGATAGCCCCAATCCTAAAAAAAATGAACAAATTATCTGATAAAAATTAAATATTTATGGCAGTTGGACTTCTTCAGTTAAAAGAATAGGGTGTCATTCAGGTTATACCACAAATAGGTGTCCATTATAAAGCCTGTGTAGAATATAAATGGTATATGTTTCTGTCATAAAATCAGACTGTACAGAGACCCAAGAACCACTCAGCTCACACTTGAGACACAGATATTAATTCAAGACAAGGTCATTTGGGATTCAACAAAATTCTACAACTCAGTTACCTACGTGAATCTGTTTATCCCTGCTGAGCTTATCACCATCTCTGCTGCTTCCTGTCATGGATCTCTATTTCTGTTCCCCACTCTTTTTTTTTTTTAAAGACACATACAGAACTGAGGTAGAGGAGGTGAAAGGATTCACCAGACACAGAACAGGGAGATGTACTGAAGTACACTGCTGAGGGGCGCAGCAGGAGGGTCTGCCATCCAATGTGGGCCACCTCCCTACCCAAGGATTGAACTTGTGCTGCAGTGGCTGCGGATAGTTTTATAGTATTTTGTCCTAACCCACTGTGCCACCAGGAGAACCCTCTGTTTTCCACTCTTACTTCTCTCTATTATATTCCAGTTAAAGAGTTTGGAGATAATTTTTTTAAGATTTATTTTTTCATGCATATAAGAACTGGGGTACTGGGCAGAGATACAGTGGGGAGCGATTCACCAGAGACAGAGTGGGGAGCAGAACAGGTAGATCCACTGAAATACAGTGCTGAGGGGAGCAGCAGGCAAGACAGGAGAGGTAACCTCTCTGGTCAGGGATCAAACTTGTGCTATAGTGGCTGTGGACAGCTTCATAGTGATGCCCCAATTCTGTATGCATAAGTAAATAAAAATCTAAAAAAAAAATTATTAAAAAAAATAAAACTCGGCCCTTCCTGGTGGCTCAGCAGGTTAAAGCACAACACTAAGAAGCGAAAGCCACTTCCCCATGAGTTCGATTCTTGCCTGCCCCGGAGGTGACCACATGGTGTGGCAGACCTCTCCTGACCCGCCCGCTGCTCCCCTCAGCAGTGTACTTCGTAGATCTGCCTGTTCTGCTCCCCACTCTGTCTCTGGTGAAACCTCTCACCGTCCGCATCTCTGGCCTGTACCCCAGTTCTGTATGAATAAATAAATAAATCTTTAAAAAAAATAATAAAAAAAAAACTCTAAAATAGCATACCTCTCAATGAAAACAAATAGGATACTACATGCTTGGTAACTGATCCCTTTTCCTATGCGTAAGCCTGAACTTAAGACATTTTCTGAATAGGAGGAAGTGGGGAACAGGTAGGTTATTTGGTAAGTGGAGTAGAAAGCTAGGATCCATCTTCAGAATTTTTCCACACCAAACTTTCCAGATAAGGTTGTTTAATAGCTATTAACCTTTCAATAATGTAAGCTGACATTTTATGTAATTGCATTTTTTGAATCCCAATTACCATGTTTTGCTGATGTTTTATAACAACATCTTACCAAAGGTTGGATGCAGTTGTAAAAGGTCCTTGGATACTAACTCAGAACAACCCCATGAGGTAAGTATGATTATCATCTCCATTTTTCCCAGGAGTCACAAGTGATGGCGAGGCCAAGGTCACACACATGCACAACCATGAAGGTAGATGATAAAATCTGAATGAAAAGGTATGTAACCTCTGGTGAGAAGAAGATGAAGCAAGTAGTGCTGGCTTAAAAAAAAAACACTAAGGCAAATATGTTAAGATTTAATAAAACTGGTGGCAGGTGCATGGTGTAAACTAGTTTGTATACTTGTCTCTACATTTAAAGTGTCTCATAATAAAAATATAAAAACAAATGAAATGTGGCATAACAGAGAACATTCCAAAAATAAATAACAAAAGAAGCAATTTACATATATTTCATCAAAGTCCTTTTTTGAGAAACACATTGCTTTACAAGAGCATCTGTTGCTTTGAGTCTAGGTCCTTTACTTTGATGAGTCCTGCCTCCTTTCAGAGAGTTAAAAGAATAAATTGTTTCTGCTACAGCAATAACATTCAGTTTTGCATAACACAACAAAGTAACAGGAGCCCCAAAACACTTATTATGAGTAACAGGAAAATAAAATAAGTGAGAAAATATAAGCAATATGTTTGTCCTTGCCTGGTAAAATATGCCACAGTATAGGTAGCAGCAGGTGATACATGAAAATGAAATAATATCATCTTTTGAAAAAATTATATATATTTATTTTACATCATTGTTCTTTTGTACAATATTTGCTTTCTTTACTCAAATGTAGTCCCATAGAATTTCCACCATCAATTCATGCATGCACCATTACCATAGTCCCTTGGGCTTTTCCTACCTATGTTTTGATCCTTCAACCTCACTCTCCCCTGCAAAGTGTTTCTGATTTATTCTTGTTTCTCTTTTTATTATTACTATTTTTCCTTGGCCCCTTGACTTAGTTCCTCCATACTCCTTATTCCTATAAGTGAAACCATCCTATATTTTTCTTTTTCCTTCTAACTTATTTCACTGAGCATAATCGCTTCTAGTTCCATCCGTGATGCTGAGAACGACATTAATTTATTTTTTTGATTTCTGAACAGTACTGCATTGTGTATCTATACCACATCTTCTTCATCCAGTCATCTATTTTGAGGTATCTGGGTTGTTTCCAAATCTCACCTATTATAAATAGTGCTGCAATAAACATGGGGGTGCAGGTATCCTTTTAAATTAATATTTTGTGTCCTTTGGATAGATCCGTAAGAGTTTGCTTTCACCTTTTACAGACCACTGGCAGTTTCTTGTCTATGAAGAATGGAAAATATTTAGGGTTGATGATTTTGAATCGTGTTGATAACTATCAAGTTATGATTAACGCCTTTGAACTATTGACATAGGCCACACAACTAATGCTGTCTATGACATGGTCTGGGCATTGGGAAGACTCCCAAGAAGACGCGGGATTTTCTAAACCTCCAAAGATGAAACCAGAGGAGTTTCCACAGCAACGCACTGCTGAAACTTCCTCATTTGTTCTTGGTTAATAATAGTCAAAAATTGGCTATATGATTGGCCTGCCTAAATTAACTTGGATTAAGATATTAATTGGCGTAATACATAACAGAAATTAACACTGCAAAAGGCTACGAAAAATAGGTTATGGCTCTGAGACAATGGGAAACAAAATTGTGTTAAGCTAACTGCGGCAGGTGACAGGAATCTCACCTGGGAGGTGTATTTGCGGCATAAATAGGTTTTCTGGTGTGCTCTAAAGGTCAGCAGGGTATGTTGAGCTTAGATACCCTTAGCTTAGACCAGACTAAGATGGACAATGATTATAGGAGTTAGATAAGAATGATAAGTTGTAAAAGTAGAACTTCAAAGAAGACAATATATTAGTGACATTCTTAGGAACTAATGATTTTAGAACAACAGTATGTAGGGTCAGGAATCTACATGAGGGAGTTAGTAAGGTGATTAAACATTACCAAATGTCCCAGGTGATTGATCATGCTGGGAAACTAGGTGCATTTAGAAGCTTTGATTGTTTCTTATGTCTTTCTTAAGATGATCAAATAAGTTTCTTTCCAGTATGAGGCCACAGGGGTCTCCAAGTGACTATGAAAAATATGTAATGATTATTTTTACTTTGCTTCAATGCTTTTGTTGATATAATCTCACTGCCTGCTTCAACATATAAGTAAAGACCCGCTGAGATGCTCAGTAGGAGATACTTGCACTAGCTAAAGTGTCAGTGTCTGCCTCAATTGCTCATTTCGGCGACACTGTCGCATCCTTCGGAAAAATACCCCGGACCAGCCATTTGTCAGAGCGGGACTTGACATCTGGCGTGGTCTCCAACAAACTATCGAAAGGTAAAATCAAGGACAAAAAGTCACTTTCTACCCAGATATAAATTCACAAGCTATCTAATCCATCAATTAAATTCCAGGATGAACAGTGTTTTAGCTACAACGTGAGCGATTCACAAGTAGGGAAGAACAGATTAAGAGGTGTGACACACAAGAAATCCCCTTTCATGACAAGAACCTGAGATTTCAGAAAACTCTATTTTCTGTCTTCGCATTTCTTGCTGATGAGGTATCTCCATTCCCTTTATAGTTTATTCATATTTGTATGTCTTCCTGTGTACATGCAAACACAGTAACAGTGCACTTAATCAGAGTTACTAAAGTGATTATCTAAACTTATGCAACAAAGCCAACATAGGAAATACAGATGGCCCAAGAACAACCAAAATACAGAGCACAGAGTTCAATCTATTTGTCTTCCTGAATACAAAAGCTAAAAATAGTTAATCACATATTACCCAGACTGTTACAGATAGAAGGTGTTTTAAAAGGTGTAGATTTTACATCTAGAGTGCTTAGTAGAGGAAGATATGGTGGGAAGTACATCTTACAACTTTTGAAAAACCTAATATTCAAGAATTATCACATGGTCAAAGAAGATGTCATATCTGAATAATTCAGATATGAATGCTCCAATAAATTTATGATGATTCCTAGTTATGGCCTTGAATTTCAAAGAAGAAACCTATGACATTTATCAGTATACATTTATTAAGAAGCATATTGAAATGAATATTAGACTTCTCATTCTAAAATTCACCTGAAGTAACAAATATGTAATAATGTTATGGGGGAAAAATGAGATTTGTCTCATCAATATACTTTAGCACAGTATAACTAAAAGAGTGAAATAGTGTCATAAGAGCAGAAAGCAAGCCTAGTGGAATAGAAATGTCTCTAAACACTTGGTAGGAAATGGAATGAACTTTGACAAAGGGAACATCAGAAATCAATAACTAACTACTTGGTAAATGCTACTGACATACTTGGTCAATTATTAATAATACTAGCTATTTAGAAGGATTTACATTCTTACCTCAAATTATATATTAAATTTCAGATGGAAAGAGTTTTTTTTAAAAAAATTTAATTTATTTAATGAAGGGAAGCACTCAGAAAAATGACTAAAAACAGGATTTTTCCCCAAAGTGTAGATGCTTTGATTTTTATAATCATAAAAGCAAAATCAAGAAAATACAAAAATCTTAAAATACATGAAAAATAAGAAAGCTTGTTGATTTTCCTTATCTTCCAGGGAAAGTTTTCTTATATTTTGGAGTATATATAGGAGCTTTATTTATTATTATACAAAGATCATTGTTCTTTTGTAATTTAAAGTTTTCACTTTCTATATTAAACATATTTTCCATGTCATTAGATGCTGCTATACATTATCACCATCATTATATCTAGTGGCTGCTAGATATTAGTCCCCTAAGAGGAAATTTTGGAATAAAAACAAAAAACTCTCAATTATCTGGATCCAAAACTTATTTTGGAAGTCTTTTTTTTCTTTTAGTTTCTATAGTTTCAAAATAAATGAGCGGGTCACTGATTCAGTAGAGTCACTCATATATAAAAAGTACTGAAAAGTAAAGCAAATTATATATTTCCAATTACCATCTCTATGCATTTATTTTAATTTATTTGAAAACTGGTGATATCAGATTTTTTAAACATTAGTCATTGTCATTTCTTCTTTTATAAGTTACCACATCATTTTCTTTGTTCAAGGTCCTATTTAGGATATTTTTCTCATTTAAGAGATACATCCTATAATTACAAAGTTCATACTTTAAGTTTATGTTATAAATAATCTTCCCTACCTAGAATTTGTTAATGTTTTTGCTGGTGGAAGGCTTCAAACTAATCATAATTTTCAATGTTTATCCTATGTGTCTACATTTACTGCCATTCACACAAAGGTCATCACTACCCCTATGAACAATTTCACATGCTCATTTGCTTTTATAAAGGCCATTTAAATCTTTAGTCTATTTGAAGTTTATTTTTGTATGAGTCATGAGAAGGAATATTTCTCCCAAAGTTTGTATATCTGTGCCAGTCAGTTAAATACCTTGAACGGACAAATTCTTGTATCTGCATGGGTCTCTTACTGGGTTTATCATTCCACCACCAATTAATTATAAATTTATCACTTGATGTCTTCAACCTTTTAAATCAATAATAGCATAAAAGCAAACGGCAACAAATTTTTTAAAATTGCCACAAATATGAGAGGTAATGATAGCATTAATATGATGAGTCAAACAAGGCAGCAAAAATGCCAAAACCACAGTGGAGAATATGGAAGATGGGCAAAGAACACAAGGAGAATTTGTGTAAAAAAAAAGAGAAATAAATGACTAATGCATACATGACAAAATGATTAATCTCTCTCTAGTAATCACATAAATATAAGATCAAGAAATGAGAAAACACCTATCAAGAAGCTCAATTAGCAAAGATTGCTTCTTCAAACAATAGTTTTTTAAGTCTCCCAATTCAAAAAGAATCAGAGGAAATACATAATACTTTATGTTCTAGTAGGTATATATAAATAGACAGAATCATATTTTAAAATAATTTGCCAATATCTAACAAGAGTCATAAAACAGTGTATATTCTTTTATTCAGCAGTTTTCTTCAGTCTCTAGCCTAAAAAATAATCTAAAATATAGTAAAAGATTTATGTACAAAGACATTCTCCCTAATTTTATCTATTCAATATAGAAACTAGGTATAAATCCAACAAAATAATGAATGTATAAATCATAACTACAGTATTGAATTCTCTAGCTATTTAAAATTATTTCCATGTGACATTTGAGAAATCTTAAGATATACTGTTAGGCAAAAAGGAAGATGTACAACCTATATACTATTAAGGAAAAGCAAACCTCTCCCACTTCATCGACTTCTCTTAGTGGCATATTTCAGTAAACTTGCCTTTTCTGTTCTCAAAAAAAAAAATATATATATATATATGTTAAAAAAGGGTATAGACAGTTGTATGTTAATCAGTAAAAATATATGTAAACAAACATGAAGGTAAACATTCATGATAATTATCTCTGAGAACTGAGAAAATGAGGTGATTACTTTCTTCACTCATTTCCTAATTCCAAAATATTTAACAAAATACCTATTGTTTTTATTGTGCTGTATAGGAATATAAATGAGAACTACTGGTGTTTTTAAGTTAGAAAAACTATGAAAAAAAACATATTGTGATCTGTATGAAAAAAAGGAAAGAGGGAGAAAATGAAGACTTACATAAAGGAAGGAGGTGCTAGAAAGATCCTGAAGGAATGGGTCATCAAGAGAACTTGCCTATGAGGGACATCTTTCTTTAGACACATGAGTGAAGGAAATTGGTGGATAAAAGCAAATGCAGAAAGATGTATTTCTAGGTAATGGGGATGGGTCATTGTAGAACTGATAAAGTATTCACTTATACATCTTAGATTAGGCATCAATCAAGTTCAGTTCATAAAATGAGTCAAACTCATAAATATAACTGATTGGTTAAATAACTTGAGGACAATGAGGATTATGAGTTGGAGATGGAGGGGAAGCTAATTGAAAATAGTGAAAAGAACTGTCCTGAAATATCTATTTTTCTAAATACATACTGAGAATATTAAATAATGTAGTTCTTGGGACCAAAAGTTGCTATGGTTTTGTCTAGCAGAGGGAAAAAATGCTATTAAAATATCTATGTAATACCTTGATTGACTGCTTGATTAATTGCTCCAGATTTTTTTTAATGATTTATTTATTTATTTGTACAGAACTGGGGTACAGGCCAGAGATGCGGGGGGTGAGAGGATTCACCAGAGACAGAGTGGGGTACAGAACAGGCAGATCAAAGAAGCACACTGCTGAGGGGACCAGCGGGCGGGCCAGGAGAGGTCTGCCTCTCCATGTGGCTCTCCTCCAGGGGTAGGCGGGATGGAACTCATGCAGAAGTGGTTTAAGCTTCTTTGTGCTGTGCTTCAACCCACTGCACCACAAGGAGGGCCAGCTCCAGATATTTTTATTCATTTAACACCATTCAAGCTTTCAATCACCTCACTAACACCTTTCACATTTGCAAATACAGTGGACAATGCACAGTTCTCGTGTCACCTGATGTTTTATCAATATATGAAACATTTAGGAAACCCTTATTCCTGAAAATCATAATTCATTTGCTTCTAGGACACTGCTCTCCTTGGTACTTCTCCTCCTGGTTAACCTTTTATGTGTCCCTTTGCTAAAACCCCTTCATTATCTGATTATAAAATGTTAAAGGCGCAGTCTTTGTGCCTCTTTCTTATATTCACTCATTGAGAAGGGATCTCATCCAGTCACTTGACTTTAAATATATTCTGTAAACTGGCAACTTACATCCATAGTATATTACACACCCATATTTATGGGTGTAGATAGAAAGACATATATAGATACATATTGGCAGACTTAGTCTTTCATCTTCAAATTCATAAAACTGCCTACTCTACTAAAATGTGTGTCAAATTGTCCACAAGCAAACCCCAAACTACTCTTCATCTACAAATGACCCACTCAATCAAATAGAAATGCACTTCATCTGGTTATTTTGGCTTAAAGCCTATGATTCACCATTATTAGGTCTCATTCTTGTCCTCTTGTATTAGAGCTACAAATCCTATTTACTCTATTTTCACACATCAGGATCTGATCACTTCTCACCACTTTCATTCTAATACAAGTCACAATGATCTCTCACCTGAAATAACTTGATCCCCCATTGAGTCTTCTTCCTCCGCTATCACCCTCTCACACACATATACAGAGTAACCAGAGTGACTCTTTAAAAAGTTTAAGACAGGCCATATCACTCTTCTGCTCATAACTCTCTAATGATGCCCCATTTCACTCAGTGTACAAGTCAACGTCTCATGAAAGCCTTCTAAAGTCCAAGTGGACTGGCTCTCTGATCT
This sequence comes from Condylura cristata, assembly GCF_000260355.1. Classification (NCBI taxonomy): domain Eukaryota; kingdom Metazoa; phylum Chordata; class Mammalia; order Eulipotyphla; family Talpidae; genus Condylura; species Condylura cristata. Next base: position 39,478,667 of record NW_004567103.1, on the reverse strand, counting down.
GGTCTTCCATGTGTTGACCCTTCAACATGCCAAACATCTGTTTTTCAGCTTCAAGTATTTGCACTTGCCCTCCTTTTGTTTTGAAACCTGCTACCCCAAAGTACTCAGGAGTTCTTCCACATTCCTTCTAAATAGAAAGACTTCTTTCTCATGGTTAACCTATATAAAAATTAGCAATCTGTTTCTTTATTCTGCATTATTTATTAATGGTAAGTAATACAAACCAATAGGAGCTATATATTTTTTTATTATTTTTTTTAGTTTTTTTTTTATTAAAAAGTTTATTTTTACATCATTTTTCACATTTTTTTTTCATCTCAATTGTAATCCCCACGGGTTTCCCATCACCAAATCACCCCTGTGCCACCACCATAGTCCCGTGCATTTCCCTCCCT
>NW_004567103.1:39428940-39478172 GCF_000260355.1 Condylura cristata | reverse complement strand
TATTTTCTCGCCTGGTCCATTATACTCCTGCTATGAGTGAAACCATCCGGTATTTTTCTTTCTCTTTCTGGCTTATCTCACTAAGCATGATCTTTTCCAGAGGAGCTATATATTTTTAAAGAAAGTTACTGGCATGCTCACTGAAGGATTCTCAATATGGAGAATTTAAGATGGAGAAAGGCAGAAAATAAATTGATCTCCCTCTAGCTTTGATTTCTATAGGGAGAAAACTTCTACATTATGTAGAACCTTCCTCCAAAAGAAGTTCAATGTTTGTCCTACTTACATTTTCCAAATGCTTTTTTTATCTAACTAGTAAGGCTCAAAAAGTGACCAAGTAAAATAGCTGGTTAATAAATCCTCAAAGTTTTTAAATATGAAATTTCAAAAATATTAATGGTATCTAACCAAATAGAGTATATTATGCCTTAATTGTCATTTTCTTATTTCATCACAATTTTTACAAAACATGCACCAATGGAGTGGCTGTAATTTTTGGAAGATTTTTTTTCCCTTTTACTTCATTAGCCTCAAGCCCCTAAAAGTACATTTTCCAGATTTTATTGATGAAATATGAACATATGACTTCTCCCAGATGGTGCTTTCCAATCTTTTCAACACAAAAATGAAGGTTTCACTGTGAAGAACAGTGGGTGTGTTCACTCTATTGAAAGCAGAAGGAAAGCTCTCAATTTCAAAGATGCCAATCAATTACCCACCTTTTAATTCAGTCTTCTATTACAATACTACTCTGTAATACTTTAAATACTATTCTGTACACAGTTTCTTAGTCAATTATAATCAATAAAAGCTAATAATAAAAAGTAGGTGACAAAGGCTTATCTATGATATGGCAAAATAAAGAGTTGTTCCTTGAATTTATGACATATTGTTTGCCAGTTCCCATCTGAAACTATAAACTCTGCCAATGTGTATGAAAGAAAATTTTCTCATCTTTTTTACATAATCCTTTCAATACACATTTTTTCATAGAAAGCAGAATAAGTTCATTAAATTCCTTCTCTTAAACTACATACAAATAATAAAAAAGTAGCCAATATTAAAATTATAAGTCTCACCCCAGATTTAATGTGATCTTAATCACCCATCTCCAAGACAATGATCAAGGTAACACATATCAAAAACAGAAAATTCAGAAGCCATCTACAAAGCAGTGGAAAGAAAAGAGAAAGCAAACAAAACTGTACATGTGTAGGCATTACGCTGTTGCTGTGTATGTGTGTGTGTGTGTGTGTGAATTTAAATGTGACCATATGTATATATTTACATCTGCATCAGAATGTGGGCACACCAACCTGAGCAAGTTTGTGTGTGCATGTCGATTTGAGCAAAACAGGTGTACACGTACGTCCATATGAGCTACAGAAAGTTGATATGAATGTGTGAGTGTGTGTATCAGCCTGAGCAAGAATGTGCATGTTTGTGCTTAAGCCAGCTAATTGTAGGCAGAAGGGAGAGGACTGACTGTAAAAGTGTGGGATGACTATGTGTGTGTGCATGTACATTTTACATAGAAAGAGCTGAATAATTTTCAATTATCTCTATATTCCATGACAAGAACATTTTCTAAAAACTCACAAAAGCACTGTTTTATTGACATTTACCTTTCCTACATATGGGTAGTTACCTCTATATATTTAAATTAAACTCATTTGAAAAAATCCTAAATAATTTAGAAGACATAAAGCATTTAGTCTATTTAAAATCATTGCCTTGGCCCTCCCTGGTGGCGCAGCGGGTTGAAGCACAGCACTAAGAAGCTAAAGCCACTTCCGCATGAGTTCGATCCCCGCCTGCCCCGGAGGAGATCCACATGGCGTGGCAGACCTCTCCTGACCCGCCCGCTGCTCCCCTCAGCAGTGTACTTCGTCGATCTGCCTGTTCTGTTCTCCACTCTGTCCCTGGTGAATCCTCTCAACCTGCACATCTCTGGCCTGTACCCCAATTCTGTATGAATAAATAAATAAATCTTTAAAAAAAAAAATCATTGCCTTATTTGTTAATTGAATGTAATTTTTTCTTTCAGTTTAAAATAAACTGACATGATGAACTTAATTTTTTCTTCATTAAATGAGTATTTAAATCAGCATTACAATTGACTTACATCTCTTGATTAAACATCACTTTATTTTCAATTAGGATTTAACAGATAAATAATTTCTGAACAATCATGATTAAAGCCCTTGCTAGTGGATTAGTGTTATACATAAACACAAAATATGCCCTTGCCAAAACATTTCAATCTTTAAAACTAAGTACGATGCAGTATTAACAGTGTGCTGATAATATCTGTATCTTGATTTTGACAACACACATCAGTTCAGTTCACTCTACCTTGGTCTTCAGAGCTTCTGGGAGAAGATATACCACATGTGGGTCAGTGGAAAAGACAGAAGTATTCTCATTTCAATGCTGAACCTAATGGTTATTAGATTATTACTGCAAGATAAGCCTAGAAGAATGCCAAATTCATCCAGGGGAGCTGCTTGTCCCCAAAATTCTATTCCCAAAGACTCTTCTTCATTAAATAGAAACAGCAAAGACAGGCTCTCATTTTTAGAACTGAGCTAATATTTCAGTGTGGTTTTTTTAGGACATTTTCTAGATACATGTACATAAATATATGCACATTTATATATACAAAACACATAAAAATGTGTGGTACAATCTAATGTCACCTTTTCTTATTGTTCTAAGTCAAATCAGTCTAGCTCTGAGATTCTGCTTGCCAACAGTAGTTAGTTATTTCACACTCCTTCCTGCACTGATCCTACAAGAGAACTGAAAAATTCAGCAAACGTGAAGATGAGATGTGACTTTCTGTCTGTTGTGATCCCTGTTTAGAGGCTGGTGTCCAAACCTCAAGGACAAGTCAGTGGTAGGTCCTGGAGGCAACAAGTGCCTAGAAGATAATGCTCTCCTTCCTGGCACCACCTTCACCTCCAATAAATCACCTACAGTTTCTATCACCTCTCTTATAAACCCCCCCCCCCCGAAAATGGCATGGCCCCTACAATTCTCCTCCCCACTGCATAGCCCATTTCTTTAGGTGGGAATCTTTCCCTTCTGCCAAGTCTTGAAATCTCATCCCCTATTGGGCAAAGCAATTTAATGCTTCCCTAGAAGGTAAAATCCAAAAGTTCTTTAGTTTTCCTTTTTGAAAAGCATGTGGAATGCAAGATACTAAGATGCTTTAAAAAATATTGGCTTCCATGGAAAAATATGGTGGTTACAAATGGGAGATGGGCAGACAGGGAGTAATCTGATAGCATATGGGCAGTAGAATTTTGGTGGTAGGTGAGTGGATTGTGCACACGTGTGCAGTGTGAAGCTGTGCTCCTGAAATTAACATAGTCTTTTAAAAGAGTAGTAAATCATAAAATCTGATTTAAAAAAATAATAATCTTGGCATTTACTTCCTTGGAGGAATGGGTAGTAGGTGATGTTTGTTAATAGCAGTCAAAAATGCTGAGATTCTATAAATGCACTATTTTGCCAGTGCTTACTGATGTTCTGGACATTCTGTGGTTTATGAATTGTTTTTTTTTAAGATTTATTTATCCATGCATACAGAACTGGAGTACAGGCCAGAGGCTCAGGGGCGGTGAGAGGCTTCACCAGAGAGAGAGCGGGGAACAGAACAGGCAGATCGATGAAGTACACCGCTGAGGGGAGCAGCGGGTGGGCCAGGAGAGGTCTGCCACCCACGCCATGTGGTCACCTCGGGGACAGGCGGGAAGCGAACTCATGCGGAAGTGGCCCTAGGTTCTCAGTGCTGTGCTTTAACCTGCTGCACCACCAGGGAGGGCCTATGAATTGTATTTTTTACAGATTAACAATTAGAGATAGTTTTATGAATTTCTCTGGAAAAAGATGACTGGAGGCTGAAAAAAATGTACTGACCATATATTTTTTTAATGTAACTAGCATACTTTATATACATATATATATGATGCATGCATATATATGTGATAGATACATAGACATGTGTGTATGTCACTGAAAAGTTTCCATTGATATATTTTTCTGAACTTAAGAAATGTTTTCATAAGTCTTATATTCTCCTATGATAATTATTTTAATATATTCTTTTCCATTTATGGCGTAACTTTATTTTTAATGAGAACTAACATACAAGGGATTTCATCAAGAATATCAAGTATATTTGCAAAAGGTTATACACAGTATTCCTATAACTTTTAACCTCTTCTAGTTGTGACTAGTCTTTTCTCTCATTCTTAAACTTGTGTTTTTTATTCCTCTCTATTCCATTCATTTGTTTATTTCATCATTTGATAAGTTATCATAGATTAATCAATTCTATTATTTTTCCATCTTCTAACTTTAAATTCTATTTTACTAGTACTATTAATATATTCTTACATGACTAGGTTCAGTTCATTATCATTACATTGTTTCAGGATTTTCTTTCTCCCAAATAGTAGAATTCAATGTTTTACATAATTATTTTATTTTCAAATTTTATTTTTTAACAATATAGTATTTTATGGTTATAAATTTTCTACAAATAAATTTTTTGGCTACAAAGCATAATTTTGATATGCAATCTTCTTTAATAGCTTTCATGAAATTCTGTAATTGTATTTTTATTTCCCCTTTGTCTTCAATTGGGAGGCCAGTTCAATGTCAATATTCTAAGTATGGAAAGGATTTAGACTGTCTTTCATAAACATTCTATGAAAGACACTGAAACCCTAAAGATATTAACTATTGCTACATCTCAATTTATCATTCCATGCCTATTTTTTATATTATTACCCTAAAAATAACTGCAAAATTTCCTCCATGTGCTCTCCAGTCTAACCTTTTAAATTAGTAACTTCCCAATACAACTTTTCATAACATTTTCTACAAAACTTCTTTTTCACCTCAAAGGACTTATTGAAAGCAAGTCTGCTGATCTTCAAGGAAGTCCTTGCATGGTGTTCTAAAGGCAAAGGATAAAAACTCCTGCTTACCAGAGCATTGCTTATTCTCTTTTTACTACTCCCTCCTCTCTTTGCACCTATTTCCAGAGGCTTTAAAATAATTATCATAAGATGAGTATTTGAGGAACAATTAAAAAGATCCTCATGATCAAAATTCCTTATAGCCGTTTAATATTAAAAAATCTCTCTGTTAATTCCTTAAAATTTCTTTATACATTGTTGGGTCTCCTCAACAAAAGAATAGGGAATTCAGGTAGTTGGGAAAATGATAGTGGCTGCTAAAAGTAAGTGAAGTCTCTGACACAGAATTCAGTTATTTTCACTTTTTATACCCCTTTGGTTTGAAAACCACACATTAAACTAAAAAAATACTCTTACTAAATGACTTCTACTTTTTGTGAGACTTTACAGTCTCTTATACAATTCTTCAGACCACTGACAGAGCAAACTAAGAAGCAATTTTAAGATGTCATTCCTCATCAAGACACTTTACTAAGATGTACTTTACCCAAGACAGACTAAATGACAACCTGCTTCCTGAATGGGTATATGTCAGATAAAATAGCATTCCAAGTTCAGCTTTGACTACAGTTCTGGCAGAATATGATTAATGATATATTCCAAACAGAAGTTCCCAGGGAAAACATCTTCTCATAATTCTTATTATTCTAATAAATTGGTATTGTTCATAATTTATTAATTTGAACAAGTGACAAAATAAACTGCCAAAAAGTAAAATGCCTCTAACATATCTAAAGAGACAGAGATGAGATAACTCAGTAGTGATAGCACATGCCTAAATTCACTATGTTCTGCTATATAATACAAGATTTCTTATAAGAAATTAAAAGCAACACATACATTATGTTTATCTTCTTAGAGATGTGGTAACTTTTTAGAAACCCACTGAATTCTTATTATGTAAGTATTGGTTTCCCACAAAAGAAAATTTCCTACATGGTAGATTTTTAAAGTACTTAGTATAACTCAGCTAGTAAGTTAAAGAAAAATCTACTGAACACAGTAATTTAAAAAAAGACAGGAAAGAGTGGGCTAACAGATTTTTATCCTCCTCTTCTAAGAACAATGATCACCTGTTTTGTTAACCATATATTTTACAAGTATGAGGCCATTCCCCAGTTTATAGTTATTAAATTAATGGAGCTAAGTACATCACTTTACTCAAATCTAGCTTTTACTAAATGCAATAGACTAACATGTAAAACCAATTTCTTCTGATAAAGTAATTTAAAGTTCAAGAATAGCATAAAGGTAATCATGATGAAAATTGTAATATATTGATTCCATATAACTCTAATTGTCAGCAGAACAGAAGCAAACTTTAGTGATCTGGCAGAGTCCTGTACTCTTAGAAGGCACTGTTTCTAAAGTATGAAAGATACTGTGTTCCTAATGTGACCTCCACATACTGACCTTAAAGTCTCTATACTTTTGAATTTTAATCTATAACTAAGGTTGGCATGTAAATACCCTTTAGCAACAGGACAGAGTGTACCTAGTCATATTCCTTTTAGGTGAAAGGCTAAAGATTCCAGATCATTAAGCACTAATATTTTAAGTTGCTGCAATACCTTTTCCATTCTAAAGAATTATCCTCTTTCATACAAAAATGAGCACTTCAAGATAGGAATTAGAAGCTTACGAGAGTAAGCCATCCATTTTATATATAAGGTCTGATAACAGTCTTAGATTTTTTATTTAAAAAAATAAAGTGGCAGCCCTCCCTGATGATGCAATGGATTAAAGCACAGCACTAAGAAGCTAAAGCCACTTCAGCATGAGCTCGATCCCTGCCTGCTCCAGAGGTGATCCACATGGTGTGGCAGACCTCTTTTGACTCACCCGCAGCTCCCCTCAGCCGTGTACTTACCTGTTCTGCTCCCCACTCTGTTTCTGGTGAAGCCTCTCACCACCACTATACCTCTAGCCTGTACCCCATTTCTGTATGAATAAATGAATCTTTAAAATAAATAAATAAATAAATAAAAAAGTTGCTATGAAGAGATTCAAGTTCTGTAAGAGATTATGTAACCTAGAAGGTTGTGAGGGGAAAAAAGCACATTTTAGCATCTGCACAGAAAATCACATCTACCAGATGGGTTCTCTCCATTTGGGAAAGGGTAGAGGCAGGAGAACAATTCAAATAACTAGCTAAGCATACAACTCAAAATTCGTAATGAATGAGAAGATAACACTATACTGGTTATAAAGTTCCCATAAAGAAATATTCCAATTTACTAACCTTGATTCCACAAATGATGTGAAGCAGTGAGGCAATGAGGAAGACCTACTCTTCTTCCTGGATCTTGTCCTCACAAATAATATGCTTCAATTACATAAAATACTGGATAGAATTGCTATGTTCCATTACACAGCTGCAGTTACAAGCCTCACAGACAGGTAACTTTAAAGTATGTATTAAAAAATGAAGATGCTTGCTATGACTAGCCAAGTTTACTTTTAAATCTGGCTATCATATCCAAGCACCCAAGGACACAAAGCTGAGTTCACTTTAACTTTTTCTTAGCTTTTTGTAAAAATTTGGTTCACTATCAAATGTGTCTGCAACATTTTCCTTAACGCCCCTTTCTCTTTGCTCCCATTGTTCTCTTTGTACAGAAGTAACTTACTTGAATATTTTTTTTTAGTTTTTACAATTCATCTTGTTTATACCTCCCTAGCCCTCAACATCTAGACTTGAAGATGTTCTTCCATAGATTATAGAAATACCAAGCCATAACTCTTCTCAAATAATGGTTTTCATATATTGCAAAGGAAATGATTTGTTATTATTTTTAAATAAGAACTTTTTAGTTGCAACAAACCAATACTCCAATACAAATAGCTTAAGCAACAAGTTATTTTTGAAAAGCAAGAAAAGATATTGGTTAATTTAAAAAAAAATCTCCAGTGACAGAATTTACCTTGATCCAGCAGCTGATCAAATGAATGTCACCAAGATTTTCTTTATAGCCAAACTTTTCCTCACCTGTTGCATTCACCCTAAGCCTTGCTTTGATATTCAGAAAATCTGTGCTGCTTTTAAAACTACAGCTTAAATTACTTCATGTCGGAAAGTCAGTTTCTATTTCCACAATAGTTAATTAAAATGCCAATATTCAGTGTAGTTGTAAAAGTCTAGTTACATGACTATCACTACAAAAGCTCACTGCTCACTGTGGCTAATGAAGGAAATGGAAAGCTCTTACTGGTTAAGCCAATCAGGTTATTTTGGAAATGAAGGAGAGGTCTATGTTGCCCAGACTTCACAGTCAGGAAATTTGGGGTACTATACTCAGAATGTAGAAGGGCCACTTAATAAAATCATCAAATGCTGACATCAAAACTAAATCCTCATCATTTCTCAGGTTGTGAGTCTTCTGAACATTCTATTCCTCCTAACATCCCACACAGAGAAGGTATGATATTCTCTTCAGAATCTGAGCAATATGAATAATGAAGTAGTAAAACAGAATAGGGCATTTGGAATGCATACTTAGTAGACTAACTCAATACATTTGGAATCACAGATGAGAAGAAAATATAACTGATGAATCACATTTAAACATAACATTTAAAAAACGTGCTCTGACCACAGCCCATGTTTTGCTTTATCTTTGTTTTTGTTTTACATTTCTAAAGCACCATATATATCAGAATTTACTTGGAAAAAATCTCATTCTATGATCTCTTAACTGTTATTTTGCGGAATAAAAATAATAGTTTAAAATTCAGCATGTAGGATTCTCCCTGGTGGTGCAGCAGGTTGGGACACAGCAATGTAAGCTAGTGGCAGCTTCAGTGCAAGTTCAATCCCCAGCCCCAGAGGTGATCCACATGGTGTGGCAGACCTCTCCTGACCTGCCTGCTGCTCCCCTCAGCACTGAACTTCTTCCATCTGCCTGTTCTATTCCCCACTCTGTCTCTGGTGAATCCTCTCACTGCCCCTGCACTTCTGGCCTGCACTGCAGTTCTGTATGCACAAATAAATAAATCTTTTAAAAAATAAAAAAAAAAAGTCAGCTTTTAAATAGGTTAGTTTATGTCCTTTGACCTGGGCATTTACTAATAGTTATTTTCACTCTCAAGAGAGTGATAATAAATTTTTTTTTTTTAAGATTTATTTATTTGTGCATACAGAACTGGGGTACAGGCCAGAGGCTCAGGAGTGGTGAGAGGCTTCACCAGAGACAGAGAGGGGAACACAACAGGCAGATCGACGAAGTACACTGCTGAGGGGAGCAGCGGGTGGGTCAGGAGAGGTCTGCCACACCATGTGGTCACCTCCGGGGCAGGCGGGAATCGAACTCATGCGGAAGCGGCTTTAGATTCTCAGTGCTGTGCTTTAACCCGCTGCGCCACCAGGGAGGGCCGAGAGTGATAATAAATTTTATGCCCAGTCTGATTTTAACAAACATCAAGCACCTATATTATGTGCTAAAAGAAATTGGAGACAAACTACTGTATCAAATAAAAGTAGTTAAACAGACAAAATCTATAAGTGAGTAAAAAATACCACTCAGTTTATCCTGTTTTAAAAAACACAGGAAGTCTGAAAGAAAACTCATTGAAGCCACAGCTGTCATGCTTTAAGGATGTGGATTAAAACTCATCATCATATCGTATTTACAGACCCTGGACACTGAGTTGATTTGAATGGCCTTTGTATTGCAATTCAATCAGATTATGTTTAATCTAAATTCTGTGTGTCCTTTATAGGACAGACAAATCCTAATCCCCATTTGCAAAGGCAAAGCCAGTCCAGTCTCTGATGGCTATCTATTCATTTCTTATTTTAAAAAAATAAATAAAATAAAGTGACAGAAATGAAAATAAACTGTAAATTTGTTCAATCTAATTTAATCTAAAAATAAATAGCAGTTTTGAGCTGAGGTTAAAGCACACTTCAGATTTGATAATATGTAGTACATTGTTACAAAATTACAATTATTTCCTTTTAAAGGATACAAATTAACAAAATAAATTGTATGTACACAACTATTCTAAAAGAATAAAGACCAGTTTGAAAACATCTCATTTCTTTTTCTCTATATTACTGGAGAGTTTATACTACCAATTGGATTTAGTTATCTCCCACTATACTTTATCAGCTCAGCTATAATAATCTTCTGAGGCAGAAGTCCCCATAAGATGACTCACATCATTCTGGAATGAGCCTTTCTGCTTCTTGCCACTTCATTGTACTGTTACTAAGTCCTGCTTCACTGTGAACCTCTGTGATTGGTTAGCATTTTCAAAGAAGTAATGAGGAAAAGTACAGTTGGTAGCAATACTCCTTCCCTCCTTACTTCATGAATCCCCACCTTCTCCAACCCAGATTTTTGGGCTCCCAGGACTCTAGAACTCATTGTCAGTTCTCAATGCAGTCTCTTCCTTCAGTTCTGCAGACTTCGGTGAGATTAAATTTCACATATACTCCTTTTAAATTTTTTACATCAACTATGGAAAAGAAGAGAATAAATAGATAAATTGAAGCATGAAATATAGCTACCTAAAATGTAGTTATCACTCACACATGAAATAGTTTAGGATTTGTAATTTGTCTTAACAAGAATGAGCTCAATGTTAAAGTATATAGGGCAAATATTGTCTGAAGACAAGAGAAAGGGAAAAGGCATTTCCACAAGCGCTAACAGTGTTCTTTTTCGTAATACAGTTATATAAAGCCACAAATAAAACAACAACAAAACAAACAAGGGCTGTGTTGTGCTTGTGGGTTTTCTTCAGGGACAGATGTGGACAATGTGTTAACAATGAAAAGATTACATTTCAACTCTAACTTGATGATTGATTTTATTTCTCTTAAAATACTGACACAATACTTTCCCTAGTTTGATCCGTTCTTATGAAGCAAAAGTTCTATTAATAGCTCTGTTTGAAGCAAAAATGTTCCTGTGCAGTGGCTTTAAAGTATATAGCACCCTCCCTTAAAACAGAGAGCCACAATGAAATCTTTCTCCACAATGCATACAGTTAAACTGGTGGGCTTTATAAACTCTGCGATTAAATGATGCAGAATAAAATACTATTTAGATTTTTCTTATTGCCTCATAACTACCACAAAATATATACTAAAAGTAAATATCAACTGCTTTTGCATCTATAAATAATATAAGGCAAATTTGAAGTTAATAACCTTATGAAGTTAGAAGTTATATACCTTATGAAGTTACATACATCAAATACTAGTGAATTTTTGGTTCATATATCAGTTCAAAGCATTCAAATCTTTCATCCATTCAACACTTCCTAATTTTCTATAACATTGTAAGTACGTCACTAGACACCAGGCAAATTGGAATCAGACATACCTGCAATGATTTTAACACCTAACAAAGAAATAAAATTATGAAGGCGCTAAAGTGATAGAGTATGCTATTAGAGACTAAAACATTTTTTTAATATTTCCTCAACTTACTAATAATCCACCATGTGCTAGACAACTGTGCTAAACACTAGGAATATGGCAGTGAAAAATGTATAAATAAATGGGTGTGGGGAGGAGGGAAGAAGACACAAGGAATAGTCTGACAAAGATGTGTAAGTGTGGGGTTGAGGGAAGAATGCTCAGAGAACTGCAATCAGAGCAAGTGTATAAGTGGGTACCGAGGGGAGGGGTAACATGCTGAAGATATGGGGAGAATCCAAAGACACTTCCCCAAGAAATTAGAATTCTATCCTGTAGGAAATAGTTGTCTTTGATGACTTTTAAGGAAGGATAGTTTTTATTATTTCAACTATTTTATAGATAATTTCATAACTGCATATTTATCACTTTAAAAAAGATTCAGTGGAGGGCCCTCCCTGGTGGTGCAGTGGGTTAAAGCACAGCACAAAGAAGCTTAAGCCACTTCCGCATGAGTTCGATTCCCGCCTGCCCCGGAGGAGATCCACATGGCCAGGCAGACCTCTCCTGACCCGCCCGCTGCTCCCTCAGCAGTGTACTTCGTCAATCTGCCTGTTCTGCTCCCCACTCTGTCTCTGGTGATTCCTCTTACCCTCCGCATCTCTGGCCTGTACCCCAGCTCTGTACGAATAAATAAATCTTTTAAAAAAATAAAAATAAATAAAAGATTCAGTGGGAAATTAGTGGTTTATACCTTTGTAAATAACAATTTTTTGAAATAAATAATTTTGAAATACAAAATATAAGCAGTAATTTATGTTATTATTTAATATTAAATAGATTTTAAAATAACAAAAACACATATCTTATAGCCATACAATGTAGGTAACTCTACATTTCCTGAGCCCCTATTATTAACTGCTACCTATTAAATGCCACCTTCACCGAAGCCAATATATATATATTGTATTTTTGTAATATGTTATTAAACCCTAACATACACATACAAGCAAAGGAGGTAAATATTGTCATAAGATAAACATACCCCATCTATGCAAGAAATGCATATCTTATAACCAAGAAATGCAATCTTAGAAAAGCCCAGAAGTTTCTTACATGCCCTTGTCTACATATTTTGTGCCTCAAGGGTAACCACTGTCACAACTTCTAAAAATGTGCCTGTTTTTAACATTCCTGTGAATGGAATTATGCCATATTTGTTCTTTTGTGAGTTTTGTATAAGTTATGGTATGATTTTGTAAATGATCTATTTTCACTTTGGTGTAGGAGTCTACTGTATGGATATATCACAATTTATTCAGTCTACTGAATGTTGGCATTTGAGCATTTTCCAATTGGGGTTATTACAAATGATGCTGCTCTGAGAATCCTGTGTTTTGGTACATAGTTGTACATACTTGTGGAACTGTTGAGTCTGCCCTATTTACTGGTGAGAGCAATGTAAATGAAGGCTATGTGGAAAATCATTTTTTTAAAAAGGTAGAAGTCCTACAAAGAACAGCTGGATTGAAACTTAAACTTTATTAAATTGTATACTGATTAATTAATAAGCCCATCACATCACATATCATTTAGAGATAATTGCTTTTTGAAGGGAAATCTTTGTTAAAAGTACAATATGAACCCATCTGCTCTGCAGTTTGATTAAGTAATATTTTAAAGTGAATAAATCCTTTATTCAAATTTATCTTTTAGTTACTTTGCTTCAACATGAATCAAACCATCATAATCTTAATGGCAACATTTCTTCTAAAAAGAATGTGTCAGAGAATCTAAAAGGAAACAGTGGGAGAAGAAAAGGGTCTCAGTTTTTACGAAATTTCAGAGTTTAAAAAATACACACCGGGCCCTCCTGGTGGCGCAGCGGGTTAAAGCACTGCACTGAGAAGCTAAAGCCACTTCCGCATGAGTTCGATCCCCGCCTACCCCGGAGGTGACCACATGGCGTGGCAGACCTCTCCTGACCCGCCCGCTGCTCCCCTCAGCGGTGTACTTCGTCGATCTGCCTGTTCTGCTCCCCGCTCTGTCTCTGGTGAAGCCTCTCGCCGCCCCTAAGCCTCTGGCCTGTACCCCAGTTCTATATGTACAAATAAATAAATCTTTAAAAAAAAAAAATACACACCATCTTAAACTATGGATTCACTGTAATCCTAATTAAAATCCTAACAGCATTTTCCACAAAAACAGAACAAAAAGGAATTCTAAAACTTGCATACAACCACAAAAGACCCTGAATAGCCAAAGTAATCTTGACAAAAAAGAACAAAATGGAGTTATCAACTCTCCAACTTCAAATCACACTAAAAGCTATAGTGTAGTTAAAATATAACATTAGCAATTAAAATATAATAGTAGAATAAAAACAGACATACTGATAAACAGAATTGAGTGCCCAGAAATAAACCCACACATATATGGACAAGTATTTTATGACAAAGTAGCCCTAAACACACATTAGAGAAGGAAAGCCTCTTCAATAAGTGGTATTGTGTAAACTGGCCAATTAGATACAAAAGAATAAAAACAGACCACTATATTATATCAGGCCCAAAAATTTATTCAAAGGAAATTAGACATGGATGTAAGACCTGAAACTATAAAACATGGTAGACAACGTAAGTGGTAGCCACATCATTATCAGTTTTAGAGATGTTATTAGGGATTCAACTTTAAAGGGAAAGAAAATAAATTCGTATTAGGAAGGATGCAGAGAGAAGGGTACTTTTATACTGATATATTGTTTGATACAATCATTATGGAAGGCAGTATGGTGATTCCTCGTAAAGATTAAGACTAGAAATGCAGTGATCTTTCCATTCCTCTTCTGGGTATTTATCTGAATATGAAAAGACATATCCACCAACCCTCCTACCCATGACAGCATTATTTACAATAGCCAAGATAAAGAGACAACCTGAGTAACCATCAGTAAATGAATGAATAAAGAGGAGGTGGTATACACATACAATGGAATACTACTCAACTCTTTAAAAAAGAAGTGAATCCTTACTATTTGTGATAATATGGATAGAACTTGACAGTATCGTGCTAAGTGAAATAAGTCTCAAGGAGAAAAATGCTATATGGTCATTCATATTTGGAATGTAAAGAAACAAAACAAATAGACAAATCAAACGTAAAACATTCTTAGATATAGAAAATAGTTGGTGATTACCTAAGAGAAAGGGGGCTGAAGGAAGTTGTGAGTGAAGTGGGTAATAGGGATTAACTATGTGACAGTGGAAGGAAACTAGATTTTTGATCTGATCATGATAGAGTAGTACAGATGTTGAATTATTATCCTGTAAACCTTAACTCTACATAATGTTATTAACCCATATTACTTCAAAACAAATTTATTTTTAAAGTTAATTAATAGGAGAAAAAGAACTCTCTTTTAAACAGGCCTATGTAACAAAATCACTGGTGACTTTTTTTTTCTGAAATTATTTCACAAGACTTGCATGATTTGAAATATATGGGGTTTATGGATTGTCTGGGCTCTCTGCCTAAAAAATTTTTCCAGAGATCATCTACTGTATTTATTCCTAGGATCAATAATGTCAGCAGATGTTAAGGCTTGTTAGCCAAGTTTAGTGATTTTAAAAGAAAAAGAGGGGGAGGGAAGGTGAAAGGGGAGGGAGGGAAAAAAGCAAAGAGACAGATAAAAAGAAAGGGTGAAAGAAAAGGAGGGAGAGAGTCAAACATTATAGCAATCCTTCAAACTAGTAACTCAAACAATGGCATAGTTTTGTTTTGTTTTTTTTTTTAAAGTTATGAAAGTACTTGAACAATACTATAAAAAACATTTTAACTAGTGACTAGGTTTTAAGAAATATATCCATCATATACATCATTCCAATGTTTCCAAACTATGCTTCACTGATAAACCACTCCGTGTTCCTGATACTATTTCTCCATATAGTTGAAGAGACTTTGTTCACTGAAAACAAATTAAATATTCACAGTACTTAAAATATCTTCTTATAAATATCTTCAGGGATTAAAATAGCTTGGTGAACTCAATGCAGCATATACAGAAGTTGACTTATAATACTTTATACCTGTACTTCCTTCTTTGCTTTCAGGATCATCTTCAGGAAAAGCTAACTTTCTTAATGTCTATTCACTTATCAATGAAAAATTAAACTAAAAATTGACTATCCACATGCTATACACACACACACACAAGATACGTGTGTGTGTACAATATATATGTGCACATGCAATACATGTGTACATGTTTACATATACATACACACACACATGTATTGCACTTGGTAGCTTTCACCAAAATTCAAAACAGATAACAGACATGAGTCTAAAACACAAAGCTGTAAAATTTCAAAATAACATAGGAGGAAAACTCAGTTATCATGTATTTAGTAATGAAGGTTTATATGCAATACCCAAAAAACATGGGTAAAAAGCAAGTGGAACAAGTGAATGTAACTTCATTGAAATTTAAAACCTCTGTGAAAAATCAAGAAAAATTAAGAAAATGAAAAGATAAGAAAGATTAAAAGAAAATATTTGCAAACACATATCTGATAAAGAAATCATTTAGAAAATCTACAACTGTTAAAACTTGACATGAAAAGAAACAAACAAATTTAAAAAAGACAAAAGATCTAAATAGATAGCTTATCAAAAAAGATACCCAATGGCAAATAAACAAAGGAAGAGATAGTTAATCTCTTATGTGATTAGGAAAATCCTAATTAAACAAAACATACTACTACACATCTACTGAAATGGTTAAAACCTAGCAGAATGGCTATACACTGATACTAGCAAAACGTGGTGAGAATATGAAACAACAGGATCTCTGATTGCTAGCAGGTATTTAAAATGGTGTAGTAACAGTCATGTTGCAAGATAGGTAATTTCCTATGGCGTTAAAAAGTTTCACCCTGTTATCCAGCAACACACTCTTAACTATATACCCAAATGCAGCAAAAACTTCTGTCCAGAAAACAGTATGTACACAAATGACTATACTACTTTATTCATAACTGCTAAAACTTAAAGGCAGCCAAGAAATCCTTTGATAGGTGAATTGATAAACCAATTGTGGTACATCCAAACAACAGAATATTAGTCAGTAATGAAAAGAAATGAGCACCCAATCTATGAAAAGACATGGAGAAAACTTAAACGTACATCGGTAAGTGAAAGAAGTCAATGTGTAAAGGTCACATACTATATAATTCCAATTACATGGCATTCTGCAAAAGACAAAACTGTGGTGAAGATAGTGAAAAGATCAGTGGCTATCTATGCTAGGGAGGGAAAGAAGAGAATGATGAATAAATGAAGCCCTGGGGAATTCTGAACTACTATGTATGATACCATAAAGATAAATGACAGTATACATGTTACAAAACCCACAGAACAGCATAACAGAGAGTGAACCCCAATGTAAATTAGGGGCTCAGTTAATACTAATGCATGAATCTCAATGTATCAATGCATCAATATAACAAATGTAGTGCACCAATGCAAGATATCTGTAACAGGGAAAACTACTGGAGTAGGGCGCTCTGTACTTTCTCCACTATTTTTCTGTTAGCCTAAGGCTGACCTGAAAAATGAAATCTATTAATAAGCAAAATTAAATGAACTGATTTTTATTTTCCAAAAGTTAAAAATATCTGAAAATAAAATACTAAGGAAATGGAAAACCAGAGAAACAGTAATTCTAAACTTCAGTTCCAAGTCTATACAGGCTTCCTTTTCCATAATATATCAATAATAATAATTTCAGTGATGACGGATAATAGTTATTGTTCCTATACAGAGAGTCAGGAACTGTACAACAAATTTTATGCACTTTTCAACTTAATCCTCCCACAACCATACAAGGCAGGTATTGTAATCCTTGTTTTTCAGATAAGGAAATATGAGCTTTCCCAATTTACATAGATAATACACATAAGCAGGCAGACTAAATGCCAGCCACTAAGCACTCTTAACCACAGTGCTACACTGCAATTTTTAGTGGCTTTTGTTATGAATATTGCTATTTATTTTCTGACATCATTGCATTTTATTGCAAAGGGAAGATCCAATAAAAGTGCATGTCTCCTAAGGATTCTAAATTTATCAAATTAGGTCACCTGAAAAAATAGGTAAAAATGGGCTTATTAACTAAATATTGTTTCTTAAACCAATCTATGTATAATTGGCTATATTTATATAAAATTAAAGCCCAGCCTTTCTTAATTTGCCAAAGCAGATGAGATGCCAATGCTTTCATAACCCTGAAAATTTCTTGAAGTTCCTTCCAAAAGAAAAATGAAAGTCATTTTGGCTATAACAAGTAGTAGTTATGTAAGCAAAGAAGCCAACCCCTAAGCTGGGAGCATGGAGACCAGTGTTGTTCTAAACTGGCACTCCTAAACCAAGCATGTCTGTCTCTTGGAACCTCAATTTAAGAGATTCATAGAGAGAATTTTTTTTTATTTCGTTTAAATTTAGACAGAATAAGTGTTAGTGTAACATCCAGCTGTGGGTTTGAGATTATGTGATCGAGTCTCTTTCCAGAGATAGACAAGTCTCAGAGTAGCAGAACAGTCAGATAAATTGTGTTAAGTTGTGTTAGTATTAGGAAGATGAATTCCAGTTGGTATCTTGGGTGACTCTAGATAAACAGAGCCCTATGCCAAAGTGAAAATAAGAAAAGTTCAGCCTGTACTGTTTACAAAGTATCCCCCTCCTCCTATGGAAGCTGCCTACTCCTCTCCCCCACTTCACTGGGCACCCATCCCAGAACTTTCCTTGAAGTTCTCTATGTGCTACAAAATATTCACCTCTTCTTTTAAAAATGTAACCGTTGATGCAACAAACGCCAGAATTTAGAAGGGAAACAAACATTAAAATATATCTATCTATAAATGGCTGAAAGGGGATTAATCCTTATTGGGTCAGCATTTGCTTCCTTAAAATGCAAATAAACATGAACCTTTCTAAAGTAGTATTTGAATATGGAAGCAGAAGTTTTGTGGGCTTTTAAAAATCATTCCTTTTTAGAAAAAGAAAGAATACTACTCTAGGATATTGTATTACCCAGCCCATTTCAGTCTAGCAAATTAGGAAAACAAGCCAGGCATACTAAGCACCTCACCTCACCACCAATTTCTGAAAAATCGTTAATCCAAATCTTTGTTAATTGTTAGTATATGCATTATTTTTTTTACTATATTACCATTCTTAAGTCGTCAAGTATGTATTTTATAATAATCATCACATTAATAATCCAATCATCCAAAGGCTAAAGTGCAATATACTTAGAGAAAATATTCCAGATGTAACAATTATTATTTTTTTTTTGCATGAGTAAATGAACCATGCAAAGAACAAAAGTGATTTTGCTGACATTACCTTCTACAAAAAAAACAGCTTATGCACATGAAATTCCTCTTGTTTGGGCACAAAATGCCAATATTATATAAAAGGGTCTACAAAGTTATCTTTGGGCTTTTCTAAAGTCAGCCCATCTGTTATTATATATTTCTCTAAATATTACAACCTGGAAATATTTAAACTATGTGTTGTTTTCTCAAACATTTGGATGTTTGTGCAATTTTTTTTTTTAAAAAATAATTTATTTGTGCATACAGAAATGGGGTACAGGCCGGAGACTCAGGGGAGGAGACAGAGACAGAGACAGAGTGGGGGGCATAACAGGCAGATGGACGAAGTACAATGCTGAGGGGAGCAGCGGGCGGGTCAGGAGAGGTCTGCCACTCCATGTGGTCACCTCCGGGGCAGGGAGGGAATCAAACTCATGCGGAAGTGGTTTTAGATTCTCAGTGCTGTGCTTTAACCTGCTGCGCCACCAGGGAGGGCCTGTTCTGTGCAATTTTAATGTACTTAGATACAATTGAATATTTGACTGCAATGATCAGTTTGTTTCACCAAGTTTGTCCACACTTTGACAACTTCAGGAAAATGAAAGGAAAACCCATAAAAATGAAATGCTTTTTTTACTTATTTTTTGAAACCATTTCAAAACTCAAAAATGGTAGCATAGGAAATGCACACCTATAAAACACAATGAAAATGCAAAATGGGAAAACATACATTGATCCCTTCTTAAAAAGATAGTATAGGCCCTCCCTGGTGGCGCACAGCACTAAGGAGCTAAAGCCACTTCAGCATGAGTTCCATCCCCACCTGTCCCGGAGGTGATCCATAGTGCAGACCTCTCCTGACCTGCCTGCTGCTCCCCTCAGCAGTGTACTTCATTGATCTCTCCACTCTCTCTCTGGTGGATTCTTTCAACCCCCTGCACTTCTGGCTGTTCCAAGTTCTGTATGCACAAATAAATAAATCTTAAAAAAAAAAAAAGATAGTATAAAGTGCTCATATATAAAGTTTAAAAAGTAAACTTTTGGCCCTCCCTGGTAGTGCAACAAGTTAAAGCATAGCACTATGAAGCTATTGCAGTCACTGCATCAGGAGTTCAATCCCCGGCCAGGGAGGTGACCCCCATGACACAGCGACCTCTCCTATCTCACCCACTGCTTCCCTCAGCAGTGTACTTCATCAACCTGCCTGTTCTACCCCACACTCTGCCTCAGGTGAATCCTCTCACCCCTCATACCTCTAGCCTATAGCCCAGTTCTGTAGCCATAAATAAATAAATCTTTTTTAAAAAGTAATAACTATTAAAAAAGGAAATGATTAAAGCTAGGATCTAAAGAATTATCATCTGTAAGTCCTTTAAAGTTGTACAAGTGTACTGATATTCATTATGCCATTTTGATATTAAGCAGCTGTCCTGCTTACTACTGGTTAGTACACACATTTCTCTTGTTTTTTTTTTTTAAGATTTGATTTTTACTTAATTATGCATACAAGAACTGGAGGTGGGGGGTAGGCCAGAAGTGTGGGGGTGGGGGGAGTGAGAAGATTCACCAGACTCAGAGCAGAGAGCAGAACAGGCAAATCTATGAAATACACTGTGAGGGGAGCAGCTGGTGAGACAGGAAAGGTCTGCTCCACCATGTGTGTCAGCTGCCTGGCTTGGGATTGAACTCACTCATGCTGCAGTGGCTGCAGATAGTTTGATAGTGCTGGGACCTTAACACTTGTGCCACCAGGAAGGCCCCACAAAGTGCTGTCTTAATGGAACTTAAAGTTAAAAATTACCAATGGTGTTTCTAATACTTGGAAATATTGAATACATTCAAATTTATATAGTTTTGACTTTTGAGGCAGTTAATATTTCATATATCAGCAAGTTAAATCAAAATAATGAAGGGTAGGAAAAATAAAATAGATTTTAAACAGAAAAATAATAAAAACTAGTTGTATATCAAATAGACAACATAAACATTCAAAGAAAATACAAAAAAATTATGCAGGTAAATTTTGAACACAGTATATGATTTCACAGAAGAATTATGGAGAGATCTGTAACCTAATGAGTTTGTTGTTGGTACTAGTACTGGTACAGCAATTATAAAGTTTGGGTAGGGGATTATTGTAGCTACAAATGAATAAATACTAATATACCAATATTGTAAGGAGCTAGGATTTTCTGTGGGAGAAAAGACATACAGATGTAAAATGAGGGAAGGAGTTAGAATTAAAGGTATTAGTGAGAACTCATGATTGTGTGTGTGTTTGTGTGTACTTAACTAGTCCTGTCCACAATTAAATGAAATATTTACCTAGCCGGGGAGATACCAAGAACTATTTCAGAAAACAAAGATACTGACACTCAGATTTCAATAAATAAAATAAAGATACTGACACTCAGAACTATTTCAGAAAACAAAGATACTGACACATCTAGCTCCAAGACGTTGGTTCCAAAATACTTTTCTCCACTAAAAGAAACCAAGACATTTGGAGAAATGGAAAGGAAAATACAAAGCCTGAAATGACATTCTATGCTGGGGGGAAAGAAGTGCTTAAAAACTGATTGAAAATGTCAATTTGAGGCAATTATAGTACCAAGACATATGATGACTGGAGTGTATTATAACACAATGGTTTTGTTTGTTTGTTTGTTTAATCTTTAGTCCATACTGATTTTTTTTTAAAGATTTATTTATTCATACAGAACTGGGGTACAGGCCAGAGATGCAGAGGGTGAGAGGATTCACCAGGAACAGAGTGGGGAGCAGAACAGGCAGATCGACGAAGTACACTGCTGAGGGGAGCAGCGGGCGGGTCAGGAGAGGTCTGCTTTGCCATGTGGGTTTCCTCCAGGGCAGGCAGGCGGGGATTGAACTCATAAGGAATTGGCTTAAGCTTCTCAGTGTAGTGCTTCAACCGCTGCGCCACCAGGGAGGGCCCTAGTCCATACTGATTTTAAAGGGGTAAGAGGAGGAAAATTTTTCTTTACAGAAGTCAGCCAACTAGTGGGTATAAAATGAAGAAAAGAAATAGAAAGTCATTTGTTTTCACAGTCACTATAGTTACAAGCAATTCTGGAAAAATGTATCTATGGATGCTAATATCATTAGGTAGAAGGTTATTAGGAAACAAGATAGTCACAGAGTCTCAAAGTCTCTCCTCGCTGGTTACTTATTGATTACAAAGGGAAAAAGATATCTTTACAAAAGAGAAGTCCGACAGATACACCTTTACCAAGTGATCAAGTTTAATATCAACATTAGGACATCACGAGCCACCTAGTATTATGCACTACAATGGGAATACCACCTATGGAGCATTTTGCCAAATATATTTAAGCTAAATCTGATCATAGGGAAACATCAGACAAATCCAAATTGAGATAGATTTTGTAAAGCAATTAGCTTGTACTTCTCAAAATGTCAATACCATGAGAAACAAAGAAAACTGAAGGGCTATTCTGAATTACAGGAAACAAAAGAAATTTGGCCAGCAAAAAATCAGCCATCAAGAATGTGATGGATACAATTTGGGAATTTCAATATAAACTGGGATATGATCAGACAGATGCTGAAATATTTAAAGGTGAAAGGCCATGACGTCAGGCAATGAGCTTTGAAATGCACTAGCAAAACTAAACAAAACCCAATGTGTATCTAGTGAGAAGATGTAAAACAACAACAAAATATTGTCACCAGGTTGGTGATTCCACACGAGAGAGGATTCTTGCAAACTTCCTGTGTATCTGTGAGTTCACAAAATAAATATTGTTGTGAGAGGATAGGAATCCTTGAGGTAATGAGACACTGTTAGGAGTTTTAGATAGAAAACCGCCATATTAGTCAAGTGGGGTCTAATTGTAATGGGGAATGTCTAATTTAAACAGGTGGGGCACAATGATCTGGAGTCCTGGCAGGGACAGAGCAAAAAAGTCTTTGGAAAGGGGCACTTCAATCACTGTCCTCTCCCTCCTTACTTTTAGTTTACAGCCCTGCGCTCTCTATCTCACTCAATCTCAGTTCCTACCTATCCTGCCCAAATGTGTTCATCCCGATCCCTACACTCCTTATTTCTACTGCTTGTGGCCAGCAAGCTTGTTCCTCCTCAGACTTCATTTTCTGTGTCTTCTACTCTTGACGCTCTGCCTTCAGGCCCTGATGTTTGCCACATTTCCCTTCACATAGGTCTCGATGGTGGAGGTAGGGAGACAGGAGTGGGGGTTCTCCTTCCTTAACACCAGCTCTCCAGAAGCTCTTCACTCCTTGCATGCTCTCTCAAATCATCAGTTAAAACTGTTTTTCATGCATATACTCCCACCCATAGCACAAGTCAGAAATAATCACAATTATGCATTTATTTATCAGCTTGTTATCAGTCCTCCCATGAGAGGGCCTGGCCTCTCTTGGCCACTGCTGTAACCCAGTGGCTGGATCAAAGCCCAATATACCCCATAAACACTTACAGACTTAATGGACCAGTGGTGCTAAAACTACAAAGCCCTGTGGGTTAAATGTTGTATTGCTTGTTTCACAATATTTGCATTTAGAGCAATAAAATAAAAATGCACAATAAGAGAATTTTAGTCGATGGTTTCTCTTATTGTTCTTTTATGACTAATTCAAGACACCTGAATCACTGCTTTTGTGTTTTCTAATGAAAAAAAGTTTATATTTGCAAACAAGCTCAAATCTTAGCAACCTAGACCTTCTGTCCCCGTGTCAATGAAGGAGAGGATGAAACTGCTGCTTCGTTGCCTCAGCACTGCAGTCACCAGCCAGAGGAAAGCATTCAACTCTCGAGGTGGAAACCTACTCAACCTTTCCATTTCATTAAATCATATATCATTTTTAATATGAGCTTCTAGGCTATAAATCATGTAAGACAGAATGAGAGCTAATTAAAGGGTCAGCAGAGCATATAATTTTGAATTCCTAGGCACCCAAAAAATGAGATTGACAATAAATGTGATAAAATCCAGAATCATTTGCTAACTAATAAAGCAAGGATTTTCAAGCTGCCAACTTGCTAAGCCACATTTTCATATTTAAAAGAATCTATATTAAATATAATTCATATATGGTAATAAACTTTCAGTCATTTACCCCAAAGAACTTCAGTGAAATATACTCAGATTTTAGTATATTTTGGTAAGGATTACAAGGTGAGAAAAAAAAATCCCAGTGAAACCGTGTTCTTATATCAGATTGAGGTTCCCTCCTGAGATGGGAAATTTTATCTTTCACTGGTATTTACATAGCATCTTTCTTCCAAAGTAGATTAAGGGAAAGTCAGTTTATAAAAAAATTCCATTTGTCAAAGGGAAAATGAAAATGAAGTGAGATCAAGCTGGTCAAGGACACTAAACAAGTTGGTAACTGCTTTGAGAGCAGAATAGGAGGAGACAGCTGCCACAAGGTGGTTTTCCTCCTGCAAATGCACTGCTTCATCTGCAAGGTATTTTGAGGGTATTCACATGTATGCATTTTATATTTGCATTCCTCTTGAGAAAGTTTTCACATTAGATAAAAAAACTCTGTCACACTTGAACACTATAATAAATATCAAGATTATTTCCTTCTTTTGGAGATCTTTAGCATAACATAAGGTGTGAGAACTAACACATTGAGACAGAACAGTCATAAAATTTCTAGGTTGGAGTATTTAAAAGAAGAAAGATACTTGATATTATAACTAATTAAATAAGCTAAGAAAAATAAGGTGTGTTTTTAGAGTTGTTGCATTATGATTAGAATTTTATCAACTTACATACTAGTTTAGCATCACAACTGAAAGAAATTAAAATTTTAAGTGTAAAATATACTCAGTGTGCTTACTAATTGTTCAAAAGGATAAATCTCCAATATTTCTTGTTTAACTCCTATAGTTGGGGGGGGCGGGGCAGGGAACTTTCCTTCTGTGAATACTGAGGGAAACAGGTGTGAATTAATGATGTGCAGATCAAGGACATCAAGGTTCAAGGTTGTATTTGTAAAACTTCTTTGCAAATAAAATCATATATATTTATCTCTGTGATCATAGTAACTATAGGAGACTCAAAAACACCACAAAGCTAGGCAACAACATATTCAAAACTTACATGGATCCTTCCTGATCATATGTGCTAAGTGTGAGCCACTCTGCTGGTACTTCAGTATGTACATGAAAAAACTACACAGCAAATCCTACTTATACAATAAATTAGTCATTTTACCCCATACCAAAATCTCATGCCCATGCAGTGCTTCACTTCTGATCACATGGCAAATGAGCTGTTATCTTTGTCTGTATCTCACCCAAAAATATCAGTTATAATACATAGGGTTCATGCCTTCTGCAACCCAAAGGAAGGGCTCATTGCACTGCCATTTCCAAAAGAAGATTCCTCAGGAAAAGGAAAACACATTTCTGTGGGACATAAAGTTATACATAGATATATAAATATCTGTATGGCTAGATCAACAAACAAAAATAGCAAGTGAGAAAACTGGAAACTTCATTATTTCTGTCATATTTGTGCACTATTCACTCTTTTCCAAAAAAGAATCAGCAACTTGAATTTATTTTTCATGATGAGACTCATAGAAAATAAAATTAATTTTTATAAAACCACCTTTAAAATATTTTTAACTTAAAATAAAATAATATGAGCCAATAATAAAGAACAGAGTAGTAGTTATTATAAACAACAAAAACAAAAAAAAATGGCATTGCTATTCCTTGCAAAAGTGTGGTCCTTTCAGCAGCAGTGCTATATATTCTATCCTCACACAAGAATACAGAATAGTATAAATAGTCTAGAGGAAGGAAACTATCTAGCATTCCTTCTGAAGTCTTCTCCTGAAGAAGATGCACGCCTCATTCTAGAAGAGAACTGCATAGTTGTAGTCAGCTAACAGTTTTTCACTTACTTGAGATCCTTTGGGACTTCACTAAAGGCCACCTGCAAAGGCTATAGCCACTGATCTATGCAGTGATTTTGGAGTCTGTGTGCTCCTACTGACCTCCCAACACACCTAACCCCGTGGACCTGACCAGAGCGAAATGTACAAATGACATCTTTCCCACCACCTAAACCAACTCAGAATTCTCCTCTATTAATTTTTATTAGTGAATTAACTGGTAAAATTTCCAGCCAATGGATCACAAAATAAATAATCTTTCTTGGCCAGAAAATGAATATTATCTTTATGTAAAGTTACTTTTAAATGTAATGTTTATTTTACAATCATATGCTCCCATTTAAAATGATATGAGTTAAATCGCAAATAAAAAAAAAATGGAACTTGGTAATAAGGGTTTCTATTTAGTTCAATTTTTTTTTCCCATTTAAATCTTTCCCATTCACAAGCGCTTAAAAATCTCAGTATTTCAGATAGCATGCTGTTGGAGTCTCAGTGGGAAAGAAACACATTCAAGTTGGGAAAAATTAAAATGTTCAAAGCACTGCTTATGTGTTTTATATGTTTATATGTTACCTACCCCAAACCCAAGGACAAAAAAGAAGACAGCTAGCTGGACTCGGAGAAGAAGACAGACAATGAAAGAGGTCACCTTGATGACCAGCACAGGGCTCAGACAGCCTCCTTCCAGGGAAGAATATGGGGAATACACCCTGCTCTCACTCTCCTCCCTCCCGGCCTCCTACTTCCTATCAGCAATGTCCAGTAACCAAACCCAACTATCAGAAAGTGAGGAAATTCCGGAGATTGCGCCCATACAGGCCAGCCTTCCATAGTAGAGACCTAGTGAACAAGGCTGAGAAGGAATCCAAAGGAGCAAGTTAATGACATCTGCACAGAGACAGACCCCATATATCCCATTCTGAGTCTATAATAAACTACCTGTGAATATAGAAACACAGAGACTCAAGTTTACATGGAACAAAAACAGATACAAAATCCCCCAGCACAGTTTGCTTTATACCCCTAGAGTCCCTAGAAGGCACACGTGCACAGAAACACTGGCTGTGGAAGGCATGCCAAATTAAATCTACATTCAGAAAGATTTTGACAAGGTACGCTGAACATGACATAAAGGAATTTGGATTGTCTGTGTAAAATGGAATCGTAGAAATTCTTTGGCCAAAGCATTACATTACATCTTTGTTTAGAAAGATTTCTTTGGTGGCAGTGAGAAGCTTAGATTAGAAGAGGAAGTGTGTGAAAGCTAGGAAACCATTTAGAAAGTCATTACTTTAACCCAGGAGAGAAATAAATTCTCTATTGCCATTTGTGGTTCTTATTCTTTGAAATCTCAGTTGCTTAACATTCCTTATATATACGGAATGACACAAAATTTATTCTTTCAATTTTTGAAGTTTCTATATTTTCCCATTAATTTATCTTGCTTCCTCACTTCTCAGAACTAGTCATTCATTCAGTACAATTGAGTATAGCTTTTAACATCTTTAAAACCCATCTTATCTCTGCTGATGCTTTGATAAAGACCACATTATTCATATTGGTTCACATTTCCTCAACTGTACCAACTGTTCTGGGGGAGTCTATGCAAAATAAAAGTTTCCTGGTCAAATACTTTAGGGAAGTTCTAGGACAAACACATTTAAATATATTATATAGCTTTGTTATATTTTCTTATACAGCTTATAAATCCCTAGAGAAGAGGACCAGATGCAGCAGTGTCCATTACCAGAGATATAGGGACATCTCCAGGGACACTGTTGCACCTCAGAATATAGATTGCAAAATGCTGACATCAACAAAATAGGTTTTCCTTGTACCTCTATAAATCTTAATTCAGTCTGCTGACTTTCCTGTATTTATTGTCCCTAAGAAAGAGATTGCATAGCATAAAGCAGAAGAAAAAATAACCAATTCTTAGTTTGAATCTAACATTATGGGAATTCAGGAGTAACAGATTTAAAAGACTATGCTGAGGAAAAGCAATGCTTCCTATATTCACACTAGATAAAATGAAGAGAAAGTTAAATTGAAAAAGGGCAAGTGCAGTGAGTTTCAACTTAAGTTGACTGCCTGAGAAGAGTCCATGTCTCAGCCATCCACTAGCCCTACACTGAAATCTGATGGAGGAGATAGTAACAGAAATCCCAAAAGGGTTGGCAGATTTAAGAACCAAGGGAATCTGTGTTTTTCTGGGAAAACAGAGCCCAGGGACCACAACCATACCTTGTAAATAAAATGGGAAAAATATAATTTTATGTCTATGTTGGGGTTTCTCAACCTCAGCACTACTAACATTTTGATACCAATAATTATTTCCTTTGTGGGAACTGTCCTGCACTTTGCAGGATGTTTAGCAGCATCCCTGGTCTCTATCCACTAGATGCCAGTAACATAATCCCCACCCCAGCTGGGACAACCAAGAATGGTTCCAAATTACTAAGTGTGCATGGGGGCAAAACCCTAGTTGAGAACTACTATTCCAGGTAGAGTCCTAGACGGCCTCAAAAAGTTTCCTCATGTGTAGTATAGATTGTAATTAGTTGAATGAATCATACTGGAGATCCCAGAGCAACCTGCAAGGATCATTCTTACAAGGAAATGGGATGAAGAAAAGAACACTACATAACGACAATAGATTTCAGGAAGAATTGCTCGATCTCAATGATAGTTTGGTATATTACCTCTGTATCATAAGTGCAATAGTTAAAGCAGACATGGGAACATACTAGGAGGCATAGGAGGTAGGTTGCCTAGGTTTAAATGCTAAATGTTAATCATTAAAAGCCATCCAACCTTCAAAAATCATTCAACTCTTCCAAGTTATTTGATAGATAATAATCGTACCATACAGTGCTAGTGTGATAATTATAAGGGTCAACATTTGTAAAGTGCCTTTTCATTATATATTTTATATAAATTTTGAGTAACTAATAGCTTTTACAATGTATGTAGATAACTGTTAGAATTAGAGGATGAGCATAATTATAACTAAATTTCTACCATGAAATCAAATGAGGCTCACAAAAGAAACTGAAATTCATAGAAAAATAGTTATTTTTATATTACCAATTTATGTTTAGAAATTTCTTCTAGGTTGGCCTGTTTATATCCAGTCAAATATACTTAACCTCTACTCTTCAACATTACCATTGAGATGATTGTCATGCTAATTTTCAAATCTGATCAGATAATGGGTTCCTTATCCATAGCTGTGGTCACACAAGTCTCAAGAGCCCAAGCTATATGAAGGAGGTATGACATTAAAGTTCACTGGGTTTATGTATTTTTTTTTTTTAATTAAATATGCTCCTAAAAAAAAAAACTTCTAAAAACCATTGGCCCACGGAGATTCCACCAGAGGGCAGCCCAGGCCTCCCATAAGCAGCCCTACCCCAACCTGCCAACTGCCCATAACCCAACTCCATGATCCACATGAAGAAAGTCAGTGGTATAAAGTACATGTGCTACTTCACAATTTCTGCATATGCTATTTCATCTTCTTGGAATACCTTTGTCTCCTAGAGATGGGACATTATTGAGGGAATCTTTTACTGGGATATATGCTCAGCTTTGTGATTCTGAAAGAAAGTCTCTAGACTCTTCTAGGGAAGCTCTAGAAGCTTCTCATCAAAGTTGGAAGGCCTGCTTCATAGGATTTCTTTGTGCCAAATCTGAGATCTCTATGATGAATAGCTCCCTTTTATGTACCACACTCTCTTACAAAGTCCTGCCACAATACCGGGGTACTCCATATAAGCAGTTCTTCAGCTCCATTAACCTTAGGAAATTATCTCTCTCTATTTTCATATTGCCTTGCTAACCCTTCTCACTACCATAGTTGCCTACTAGGATATAGTTCCCTCAAGGGGCCCCTAGAACACCAAAGCCAATTTCTTTAGTATGTGCAACATCTGCCTTCTTCTCTGGGACATGACTCTTCCCTGAGGCAAGGGGTGCACAGAGACCTGGCTGCCTGCTTGGAAAGGGGACAGCAAGGCACATCTAGAGTGAAATACAATTGCATCACAGTGAATCACCTGCAGATATGTCTCAGAGAATCACAAGTTCAATCTTCATACTTTTCTGAATAAGTCTGGATTTGTTTTATGGTCAGGAAAATTATGCTATAAAGGAAGTCCTGGGCATATAATGTCCAGTTCTGTGACTATGGTTAACAATAGTGTATTGCATAATTGAAAGCTGCTAAGGGAGTATTTCTTATCAGTTCTTCTAAGGAAAAAAAAAAAAAACTGTGTGCTGATAGATGGTAACTGGACTTAATGATAGTGATCATTTTACTTCATCTATGTAACTCTCAAAAGAATTATGCTTTATACCTGAAACAAATATAATCTATGTCAATTACATCTCAATTTAAAAAGTCCAATCATGACTACATTTATGTTGACATGCCATTTTCTAAGTTAAAGAATGATATAGGTGTGTGGCAGAAAGTTGAACCTTGCCCAACAGCTGCCTCCTTCTTTTCTCAATTTTCAATTCAGTTCATCCCGTGATATAAAAAAAAAAAAAAGTATTTGCTCAAGAGGGTCACCATTTATTGCTTTCATTTGTGCATCTGTGTTTCTAGCCTTTCAATTCAATGCCACAGCCCATCAGATCATCTCTTCTTCTGTCCCATTTGGCAGTCAGTTTAAGGACTGCTGCTGGTTTTCCATCTGTCAAACTCAATCCATCTTTAACAGAGAAGCAGGGCCTGGAGAGTGGACTAAGCAAAGAACAATGAAGACAGACTGGCTTCTCTCTGGATTTGATGTACTTTGAAGGGAGAAAGAGTCCTTATAATGTGGAAAATTCCTAAGTGGGAGCTTGCTTCTTCACTTTGTGAGAATCTGGCTAGAAATAGACTTCCAGTTGGAGATAACCATCCCATACACTGTATGGTTTTCGCAGTATCTGCCCAGATATAAGGATTTCTCTTAGTCCCCAACAAGACGCAAGTGAGGTAACAGCCATTTTGAATAATCCTTTTTATAGCAGAGTGGACAGGAAAGATACCTGATCCAAGATAGCCAATAGATGGAATGGATATGCCTCCATAATATTTTTTGAAAATAGACACCAACTGAAACTGCCTCTTCTACTTGCTAGCCGCGTGAACTAGGTTAAGTCACTTAACTTCTCTTTACCTGATGCTTCATTTGTAAAAAAAAAAAAAAAAAAAAAAGAACTAGATGGTGTATAAATTTCCTTTCTACTCTTACATTGTGGTTTTCATAAAAGAAGGTGGTTCCTAAAGTCCTCAAGTCAGTCTTGAACCCACACTTGGGTTCAACATCATATGCTACCCATCATCAGTCTAAATATCAAGTAAACTTCTTCATCTTCTTAAGCATCAGTTTCACCACCTGTAAAATGGGGGCGATGATAGCGTCTACTTTGTAATATGTGTTAAAACAGTAGGATGCACAGCAAAGCAGTCGATGGTCTCTTGTCGCTTAGTGCTAATTTATATGGAACAAAATTTGAAATAACTAAAAGGAAAGAAGGAAGGTAAGAAGAAAGGAAACCAAGGTAAAGACATAACTATTCTCTCATAGGAATTAATTGAATAAAATAAAATCATTCTGTTCATGATTAGTACAAGCAATAAGGGCAGGGAGGACAAGGACTCAACATGACTCCCCAGCCACTGGATGTTTCACTGTGGCTAAAAAGGGGAAGCAACACTAGTTACCTCAAGATTTTCACTCTCAGAACTTAAGTAAAAATCTAATAATAAAGGGTACTTCAAATACAACAATGTGTAAAATCAAAACTCTCATGAACGATAAAGTCTATAAGCTACTGAACTAAAAGAATCATGTTGAAGAATATTTCTCTCTTTGTCTCTCTTTGTAACCTTCTCTTGGTGACAAGGTAAAATATCCATGTACCTGGGATATTCCTTCTTTCTTATCTCAAGAGTATAATGCTTATTACCAAACACCAATAAGAGATTATCTCAGATAAAACTGACTTTCTCAAAATAGAAGCTATCCTAATACCCCTAAATGTGACAGTGTCTTAAGATTCTTAGAATAATTTAAGATACCTATTATATAATTTTTTCTTTATACAGATGGTATGCTCCAGCAGCATTCTATTAATACAGATTTACTTAAAGATTCAGCTTTATCTTCGTTCACTTCTTTACAAGGTCACATCATATGACTGGGTACAATGAACTAAAGAAAAGTGGGAAAATATAAGGTAGATAAGAGAGGAAAAAAATTAAAAGAGCCAGTGCTAGAGAAGATGGCATATATGATGCTTTCCTCAGAAGAAGGAAATCTCAGCAGTAGTTGGGATGAAGTTAGGAGAGGCAGCTGACCCAGGGTCAGCCAGAACAAAAATGTCACTCTACCTGTAGAGCTGAAAGCAAGTGTCATTAAAATTGATGGGAACAAGGATCAAAGATAAAGTCATTGCATAAAGGGCATGTCACATTTGTCTCTCAGATAAAAGAATTGTATGGATCACATGCATCAAATTTTTGGTACCATATTTCTAAAAACTTTCTGCTGTGGTTCCATTTTTTGGGCTTATATACAACAGGTAATGTGTATGCAAATGTCCCTTTCGATGGTCATACCAGGAAACTTGCATTTTTCTACTGTGGGAATTCTAGGGACTTCTAGAAAATGCAAGAACTAAATCACTCATTGCCCCATATTTATGAGTTGATATCAGATGCCCTAACATTCACAGTATGTTTAAAATGATGGTCCTAGATGTTTTGGAAGAAAATGAATAACTGCTGTCTGTCCCATTCAATTTTCTTGGGCTATCCAGAGTTGTCATGTTGTGAGGCTACAGGACTTTTTCAAAGTCAACTAATTCTTTAATAAGATCGTGAAAAACAAAAGAATTTTAAAGATTAAATGGCATTCTCTTCACTGGCACATCTGCCCATGGAAATGACTGAATACATACAGTCAGCTGCCAATGGGAAGTCATCTCCTTGGAGGAGTGGATGAACTGCTGACTAGCAAAATACTAGAGATCTCTTATGTCCCAAGTGTGGTGTTTACTTTTTTTTTTTTTTAAGATTTATTTATTTGTGCATACAGAACTGGGGTACAGGCCAGAGATGCGGAGGGTGAGAGGCTTCACCAGAGACAGAGTGGGGAACAGAACAGGCAGATCAACGAAGTACACTGCTGAGGGGAGCAGCGGGCAGGTCAGGAGAGGTCTGCCACGCCATGTGGTCACCTCTGGAGCAGGCGGGAATCGAACTCATGCGAATCGGCTTTAGATTCTCAGTGCTGTGCTTTAACCCGCTGCGCCACCAGGGAGGGCCATGGTGTTTACTTTTATTGCATGTTAAAGCCATTTTAGTAAAATATTTAGCTGAAAAATTGCTATTTTCATAATTTGGAACTTTAAGGGTCTAAAAGTCTTGGCCTCCTGAAATCACTTCAGAAACAGAAGTATAAAATTTAATTTAAATCATTCTAATTGAATGGTTTCACTTATCTGTGGAAGATAAATAACAACAAAAAGGTATACTGGCAAATCAGAGCAAAAACAATTCTTAGACTTTGTGAAAAATAAAAATATACTTGTGGGGTGCAAGGGGGAGGAAGGGGTGAATGCACTGGCAAGGGACAAGGAAGGTATGGTAGAGAGGAGGAAAGCATGTAGACATTCAGAGGAGTAAATAAACAAGGCCAAAATTACACAGATGTCCAAATGACTGAGAAATAAAGAAATCATTCCAATCAATCAGATGTCTAATACATATATATATATATATATATATATATATAATCTACTTGTTACTTTTAACTACTTTCAAATGGGAATCTGCTGACCTCTTCATATTAGAAGAGCGTTCATGAAGGTGGTAACTTTTAAAGCCTTTAACTGAGACAAGCTTTTATACTCTACATATCAATGTATGGCTTTAAGTGAGGGTTCTTTTTGCTTTATTTCACAAATAAAGTCTAAGAAGCTGTCCTGAGGCATCTCAGTGACCCCAAAGGGCCTGTCTCTGAGACAGAGAAACATGGGTAGAGAAGAAATTTTAGTGAAGACAGGACTATAGATATGTATTTCTCAGACTTTAATATACAAATGAAACAGCTGAGTCTAAACTGGACATTCTGCATGTTTCCATGTTATGTACAAAACTAGAAGAAACAGGAACTCACTGTCCTCAGCGAGTCCCGAGTCCTGTTATGCCACCACTGAACTATACTCAGGTGAAGCAACTCACTGCTTTAGTATCTTTCGAAAACTAAGCAAAAAATAGTCTTTTAGCAAACTCAGGAAGTGGAAGAGAATATAAAAGAAGAAATGCAGGTGAAAGCATTTAAAAAAAAATGTTTAGGAGTTATTCAACTAAAAATCTTTAAAGCCATTAAAGTTAAGGCCCTCCCTGGTGGTGCAAAGTTTTAAAGCCCAGCATTATGAAAATATCAGCAACCACTGCAGCATTAGCTCAATGCCTGACTAGGGAGGTGACCCACATGGTGCAGCAGACCTCTCCTATCTTACCTGCTGCTCCTCTCAGCAGTGTTATTTCATGGACCTGCCTGTTTGGTTACCCATTCTGTCTCTGGTGAATTCTCCCCGCCCTCCTACAACTCTGACCTGAACCCCAGTTCTTGTGTGCAATAAATAAACCTAAAAATATATGTATTAAACTTAACAATAACGCTAGCCTTGAAAAGAAGAAATTGGACCCTCACTCCTATGAAGTTGTCTGACCCATGAGTGTTCCATACTTATATTCCACATCACATGGCAGCAGTGGTAACTGCAGATGACAGCCCTCTGACTGGTCTTCCACACAGTTATTTCTTAGTGGCCCATTGACTACACCCTGCAGAATAGCACAATTCTCTGATAATTCTTTTTTCAAAGTCCTAGATTTCATTATATTAGTCTCAAAGATACTAACTATTGAATTAAATTGCAGGGAGAAAGAATGGACAACTTTTAAGCCTATATTTAACTCATAATTTCCAGAATTTTCTCCTTTAAATTTACATGTTGTAGGGCCTTCCTGGTGGTGCAAGGGTTAAGTCACAGTGCAGTCAAGCTAGGCCAGCCACTGCCACATGAGATTGATCCACAGCTAAGTAGCTGACCCACATGGTATAGCAGACCTCTCCTGTCTCACCAGTGCTCCTCTCAGCAGTGTACTTCAGTAGATCCACCTGTTCTGCTCCCTACTCTGTCTCTGGTGAATAATCTCACCCCCCATACTTCTGACGTATACCCCACTTCTTGTATGCAGAAATAAATAAAATAAATCTTTTAATTCTTTTAACCTATTTTTACCAGCTTGTTTTACATATAACAGAAAATAAAGGCCATGAAAAATTCCTTACCCAACATAACAACAATTTTAAGAATGGAATCGGGTGAACATTTGGCTAATTCCCAGTTCGGTATGATTGATCCTTCCTCACTCTGGAGGAAATTTTCCCAAATGCTTCTTTTTTCTAAAATTTTTGTAAGTTACTTGAAGTCACTCTTGGTTTTGGGATGGTGATTGGCCATGCTGAACCAGAGGAAAGGCAGATAAGCCCTAGCAACATTGTAGAAGCATTGTTCTGAATGAAATAGAAGGGTATGGAATAAAGAAATGCATGGCTTTAGTAGTAGGTTTGCCTCTGTTCCCTCAGAGGAGACACAGGAAGGAATAATTGAAATACTCTCTGGGCCAATGATGAGATGCTGTTACTATTTTAGTCCACTTTAAGTAGAATATCTTTTATATAATAGACTATAACAAAACAGACCACCAATAATTAGAGCAACTGTTTGCCATACCATCAGGAAGAGCTTAGATCCAGGGTCCATGATGGCACAGAGCTGTAGAAAGAGGCTTGCAGGTACCACTGCATGGCAAGAGGCGAGACAGACCTGGACCAAGAGGGGGTTTGCACACATGAAGGGAATCAGCCCAGATGCAGAATGATTAATCACAAAGAAGTGGTCATGGATATCAAGGAAAGAATGAATTATGGAGTAGTATGGAGAGAAACGGGCTCAGGGCAGATTTATTATGCTCCATTTCCACTGTTAGCAGGCTGCACAGGGTCTCAGAGGTACAGATTTACTCAGGATTGAAATTTTACATCAGGGACACTCTTTCAAATAATCTAATTTGGGAAGATGAGAAAATCATATCTCATAAAACTATCATCCCTTTTCAAAAGCTCATATAAAAGTTTACAGGCCATTAAGATATCTAACCATAGCGCAAGCCTCCATTATAGGCGCTGTGGAGACCACAGACTTAAAGATGAAGTTATTTTAATAAGAAATGCTACTACTTGGTATGTGCAGTTTGTTCTTTACAACCTGAACATCATAAATTTTTATAAGGTGCCTATTTATTGTCAGACTTGGGAGTTGCTGTGTCACCACTGCTCAGTTAAAGCTTTTCAAATAAAGGAATCTTCAGCTGGGTGTGATAAGCTATATAATATTAAGACAGATGATGCTGCACCCACTCTCAGTGTCTGTGCAGTAACAGTCATGTTTTCTATGCAAATGTTAAACATATTCCCAACCACCATTACACGGATTGCTTTTTTGGCCACAGAATGCCTCAGCAGGAAAGGGCCTTGACTTTCCTCTGCTAACTCTGATCAAAAACACAATAAAACCCACGTCAAAGAAACGTCTTCAGGACTTGTATGTGGGTATCTTTCAGGGAATCAAAAAAAAAAAAAAAAAGATGTGGAAAGAAAGAGACATTTGTTTCCAAATAATAAAAGCTACCATTTTCCAAACAATCATAATGCTCCTGGTACAGGGTTGGTACTTTATATACGTATCTCATTGAGTCCTTCCAACACCATGAGATGAAGAATAATGAGCCCATTTTAATAGAAGGATCTTTAGCTTGAAGTGGTTGATAATTCGTCCAATGCCACATAGCCAAGTCCCAAAGATCAGTACAGTATTTGACTCATGCATGAGAAGCATGAAAACAACTACAAAGTTCTGGCACACTGGGATGTATGACTTTTTGGCTGTTAAATGAGATTTTGTCTGGCACACAGTAGGTACTTGGTAAATATAATGTGCTCAAAAGCTGGAAAAAGATAAGAACAGTTTTATCCCAATATAACCTTCCAATATCACTTCTCATCTGCATCATTGCCTACTTATCTAGGCAATTTCTTCTTAGAGGAAGAGGACTTCAGAAAATCTTTGAAAGAAAAAGATATCATGAATTACAGTCCTGAGTGACTACCTGAAAACTATTTGGACAAACTCCTCATTTTACTGCAAGAAACAGTAGTGTGGTCCCAGGACTGGTTTTAGATCACATAACTAGTTACTCAAGAGGATTTCATCTCTGTATCACAGTGTTGCTGAAGGGAATACATACAGTTAGTAAATCATGGGTTAGTAAAGGAACTGTGTACAGTGTGGTTTTCCCTTTTCTAATTTTAATGGTAATTTTTCTGCTTCATTCTCTTTACTACCTTCCCTCACCTCCTCTAGTAGTGAGGATGCGACTAGAATCTGAAAGACAGGGTCAGGGAGAAAACATATTCTGTTTTTAGTTTCTTAACATAAGGATAAAAAGTATTTGTTTTAAAGGAGAAGTAAAATGGAAGGAGTAATCAAATACTCAATCAACAAACATGAGCACTTACTGCTTGCCAGATACTCAAATAGTCATTAACCTGGCAAGTTAAGTCAAGGGATCTGCTCCACAGCCTAGTGAGAAAAATCAATGCAATCAACACAGGCCAATCATATAATCTAACAATGCAAGCACCATAAGAGAAACAGAAAAAATGATATGAAAAGGAAAGACTACCAAGGAGTTGAGTTCAGGTTTGATGGGTATGCAGGGAAGTCCCAAAGATGACTACAGTGTTTGACCCATGCATGAGAGACATGAAAACAACTGCGAATTTCTGGCAAAGATTGAGCACACTGGGATGTATGCCTTTTTGACTGTTAAATGAGATATTGTTCTGGCACACAGTAGGTACTCAATAAGTATAATGTGCTTAACAGCTGGAAAAAGAGGGCCCTCCCTCCCGTGGCGCAACGGGTTAGGACGCAGCACTGCAAGCTAGTCACAGACGCTTCAGTGAGAGTTCGAGCCATGGCCCCCGAGGTAACCCACATGGTGCAGCAGATCTCTCCTGTCTCACCTGCTGCACCCCTCAGCAGTGTACCTCGTCAATCTGCCTGTTATGCTCCCCACTCTGTCTCTGGTGAATCCTCTCACTGCCCCTGCACCTTTGACCTGTACCCCAGTTCTGTATGCATAAATAAATCTTTAAAAAAAAAAAGAAAGAAAGAAATGGTAGCATGCTGTCATTTAAAAAAAAAAAAGCTGGAAAAAGATAAGGTAATTATTCTTTCATATTTAAGGATTTTAAGAACATATCTTCCCCTTTTGTCTTATCTACCCTCCTCCACTGCCTATTTACTTTATCAACAATGCCAGGAACATAGATTGTATCCATGAGCCCAAAGGTGCTTCTGTTTAAAACTGGAATTCTTTCTATGTTGTTTCTGGTGGTTGATCCTCATCCAGTTCATATTTTCATCTGGAGCAGGCATGAAATCTTCAAGTATCATTATTAAACTTTAATCATTAGAAAGTTCTTTCTCATACTGAACTGAAATCTGCCTCCCTGTAGCCCCACCCACTAAATCTGGTCATGCCTGATGGAACTTCAGAAAATGAATCTACTCCTTTGTCCACATGTCATCCTTTCAAGAGTTTGCAGACAGCTGCCATGTCTTTGAAACCATCTTATCTGAAAGCAGA
The DNA here is from genome assembly GCF_000260355.1 of Condylura cristata. Classification (NCBI taxonomy): domain Eukaryota; kingdom Metazoa; phylum Chordata; class Mammalia; order Eulipotyphla; family Talpidae; genus Condylura; species Condylura cristata. The sequence continues at coordinate 39,439,733 of NW_004567103.1, read as the reverse complement.
TGGTGAAGTAAGCATATTGTCCTGTTACTGGAGGAGATAGGAAATGGCAGCATGGGGGTAGGGAGACTCACAACATCTCTGCTTTGTCTTTCTTCATGCTGGGCTGCTTAGAGTGGCTTCAGTCAGTTTGCTGAAATCATGATGCTAATGTACACAATCTCATGGTCATAGTAAGGCTTGAGAGAAATGGAGAAGTGAGTTAGTCTGGAAGATTTTGAAGAAGTGCAAATTAATCACAGGCCCCAGTGACTATTAAAAGCCATTCCTTGGCCCTCTCTGGTGGTGCAGCAGGTTAAAGCACAGCACTAAAAACTAAAGCCACTTCAGCATGAGTTTAATCCCCAACCTGGGGGTGATCCACATGGTGATTCAGACCTCTCCTGACATGCACACTGCTCCCCTCTCAGCAGTGTACCTAGTCAGTCTGCCCGTTCTGCTCCCCACTCTGTCTCTGGTAAATCCTCTCTCCGCCCCTGCACTTCTGGCCTGTACCCCAGTTCTGTATGCATAAATAAATAAACCTTTTTTTAAAAATCCATAAATAGCCCCATGGAACAATCCAGATGTTGCCTTTAATTATTTTACCTAATGTGAGAAAACAGACAAGCTGTGTGACCAATGGTTACCTTTGAATAAGCTCCATAAGATTTGACATTGCTATCTCTTATATACATGATTCTTTCCCACATTTAATTCAATTGGTTATATGATTTTCTGAATTGGTACCTTTATGCCAGTCACCTGGCTTCACCTACCCCATGCTCTTGACAGTTGCCAGTGAATTTTTCACTTATTTATTGGTGAGAAAAGCAGTTGATGTGTTGGATGGCTGAATCAAGCTAAATGAAGCGTTCCATCATAATATGACCCATAATGAGGAGATGCTAAGCTGTCTACATTTATGCCCCTTTACACTCAATCACATATAGTTATCAGAAGTATTTAACAAGGTAAAACATGACTGTTAGATTTTAAAGTAGTCAATAATCAGAGCTAGAGTTGTTCATGACATAACACTGAATCATTTTATGTCATTTTTGTTTATTATTTTATAGAGCAACACTAAAACATTCTATACTTTGCATTTTTAAATGAGCGTGTTGGAGTATACCCTGAAGACTCAAAATTGCTACGCATTAAACAATTTTACTTGCTATATCTTTGTAATTCAGAGACATGATAACAAGAAGTCAAACATTTCTAAAGATCAGATTGCCTTTTCCCAGCTAAGAGTGTGTTTTCCAGTTCATTGGAAAAGGAAGATAACTGATTTGAGAACCTGTGAAATTCTTGACAAATATAAACCTTGTTTATGTAAGTTATACCAGGGAGGCAAGAAAGGATTTGGAAGGCTTAAAGGGTCTTTCTGCTAGGACGGCAGCAGTTTGAACATGTGCCACCACATCTGGACATTCAGCACGGGCCATGTGGGACTCTACTTGGCAGCCACGCAAAAGGAAAGCCAGGAAGTGACCAGAGGGAAAGAAGCCGGTGCTAACTACCAGAAACCACAATGCTGGGAGAAATGTCTGGTTTCAGGATGCAGAGAGGGAGAAACCTAGAGATGTGAGAGGGAAGAGACACTGCGGACATTCAGTAATCGTGGTGGTTTGTCAGGAATGACCATATGGTCATTGCAATTGATGTGGTTTCCACAACCCCTGGAGTTGGTGAGTCAGGCAGGCCAAGTCAAAGTTCCAAAGAGCACTGGTTAGAGAACTTCATGCAGACATCAGCATCATCTGGGGAGTCAGGAGAAATTCTGATGCCAGGGCTTTACCTCCTTTTAGAATTTGAGGGTGAAGTATGGGCCTAGAAGAATCTGTGTATACAAATATGTTTACTGACAGTGAGGCATTATATATTAAATACACATACAAACATATACACATACATATCTACATATATATGAAATGACTCTGGTATCTATCTACACACATACATATACCTAGGTAGCCAGTGGTCCATGCTGCCATAGAGAACCTTAGTAGACTAAAGTCTGTGGGGCAAGGTTAGTGTATAATCAATGAGAACACATAAGCTGGTTCTCTAGAATTCACTCGTGACAGGCTAGAAATGGGGGAAATAGTGGCTTAAAGGAAAAGTGTGCTGTGTACATACAGCAAGAAGGAACTGAGCATGGCTCTTTTTTTTTTAACTCTAAGAACCCCCGTAATTCTGATCTGATCAAAAACTTGTGCAAATCTTCAAGTATGTGGATCACCTGGGTACTTAAAAAATATTTAGATTTCTGTGTCTTACCTCAGACCAGGTGAGTCAGAACCTTCAATAATTCCAAGAATCTCATTTTTTGCAAGCTCTCAAGGTTTCATTTACACATGAAAGACTACAAATCACATCACTACAGTGGTGTTTACGGCCAGCTTCTTGACCATGAGCATGGGGTACAAGGAGAAGGCTTATGCAGTAGAGAAAACTAAGAATCTTCTTTCCACATTCAGTCTGGATGATTCTAAGAACAGTGCATGTAGTAGGAAAGTATGTATGCACTTCAGCTCTTTGTTAGTGCTGCATACAGTTCATTATTATGTCTTTTTCTTGCTGATTATTTTGTTTTCTAAATTCTAACTTAGAAAATTCAACTTAGTTGTTAAAATAAATGGCCTTGAATCACAGAGGTGACCATGTAACTACAATCCAGGTGACTGAGAGAAGAAATGTCCTTGAATTTCACTGTCGTCACAGACAGACCCTGATTACATAAGCTGGCACTTATATCTGGGTAGCTCTCTAATTTGGATCACTTCCAAAAATTTCCAAAAATCGTACCAAGTTCATGGAACACACGCACGCAGAAGCTACATGTTAAGTCATTTGGTCTTTCCAAAAATCCTAGATCCAAATTTTATACATTTTGTTATTAAAATTTTGCTTGTGGGGGGAGGAGAGGGGAACAAGATCAAAAAGAAGGTAGGGAGAGCACATGTGACTATGGCAATGACACACGGGCGAAGTGGTGGTGGGAAGTCCACAGGGATTACAACTGAGATGAAAAAATGTATAAAATGAAGAATAATGTAAAAAATATATTTATAATATTAAAAAATTGCTTGTGACTCAACATATTTAAAATTCTTCAAGAATCCTTTTAGAGCATGCAATCCCATACCTCTATTTTCCCTTTAATTTCATTGTTTTCTTCAAGTAAATGAGGAAATGTAGATGAGAAAATAAAACATAATACAGGAAAATATGGTTTCAAACTGAAGACTCAGAAATCAAGGTCACAATGTCTTGGCAAAAAAAAATCAGTGTGCCTATGAGGTACTTCATATTATTAAAATTTAAAGTATATAGAAATGGTTCCTTTATAAGTATGGTAGATACTTTTGTTAAGTGTATTATGTCATTTTAGCTGATGACAAGCTCAAGCTTCACTGTCTCTTAGACTTGAGAAAGTGGGACACTGAGAGATGAGTTCCTTGGTCAAAGTCACACAGTCACATAAGTGAAAGAGCTGACTTTACTTTCACAAAATCTGAATCTAGAATCTAAAAGCAACCATTAAATATTTTACTTCCTATCTTCATTAGTGCAAAAAAATGAAAGAAATGAGATACATTTAATCATCAACATTTCTTGATAATATTTAAGACTATGTGCAATGATCAATGTATTAAAAAATACTTCATAGATATAAAATCAAATTGCTATGTTTATGTTAATGATCAATGTATTAAAAAATACTTCATAGATATAAAATCAAATTGCTATGTTTATGTGTATTTGCACACCAGCAATGTTTTGTATTCTCATTCTAAACCTTATATTCCCTCTAGCATACAAGGTAGTAACTCTCCCTAAGTCTGGGAGGGAAAGTTCCTCACCTCTGAAGTATCAAGTCTACGGATATCACAGGATTCATACAATTTCTATGTAAAGTTTAAATTCTAATATTAATATCTACAAAGGTTTTCCTCCCTTACTTATAATGTTTAAATTCACTAGGTTCAAAATTTAAATATTCTCAATTCTCTCAGTCTCATTTTTCCAATTTGTCAATGAAAAGTTTATCCTAAGCTTTCTTTTAACCTTAAAAAACATGATTTTATTTAGCTGAAAAGCAATAACTTTCAAATCCCCTATCTAATATTTCATAGAAATCTCAGTCTATTAAGACTGAGATGAATTAGAATCTGAATCCCAGTTTGCAGCAGGTATAAGGTAAACAAGAGTTCAGGGCTTCTAGACTGAAAATATTACACAATGGACTGTCAGGCTGACCACCTTAACAAACACACATCAAAAATCACAGCCCGCTGTAGAATTTTACACAATTTCAGAATTAGCTAATCATCTTTCACAATGGGCCTTTTCTTATTTAGGGTAGCTCAAATGTTCCTTTGAAAATTTCACAGTAATTGTGTTATAAAAAGTTACACATCAAAATATGGAAATAAAAACATTAGTGAAAATTTAATTGAAAATCCTCTTCCTGGTCAAAAAGTAAATAACACAGAAATGAAACATTTTATTCCAAGATTAAAAATTGAGAAATGGCAGCCATTTGCAGTTTTCCATATTCATGACTGGACACTTATGCCAGGCCCCCTAGAATTACTTACCACCACATTTTCAGATGTAAGCAAAAAAGGCAGGAAGTGAATATGAGTCCTTAGTTAATATTGGAGATATATATATATATATATATATATATATATATATATATATCTTTGTTTTGCTGATATTATGACAGTATAATAGCATAATGGCTACTCCAGAATCTCATCCAAATGAGTAATTGTTTTGCTTCATATTATATATGACAGGACATCTCTCTATGTGATTTTTTTATTTTTAAATTCTATTTCCCATTACAAATTCAGAAATATAAATGCTTAGCACATTCATATTTATTTCCAAAATAAAATGCTCTCATAGGCCCATGAATTTTAATATTTGCTAGTTGTCGATAATAAAACTATCTTTATTTAAAGAGCTAAATCATTTTTCATGAAGTAGGTATGAAAACCTGTTCATCTTTCAAATCAGCTGACATGTATTTTAATCCATCTTTGCCATTTACAAGATCATATAGTTGATATGGCATCAAATGAATCAAAAATAAGAGGGTGACTTTTTTTTTAATGGCATTTTAATAATGATGCTGTATTTGCCTTTGCACCTTTTTTTTTTTTGAAAGATTTATTTGTGCATACAGAACTGGGGTACAGGCCAGAGGCTCACGGGCGGTGAGAGGCTTCACCAGAGACAGAGTGGGGAGCAGAACAGGCAGATCGACGAAGTACACTGCTGAGGGGAGCAGCGGGCGGGTCAGGAGAGGTCTGCCGCACCATGTGGTCACCTCCTGGGCAGGTGGGAATCGAACTCATGAGGAAGTGGTTTCAGCTTCTTAGTGCAGTGCTTTAACCCGCTGCGCCACCAGGGAGGGCCGAGGGTGACTTTTTTTAACAGCTATGCCTTCTGTATTTTTTCACTGACTTTGAAAAATGTGTTCATACATTTCCTTCAAACTGACATTTGTGCCAAATATCTTAAATCTAAACAGGGGATAAGAAGGATGCTATCTCTGCCAAGCCAAGGTAGCCCATAAGTGATTTAGGGAGGGGGGTGTCTATAAATTCTAATTGAACAACTACTATTGTATCTTGAACAACCACTGTTTCCCACCACATGTTCTGGCTCTTATGTATTCCAAATGAAAACCAAATCAACCCATTTCACAGATGAAGAAACCAAGATGCAGAGAATTTAAACATACTTTCTACACTCTCCAAGCTGCTGAGTATAAAAGACAAGGTGTGATTCAGCACAAAGCTATGTTCTTAACCACCACGCTATACTTCCTTTACACACTAGATACTCTAAGTACTCGCCTTCCACCTAGATTGGAAATTAGAATTACTTAGGGAAATTTTTAAAACACAAATAAATTCAATCATTCCTCTAGTTAGCTTAGAATGTCATTTTACTTTTTAACACCTGAGTGATTTTGTTATAAATGTAGGATTCAAAACTATTAGATTAATGAGTGCCAAGGAATATTTTCTTTAAAAAAAAAAAAAGTCTTTCTCTAAGTGTGTGAAAACAACAAAAGTTCAGATAGTTTACCTAGAACAGAAACACACACAGATACCAGCATCACCAGGTTGTCCTGTTTCCTCTCTCACCCTCTCCCTTCTGACCTGTGTAAGCTTCCCAGATGGGGTCTTAGAACTGAAGTAGACCCAGGAAATTGTGGAACACCCTTAAAAGAGGAACCCAAGAAAGAAACAGCTTTGTCCAATGGCTCACTCTAGCACTAAAGGCAGAACAGGAGCTAGAGTCCCTTGCACTATTTTAATGCTCCTTTCATAAAAACATTTTGGAAGCAGTAGGAAAACAGTTGGGGCCAGGAGTCAGCCAAGACAGCTGAAGAGAGATTCAAGAACCAGAGAGACCAAAAAAAGGGGGGGGGGGCGGGGAATCATAGCTGAGTGAGAAAAGCAAGGATCCACAATATGAAAATAATAGGACATAGAAGCAATATATAATGAAACAATAGAACTAGCTAGGAAAAAAAATGACAATAGAAAAAACAAGCCATTGCAGCAGTGTAGCAAAAACTAAGGGCTAAATTTAAGGGGAAACTTCCCTTTCAGCTTTGGGAAGCATGTCCATGTCTAAAGTACTTTTAAAGTAAAAGTAATATTAAAGGAAACACTAACTGTAGGGAATTCACCAGGCAGAGAGGCAGGAGCTGCCAGAAACTCCTGAACCTGCAAAGTAATATTGACTGCTTTGCTACTCAAAGAATAGCTTACGGATCAGTTATTTCAACATCACCTGAGAATTTGATAGAAATGAAGTATTTGGGTCCAATCCCAGACATGTTAAACCAGAATCTGCATTTTAATAATATCTCAGATTTAGATGCATATTCAAGATTGAGAGACATAGGCTGTTATAAGAACAAAGTTGAGGGTTTCTAAAAACAGCTATTACAGGCTGTATTCAGGACTAGAGAACTAGGTAGAACTCACTTTCACTACTAAATTGTTTACTGATGCCCTATGAGCTGGGTGCTTCAGCAAATGAAGGTCTGACGTTAGAGTTAGACAAGGAACTGGTCAGTTGCCTTTAGGGAAGAATGCAGAATGCATACATAAAGGAGGAAGACAATGACATGTGCTCCAAGAGGAGGTCTAGCAGCATGGAAGGTATAGAGGAGCAAAAGCTGCTGTTCAGAGGGAGGTGAGGAAGCCTCTAGCAATTGGCAATTGTGTTCTCTCAAGTAGAAATGGTTGTGGGAAAGAGGAGAGCTGTTCCAAGCAGAGGGAATAGCACCAACAAAAATGCAGAACTCAGAGGCCTGCTGTGTGTTGAGGGAACACTGTCATCAGTGTTTTCAAATTATCTCAAGACATCACTATGAAGATGCTTCAGAGACTTAAAAGATAGGAAAGTGAGGTCAAGACCCATGGGATTGCTGGGGGCCCATTTCAAGGAACATAAAATTCTATTCTAACAGTAAATACCACATTGAAAAGATAGAAGATGGACCATAGCTTGAGTCAATATAAAGATACCCTTAAAATACTACCCACAACTTACCTGACTTGTTGCAGATACTCAAATTGCCACTCAGTAGATAAATAAATGAATGAACCCACGAATAAGGTCAAAGTAAAGATATAGACTGAAAAGGATGTTAAATGTCAGAGAGGTTTGCATGTCATTTGGTAGGAAACTGGGGAAAGGTTTATTAGTAGGAGAGAGAATGCAGCTCTGCTTTAAAAAGTTTTTTCTACAAACCAAGTGTAAAATGGATGGGAAATGACAGTAGAGATGGAAAACAGTGAGGTTGACCTCATCTTAGCTTTTAGAAAGAGATATGAAAAATTTGAACAAAGACAGACATTACAGGACTACAAAGATGGAGAAGCAAGCACCATGAGGCATTATAGAGACTGAATCTATGAGAATTGTCTATGAATTACATGTGGAAAGGAGATCTCTTGGGAACTTCTGTGTGACAGGGAGAGATACAGAAATTGAGAATAATTCCCATTCATGTAAGGGCTGTTTACTGGAGTTCAGACCTGCTATGTTTGAGGTGCTAGAGAGTAATTTAAAGTCAGATCCTAGGTGGTTCCAAACACAAGACATGAAATTTGGGGGGGGGGAAATACCGCTAGAGATGTAATGTTAGGAAAATAATAGAGCATAAATAAAAGGATATTGTGAATGTAAAAAGCGACATGTAAAGAGTAAAAAGGATATTATAAAGCAAAGAAGATCAAGAGAAATCTGCCAGATAAATGTATGTGTGTGTATTTTATGTATATAAAATACAGGATAAAAAAACATTTGAGACACATGAACAGAATAAGCTGCAAAACAAAGATAGTGAAACAGTATGTGAGGGGAGAATGGGGTGGCACATTAAAATCAAGAACAAAAAGAGTTTGGAAATTGGGACAAACAACACATTCATTGTATTTTAGATCTCTGAGGATGTAGGATCTTATAAGAACAAAAAAAATCAATTTTTGTTCTTTATTTCTTTGAATAAAATTGTTACAAATAAAGCAATCACTTCAATGAGAAGTAAACTGCTAGTGTTTTAAAATATTAATTTTTTTCTGTTAAACACAAACAAACTCAACCAGAAGGAAAAATATGTAAAAGGGGATAGGGGATAGGCGGGGTTTCGGGGGGGAACACATACAGTACAAAGATTAAAGATTCTTGTCTCCTCCCTGGTGCCAACCCAACACAGATTATTTTATGTAGACATTTCACTTTTGAAGTTGTGCTTGTTTTGCGAGATTTTTTTTTCTTTTTCTTCCTGTCTCTGAGCTAGGTCACTAGCCTGGGGGGGGGGGAAACACCTGATATAATCCAGTAGAGCCTCATATAACAGTTATATTTTGTAAAGTTTCTTCCAGCTTCTGACAGGTTTCAGTAATTGGCCATGTTTGCATGACAAATACTAATGACATGTCCTTCTCTGGTTTAGCTGCAGAGAAAACACCTCTCTTGGTTTGTTTTCTGCCTCAGTTCAAGAAGGATATTTTAACTTCATTGTGTTCTTTGTGGTCTATGAATTTGGACATTGGGATATGCTGTAAAACATCAACATTGTTCTCTTTAATATAGATGCTCCTTAGTGGTTATTAAACTGCTATAGAGACTTACTTATGTAACATAAAATAATATGATGCAAATGAAGACCACAAAGAATTACACTGCACATTTCCATTACTAGCGTGATTCCTGAGAGGTCAGTAATTTTTTCTTTGTTAAGACAATTCACCTTCTCAGAAGCATTTTACTATAAGTGCATCCAAGAGAGGTCAAGGAGATCTACAACAGTAGCTATTTGATTTGTGCTTTTCATTCCAACCTTCCTCAATCACTTTTGGAAATGAGGAGTGTAAATTATAAATCCACAAATACTTAAGCTATGGGAATACAGCATCTAAACTTACAATATTTTAACCAAGTAAATATTTTTTCACCCTAAAGTTCTCAAATAATTTGCAGGGCAGTATATGTATTCTAAGGTCATGTATCTCTTACAGGGAAGGGACAGCAAACACATAATGCACACATGGCATCGAAATAAGATGAAATGACTGAAAACTGGTGAAATCCGGCCCTAAAATACTTAAGGGCATCCTTTCAAGCCCAAACCTTTAGCTTAATTTAAGATATAACCTATGGACTTTATAAAAAACCTTCTTTTTAATTGATAAACGCATTCCCTACAGCTTCATGCATTGTGCAGAAGCTGCCAGCTTCCAAACTTTAGGCAGAACCCTAGAAAAACAATATTTTCTTCTATTTAGCCTCTATTCTTCTACACTAAAGTTTGCATTCACCTTGACGTGATGCACCTGAGCAAAGCAAAAACAAAGAGAACTGGAAACCACATCTTTGTATGAAAATGAAAACAACATCCTCTAACCCCAAGAACTTTTCAGAGCATTCTAAAAATGCTTATTTTGTACTCAGGGGCAGGGGACTTGATGGCAATTTATTTTCCTTGAAGGACCATAACATCCCCATCCAGGTTCACCATAAAAAAACGGTTTGTCCTCTAGAGCCTGGAGTAGCATTTGGAAAGCCTCATCCTGCCAGTTATCCCTTCTCCCCATAGGCCCCCCGCAAACAGCAGTGTCGAAGCAGATGGTCCTCCCCTCCCCTCGCCCTGTCCCTTCCGCAGTCCCACAGCGTCCTCCCTTCCTCTGCGGACACCTTCACCCAGCGCTTGGTAGCCAAGACTCCCCTCTGGGTTCCCAGCAAGTGCAAACTTTGGGACCATCCTTCTGCGTTTTCGCCCCCAATTTCACCTTCGTTGGGTGGCAGAACTCTCTCGGGACCCCAAGCTTTGTCTGCTATCCCTGCTACCCTCCTCCCACACCTCCGTCTCCAAACTACCAATTTCTCTGTAATGAAGTGAGAGACGTCAAGCCCCAAACTTCCCAGCCCGGGTGGCGGAGGCGTTGCGGCTAACCACAGAGGGGCACTCTCCCCGTCCTCGCCGTTTCTCCATCCTTCCCACCGTCCTTGGGAATCACCGCCCCGGAGCCTGACTGGGGACTCCACTCCTCGGCTTCCACGACCTACTCCTAACTCCAGGGGCTCGCAGGAGCCTCACCCCACGGCCCCGGCAAGCGGCGACTGGGCGTCCTCCTCCACAAGTGGGACCGCGGGACAAAGTGCAAACTCTGTCGGGAGGGGGCTCCGGCCATTCCCTCGGGCTGCGCGCCCGGGCGCCGGCTCCCTCTGCGGAGGCGGCCGGGGGCCCGGAGGGAAGGCGGCGC
>NW_004567103.1:39382613-39428576 GCF_000260355.1 Condylura cristata | reverse complement strand
GCCTGGAGCCCGTGGGGCGCGCCCCGCCTGGGGCTGCGCACGGGCCTGGACCCCGCCGCCCGCCCAGCCCTCAGGCCTGGCCGAAACCTCAGGATTTGGACATGCCAGCGCCACTCCCGCGCGCTGAAGCTGCTGACGGTTTACCAGGCAGGGACTTGAGAGGCTCACACACTGGGGCGAATGAGGCGGGACCGTTCGGGGGCTCGTTGACACTGCAGAGCCTCCCGCAGCATCGCCGCCTTTAAATCCCGCCTTTCAGGCGTGCGTGCACCGCCAGCGACCGGAGGTTCTGTCCTGACCAGGGGTCCTCGCGGTTCGGCCTCGGGGCTCGGGTCCCTGAAAAAAATTATTGGCAATGGCACAGGTCCCAAAACCCGAGTGCTAAGCGACGCGGTGGGGCGGATCTTTCAAATATTAGTCAAGCCGGAGTGAAACTCTCTTCTTGGAGATCCTCAGACCAACTATTTGTTTTTCCTCTTTGACCAGCTGTAGACTCCAAGACCACACCAAGCAGCCTCTGCAATTTTGGCGGAGCGGCTGGGAAGGCTCGAGGGGCTGAGAGCGTCGCGACCCGCACAGGATCTGAAAGGCTGGGGGGCGTGAGGGGGAGTTGGAGGCGGGGGGCGGGGGGTGTCATGGTTGGGAGGGTCCCCTTGCTCTTCCAGGGTTCTTTTCCGTGTTTTAAGTTTTCAAAACTAAAACATGTCATCGGTTACCCTGATGTAGGGCATCTTCTGAAAATAGTGCAAACACAATCAAGGTGCTGGGCTTTGAAAGGGAGAAAGCTTGGAAAGAAAACATTTAAGGGGAAGGAAAAATAATTTTAGAACCGTTTCTGAGATTACTTCTTTGGCTGGATAAATTTTAGAATAATAAATGACAAGGGACCTGTTATACAGCAGAGATTTTTTCCCCAGATGAATCTAAAATATTATTCTTTGGATCACTTCTTAGATGATTGACACTGACTCCATCAATAATTAATTCAGCAGCTGTTAATGTCTTGGCATAATAGTCCAGAGTAAATATCTTAGTGTCCAGCCAAAGCCAGTGCTGCTCTCCAGGGTGGGTTTGAGATTACACACACACATACACATGCATCCACACTCACCTTCCCAGAGTGGGTTTGAGATTACACACAAACACAAACACACACAAACACGTGATCCTAGTGCTTTCTAAAGGAGCAGATTATGTTTATTACCGACTTTGGAATTCCAGGTTATTGCAGGCACCAGCACAACTGAGGTACCTACCAGTTTGAGAAGTATTCATCTGACTGATAGTTTTTATATATTTTTTAGAATCTAAATATCTTCACATCCAGGTAGGCGTTCTTACTTAGACATTATTAAAGACAGACATTTATTCATTTTTTTATTAAAACTACACAACTTGAAATTGCTACAGGAAGCAAGCACCAAACTTAAATCATTATTACCCGGAAGAATATAAGCGATGATTACTAATGTTGTCTTTATACAAAATTATGGTCTTCAGATCTTTCCCCATCAGTGAACTTATATTGAAAACAAGTTTTTTGCAAGTCCCTGAAGGTCAGTAAGGTGGGGTTCTGGCAGACTGGGACAGGCAGGAAATTCCAGAGGCAAAAGCTTTCCAGGAGAAAAACACCCAGCTTCCAATGTCCAGTACTTCACAGCTGGGAACAGTGTGGTTGTTACTGAGTACAGACCAGTATTGGTATCTCCAGCTATCTGAGCAGCAGAGAAATGGGAGGGGCCCTTAGAGCCTCAAGTCAACACCTTGGATGACACTTGGAAGCAAATGAGTAACCTCTGCAGAGTGGAACACCTGGGAGAAGTGTTCCCTGTGGTTTGTTCTATTTACCAGCATGTGCATTTTTTATGTCCTGCAAACTGCAAATATATCCTTCTCTCCCCAGTCTATTTTTAATCACCTTTAGTGAAGACTTATGGTGGAGATTAATTTAAGAGCTGCATGTCTTAACAAGAGCTAGAAAAAAAAAAGGCATAAAATACATATGCAGACAACTCCCAAATTTTCACCTGTGACATAAGTAAGAACTGAGACATCATGTCTTTAGCCAAGGTAGGATTAAGGCCTCTGGAGACCCAAACATTGAAAAAATTGCAGTGCCTGCTTCCTAATTGCTCTTCAACATGTTAACAAAATTGAAGTGAAAATACTAGATTTAGATGTGCAGAAAAAAACAACTTGTTTCTAGATTCCCCACAAAGGTATGCCTATTGAATGATTTGGCATTGCCTGTGCCTTTCCAAGGTCATCTGTAGAAAGCCCTTCTGTCTTCTTACCATTATTTTCCCAGAACCATTATTGTTCATGCCTAGGTATGATGAAATAAGTCAACTCAGAGAAGCATTAACCCGAGCTGAGGATTATTTAGGAGGGTACTCAGGGAACCAGCAATACCTGGGGATCACATAACAAAGAGATGTCCCTAAACATCAAGGAGAAACATAGCAGAAAGGGATTAAGTTAAGCCATGTTTTATCATTTGTGTTTATGAGGATTATGAAGCTTTGGCTCCTAAACAGTGATGACCTTAGCCAGATAAACTCCTTTTTAATTATGTCTATAACTTCACACTTTCCAGTGGACAAGGAACTTGACAATAACACGAATATTAACAACTTTTAAAGCTTCAGGGTAAAAATGGGTAAACAATGTATACAATAAGAAGTTCTGAAACAAAGCCCTACTGACATATTAATTTGCTCACAGCCATCTGTGACACTATCATCTCAAAGCGGGGGCCATAATTTGAAAACTACCGTGCAGTGGAAGAAAGCTGAACTAGAAACACACATCAGCTCCAGGGTAGCTGTCACTTCAAGCCTAGGGACCACAGTTTTCTCTACCTAGTACTGGTACTAATTACACAACCTGGTACTAATTATACCAATCTTGTCTCAGTGGAATACTAACGTACTCAAGAAACTGTATATGTGAAACACTTTGGAACCATATAGGAATACAGTTACAATTGGGTGATAATTGCCATATTCACAGTTCAACTTTCCTCCATTACTTTTGAAGTATTTTTGCAAACTTTCCCATAAAGTGTCTTATAACTCATATTTAGCTTTTCAACAGTCTCCACTATAAATCTTTGTCGACCTGATCACTACTTTCAGATGGCTCCAGAGTCAGTTATGAGGAAAGCACAAGTGCCAGTGTTGGATGAGCAGGGCTTAGTTTTGACTTCCCATTTATGAAGTAGTAAGATGATTAGTTAGCTTATTCCCTCGAAACCTCAGTTTTCTCGTCCATAATATGGAGCTGAGGGGTGACTCTCTCTTCCTCATAAGATTATTCCTTCACCACGAACCAACGAAAATGGAAAAATACTCTGAAAACTATAAAATAACAGACACATTTTCACTATAATTTACTTTAATACTTGGGAAGTCAAATGAGACTTATCTGCATATTGAACAATAAAGTCTAATGTATCTAAATGTTTATATTAATTTTATCTGGAATTTTCAGAGCAACTTGCAATTAGATAAAGAATGTGTAACACTTACCCAGTGTTTATAGTGGCATTACTATTATCAATATCAAAAAACCTTTAGTTCATTTCAACTTCCACATTTTATAAGAAATTAATGGACTGAATATTTTAATGACTTTACTTGTTAAAAGCCTTAATGCATATTCAGCAGAAATGTTGTATTTCTTCAAAGCCACTTACTAATTTTTTAAGGACGTCTGCCTACTTAAGATGGATAACAACAAATTGAAATTTAAAATCATCAAGTAATTTTCACTAACATTTTTTCTTGTATCTGATAAAATGGATGAGATGGGGTAGATCTTTAATGAAAGAGTTTTATGCAGAAATTACAATTTTCACTTTAACATTTGTATCTTTAAAATCAACATAAAAAATGTGTAGGAAGTTTGTTTTGATTGGAAATCTTAAGGATCTTTCTGAGCTGCCAATTTGTGTTTTACATTTGTCTCATTTTTAAAACTGTATGGTCTTTTAAATCTCACTGAGTGTCTATGTTTGGAAGGTGAAGGGATATAAAACTCATTGTTAAATCTGAGACTTACTGAGGAGCTCTGCCGGTTTTTATTTCACCCTGTCTTGGGGGATTATTTTTATGTGAATCACTAGAGTTCTGTGAAAAAATATTGCTCTCTTGACTCACAATTTTTTAACTGCAGATTAAGTTCCCTTTCATCTTCTTTATTACTTGAATACTCTTAGCAAAGAGGGCTCATGTATTTAAATTCTTTCCTCATTAATGTGTATCTTCCCATTTTGCATTGAGCACATTATGACTTCTTTATCTTGGTATACTTGAATTAATAATTTAAGAATTTTTCCCAAGTGTGACCAAGATTTGTTTCTTTTTTCCCTCATAACCATTTATTTTCTTGATATTTAGTGGAATTGATGCTTTGCTGTGACATCATGCCCTCTCTCTGAGGTAATTTTGTGTCTAGAAGCAATCAATATTATAAAAATGTTCCTTGTAGACCCTAACCATGGCTTTGCAGTAATAATCTGCCTCTTCTTTTACATCTGTCCCTTTGAAACCTAATCCAGCACTGAATTGAGTCCCTAGATGGACCTCACACTTACTTCACAATATCCCCAAATCCTTTCCTGATTAGATTGCAAGGTGATTACCCTGGTTCGCACATACCCCGTTTGGCTCTTTGCTCTGAGATAGATATAAAATAATTAATCTCCTTTGAACTACTTTTGCAATTTTGATTTCCCTCCACTTTTTGTAAGTCTAAAGATGTGATGGTAATAACCCTTTTGGAAAAGTTGATTTACTTTTTAGGCTCAGTTCTCTCTCTGTGCTCTTAACTCAAAACTTCCTAATAACTGAGGAAGCTCCCCAGTGACTAGATCCTTTTGACTTATGATTATTTTAGAAGGAGTTTTTCATTTAATCTGTGTCAAAAATTTTGATAAATTATTAATGTTGATCTTAATTGTCGAATAATTTTCAAAAAGCTCTACTGTCTGAACAGTCAACACTTAGCCTTTATTGAAGAATGCTGTGTTCCATGTACTGTATATGCATTGCATTGATTCACTTCATTGCCCTAACAGTTCTTTGAAGAAATTATTAATAACATGTTATAGGTGGAAAAAATAAGAGTCAGTAAATTTGTGATATGTCTCAAGTCACAAATGGCCACACAAAAATTCTGGTTCAAATTTCTTATTTTTTTTAAAGCATTTTGTATACTGCTTCTCAAGAGTAATATAAAATATTGATTAGCTCTAATATCCAGTGAGAGTAGAAATCATATCCTACTTATTCTTTAGTCCCTTATAATACCTAATATATAATACTTCACAAAGAGCAGCTCAATATCTGTTTGAAGAGCAAATAGTTTTCCTTTTTCATTTGCTACACTTACTGTCACCAGAACTTTTGGGCCACTTTCAACTTAGCCACCTTCAAGCAAGGTTTCAGTAAAGGGGTTGAGAAGACTGAGGAGAAAGAGCCCTATTTATTGGCACATTCCGAATATGCTGCAGCCTTTATCCTATTTTGGACAGCCATATGGACTTTCCTGAGCAGCTCCTTACAGATAGTACCTATCTCATTTCTTATCTTTCCAATAGGGCTATCAAATAGTTGAAATCAAAGACTATTTCTTATATTTCACTTGCATCTATCCCACATCCCAAGAATGAATCCAACCAGTTGCACCATCAATGCAAGCTTGAATGTAGTTGGTGGTTTTCCATTCTTATTAACATATGTATAGAGGTCTGAGCCTGACTTGGATACAGCAAAGTAAGGGATTTTCAAAAAGTCAGGTTTCAACAGTCATTCAATCATTTCTTCAGTAAATACCCTGTGTTTAAAGTACAAGTCTGTAATAGGTAGAGAGGTTACAAAGAAGACAATAATGAATTCTACAAAATAAAGGTGAAGTGGTTGTTTTCCTTTCACATACAGCACTAATCCAAATGTTGTTTTCATTAGTGTGCGACATTTTTACATTGCTCTCAGTACTCCACTCTCCTGGTTTTCTAATCTACCAATCATTTCACCTTTCTCTTGTTCTCATTGAAGATAACATACTAGTTATCTACCCAATTTAAATTTAGTTTTTACTCACATTGCATTTCCCTGTTACCAGCCAAAGCTCATTTCCTCTTATTAATCACTTAAACTGGTCCTCTTGGCTAATTTAAGGAGCCATTTTTAATCCTAAAAATATAATCAAAGATGCTATTGAAACTATCCCTAGTTAATGGTATTTTATGAGTGTCCTTTGTGGTCAGAGCCCTTCCCTTAAATACCCTGCCAAAATATTTAAGCCATTGGGATCAAGCCTGGAACACTAGTGACAAACACTTAAGCCTTAAGCATTAGTTGAAGATGAATTCCAAGTTAACAAAGGTATGTTCTAAGACAGTGTTTTCCATAATTGTAGCTTAGGTGATTTTCTGAAAAGGCTTCTTTGAAGAAGACAGACTCACTGGACCATCATGGGGAGTAGGGGGTGGTTTGAGCAACATGTGGGATTATGAAAATCCCACATTTATCCTTGGGGACAAAAAAACTTGAGTTTAATCAGCTTCTTGGAAAGTGAGCTTGAGTTGAATTATATGCCCTCAGCAATTTGTTTTGCTAGCTGTTAAGCTTTAACACCATGAAGAAGCTTTCTTTGGTCCTTGCTCACTTACGGTTATTTCACTTACGAACAAAGGTTTCTCTCTTTATATACAAATATTTAAACTACCAAAACAGCAACTAAATAAGTAGCTTACTATATTACTGAAAATATATTTGCTAAAAATGAAGATTCTTCAGAGGTTCCCAACATGGTAGTTGGTAGTATCTTGAGACACTTTTGGTCAAGGATGTTGTCAGCGCTGTGTATAGGGTTGGGATACTGCTAACCAATTTACAAAGCAAAGGACATCCCAGCACAACATAGAATAACCCAACAATAGATATGGTTGAAAAATTAATTTAAATGACAATGTAGTGCAGACAAATACGAGGTATATATAATGGTCATTCTTACTAAAACTCAAAAATATTTATATAAAATAGTATGTGATAACATGAAATCAGCAGACTAAAAAACTACAATTTTTTACTTTAAATATGGCAAAAGTATGGTAAAATGGATACGTTACTCATTGGTACAACTTTTTCTAAAAGTAGTCTTTTCCCATAGTTGTCAATCTCTGTTGATTTAATAAATTCAATCTAGAACTAATGATGTGGAAATGATGAACTACAAGAGATAGTCATCATAGTTTTACAGTGATAGGAAAAACTGAAAACAGTCCAAGGGTAATAAACACAACCTATTAAAAGGATATAATATAGCTCTTTTTCATGTTGTTTGTTAGGATTTTATAGTAATCAAGTTATTAATTGTAATAAAGTAGAAAGGAGCAAATAACTGTAATATAGCATGATCACAAATATGTGCAAAAAATCAATGCGTGAGAAGATCCAAAAAAATGCAAAATTCATCAAAATTGATTTTATAAGTTTTGATTGACATATAACAGTTCAAACACACTGGAAAGTTCACATAATATATATTTTGTATGTATCTTCATGATTTTAATTTGTGGTAACCATCTGATTTTTTTTTTTCAAAAAAGTTTTCATGATTTAAAAACCTGAAACAAAGAATATGCTTTTTGCTTTCTTTGTCATACTAAGGATGTAGATATAGGTTATATGAGACTATTAAACAATCTGTCATGCTCTCATACACTATTGATGGGATTGTAAATTGATACATTCTCTCAAGCAGTTACCTTATTAGCATGTATATTCTTCAAGAGAGCAATCTACATTATCCTAGAAATACACTAACACATTTGAGCAAAACAGTAGGTACAAGTATATTCATTACATTTTGGTTTGAATAAGAAAAAAATGGAAAATAAGGGGAAAATACTCAACATCAGAGAAGTGCTTACAAAAATTATTCACTAGCTTAAAATTTTTATAAGCATACTATATTCACATATTAACTTTCATTGTAAATATAATAAGGATTTTTCAAAAAGCAGTTAGCAGTGATGAAGTGTTATCACTACAATCTTAGCAAAGTTTGCTGAAATATCAGGGCTTTTGGTGTTCCAATTATGGGTTTAATTTGCTTAATAGAAAAATAAGTATTAAGCACAATTTGGATAAGAAATGAAGCAGAGTTATCTATCTATGTTAGCACTAGGATGCCACTCATACCAATCACTTTACGAAGTCAGATTTCATTTCTTTGAATCCCATCCAGTCACTGATTCTCTGTCCTAGGTGAGGTTCCCTATTGTGGGGAACTTACCCTACTCGAGACAATCCACCATTGCTAGCCAAGTTTAATTATTATTTATTATTCTCCTTTCTCTCTCTTTTTTAAAAAAAAGATTTGCTTAGGCCCTCCCTGGTGGCGCAGCGGGTTAAAGCACAGCACTGAGAATCTAAAGCCGCTTCCTCATGAGTTCAATTCCCGCCTGCCCCGGAAGTGACCACATGGCGCAGCAGACCTCTCCTGACCCGCCTGCTGCTCCTCTCAGCAGTGTACTTCGTTGATCTGCCTGTTCTGTTCCCCGCTCTGTCTTTGGTGAAGCCTCTCACTGCCCCTGAGCCTCTGGCCTGTACCCCAGTTCTGTATGCACAAATAAATAAATCTTAAAAAAAAAAAATTTGCTTATTTATGCATACAGAAATGGGGTACAGGCCAGAGGTGCAGGGGCAGTGAGAGGATTCACCAGAGAAAGAATGAGGAATAGAACAGGCTGAATGACAAAGTACACTGCTGAGGGGAGCAGTGGGTGGGTCAGGAGAGGTCTGCCGCACCACGTGGGTCACCCCCGGGGCGGGGGCGTCAAACTAAGTGACTCTTAGCTTCTTAGTGCTATGCTTTAACCCGCTGTGCCACCAGGGGAGGGCCTCCTTTCTCTTTTAAAAGCTGTTTTCTTCTAATATTTGAGCTGCAAGCCAGGCTTCCTGCTTATCCTCTTTCATTGGGGGAAAAAAAAAAACTCACCATGTGGTTGGATCATCAAGGTGAAAATCTGGCAAGAGACCAGCACATCTTTCTTGTTTTGCATACCCTTCAACAACAGCTAATATCTAGCCACTACCACCTCCTTCCCCACTATTCCTAAGCTGTAATTCACACTCAGTCTTCCTTTTCATCACCCTTGATATCTTGATACCCCTGTACCAGGTCCTTTACAACTATCTATTTCTTCTCTCATATTAACTTCTTAGGGCATATTCAGCCATATCAAAACTCCCAACCTGCCCTCTTACCCAGCAGGAAAAACTTAACTCTTGCATTCCTGAATAATAGAAGCCTTCTGATTCAAGCACCACAAGAAACATTTTAGAATTTCTCTTTTATTTTCTCTCTAAAGTGATGTCACCCCATGCATACTTTATGCCAGTTTCTTTTGCCTCTTCCACGTACTCCTCTTCTATATTTTTCTTACCTAGCTCAATCATCCATAATAAATACAAACGTCCTGTTTTACTCACTTTTCCCTCTTACAATTAACATATTCAAAGGGGTTTCTTATTTTCAAAATAAAAAAAATCAAAAAGCAGAAAAACTTCCTTAACATATCACCTTAAGCTGTTGTTTTCGTTCATTCTTTCATCATCAACATTTATTTCACTAAAGACTTTTTTTATAAATATATTTTTTAAATCATTCTTCATTTTGCACATTTTTTCATCTCAGTTGTATCCCCATGAACTTCCTACCACCACTGCATCCATGTGCTGTCACCATAGTCCCATGTGCTCTTCGCACCCCAGTTCCCATCCTGTTCCCCTCTCTTCCCCCATAGAATGTCTCTGGTTTACAGTTATTAGTTGATGTTCGTTTTTACCTTATTACAATTAATATATATATATTTTTTTCCTGATCCCTTACACTCCTGCTATGAGTGATACCATCCAGTGTTTTCCTTTTCTTTCTGGCTTATTTTACTAAGCATAATTTTTCCAATTCCAGGATCAAGATGATGTGGTATATATACACACAGTGGAATATTATTCAGCAATCAAAAAAGACAAACTCATGCCATTTGCAGCAACATGGATGGAACTGGAAAAGATCACTAAGATTTTTTTTTTTAAGATTTATTTATTTATTCGTACAGAACTGGGGTACAGGCCAGAGATGCGGAGGGTGAGAGGATTCACCAGAGACAGAGTGGGGAGCAGAACAGGCAGATAGACGAAGTACACTGCTGAGGGGAGCAGCGGGCGGGTCAGGAGAGGTCTGGCTTGCCATGTGGTCGCCTCCGGGGCAGGCGGGAATCGAATTCATGCGGAAGTGGCTTTAGTTTCTTAGTGCTGTGCTTTAACCCGCTGCGCCACCAGGGAGGGCCCGCTAAGATTTTTAAATGACTAATTCTACCCTACTATATAGCAGTGTAGTAGAATCAGCAGACAAAAAAATGCCATTTCTGACTTAAAAGTTTAACCTATTTTAGGATGCAAAATATACAAGAAACTTCTTGGAAAAACAAACTACTTCCATTTGCTGTTTGCTCTTTCTCTCCTCAGTCAGATATACCATTTCAATAAAATTTCCACTTCCAATAAAATCGATGGCCTATTAATTCATAAATTTCAAAGCTTTTCTCAGTTCTCATCTTCTTTGACCATTCTCAATTAAGATATTAATGACTAAAAAGAACTTTTGCATGTGTGCTTAAAGTTAATTTCTCTATAATTATATAAAGGAAATAATTCTACCACAACCCAAGCACCTGTCCCCTCATTCATCAGGTGAAACTCATGAAAAATAAGTAATATACTCAAGGTCATTCAGCAAGTGGGTGACAGAGCCTGGACTTGATCCCATTATCTTCAGACTTGAAGTCTCCAGGTGTCTTACTTTATCCCCAGATGGCTTCCATGACTGAAATGAGTGACTGACTGCAACTGTATTAATCAACAGTATTCACAGAAATTGCAGAATGTTTGAAAATGTTTTCCTTTCTCTGACCAATCTGACAGCATTTCACGCAGCACTAGACATGAATTACTGCCATATAATTGTGGCTGCTTATGTTTCAACACAAAAAGCATGCTGACCGTAGGTACCTGGATGGGGATAACTAGTAGCACTGAGATGCTGTGGTTGGGATTTTGATTGTGAAGGTAACTTACACATGAACCTACTTTATAAATGAGGCCTGTTATTGCCCACTAATTCAACAGTCTTAGACTGGAGAACAGATGAACTCCCCTTTGATCATATTTCACTATTAGAAGGTCATGTTTCTATCAAATTCCAATTCACAAATAACACTTCTATTCAAGTAATCATGCATAACCAAAGAAATCAGAGTATCTTAAACATCCAAGCAAAATTTGCTATTGAATATTCAACCTATATAACCTTTACTTAATGGAGTAATTCTCACATTGCTATATTCTAGTATTCTGAAACTCTTATGATCCTGATTTCACCTAAAGATACTTAAATCAAAGCCTCATCACTTTCTTCTTTCCATCTAAAATTGATGAGTACAGGTTCTTTAGATTTGCTGCCTCGTCTAATTTGTTGCAGGTAACTTTTTTTTTTAACTGTCCACAGCTGTTGTCCCAGAAAAATTGTTCTCTGATAAAGGTAGCTTTCCACCTGCTTTCTCTAGAGTAAGAGATATAAACACATCTGAGTTTTTTTTTTATCTTCTAAACAATCTCTTTTTTATAGTCCTAATTAGTCCAGTCATTTGCATTTATTTGCTGCTAGTCTTACTTGAACACTTTACTGTCATTTGCAATGTTTTTCTCTAAAACTTGCTCCTTATTATCTTTCTCTACTCCAATATGTAATTTTTCCTTAATTTGGCTTGTTTACATGGGTTTCTTCCTCCTTCACAATTTTGTCCTAAATGGATATTTTTATATCTCTTCCATATGTCTCTATAACTGGCCTAAGATCTCTGTTAGGCATTTATTTGTGTGAACTGCCATCTTTTTCTTTTTATTTCCCTGGATAAATCACCTTAATTTTGTTCTATTTTTTTTGAAGGGCTTATGATGAAATTGAGTAAAATCATTATGTTTGTAATCAGTTAACTACTTGCTGAGTTTCCATCACATGTACAAATTTATGCTAAGCTGCGGAGTGTAAAGGTCAGGCAGAAGGAAATTATGAAAAAAGAATACAAGATTCCTTAACTTCAAGGGAAATTAAAGTGTAACAGGATACATGGGCTATCTAAAAGTCAGAATTCAAAAAGAAATATATAAATACAATCACCAAGTGTAAATGAAAACTGAATTCTGGGGGGTGAGCAGTGAGGAATTGGAGCTATCACTTAAGAAGGTTCTTGGTCATGGGCCCTCCCTGGTGGCGCAGCCGGTTAAAGCACTGCACTGAGAAGCTTAAATCACTTCCGCATGAGTTCGATCCCCGCCTGCCCCGGAGGAGATCCACATTGCGTGGCAGACCTCTCCTGACCCGCCCGCAGACCTCTCCTGACCCGCTCCCCTCAGCGGTGTACTTCATAGATCTGCCTGTTCTGCTCCCAGCTCTGTCTCTGGTGAATCCTCTCACCCTCCAAATCTCTGGCCTGTACCCAAGTTCTATATGAATAAATAAATAAATCTTAAAAAAAAAAAAAAAGGTTCTTGGTCATGATGACCGTTGTGACCGTTGTTTAGGATTTCAGGAGTCCAACTATGGCAGAATAAAGGTAGAAATGAACAACTCACTCAGACACAAATTTCTGCTGTCTGGGCAAGGAAATTAAATAAGTAGAAAATAGGAAAATAGGGATAAGGTGGTGAAAATAGAAGGAAATGGGGGCTGTTTTAATTTAAAGGAATTCTTCATATAATTTTGACACAGTAATGCCTGCTGCAAATATTTCCCTCTACTTTCTAGGTTGTCTTCTTCCTCTTTAAAAAGATGATTTGATGATGAGAACAGTTCTTAATTTTAGAGTACTCAAATTCATCAATCTTCTTTATGATTAGCATTTCTGTCTCTTATTTAAGAAACCCTTCTCTATTTTGAGGTTAGAAGATCCACCTATATATTTTTTTTAAAGTTTAGCTTTTGGCACTAAAATTCTAAGTCCTTCTGCAGTCAAGGTGGGTGACCCAAATTTTACCTAAAGCAGTTTATCCCATTACCTTTCATCTCCTCAGAAGCTTACCATGTCTCTTCTTGACACATGCAAGTAGTTGCCCAAGTTGGTGTCAGATTCTTTGTGTTGTTTCCCTAGCCAATTCAAAAAGCAATGTCCCTGACCATGACCTTTTAGATGCTTCATTAACTATAATAACTCTGCAATATATCATTATGGTGGTCAGTATTAAATCTATAATCTATTTGAATATGGTAGGTAGATAAGCAGATAAATGGCTGAGTCTTATATGGACCAGAGGATATGAGCAACTCAAGTTTAGATCATTAAATTATTAGTTTGAATGAACTACAATTTTGGAAAAGCCTCTTACCTGGTTCATAGCCCACATTTTGAGAGCATAGACTGTAATCACCCAGCACTGAAAACAATGTTTGATAATAGCAGCTACTAAATAAATATTTAAGGTATAGATAAATAAACAAGAGAATAACTGAATGATACAGCATGTCACAGGAAATGCGTATTTGTTTTTTAATTGAATCGTCATTCTGGTTTCACAGATTCAATTTCTTCAGTTAGGAAAATAAGTCTGTATTCACAATTGCATGCAGCTAATCAAATTACATTCCTTCTGCATTGTCATGCAATCGTGTTAATAGCCGGCAGCACATCTCAGCAGTCCAGTGGAATGGACACAGAGCACTAGATATTGGAAGAGCTAGGAAAGGAGCTACATGAGTCAAGCAGTCATGGCCCCTGCTGTTCTAGTTTTCATTCAAGCTGAGATCACAAAATGAACCAAAGAGAAACTGTCAGAACATTTAACGTAGTAAGTGTAAATTAACGCTGTGCAAACTATGTGCGTTGGGGCTGAAAGAAAAACACAAAGCAGCAAGTGCCCCTGTGGACGGTGAGAATCTCCCAGAGAGTTTCCTCCTCCTGTGGAAGAATTTACTGTAACTTATTGTTTTGCCAATTGTGGCCTCAGATCACTGGCAAGTAGGTGATTTGACACATATAGGTTAATATTGAGCAGTAGTAGAAACCAAACTTCTTATGGAGTGAGCTGAGGTGTTTGAAAGCCCTGGCTCTCTCACATCACAGTAAAGAGAATAACAAAAGGGTCCATGTAGCCATCTGAAAAGGTCAGCACAAAGACAGCTACTTTCTCAGCTGTCCACACACTAAGTACAATGTATGGTGATAACTCCTGAAAGCCAGGCTCTCATCACTTTGATAGGCTCATACTTTGTTGTTTTCTCTTTTCAGATTTGCAGCCAGGCCACAATCTTTGTTTAAAAATAGTTGTTTTTTGTTGCTACTTGCAAGGCTGGGAATTCTGGCAGTGGTTTCCCAAATATTTACAGTTCCGCATCAGTTTTGAAGTTGTTCTAGCCTTCAATCATTTTTCTGCTCACTCAACTTAGTGCAACCCTCTTCAGCAATAATGTGGAGAAATGTCCCTGCATTTGTGTCATTGCCAGTCTAGCAGAACAATGCCAGGATCAGCTTTAGATGTGAGTGAATGTCATACTGTAATTTCCAAACAGCATATGGTTTATCTTAAGTATATCATGTGGAAAGAGTTTATATTTCTTTAATTTTGCACACAGGCAATTCTGCTATCCTTTAAGAGTACATCTGTAATTATTCTCCAACAACTGCCTTGCATCATTCCTTTTCTAGATAAGTTTTATAAGTTTTTGAAATTGGGAAAATAACTTTTAAACTAGTAAAGTTGAAATTGTCAGCATTTTTCCTCTAGTGCTTTTGTGTCCAATGTTCTTAAAACAATAAAAAATACGTTTTTGAAGAAACAGAATGTTGTTATCTATGGAGCTTGGTTAGGTTAGTTTTGTTTTGTTTTGCTTTATTGTTTCACTTTCTTATTAATAACAAAGCAAGACAATCTTAAAAACAAGGGTAAGTTTTATAGATCAATTTTGAATCCTTCAAATGAACACACAGTTGGTATATGTCTGCCAAATGCAGAATAACCACGGAAAAAATCAAAGCGAACACAGAGCCAAGAAAAAAGCATAGGCCAATAGGTCATAAATTGAGGGCCAAGACTACACCATTGTTGGATATCTTCTAACTTCACTGAGAATTCTATGTACCCCTGGATTCCACGTGCTCCCATGTGGATAGAGAATCTGCACCTCCCATGTGTGGTAGACAAGTGGAACATGAAGCTGCAATTATGTCAATTATTTGTTACAGGGGAGAATGTCAGAAATAAATAGTAAACGGGATAATGGCTTTTAACGAAGGCTAATGTATTCAAGCAACTTGAATGTGCTTTTCAATCTTATCAGTTATTTTTCATAGAAAGAGATATTGAAAATCAGGAGAGCTTTTATAAAGTTGAACTTATTCTAAACAAGCCAAATGGATTCACTGTACTGAAAGGTAAATTTTTGAGTTTCACAAGGAGATATATCCTTTAGTACATATTCTACCCTTCCCCTTTGGGGTGGAATTTATGAATATTCATAACAGGAGCCATCTCATAATTCTTTTTTATTGTTTTCCATGCTCATCAGACATTTCATCATACTGTGGCCCATGGGAGTCCTCTAGATTGCCCTTGGGATGGTCTCAACATACCAATATTATATTAATAGTGCTACAATTATTTAAGAATTAAGTTGTTGATGAGTTCTTAAAGGACACAGACATACCTTTTACTCTGTTATAGTACACACAGACTCCTCTGAATTTGAGAATGGGTTACCTAAAAATTTAATTCTTCCCCAACTAAAGTAGATTGGGTAGATTATTTTTGGTACTACATGTATAAATGTGCACAAAAAAATATGCTTCCCTTATGAGCAGGTTGTTGGTTATGGCAGTGTCATTTTATTACACAGAGATAGTTAACTGTTAAAATTCTAATCTTTATGAACTATGTCTAATCTTCCTCTATTCTACTTTACATTTTTTTTCTTTGAGGATTT
Source organism: Condylura cristata (assembly GCF_000260355.1). Lineage (NCBI taxonomy): Eukaryota > Metazoa > Chordata > Mammalia > Eulipotyphla > Talpidae > Condylura > Condylura cristata. The sequence goes on along the minus strand of NW_004567103.1, from coordinate 39,412,529 downwards.
TGAACTTGATGAGATTTTAGAGAAAGCACAGAATATCCTAATCCAGGATTTACGATATTAGGGGAATGAAGAAGAGATAAAGAAATAGAATACTTAACATGAAAGAGTTTGTCCAATATTGCCATGGGTTCTGGAGAATGTTGGTTCTTCTCCACTGGAAATTTGTAGGGGAAAGGAACAGTGGCTGTCAGTAGAGTCTATAAATAAATTGACAACTAACAAGGAGATTGCTGCTTGTTAATTTAGAGCCACTCAAGAATGGGCTTTTGACTTTACCCTGAGCAGGATTATAAATCTTCCACTTTTAGAGTGCAGGATTTTTATTTTTAAAGAAAACACACATCTGTGTTTATACCAGATGGCATGTAGACATCTATTATTATTCATTCTTTTGTCCATTGCTACAGATGTTATAAGTACCTTCTACACTTCTACCCTCTCATAGGCTAAAAGCAGAACCTAACATTAAACATAGCAGTAACTGAAAAGATAGGAAGAGGCAGAGAAAAACTAAAATAAAAATCAGGTGCATGATTAAATTAATTTTATCCTTCTACCACTTGGTCACCCCAACAGAAAAGTACACCTGCAGTGTAGTCAGCAATACAAAGTTTTCCCCATAAGTACTCTGAAAAAAGAAGTGGGTTCTTCATTGTTTAAGGTGAACGTCATGTAACATCATGTACATGTTCTTAGGTTAAAAATCCTATTTGGGCCCTCCCTGGTGGCACAGCGGGTTAAAGCACTGCACTGAGAAGCTTAAGCCGCCTTTGCATGAGTTCGATTCCCGCTTGCCCCGGGGGGGTCCACATGGCGAGGCAGACCTCTCCTGACCTGCCCGCTGCTCCCCTCAGCAGTGTACTTTGTTTATCTGCCTGTTCTGCTCCCCACTCTGTCTCTGGTGAATCCTCTCACCCTCTGCATCTTTGGCCTGTACCCCAGTTCTGTATGAATGAATAAATAAATAAATCTTTAAAAAAAAGTTTAAAAAAAATCCTATTTGAAGAACTCTGACCTCTTTGTCTGATTCTAACTCTATTTATCATTTAAGAACTGAATTAACTGTGCCCTCCCTGATGTCTCAGTGGGTTCGCTGCACTACGAAACTAAACCAAGCTGTGGCTGCCTCAGTGTGAGTTTGATCCTCACCCCGGAAGTGATCCACATGGTGTGGCAGACCTCTCTTGTTTCGTCCGCTTCACTCCTCAACAGTGTACTTTGTCGGTCTGCCTGTTCTGCTCCCCACTCTGTTTCTGGTGAATCATCTCGCTGCCCCTGCACCTCTGGCCTGTACCCCAGTTCCGTATGCATAAATAAATAAATCTTTAGAAAAAAAGAGAACTGAATTAAGCTTTTAATGAACATATGATTCATATATTCTATAGCTACACCATTCGGTGTTTAATTTAGCAAGACTACATGGAGTCAAGTCAAAGATTACAAGTTCTGTTGCCAGAGAATATACACTCATAGCACACAGAAATAAAGCTTTAACAGATAGCCCCCATATTATTTCTCTAGTTACAAAAATGGTGCCAATCAAGACATATTTAGGCCTTACCTTGTAGCATTCACCAGCTCCATCATCTTCTTCTCTCTGGGAATAAAGGTGAAGATAGAAATGTGCCCTGTATTCAATTTCACTGATTCACTGAACAGTATTTACTGAGGGTCTATTACGTACTCTGTTTCTCCTAAAAATGTTAGTATCTTGAGGACTTCATTTTTAGTATCACTTACTTTCCAAATTTTTAAGAAATTAAAAAAAAAATTCTCAATACCAAAAAATTGAGTTCTCTAGATTTCAGAACAGATCTTAGTCCATTCATACATGATCCTTTATGATAAGGAGAAAAGAAATTCAGTTATTTCTAGTGAGTAGACCTAAACCAGAAGTCCCAACTATATCTTAAAGATTTCTGAGGAAAATAAAAGTAAAGTATGGTTTTGTTAAACTGAACTTTTATCTGTTGGCCACTGAAGAAATATTTATTTTAAATGGCTTTATGTAACTAACATTTTCTAAGGTGTAGTGTAAGAGTGGAAAGGCAAATGACACTGCTTAAGATCATGGAATAAAAGATTCGTGTCATTGGGGTTCCAGGAAAATTAATAGGTTCCAAAATCAAGCAAGATGATTAATACTGGCTTTTATTTGATCTATAAACCACAATGACAGGCACAGCATGCCCCTGACTTTGCCTGGCATTGTGATTTAATGAAAAGGGAAAGCATAGAAGAAGACGACGAAGGGAAAGAAAATAACCTCCTGCATTGGGTCAGAAGTTTCTTGATTGAAATCCAATCTTCCATTTTTAAATCTTGATCAGATGTAAAGGTAAGGTAGATATTTTCTTTACCAATATAACAGAGTAAAAGGTGTGAGTTTTTTTTTTAAACAAAAATGACAATATTTTTAGAAGGAAAATGACAGAAATTTCACCTTTTCTAGTGGAACTGCCCTTTGCAAAGATATCAGTAATAACACTAAAGAGAAAAGGGAAAGTTGATGCTGTAATCATAGGTATACTTTTAATAGTACAATCACAATAAAATTTTGAAAACTTATTTTATTTACTTAAATAAAATAAGTTTCGGAATATTGTAATGCTAAATTAATTTGAATTGTACCAAGCATGCCCTTGGTCTCAGTGGAAGAGCCCAAGTAGATGAGAAAGATAAAGAACCAACCCTGCACATAAAAGGTTGAAAACCCAGGTGAAAATAGGAAGCTGTTAGTATCAACCCACTGTGTTTCTTAAGATTATTACTCTGTTGTTCATCATAGCCCAGAACTCACCAAATCATCTGATTCTATCTCTTGCTCTGGCTCCTATAATAGTCCCTGTTCATATTCTGCTTCCTAGAACTTCACTCTAAGCCTGATTCAGTGTTGCTTAAGTGCCTTGTCTAATTTTGATCACAGAAATTTCTTTAGAGCCCATACATTCTTCCCTTTTCTGCCTAGTAACTCTCCATTGGGCGTTGTAAATCAATGCAAAGGCTATGCTCTACATTTTCACAAAGAAATGCTTCATCCTGTGACTGGATATTCACATCTGCCTCAATGACAAATCTAAATGATTTTGTATTGTCTTTCATTTACTTATTTCCCCCCACATTTATTGAGCATCTGCTATATGCTGTAGGCCTTTTCGCAGAGTTAAAAACACACTCTTCATTCTCCCCACAGAACCTAATCTGATAAGAAAGACAGCCTCATTATAGACAAGGGGTAAGAGTCACTAGTGCTTTCATAAAAATAGAGACTATTGGGCCATTCAAAAATCTGCCAGGCCTATGACTTTGACTGCCTGGTTGCAAAATCATTAAATTAAATTAAAGGTCACACAGTATTCTTATTTTATAAGCAAAACCTCTTGGGATTTTCAAAGAATATTATTGACTATCTCCAATCATCCAGAAACTGTTATTTTAGTACTGAACATTATTCTTGATTTCAGGGAGCTTACATTCTTTGGGAATCAAAACATAAATAAGGAAAATATAGACTAGGGATTATAGTGATATATCCTGAAGAAGAAAATAAAGAAAGGAAAGAGATGAAATACTGTGGAGGGGCAATAAATTGGGGTTCATTGGAAAGAATTCCCTGAGAAAGTAATTTGTGCACAGTAATCTAAAGGAAGTGAAAGAGAGAACAGTGATGCTCTCTGGGGCAAAAAATTGTCTAGACAAGAACATTTAGTGCAGGAAAGTGCCTGATGTATCTAAAAACAGTAAGGAAACCATTATGGCTTGAGATATGAATTGGTTTATGAGAAATCGCGCTCCTTTAAAGAAAAGCAGATGAACTAGTTTTCCCACCCATTCTCAGGACCCCATGAAACAGCATGGCATTTGGAGAAGAATCTAGTGGTACTGTGATCACAGACAGCCCTGTGGGAAGGCAAAACCCCATTTTTCCAGACCTAGAGTCATATACACAAGCTTCATGTCTCACTCCTTTTGCTCATATAGGATATGATGGACATACTTCTTCCAAGGAAGATGAATAGAGGTAGTAATCTTAACAGAGAATAAGAAGGAAGTGAATTACTTCAGTGTATTTCAAGAAAGACACAAAAGTGAATGGTCATCCCGAGTACTCAATTCTCCCCTCCTTTTTTCTTAAGACCTTCCCCCAAGGTCCTTGCTCAGTCTGATATTATCTCACATAGGAATTTACTTTTAAATTTCAGTGGGACAACTTACTAGACGACCTAACCAACTGCACTGCAGTTAAGAATGATGTCTCCAGAGATCTTTGAACCCCAATTATCTCACTATCTGGAAACACATCCATAGAGAGACACCAATGAAATTATATGGTGTAAAAAATTCAAAACCCAAAACATACACTCTAGGCCAAAACTCAAAAATAACAATAACAAAAAAATCCCAGTACCATAATGACTATCTCTGAGGCAGTGACTCTTAACTAATCATTCTACATATCTTGGAGAATCTGATGACAGATACAATTTTGCTGCAGGAAAATGCATGTCTCCCATTTCAAGGCGTTTATAAAGCCCAGAAGCCCATCCTTGATTGACCCTATAGAGATGGAATTCAGAATATCTGCTTTGAGAGAAAATTTTCCTTCCTCTCCAAAAGAGCTAAAAATTTCTCATATTCACAAGCATTTCAAAATTTCAGACATAGCTCTACTATCTCCATTTACTATAAAATAATTCAGCAATCAGAATCAAATCACCCTCCTGACATCAGAGCAGACATAAGGCTGGAGCTTGGAAAAGGGCTGAAGACCCAAGCGGAGGTCAGGCAGAGGTTCATCCAATTCAGATCAACTGTCCTTGGAGATGCCACCATTGAACAGCTGCAGCAGGTGCCAGCCTGCACTGTCCCACAAACCCCCACCATCTCTATGACTCTGCTAGAAACTTCTGTCCTAAGAGAAGTATTGAGCTATGCAGACTGATTTAACTAAGAACAAAGCTCCTTTTCCCTCTTCATAACAGTGGGAGTTCCTCTGTGCTGCCATTTAATCACTGAACTCACCTGAAATGGCCTCTAGAATCTCTTTGTAAGCACTAATCACTGTTTCAAGACATAAAGGAGGAAATTGAGAAGATTCTGCCTGCTGACATTTTTTTCATTGGTGTTCCTGCTAACCTATGAACAGCCCTATGAACTGAACATAAACACTGAGGTTAGAAAATAATGCGGTAAAATTATACATCGTTACTGCTGGGAAATAGTCCAGAAGAAGGAAGAGTTTAAACATGCATATATGCATTGCTTTCTGTTTTGTATTTCAAAAAAAGATGCCAATACTTTTATTTTAATAAAGTGCAAAATGTTTCTCCCACTCCTTTCCTGTTCCCACACACCCTTTTCTCTAGCCGAATTGGCTTGTGAACTCATTGTTCTCATCAAGGGAGTTAACTAGGAAGAGAATGGTAATTTGTTTAGGATGACTGAAATCAACAGTGCTTTGACAAAGCAATATCTGAAGCCCTTACTCACTGAATATCACATATTGGTGTCCTTGGCATTGGGGTGTAGAGGATACTTTGTTGTTATAAATGTATCTCTGGTGCTTTCTGATCATCAACTGTATCACCACTAGGGAGATGGTCTTGGGACTCAAGGACTAAGTTCTTAGATAAAAAAGAAGTTTCCCTCTCCTCTTACAGGGAGCCAGTGTTCAGCCTGCTTAAGAAATGTTCTGACTCAGCAGAAGAGAAGGGTCCTCTGAGGACAACACCAATGTTTCCCTTCCTTCCATGGCCTCTAACTCCATAAAGATTCTTCTTATCCTTAATGAGGGTAACTTCAGAGAAATTCAAAGAACACGGTGGTCACAAAGCAGTGCTAAATTTTTTATTGTGAGTACCTGAAGGAGTATTACAGATCTCTGCAAGGAGTGGTATAGGTAATACACTTGAGAACTGGATAAAAGTGTACAGCCATTCTAGAGTATACAGCGAGTTCCTCTCCATAGAATGATGGTGCAAGAAAATGAGCGTGATTGAGGGGGTGCTACTGACATCTAGTGGGTAGAAGCCAGGAATTCCAGTAAACAGCCTACAATGTGTAGAACACCCTCCACTCCAAAACCCTAGCCCTGGAAAAAGGCTGGGCAACCCAGATTGTCACATTGTGGTGCCAAGGAGGGGAGTCCATGCTAGAAGGAACGAGAGCATGGAGATCTGGGAGATGGAAAGAAGAATGCTGGGGAGCCATATCAGCAGAGGGCCTTCTAGATGGCAGATGTTTAATCTTTTCAATCAAGCTCAAAGAATTTGAAGACTTCAAAATACATTGGGATATTTTTCATTGGATATTTCACTTCCAGATTAGACAATAGTATCAAATTGCTGTTAAAAATGTGGAAGTAGGGGCTCTCCCTGGTGGCGCAACAGGTTAAAGCACCACATTACGAAGCTCTCCAAAGCCATTGCAGCATGAGTTTGATCCCCCACCAGGGAGATGAACCACATGGTGTGGCAGACCTCTCCTGACCCACCCACTGCTCCTCTCAGCAGTGGACTTTGTCAATATGCCTGTTATGCCACACCACTGACTCTGGCAAATCCTCTCACCCACCACACCTCTGGCCTATACCCCAGTTCTGTAAGCATAAATAAATAAATCTTTTTTTAAAATGTGGAAGTATTCTGTTTGAAGTGAAGGCTGTCTTCTCTCTCTATGTGCCCTGTGGGGGGTGTGTATGTGTGTGTGAAGGGTGAGGCAATACAAACAAAACACACCATCCTTCTGGAAGGAGGCTGTGTATAAAAATGAAATGACTAAAACCTGGTCCTTTGTGCCACAGACAATGCTGATAAAAAGTCACACATCCTTCTTGGCATACAAAACATTATCCACAATGATGGACTTAAGATAAATAGCTGTCTCCTGCTCTTCAAGCCTCAGCACTGGATCTGAAAAATTTTCTCTAAAGGATATCTCAGGAGTGACTTTTCAAAAGATGGGCCTAGGTTCCAGAAAGAACTGCTTCCTCTGTCAACAGATACATAGGTTCTTTTAAAATCTGTATTACTATAAACAATGCTGCAATGAACACAGGAACAGACATCTCTTCCAGTGGTTTTACTTCCTTTGAAAATATACCCAGTAGTGACATCCAGGATGATAATGATAGTCTTACTTTAATTTTTCATGATGACTGTTCCAATTTATAATACCACTGCTAGTGTATAAGGGCTCCTTTTCTCCACATGTTTACCAACCATTTCATACACACAATGGAATGATAGTATTTAAAATGAAGGAAGTCTGACATTGGTGACAAGGATGAATTTGTAGGACATTATGCTAAGTGAAATAAGCCACATACAGGAAGACAAATATTTCATGATCTCACTTATAAGTGGAATCTAAAAAAGTTGAACTTATAAAAACAGCAAGTAGAAGAATGGTTACTGGGGTGGGGGAAGTACAGAGATGTTTTTTAGAGGTACAGGCTTTTGACTTTAAGATGAAAAAATTTTGGAGACATAATATACAGTGCAGTGACTCTAGTTAATAATATATTGCATATTGAATTTTTAAGGGAATACATCTTACCTGTTCTTACCATACGCTCAAAGTAGTTATATGAGGGACTGGATCTGTTACTTAGCTTGATAGCAGTCGTCATTTGAAATGCATATATACATATCAAAATGTCAGGCTGTACAGCTGAAATATATATAATTTTTACTTTTAATCATACCTCAGCGATGCTAAAAAAAATGAAATAAGTTATAATGAAACATAATTTCCCTATTCTTATCACAAAAATATCACCTTGGAAGAACTATGGAGGGCAGAAGTTCAGGAGTATGAGCATGTGTGAATGTACATATGGTGTGTGTGAGAGAGACAGACAGACAGGCAAGCAGAGAGGCAGAGACACACACACACACAGAGAGCATGTATGCGAGAGAATGTGTGTGCACATTTTCCTTCCTTTGTTTTAATGTACTTTCTAAAGGAACGTGCTCTACAGTAACAGGCATGTTACCTCCCCTGTGGACTTCAGCTTCCTAATAAAGAAAGGATTTAACACTGGATGATCTGTAAGTCCCCTTACCAACTCTAACATTTCTGGATTCTCTCTAAATGATCATTCTTTTGGCATGCAGAAGAATGCCAAATGGCTGCATGGTTTGCTGTGTTCAGTGGCCTTGCGTGAACTAGCACAGCAGGCTGCTGCTCTGTGGGTGACAAGACTGAGGAGCACACAGGACATCCATTCCTTACCTCCCATTCTTGTTTTGAAGAAATGTTTTATATTCCTCCTCAAGATTATGTGAGAAGGGCGTTAAAGGCTGATTTTCTGTCAGGATCCAGTGATAAGAAAACAAATTCTAGTCAGTGCTTTACTCACAGAATCATTCCACAGAAACTGAGCTGTTTCTAAAATAGTCCCCAAAGTAGCTTAAAAAATAATGGAGATTCTAAAACCAGATCATTTCCTGATGAAAAACTTTAGGCCCGTTCAATTTTTAATCCTTTCTGAAATCAGCATGTTTTTTCTTTATCCCATAAAGGTATTTAGAATGAAGTCCTTGAATTTGCCCCTTGGACATATTTACATGTTGTATCTTATTTCCTAATTCTTTTAATCAAGGCTTCTCTGCCCTTAAATCATAGTTAACTGTCTTTTGGGGAATTAGGATGCTTATTTCTATTTGCCTGACAAACATACAGCATCAAATATTCATCACTTAAATGCAATTAAAATATAAAATCACAAAAACATCATTGCAATTATTTAAATTACTCCAGTTTTAATTAAGGGATTTGGGCAATTGGGGATTAGAAACATAATACAGTGCACAATCAAGAAGCCATATTTCCATAGGTTTTTAATAATTTAAAACATTTATGACTTAAAAGATAAGAGGTATGTGGGTATATTTGCCAACAGTAAATATTAATGGCACTGAGAAGGGTAGGAAGACACCATTTAAAAAAAAAATGAAAATTTAGATGTTCCAAGAGATTAAAAATAATCTATGTGCCCAGCATAATGTTCAGCAGCCCTGATTCCTCCAGGTTAAAAAAAAGCAAGAGGTCTGGCCCTCCCTGGTGGCGCAGCGGGTTAAAGCACTGCACTGAGAATCTAAAGCCGCTTCCGCATGAGTTAGATTCCCACCTGCCCCGGAGGTAACACATGGTGTGGCAGACCTCTCCTGACCCGCCCGCTGCTCCCCTCAGCAGTGTACTTCATTGATCTGCCTGTTCTGCTCCCCACTTTGTCTCTGGTGAAGCCTCTCACCACCCCTGCTCCTCTGGCCTGTACCCCAGTTCTGTATGTATAAATAAATAAATCTTAAAAAAAAAAAAAAAGCAAGAGGTCAAAATAAAAGCTCACATAAGAGTAGAAAAGGATTCAGTAAGTTGCTGGGAATCACAGCTCCATTTTAGAAAATTCTTAAATATTATATTTCTATTTCACCAAGATCATCTTAATTTCTTTGTGTCTCTGGGATGTGTGGGGCCACCTTAATTTGAATGCTTGTAATGGATCTAAAACGTGCCTGTGGAGGATGAGATGTGGTCAAAAACTTTGAAATTAATTGACATTCTCATTATTTAGCTGGCCTCCAAAATGACTCCATATAAATTATATTGCCATTATAAATTGCTTGAACTTTAGCTGCCACATTTTCCATATTAACCAACAGCAGCTATAAACATTGTTAAGTGAAGCGAAAAGTAGTTTCCCTATGGAAGCTGGAAATGTGAAGTCTCTCATGATTTTTAGCCTCATATACTTTCATAACCAACATCTCTTGTCACATTTTTTAATTAAAGTGGTTTCAGCGCCTAACACCATCCCCACGCTTGCCGGCTACCTGAGGCTCCTGAGCAGCACTCACATCCCCAGCACACGGTTCTCACTTGGACCAACCTCAAATTGCTGGAAGGTTAAATGGACATTGCCAGGGACTGAGTATCCATGTACTAGTTCCAAGGAACATCTGGACCATAGATTATTTTTTTAACAAAAAATCTTGGGCGATTATGTGTCCTACATTCTGGCTTTTAGCAGAAAATAATTGAACCACCTATTTAATCTAGCAATCTAGGTCACCACCAGTCATTTAAAATGTAATGAAAGCTCCCTGTGTCTTAGTAGCTACAATAAAAAAAGACGGGTGAAATTAATTCTAATGATATGTTTCATTCAGTCTACCATAATTATTTCAATAAGAAATCAATAGAAAATAATTGAATGAATTATGTTATTTTTTTTCATGCTCAATCTTTGAAACCTGATGTGTATTTTACAATGTATAGCACTGGTAATATTTCAGATGCTCAATAGTTAACATGTGGTAAGAAGCTACCATAGTAAAAGTACAGCTCTGCATTCTCAAAGTGGGTCTGAAATACTCTGGCGTTAAAAAGGTGAAAAGCATAGGAAAGGATGGACAATAAACTCTCTCTTAAGAGAGCATTGTTTGGCCTCAAAAATTCAGAGAAAGTGATGGTAGTTAGATTTTTGCAGTTGGTTCCAGGGGCAATGTGTTTAGAAAAAGATAGACAAATTCTGGTCATATCACGGAATGTTATGCATTAGGAATGAGCTTACAACGACATAAACAATAAATATGAATCTTACATATATAATACTGATTGAAAGAAGGTAGTTACAAAAGTACATATTTTTTTGTACCCAATTATATACAATACAAAAAAAAAATGTACTAACCAAATAATAAAAAGTCAGGGAAGTGAGTACCTTTGGAAGGGGACAGTGACCAGAAGGAGTAGCTGAGTGTTGGTCCTGTTTCTTTGAATGGATTTGTTTTATTTATGAACTTCATTAAACAAAGCTTTTGTAAGGGGTTTATTTGCATTACTTGGCATTATATGTTTTAGACTTCAATATAAAGATTTTGCTTAAGAAATGGAACATAGAGAGAAGTAAATTCTATATATTTCTGTTCTAGACCTTAAACACAAACCAGGTACCAACTAACATTATGAAAAGAAGCTTCACGGGCTCTCCCTGGTGGCGCAGTGGGTTAAAGCACAGCACTAAGAAGCCACTTCCTCATAAGTTCGATTCCCGCCTGCTCTGGAGGAGATCCACATGGCCCGGCAGACCTCTCCTGACCCACCCGCTGCTCCCCCTCAGCAGTGTACTTCGTCGATCTGCCTGTTCTGCTCCCCTCTTTGTCTGTGGTGAATCCTCTCACCCTCTGCATCTCTGGCCTGTACCTCAGTTCTATATGAATAAATAAATAAATCTTTTTAAAAAAAAAAAAGATGCTTCCCATTTAATTTTTTAAAAATTTGGCTTTCCAAAATAAAATCCAAAAAATATCAAAGCTCTGAGTACTGATTTCTGAAGACCAACTTCAAAGGTGGCCAGGAACACAGGCACAGGCCAAAAGTGGTACTGGGTTCAGCAGCAATTGGGCATAGACAGAACATGGACAACCAGCCACACCCTATCCTCACCTCTGAAGGATGTTTAATGCTCTTGCCCTGAGTCTCCCCATTTGACCCTATATCCCTGAATTCAGAATCTTTGCAAATGAAATTAAGAGACAGAGATCGAATGGGAGTATTAGTGTATATATTTATTTCCTACACAAATTTAATTTTATTTTGCGTCTTAAACTTATTTTTAAAATGTGATGAAATGTTAGGAAATTATATTTATCTCTAATTGTTGCAGAGTTCTAATAAATCATTAAAATTTTAAAGAAATGCTATGTAAATGTAAATGTAAATGGACCTGAAGAAATAGGATCTTATCTTTCTGAACCATCATAGTATTGTGAACCAATTTTACAAATTACAAAATAAAGTATTCCTTCTCATGTTGCTTATGGAACAGAAAAAAGGGAGAGACAGAAATCTGCAATGGAAACCTTTTCTATCAGACAGTTCTAAGTATGACAAATTGAAGCATCTTGGTGTATTTGGATTATAAGTAATTTTACTCTTAGTAATCTAAGGGCTCATGAGTTGAGCATTACCACTTTTTTGGTTTTTTTTTTTTAAAGATTTATTTATTTGTACATACAGAACTGGGGTACAGGCCAGAGGCTCAGGGGCGGTGAGAGGCTTCACCAGAGACAGAGTGGGGAGCAGAACAGGCAGATCGACGAAGCACACTGCTGAGGGGAGCAGCGGGCGGGTCAGGAGAGGTCTGCTACGCCATGTGGTCACCTCCAGAGCAGGCGGGAATCGAACTCATGCATAAGTGACTTCAGCTTCTCAGTGCAGCGCTTTAACCAGCTGCGCCACCAGGGAGGGCCATTACCATTTTTTTCCCCCAAATATTATATTTGGAAAGCTTGTCCTAAGTTTATATTTAAAGACATTTATATTTTTTAGGCTTATTTTTGAGATGCTTTTATCCTTGAGAAAAACTACTGACAATTACACTTTCATAAAGCAAACAGTGGTGTAAAGCAATAAAAATTATAAAAAAAGAAGATCCATGTTATACCCCAGAATGCTTTGATTCACAACCTATCTAGAACCACTTTAAGAGTTTAGTGGAACATGGTTCCAGGGCTGACACGGTTCCTCTTTTGTTTTCTCTGCAGATACCCTGGTGTATACTCTTATTTAACCAGATTCCTCATAAATTATTCATGTGCTGTTGGAATTGGATACTAGAATAAATAACATAAATTACAAAATAACTGAAATGCTTATGGCTGAAGTATGTCAACCTTCCTACTCGAATTCTTTCTAGACCTATTATTACACCTGTATTAGAGTCTGATGTCCTCAGCTCCCCATATGTATGTCAAATTATGGACACATTTGAAGAATGTTTTAAAAATTAGTGGCTTAGATGTCTCTCCTGATGAAGTCTGAAACAATAGTTTAATTAATTTTTTATTTTTCATAAGCCATTTTGATGGAAACTCTGAACCCTACATAGCTACTTTTGTTTCTAGGATTCAAATAATATGAATTGACTATATCAAAACTATGCTCCATCTTAAAACACTCCTAAAACAAACAGTTTTACAGGTGTGACAATGAAACCCAAAGATGAGGTAGTCTATATTCAATTATAAAATTTAACAACTATGACCCTGTAATCCAATCTCAGAGGGGAATGGCAGTTATGACAATAATTAATTTCCCAGCAATTCAAGTTCTTTACATTGGATAAACACAATAAAGGGGTAGTATTGAGCACAATAATTTTCCTTGAAATCCTCTTTCCATCCCTATCATTTTCATTATTTGCCACAGCTTCTCCTGCATCTCTTTGCATCAATGTTCTGTTCTTGCTCTCCCCCACTTTCCTCCCTTTTAGCAAAATTTTTGCAAAGGTGCATGCAACATGGAGGAGACAGGAGGGCAAGAAATGAGTAGGCTAGACTGACTCCTTTTTAGAAGAGTCAAGGAAAAGTACAAACACATATTGATAATTTTTGTACTATCACACAGTGTTAGTATCAGAACAGCATTGTCTTAGTTTGGATTTCCAGGGAGATAAACTCAGAGAGAGAGATTTGCTCACAAGAGTTTTAATGAGGTGAGTTCTCAAGAACAGCACATTTTAGGGGCTGGAAAAAAGCAAGATAATAGGGCAGAGTGAGAAGGAATATGAGGCACAAATAATAGAAGTCTCCACAAGAGAACGATGAAAACTGGTATGGCCCTCAAGAGTTTCCCTATATCAAAATAAGAGGATCATGCTTCTGAACCCCCAATTGACAGCTCCTGGATGAGGCTGCCCAGGAAGAGCCATCACCGGGAGCTGACTGCCACTAGAGCTGACTGCCACTAGAGCTGACTGCAGCCATGTCTCGGGCAGTGGAGAGAATGAATACTTCAGCCGCGAAGGGCATGTCAAGGCCATGCAAACATATCACTACAAATACTGCATTAGAAGTTGTTGTTTTACACCAAGTAACAGGAATTCTCTGTCCCCACATGGCTATGTTTTACCATCCCGCTTCATTGTTTGATCTTTACTTCTAATTATTGTCTTGGAAGACCTCACATGAAATGAATATGCTTGGACTATTTCAAACTAGGTAACCACTGCTATTTTCCATGATAATCATTCTTTGAGAAGTTCATCTCGTTGCAGTTTCCTCCTATGACTGTTTCCCTGTAGCTGTCTGCACAGAAGTTCAGGTCTCTTTTTGCATTTACCCCTCTGCACATTTTCAGGCCAAGAAAAGTTCATTTTCAGCAGTAAAAACTGCAGTGTAGTTATGCAAGTTTGATGTTGATGATGGTAAGTAGCTGGCACAAATGAAATAGCTCTAGAATTTAACTGCTCAATACTACATGCCAAAGTCTCCTGGGCCTTTCGGAAATTTGGTTTTCAGCACATCTCAAGTCTGGCTTGAATTTCTCCAGCTATTTTGATGCCAATCGAGTTTGCAAGCCATAGATTTGTTTGATTCTATTTTCTCCTTTCCAATCTATTTGACATATACTTTGACTGGGGTGGTAAAAAAATTGTTTTTGTTTCAGCCGATATGCATAGTTTATTTGTCCTTGGTATATGCCATAATATATAACTTCAGTTTTTTTAGCCTGATAATCATTTAGCTTGGTAAGGAATCTATATTTGTCCTAATATTTGTTAACTTCCAGCACAAGGCTCTGAATATAAATCAGCCCCAGCTAATGACTGAAAGAACCAGCAGTAATTCTAATTCAGTTTCCATTGTGTGTAACTAAAACATTATTGAGTAATCTTTTTTTTTAAGTTTTTTTTTTTTAGATTTATTTATGTATACAGAACTGGGGTACAGGCCAGAGGTACAGGGGCACCTGAGACAGAGTGAATCCACGAAGTACACCGCTGAGGGGAGCAATGGGGGGGCTCAGGAGAGGTCTGCCATGCCATGTGGGTCACCTCCGGGGTAGGGATCGAACTCACACTGAAGCAGCTGTGGCTTGCTTGTAGTGTTACGTCCTAACCCGACGCGCCCCATGGAGGGCCCTACTGAGTGATCTTACTACAACTATCATCTATTTCACCTGAAAGGATCTATTGGAATTTTCTGGTGAACAGATTAGTAGCTGTTAAAATTACCTAAATGTCTTGGAAACTTTCTGTGTGCAGTCACAACTCAAGGCATAATTTGACACAAGTGAATGGTTATTGTATCTTGGCAAGTCCTTTTCTTAGTGGGGGGCTATGTCTTAGTTGGTGGGAGGTGGGTCAAAGTATGAAATTCCAAATCCATTGACTGGCACAGAAGACAATAGCCAGAACTAAGAGAACCAAGATCAGTCCTGGCACAAAAATAAGTAGGATCAGAAATTCAAAGTCAAATATCACTCCAAACATCAATGAAAAAATTTGAGGCTCAGAGAAGTGCAAGGTCAGGAGCAGACCCTGGAGATTTAGACAAGTAACTGGAAATTTTTCAGTAGTGAAATGCCAGGTCATTAAATCCCTTTAAGTTATCAAAGTTGTTAGGTTTGTTTAGCCTTGCCTTTCCACAACTTGTCATATCTCAAACCTCTCCAGTGATTTACCTTTCATATAAGAACTACACAATGGAGTCACTCTGTACTATTAGGGCTGTAAGATTCAATTAACTTTTTTTTCTTTTTGCCATCACAGTGAGCTTTTAAAAGTTGACTAACTAAGCTTCACAATATCTGTCAGTTAAGTAATAGTTTGAAAGAAAGTACAACCCCCTTCTGAAATAAAGCCCCATTTGGAACAGAAGCTTTTTTTGAACTATAACTAGATAGGAGTTTAAGACAGAGTGGTGAGGACAACATATGGGACAAAAATCCAAGGATGGAAGTACGAAAATAGGACAGGAAGCTAAAATAGATGTGCACTCATTTTCTTTAGTATAAATAGCATTGTCTGTAATCTCAGGTATATGCTTCAGCCTTTGCTAATGAAAATCATTTCCAGTATTACAAATGGGCAAATAATAACTCCTTGGATTATTTTATAAAAGTGGGAAGAGTCTCTGAAAGACTTGAAATATTCAAAAATTCCAGTTGGATTATGTTTTCCCATTTTTAATGGAATTGAAGTTCAACCTCCTAAACCACATAGGAGTGACTGTTGGCTCACATAAACAATAAGTTTTGCTCACTGAAGTAAGTAAATCTCGGTTAGGGAAGGTACAAGAAATCAGAGCACAGTTGGTCACAATATAAATTCATGACCACCACATTCATCAGTGTTCTTACAGGCATCACCTCTCACTTACTCCTCCCAGGACAGATCCTATTCTATTCACAATCAAATTTTGTTCTCTCCTTTCAGCTCTTAGTAGTTCTTTGCAGTCCTCATTCTCAACACAATACCTCATTGTCTATGTTTCTAATTGGTCCAAACTCTTTACCATTCATACCTAATTTGAGTTTAATTTTAATCCATCCCTTTCCTCAAATTATCCACCTCAAAAATCAATAAATAAATAAATAAATAAAGCAAAGACTTTACTCACTCTTCTACTACTTCGTTTTGTCTTCCCACATCTTCTTTGGGACCTTAAACCATCCATCTAACTAACATCATTTTGAATGCTATTTCATCACCTGTGATGCTTAACAAGCACTCAAAATCTTTTAGGTTATGAAATAACAATCATTTATTTGTTCAAGCCTTTGGTTTGGGCAGAGCAGGACTCCCTAGTGATCCAAGTGGCATTTTCTGAGAATGAAAATTGCAAAATGGTTTCTTCACGTGTCAGCACCTCAACTTGGATGCCTAGAATAGTTGGGGAGGGGGCACCTGGGTATTCTCTCTCCCTTTCTCTCTTTATTTCTCTCTCCTTTACCAACCACAGCATGGTGTCAGGTCACATTTCTTGTATAGTGGCTTGCTTCTACCGCAGTAAAAAAGCAGTAGCTCCCAGGTATTCCTCTGGCTTGAACTGGAAACCTGCCCAAGAACATTTCATTCTATTGGACCCGTACAAGGACGTGAATACTGGGAGACAGTCCACTGGGAATAAATTATGGAACAGACTACCACTTCACCAGTCCTTATGATCATCTCCTTATGATCATCTCTCCTTATCCTAACAAAACTTTCTTCCCAATAGAATTCTCCTCATTTGATTCTGTTGACCTTCTACTTGAAATCCTCTCATTTGACTTCAGAGAGGTTAGGTAAACTTTCTCCAATCTTTCTTCTTCATGGTATCTTTCTGTAACCCTTTGTTTCTTTATGTAAATGTAGGAGGCTTCTGCTTTACCCCTACTCCCCTACTACCCAGTCTGTCTCTAAGTTATCACCATCCTACCCTGGTAAAATCTAGAAACCACCCTCTCTTCTCATATCTATTGCTCCTACAGTATTCATCAGCTCTTCACTAGGAAAAAACAAGAAGTTTTCTGTTTCATCTCCACACTCCCATTTCTCCCACTTCCAATCCTACTTTGCTACAAGCTGGTACAAGTTACCTTAATAAACACAATAGTCTATACTCAAAAATTCCTCAGCTACAGATTGCCAATTAGAAAAGGTTGTCTTGTTTTTGTTTGCCAAACCCTGAATAATCCAAATACTTGAAATATGTTTATGTTTTCCTGTCTCAGTGCTCACCTTCAGAAAATTAGTTTCCATTGTTTCTGCCTATTGCAAAAGTCTCCATCCTTTAAGACGAGACTTAAAAACTACATTTTCCAAAACTCACTGTATATTTTCTCAGTACAAACTATTCCACTGGTTTTATATCCATGGAAGTTTGTTGAGACATTGACTTAGAGATTCTCATAGCATAACTTAAAATGTGTTATTATTTGAATATTTCCCACTAAGTCATAAATCCATGAGACTAGACAGTCAACAATTCTAGCAGCTAACATAGTTGATAAGAACTCAGTTATTGAGTTGAATTAAATGAACATTAAGAGCACTTAATAACTTTCAACTTTTAGCCAAAAAGCCATGTAAGTGAGGTTTCTTTCAATATATGCAATTGAGTTGCCATATTAAAACAAAGGCTCTCTGTGGACAGGAATGCTAAAATTCTGTCCAATTACTTGATGATGTAAATATTAAATTATACTTAGAACTATCACATAAAACAAAATTGCATTTCCACAAATTACCTGGATAATTACCTTAATTTGCCTTCCAGCTTAGTGATTATTACACTAGGATTTATCACCAACTGATATTTATTAAATGTTAATAATTCTCAGGATATATGTGACAGTGCACTTTCCTTCACAACCAGCATTCAGATGTATAAACATTTCAATCTGGTACATAGACTGACATACAAATAAATCTACAGAATGAAATAAGTAAATATTAGTATTTTGTGTTGTAAGAATAAAATACTTGGTTACTCATTGTAACAATTATTAAATATATTTATATATACATATTTGCCTGGTGAGCAGCAATTAAAGCTCTAACTTACTTTCACAAACAGATTCATTCCTAAGATGTATAGATCAATAAATCAATTCTTTGTTTTTTTCTCTGCCATAATTTATTTAACACTCATTTCTCATCCACCTTTGTCTAACAGTTTCCAACTTTTGTACATTAAGCTGCTTAACTCACCCATAAATTCTCTATCAAGTAGTTAATGGTCTAGAAACAAACACTACAGAAATTCCTGTTTTAAAGGTATCCTAGGGTAAATATTTCTGCAGACTGTATGATTGGATTCTAATTTACTTTGGAAACTCAAATTTGCATAAATCCAATGATCACATTGGTTTCCAAAAATAGTCTGTAAACAGATTATGGAAAAGGTAGAATAAAATCTTTCCATCTAATTTATCTTAATGGTTCCCAAAACTGATCCTTTTTCACTAGAATGTTTGTGATCTGTAGAACTTTTGAAATTATTGATTTATAAATACATCAATTTTAGGATCTTGGGACTAGGGAGCCTTGGATGTCACAGAAGAAAGAAAAGACCAGAAAACAACAATTTCCTCTTTCACTCCCTGCGAGATGGTTCTGCGTACCATCTGGTTATTTATTTATTTCAAAATAACCAGATTTGCATAGAACATATCTCTTCCCTACACTTCACATTTTCTTTCCTAACTACGTGCATTATCAGAGACTTGCCCTGATAATGCAAATAAGAGAAACCTCTTTTTGTATTCTCTTGTTTGAATGGCAAGGAAAGGTATATTTCATATTTCAAGATAAACTTATCCTATCTCATCAAAACTGCTCTTCCATTCAGCTGGACTAAGAATATCAAGAACAGGGACTCTGGCAGAGAGAAGAGTAAGAAAGTCAATTTCATTTAACATATCTATAGCAGGCCTAAAATTAATAGAAAGGATTTAACTCTTTTTAAATAATATCTAGTATATTCCTTGACAACATTAATAATATCAGATACCACAGTATACTAGATCTACAGGATATATCAAAGGCTTCTTTCTGGGGTCAAATTGAAGACATTTACACTGAAAACAAATGAGAACAATTGAAGATGCTATCCCTGGGCACCTGTGTTTCCACTGGGCACCTGCAGACTGTATGATTAGATTCTAATTTACTTTGAAAATTCAAATTTATAAACAAACATATAAATAACCAGATAAATAATAAAGGAAATATTCCAGTTAATAAATAAAGAAGCAAGGGTAGAACTAGGATGTCATCAGTTCGTAATGCCTAATGAATTAATATGTCTAAGCACTAAAAATCAATGGCAACTAACATCACAAAAAGAGGCAACCAGACATTATGTTCTTGAATAAACATATCAACTCCTAAGAAATAATCTTGCCAAAAAGATTTAAACCTGAATCTGATTAGATTTTTAGATACAGCTATCAACTTTGAGGAAATACAGAAGAATGTGTTAAATAAAACCACAAAAATGATGAGGAGGGGAGGGAGTCTTTACTAAAGGAAATTTAAAAGACAGCAATGTCAATGTCAAACTAAAAGAAATTGAATGTCTAGATTTTATTTGGAAATTAATTCCCACAAACAATACAAAGTTAAGATATTTGTGAGATAATTAGAACTCTCTGGATTTCTGATTTTAATGGTTATCAGTTGTTTGTACATGTTATAAGGATATTATGAATTTTTTTTTCAGAGTCCTTGTACTTGAGAAACACACTCTCAAATTTTCCAGGTAAAATAACAACTAGGCTTTGCTTTTAAATAATGTAGGAGTAGGTAAGTTCATAGCAGTAAAAGAGTGATAACATTGCTCATTGTTAAAGCAGTTGATGGGTATGTGAGGTCTAGTGTACTATTGGGCCTATTTTTAACAATATATTTCAAGTTTTCCATCATAAAAATACTTCTAAAAAGAGTGTATTGAATGTACATCTCTTTTAACATACAACCTCATTTTTCTGCTCCCTTTGAAGCAAACTTCACATCCGAGCCATCTCTGCTTCCTGACCTTTCAGTCTGACTCTTTCTAATCAGACTTTTGGCTTCCCCAACTTTGCTGAAACTCCTTGTACCCAAATGCCCTATGACTTCCATTTGCTCAGTCCAACTTCTAATCTCTGTTCTCATCTCACTCAAAAGGTTAGCAACATGACAGCAATTTGGCCATTTTTAGTTTCTGGTGCTCTGATGTCTCATAAGTATCTCCTGATTCCCTGGCTTCTCCATTTTCAGTTCCTCTCAAATTGTGGGAAAACTCCTGGCTTCCTATTTACATGTCTCCCTGGACTATCTCATTCCCCTGCACAGCTTTAAACCTAATCTAAGTGCTAATGACACCCAACTTGGCATCCCTATCCCTGAGCCCCAACTTTTATATTTAAGTCCTTCACAATGTCTAACTGGCTGAGATTTTAACATGAGCAAATGCACAAAAAACTTCTGATTCTGCTTCCTTCCCTTCACCCCCCACTGGCCCAAACCTTAATTAATGCATCAGCAGCTCCTGAGTCACTCAGTAAAGAAGCCTCGAAGTTATCTTTGATAATTTCCTTCAACCCTGTACATTCAATCTGTCAGGAAGTCCTGTAAATAAAACATTGAATATATTCTAAACCTGATTATCTTAGTCAGCTTGGGTTGCCATAATAAAATACCATAGGCTGGGATTTAAACAACAAAAATTTATGATCTCACAGTTTTGAAGTCTGGGATTTTTTTTAAATGAGGTGAGGGGTGGGGGGCACAATTCTGTCCCTATCATTTGACCGCAATTTCAGGTATTATATACTTTCCTTTCACTGAGAAAGTCCTTTAATCTTCAATCTTCTCAGGATAATATCCTTCTCAACATTCATATCTTAGGCCAAATGTCATCTTCCAGAAAGTCCCTCCCTGATTATCCTGTCTAAATTAGCCATAAAAGTCTGACTAACCCCATTACTTGTTTCATCACCCCATTTTATTTATTTTTTTTTGTAACTCATATCATGACCTAACCTATCACATATATATTTATTTATCAAATACACCCTCCTACATCAAGGAGCAGGGACCTTTCCTAGACTGTTCTCTCCATGCCCAGCACCCAGAGCACAAGGTGCCTTGAAGGAGGGCTGAATAAGAAGTCTGGCTCTAACACAACACTCAGTGTGAACAGCAAGAGAGGGCCAGTTCTGTTTATCAGTGAGCACAAGTGCTGGGAATCTGTCTAGGGACAGTAGTAGATGCTAAATAAAAAAATTGCTGAGTAAATGACTGAACAAATACATACCTCCTTAAATTGTAATTTGATAGTCCCTCCATCTCAGTCCTAATTTCCTCCTATGTTCTTTGTGATCTGTATAGTTTTCTCTAGCCCATCTTACCCTGCCTTTCTTAACAGCTTTGTAACTTTCAGATTCTTGGAGTTTCTCAATGATTCTAAAAAAGACTTAAAGAACTCATGACTAGAAATCTATATTAAAATTATAAGAAAACATGTTGATCTTCTAAAGTCACTATATTAAATCAACCATGTGCTCTGATTTCTATTTCTCTAACACTGAAACTGAACATTGGGAAGTTCAGTATTGAAAAATGCAAAACAAGAATTGAAAAAGAGCTGCTGTAGACTAACTTTCCACTGCTTTTTTTTTTCCTACAATACTTATACACATACATGCACATATATATATATATACATATATATGTATTTATGTGCATATGCATTTATGCAATGATCCACTTATTTCCTTAAAAAAAGGTTTGTTCCATGTTCATATTAGTGAATAACACATTTTCTCACATAGCAACATAACTTGATCATCTTTCTGGGTCATCCAGACCTATGTTGCTCCTTTGTTTTTCAAAAGCTTGATTACAATTACAATTTATAAACTATTACAATTTATAAACCACAGTTTCTTTGTTGTGCCTGAACAAATGGCACTAAACTTTTTTCAAATTACTTATTACAAAGAACTTAATCAGTGTGTATTTTCAAGCTTGTGCAATTGTTTTTAGGTCATATTCTTAATATTAAAATGGCTCTCTTAAATATAATGAACATTTTCATTCCTGCACTCACATATCTATTTTAATTCCCTTCAATAACATATGACATTTTTCTTATCAGTTTAAAGTGCTCAAACTATTACTAGAGTTTTATATTCATGCCAGTGATGAACAAAAATCATTTTCAGTTTTAATTTGTGTATTTATTAAATTCATGTACTTATTGGCCATTTGTACACTAGAACATTTATATTTGTTGTTTTTTTGTATATATATATTTTTTGTAGCAAAAATATCCTACTAAGTTAAGAAAGCTTGTAATAGAACACATATAAAACTATTAACTGTGGATAAGATGGAACCTTGGGAACTATAGTCTTCTGTGCTATATATAAGGCCTAAACCCACTTCCCAATATATACATTTAAAATTGTAGTTAACAGATAGTTACCATGAGCCAGGCACTCCTCGAAGCTTTTGGAAGCAAAGATTAATATGACCCTGTTCCTGGATTGTAACATTTCCATATAATTTTCCACATAATGGCCATCTTAATAGGAGAAATTAAAATATAAAAATTGGCAGTTCTGTATGTAAAAAAATATTGTAAGCTTTCAGAGAAACTCTCCATAGAGCCAGGCCTACCTACAAGCAGAATGGTAGTTTGCTTAATGGCCTCCTTCCCCCAGATTTCCTCTCACCCTTCACCTGTGTCTGAGCCTTACCCATGTCCCTTTCTCCTGAAAGTAAGTCTCAGGCTGAAACCTGAGTGAAAACTTGGATACCACATCTGCAGAACTCTTCTCTGCCACAGGAGGGAAGCCCAGGCTCGACCTAGTTTTCAGTCCAATCAGAAGAAGACAGCAAACCTATTTCTGAAGAGAAGACACATGCTTCACAGAATCTCCCTAGACCTCCAGTGGGACTCTGAAGTGATTCTGTAAACCTAAGCATTTGGTCTGGAAGAACCTCAAAATATTGCCTTTCAAATCTTACTGGTGGCAAGATGTCTGCCACTCTGCTTCCAACTTCTGCAGATTTTGATGTTGATCACTTGGATTTTCAGAACCTCAGGGAATATTGTTTGCTGGTATGAATCATCACCAGCACTCTATAAATGCAGCTCAGAGCAATGCCCTGCAGGACTCTGATTGCTTTGGACCTTAGCCACAGAAAGAAAGACAGATGTAATATGTAGCTCATCTGCAAATAAATAATATGCAAACCACACTGGAGCTCTTGGAGCGGTGGGTACTCAGGACCCTGAGGGGTGATAAAAGACTGGGGAGTCTTGACATGCTTCCATTTTCTCTACTAGACAATGGCAACTTGTGGGAAGAAAAATGAAATATTTAGGCAGTCTATTAACATTCCAAAATTGGATAAAAAGCCAGAATTAGGAACAAATCAAATAGAGATTTCAGCAGAATTGGTGGAGTTTTCCCAGGAAAATCAAGAAGAGGCCAAGACATCTCTGAACAGGGTTCTTTATATCACTCCCCTTAGATGCCAGGTGTTTAACAGGTCAAGACTAAAGCAGGTGGTAACATTCAAGGACAACTCAGTGGAAGATAAATAAGAAAATTAGAATCTCCATAGTTAGAAAGTGTTCAGAAAGGACTCAGTTTTAAAGAAGATAGTCTCTCTGTGACATTAATATTATTACAAAATTGGGGGAAGATTCTAACCAGGAGCTTCTGATCAGTGATTTCTTCAGTGTATGTGCCTTGCTGATCCTATCAGTGAGACATCAAGATCTAAAGTCTGTCAGCCCAGTCTGTCTGCCTCTGATCTGAGAAGTTTCAAAGTCTGAAAGTTTTCTATCACTTACTGCCACTATCCATGTGCATATCTGAGAGGACATGTCCAGGGAGTCTTAAATTTGTACAGTGGGAAGAACTATATAACTTCTTGAAAAAGCCCACTGTCCCTGTGGACACTCAGAAAAGAATAAGGATCATGTGGCACTGTGAATTCTCCTCTGAGAGGCACCACTCACTGAGCTGCCCTTGAAGAGGACAGAGCTCTGAAGCAATATCCTTCATTGCATTACCCAGAATTGTTTATCCTCAAGGAGATGACAGAGACTTCTTCCAGAATATGTAGAGCTATGTGAACTACAGAGCTACTGCCCTATGCATCATAGTACCATAAGGCTGCACTTCTGAAGTCAGAAGAAAACCTGAGGTTTGTAGTGGCAGCTGCAGAAGATGGCCTTACTGGTCAAGGACTCGAGCCTCTGACAGTGGATCAGTTGTGGCTGCCTAGTGTCACCAGAGATACTGCACATACCCTGAGCAGAAAGAAGTCATCTCCAAATGTGGCAAACACAATTGTTAAGATTGCCTGCAGGACAACAGGCCACCACCCCATTGAAATCCTACACCTCATGGTTGGCTGGTTTCTCTGGAGCTCCTGACTGGTGGTAAAGTCCTGGAGTTGGCCTTATAAGGCTCCAGTTTGGGGTTGCACAGAGATTTGTGTTGCTTCAGTGTGAAATTGTGTTTTACTTCCCAACTGCTTTTAGCTCTCCCTCCTCTTTCAGTTGTGAGAGTTGCCAACCTTCTTTTCCTGTATTTTGTCATTTTTATTTCTTGCTTTTTATTTTCTTAATGTGGGAAAATAAACATTGCAAAATGAGAGAAAAATGTAACCTGGAAAAAACATTAAGATACAGACCCCATAAATTAGATTATCAATGAATAGGCTAAGGTAAAATTTCTAATGAGAAAAAATATATAGGACTAGGTTTTTACCATAAGCGGTAATTGATTGCATTAAATACAGATTAGATTTATATAATTAAACTACATGAGGTTTCAGTAGGTAAAAACAAATTTAATTTTCTTAGTAGTCAGGAGAATTTACAGGAAAAGTTGACGGATTATCTCTTTCACTTTCCTCTGCCTGTAGATTCTCTGAAGGTTTTACAAATGGCTGCATCTGTGGGGAGACCACATTTGGCTCTCAGATGTATATGCTCATAAAGGAGTCATAGTCTATAATAAAATATTTCCAAATATTAAAAGAAAATGAGAGTGAGAATCATGTGTGCAATTTTCTGCAAAACTGAGAAATAAAATGCTCTCACTTCAGACACCTTATCAAATGCTCCAAACTGAAAATAATTCAGTTCAGGATTTTACACCCAACATCCCAGATGCTTGCACAGTTGGAAAACTGGGTCTGCTTTGATTCTGGAACATAGATAAGATATTTATGAGACAAAATGCAACTTCCTTTCTCCAAAACTGCCCACAGATTATACAAGTTCTGGAGAGATTGACAATTAAGGATGGGCCTTTTGTGATCCGAATAAGTCAGTAAAGTTAGCCGCAGGCTGGGGTGGTCTGGTCAGGACTCTTCCATCTCACCACAGAGCCGGCAGCCGTGACCTGTTCCAGGAGAAATTGGGTTTGTTGTTGCTGCTTCCCTCCCAAGAAGACTTGCAATCATCAGAGGTCAGTGTGGACACTAACTGGCAGTTTGAACAGGGAGACAAAGAGAAAGGACACCGTGAACATGGGGTCAGCTTAGAGTTCTATCAGGGGGCATTGAATACTATCAATATTACACCTCCCTAGTGGTGTAATGAGTTAAAACACAGCACCATGAAGCTGGCTGCAGCTACTGCAGGACAAGTTTGATCCCTCGCAAGGGAGTTGACCCATCTCCCATGGCATGGCAGACCTCTCCTGACCCACCTGCTGCTTCCCTCAGCAGTGTGTTTCAGTAGATCTGCCTATTCTGCTCCCCACTTCTGTCTCTGGTGAATCCTTTAACCCCCCACAACTCTGGCCTGTATCCCAGTTCCTGTATGCATAAATAAATAAATCTTAAAAAAAAATGTCTTCAGTGGAGGTTTTTCCCAATGACTGGCACAGTCACTTCTATCCTAAAGTAGCCTCAACAGCCTGTATGCTGGTAGATCTATTTAAGGAGGAGGGAGAGAAAGCAGGGCATGTGGTCCATTCTGGGCATTTCAGTTTCATCTTGAGGTAGGGTCAGGCAGTCTCAAAACTATTTTAGGGACTAGACATTGCTGCGGAGCCCATTACAGTTGAACTAAAAAGTCAGGCATTCTCCTTCACTTGATGCAAACTTATGTAGCCACTTTAGCATTCTGATTCCAGTGAAAGTAGAGGTTTGAGCTTGAATCTAATAGGTTGAGCTTTGATTGTGCTGAATTCTTGTGTCATGACAGACCTGACTGCAATCTGGAAGATCAATGGAAAAATCCCTGCATGATTCACATGTGGTCTCCTTAAATATACACAAAACTTAACTCTTCATATGTATGAGTGTGATGTTCCATGAAAAGAAAAGAAAAAGGATCTTTGTGGATATAATAAAGTTAAGGTGAGATGAGCCTGGATTCACAATAGGTCCTAACTGAGTGGCTGGTGTCTCTATAAGAGCTAAAAAGAGAAAGGACCCAAAAGAAAAGCTGTATGATCATGGAGGCAGAAATGATGGAATCTGTAAGCCAAGGGATCCTAAAGTTGCCAAATATCACCATAAGCTAAGAGGCGTAGAATCTTCTCTGAAGAGACACTCTCCGAAAGAAAGACTCCAGAGTGAAACAATACTGCAAATAACTTGATTTCAGATTTTAGTCTCTAGGTTAAGAAGAGATTAAATTTCTCTGATCTTAAGTCACTTATTTGGTGGTAAATTGTTATGACAACCCAAGAAACAAATGAACTCCACAGTCCAGAATCAGAGAGTTAATAAACTCGTGACTGCATGGGGAGAATCCTTAACACACTGTTGGGGAATAGTGGATGGAACTAAATTGGAGTTAGACAGACCTTGTTAGCTATTGCTGTATGTACTTGGCAAGCATTTCTACATTTTGAGAACAGGAAGACAGCCTGAGATTATGGGGCAGGAGTCAGGAAGCCAAGACTATATTACAGGTTGTCAACTCTGACTGCACATTAATATTACCTTGGAAAGTTTCAAAAGCTGTTACTGATAAGACCTCACCTCCAAACAATTAAGTCAGAATCCCTAGAGCTGAGCCATGAGTACTGGTAATTTTTGGAAACTCCTTGGGTACTTCATACCCACTAGCATGGTTATTATCAAAAAACACAGAAAATAGTAAGTGCTGACAACGATGTAGAGAAATTGGCACCCTTATGCATTGTTTGTGGGTACTTCAAAAAACAACAGTAGCCATACAATTACCATATTATCCAGAAATTCCACATCAAGGAATAAACATCAAGAATTGAAAGCAAGAAATGTTCATAACAACGTTACTCACAATAGCCAAAAAGTAGAAACAAACCAAATTTCCATGAATGAATGATCAGATAAAAAAAATGCAACAGATATATAAATGGAATATTACTTAATCTACAAAATGAAGAATATTCTGAAAATACTATAATATGACTAACCCTGAAGACATTATGCCAGGTTGGAAAAACACCAGACACAAAAGATAACTATTCTGTGATTCCATTTATGCCAGGTATGTACAATAGTCAAATTCATAGAGACAGAAAGTAAAATATTTTTTTTTCCAGAAACTGGAAAAAAATCTTATATTCAATGAGTACAGAATTTCAGTTTGGGAAGCAGAAAAATTTCTGGAGGAAGATGTTGGTGATGGCTGTACACAATATATTTAAGGCACCAAATTGATAGTTGAAAGTTGCTACAATAGCACATTTTATGCTGCCAACACTTCATAATGACAATAATCACTAAAGCCTTCTTTAGCAATCTTGATCTGCAACCAGAGTTGAGAAACAGGGGTAAACAGGGGTAAACATCTCAGGAGACTCAGGCAGGTCAGGGAGGTCATGAAAGAGAGCACCTTTACAATGAACAGGCAGAATCTTCAAGGAGACAGGGATAGGGATCCATTTGTTTTCCAGACCAAGGTACTGGGAGCCAGTGGCAGGATCATAGTCACTGTGAGTTTGGGTCACCAAGGTCAGAGATGGACCAAGAGCACCATGGTGCTCAATCTGTTATTTAAGTGACGTTTCTTTCCAGAGAAACTGATTCCGACTATGGGACTAAATGGATTCAGTCAGGGCAGGTGTAAGGGAGTACATTTGACAGGTGACTCAGGGAATGGAGAACCCCAAGACTGTTACAGTCCTGGATCTGTCTTATTGTATTAATCTTAACTCCACAGATTTTTTTTTTGTGTACAGAGAACCCTGTGAAGCCTCAACTCTTAACCCCTTGGGTAAACTCCTACTCAGAACATCAGTCTGAGAGCAGTTTGAGAGCCTTGGAAGCCTTGCATAAGTCTGACAGAACAGTCTATCGATCTATTTCCAGCAGAGAGTGGGTTGCAGGGAAAAGTTGAGCAAGAGTGCGTGGGAGCAGGGTGAGGGCGTATATGAATAGATGCTGATTCTATTCATTTCATTTTCTGACCTTGTCCCTGGGCTTGGGCATGCAATCTCCTTGGAATGTACTGCTTGTGGAATCCCTGGTCTAAAAAATGGCAGCAACGTCAAAACCAAATTTCAACCCTTTGACACTGAAAAGATTTTAGCAATTTTACTAGCAGTGAAAGAAAATACATATTTTTCCTACCTGAGCCTGTTTCTCCCAGCATGACAGCAGCATTCTGCCGGCCTTGGCTCCACTCAGTTTTGCTGCCTGTGTGCAAGGTGGTAGCTCTTTAGCACAACACATGAGAGGAAGCATATGAGTGGGAAGCAGGGTTTCACGTACAAATACCATCCCTGCCAGCTTCCTAACAGCAGCTCGTGTGTAGAAGGAAAGTATTTCACCTCTTCTATTTAAAGAGTTATTAAGAACAACGGTAACACTTCCTTCAAATAAACTATGAGGGAAAAAAAATGGATGATACATAACCTCGAAAGCTCTCTTATGGGAACATAGGGACAGCTTGTGTTTCCTGTACTTTTACAGTTATGTTTGCACATAAATTGGGTTTAATTTAGTTAGTCTTGTGCTCATGGGTGGAGTGAGGGCAGAACACAAAGTCTGGTCCAAGTTCAAAGGCTGACTCAGACCCTATTAAGGCTGTTTTCTGCTTGTTTTAATGTGGAACTGGTTAAGTGACTGTGCAAGATGAGGGGCACTTTTATTCCAGAGCATGCTCTGGAATCCTGGCCACTGTACAGAATCTACCAGGCCAGAAGATCCCATAGGTGTACGCCAGGTTACCTTTTATACCTTTTATGAAAGGGGGTGGGTAAGTCGGGACTGCAGGGCCCTAGCAGCCTATGTCACCCAGGCTTACCATTCCAATATCAGGTACTGAATGTCTTGCCACTTCACAGTGATGTCTTCTTTTGCTTCCTGTTGAAATTTAAAGTCTACTTGGGACTTCAGTGCAGATGGTCTAGCCATGGCCTATTGTGATTGTAAAGAACAAATACAGCAAACAACTCCAAAGTCTGCCTTTTCCAGTAAAGAAACAATAAGAGTAACATCTGTCATAGTAACTGTCCCCATGCAGTGAGTCTTGCAACACTGAGAGAAGTGAAGCTCATGGGAAGGTGTATTCAGAGAATTCAAAGATCTGTTTTAGTAACATGACCTCTGATTGTTCTGAGGACTACTTCATCTACTGATTCCTTCTTTACCACTAGTAGACTTTTTTTTTTTTTTTTTAA
>NW_004567103.1:39368011-39382467 GCF_000260355.1 Condylura cristata | reverse complement strand
CCTCCGGGGCAAGCGGGAATCGAACTCATGCGGAAGTGGCTTTAGCTTCTCAGTGCAGTGCTTTAACCCGCTGCGCCACCAGGGAGGGCCACCACTAGTAGACTTTTAAGTGACGAAAATAATCATGTCTGCATGGCAAAGGCTTGATTACTATTGGATAACGCCCATCCAGGCCCTGGCTCCTATATGTAGCTTTCCACAGTCTCTTGAGTCAATACTTTACCCTACAGTTTTTATATATTTTTTAATTTATCACTTAGATCACATTCATTCAGATATTTATTTATTCACTATTTAAAGAATCTTGTATGACGTTTTTATTATTTACCAAGTAGTGTTTGAGGCATTGAGGAAACCAATAAAGTTAAAAGATCATTTTTTTCTTCAAGGTTCTCACATTTTAGTTGGGAACATAAACAAGTCATCCCCCAATAGAAATCTGCGAATGTTTCCAAAACCACTTAGGTTTATTTTTTAAAAAAGTCATCTTCATTTTGCATGACACTATGTCCAGTCACAAAGAAGGCCTTCAACATCTTCATCCTCTTATAAGCACAGCCCCACCACTCATTAAGTCAGTGCTAATCTGTGTGAAAATAAACAACAACAAAAATGGCATCAGAGGTCATAAGTGGAATCATAACTTCCACCTTGGTTTCTTCAGGTTGACCACCAGATTGCTCACTCAGGGGGTACAAAAGTGACCCCAGAATCTATTTGAAGAGGAATTGAGACATCTGACTAGAGTCAGCACCAATTTCCCAGTGGGTCACCTTGGAAGCAAATATTTCAGCTCTGGTACTTGCTTTTAACCTTCACTTGAGTATAGCCCCCACCAGCATGTAACTGCAAAATCATGAGCAACCCTGAGCCAGAATTGATTGGTCAAGCCAATCACACATCCCTTACCCATAGATACCATGAGAGGTAAGAAGTGATAATGATAGATTTAAGTAAGTAACTTTGGGGAAGTTTGTTACATGGAATTAGATAACTCATACAAATAGGTTATACTCTTGTCTTTCTTCTGTGGGAAACCCCTTTGTATATGTTATCCCCCTGCAATTTCTTCATTTTTAAAGTGAAACACAAATTTATTATCTATTCTAACAATGCTTTTCTTCATGACACAAGTTTTAGATTTGTATCAGCTACTTGGCACATCACATTATAATTACCTATTTGTCACAACTCTTTCTGCATCACAAGTGGTCTAAGTGTAGACTGTACTATACTTAAAGTTGACAGCATCATAGCACTAGCATATGGTCTTACATAGCATCTATAAGTGATACATATGCATTAAATGTATGGCATGAATGGTAAAAGACTGGTACATATAAAAAGGTACTATATTAATTTTTCCATTCTTATGTTTTATTTCAAGGTCTCTGTTTCCTTTAGGTTTATTTCTCCTTTATCAGAATTATACTGGGCATGGACCTCATTTAATAAATCTTTTTTGCCTACCTATAGCATCTAATATAGTACTGAATACTCAATGTGTGTCCAATAAAAGTTGACTGACTAAGCATTTAATACCTTAAAACAGAAATTCAATAACTATAGTCCAGTGACCTGAAAGAGTAATGTTTCTTCTTGTGTATCTAATGGATTACCAAGGAATATCTTGGAGGCAGGATTTTAGAAATAATTGTCAATGCCAAACTCAAGGACACAACTATCACCAAAAAGAGCCTGCTCTAGAGACAGATGGTTCCCAGAGGGTAATAAAGAACTGAAGTAAAGACTACTTAATCCATATGAATTTAGGCTCCTTGGACATAAAGGACTTTCTGATACCCACGTGCCTACCCTGATATCAGAGATTTTCTTCCAGGAGAGTCAATATCTCATCCTAAGTCAGAGAACAGTCAACATTAGTGATGAGGCTATCTAAGAATATCTCAGCTACCACAGCAAAAGGGCATCTCTCCACTGTGAATTTCCTCTCAAAGCAACACCTGCAGGTGCAG
The DNA here is from genome assembly GCF_000260355.1 of Condylura cristata. Lineage (NCBI taxonomy): Eukaryota > Metazoa > Chordata > Mammalia > Eulipotyphla > Talpidae > Condylura > Condylura cristata. The sequence goes on along the minus strand of NW_004567103.1, from coordinate 39,380,491 downwards.
CTATGATTGACTCAGTGGCCAGTGCTCATTCTGCTCACCCAGAAGGCTCCCTGTCCCTTGATCATACTGCACATTGTCCAGGTGTGCTGTCTTTAGCCCTCAGCTCCAGCTGTGCCTGTGGTTGTCTCATTTCTCTTTGTTGTATTTTATCCATACCCTTAGTCCTGAGTCACTGACTGACATCTTCTGGGTGAATTTCCTTTATTCCAGTGTATTTTATGAATTTATAATTAATTCATGGCTTCTATGTTTCCAAAGTAGGACTTTCAATAATTGAGGAGTAAATGCTGATATTCCCCAAATTATAAAAGAAAAGCAGTTGATTTTTCAAAAGAAAGCAGCCTGAGTTCTCATGGTGAAGTAATTTTCAAAAAACACTTCTTTATGACAGTTGGGATAAATCAGAGTTAATGGAAATGCTAATAATGTTTTTGTCAAGTGAGTGACAAATACAAAAGTGAAAGGAAAGTAATGAATAATCAAGTCTTATACTAACATTTACCATTTGGATTTTCAATAATTAATAGAGAACCAAAGCAGGTTTTTATGATTCAGCATGTCAGTCTTTGGATTATATGTCAGAGATATAAATGCCTCTAATTCAAACATGTTTATCTTGTAGGTATGTTAGTAACTTCAATGTTGGTGGCTTTTATATTTTAAAGTCAACTTTATGCTATTATGAAAACAATAAATATAAATTTATAAAAGAAAGAAATAAAATTATATAAAGTAGAACTATATCTAAAAGGAATGAAACAAAATTAAAAATATTACTAGAAACAGAATTTTGGGAAATACATTGACTTTAAAATGAACATTTCAGAACAGGTAATTTTTTAAATTTTCTATGCCCACAAAGAATTAAAAATGATTCATGAGTGTTTGGCTATGAAACCTACTTCAATTTAATAATTTAAATAGCCTGAAAAATCTCTGGCATTTTATAAAAACTACAATCAAAAATAGCAAATAAGTGACCACCATATCTTCAACTGGTGTTTAAGGTGTTCTCTGTGTTTTTAAAAACCATATCAAGTACATACATTATAAAATGGGGGTACATTAAAAATTGATCCTTGCGCAGCTTCTATTTTTATTCTCATCCCTGTCTTCATTTACAGCATTTCTATCACCACAAGATTTAGAAAGCCCTCACCAGGGGTCAAAAATTGCATTTATCTAGTGCATCATCTCATTTAACATTCCCAACAGACCAGGGTGAGGTGTTCACATGTTTCACAGGAGGAAACTGAGGCACAGGAAGGTTAAATAATTTATCCTAGATCACACAGAGATAGAAGTTAAAAAGTGCCATTTCCATCAAGTGATCTACCCACTTCTACTCACAGAAATCTTTCTTTATTTCTAAATCAGGCCTTTTTCTCTGTATATTATATCTTGAATATATACTGTCTTGTATTGTTCTACACACATTTAAAGTACATGAAATTTGTTTCTCAACTAGATTTTCACTGTAATGAGTGTAGGGTCATGTTTGATCTATGCCATACTACTATATAAATACTATAACAAGTGTTGGGGACGATGTGGAGAAAAGGGAATCCTTGCACTCTGTTAATGAGAATGTACATGGGTAAAGATATTAAGGAAAAAATATGAAAGTTTCTAAAGCTATTTGTTTTATGTCTTATGAAGACATTAAACAAATATTTGAAGTCTGGCTTTTCCACTTTTGTGTGATCTAAGACAAATTATTTAAACTTCCTATGCCTCAGTTTCCCCCTTTGGACTCTTTGAAATGTCCATGTAATCCAGCAATCATTCTTCTGGAATTATACCCAAAGAAAAGGGAATTAATACTTCAAAGATATATCTGTGCTCGCATGTTCATATGAAGTTATTAAAACAAATTAATGTCCAGAAGATGAATGAATAAAGAAGTTGCGAGATTTTGTATATATGTGTGTGTGTGTGTATTATATCTATATGTAGGATGAAATATTCAGCCTTTAAAAAGGAAAAAAAGCTGTCATTTGCAATGAATCTGGAACATATTATGTGAAGTGAAATAAACAAGATACAAAAGGAAAAAAAAACTTCATGATCTTACTAATACATAGACTCTCAAAAAATCAAGTAAATAGAAGCAGAGAGCCAGAAAAGTATTTATCAGAGATAGGGAAGTAAAGAAAATGGTGAGATGCTGACCAAAAGTACAAAGGTGGCATTATATAAATGAAGTATAGATCTCTAACATACTGTGTGGTGATTATTGCTTAAAATACTGTATGAATACTAAAAATTTGCTAAGAGAAGATTCCAGGTGTTCTCCTAGGTGTGCTATGGGAAAAGATGATATGTTAATTAACTTTATTGTAGTAATAACTTTGCCTTGTATATGTAATATTAGATACCAAATTTTATATCTTAAAAATGTACAATTTTTATTAAAAATAAATAAATACTTACCAAAAGTATGTATACTCTTCCAATTTACCAAACCATGACTTCATAAGTAAGTACATATAGGATGCTAGATGCATTGAATTAAATGTGATCATTTAATGTAGGTGTTGATGATTAACAAGATAATTGTCACATTTACATTAGTAGTATACTGAGTACTTTATATAGATTATCACATCTAATTTTGGAGATAACTTGTGAAGTAGGCTTCATCCTGCCCATTTTCTAAATTATCTAAGAAAACTCTATGTTCTTATCTCGGAAGTGTTATATTAGAACCTAGCTAAAGCAAGTAATTTTAGCAAAATTATTTTTGCTTTTTGCTTATGGGTGAACATGAATTAATCACACATATATATAAATGTTACTATGTGATTAAATAGATTGTGACATGACTGCTTGTGACATGACTGAATGTTTGATGCTGAGGAATGGGGAGAAGAGGTCAGTAAAAGATTTCTTCTAGTTATATCACTCAACTGAAGAGAAAATTAATTCAGTCAAAGATATTATCTGAAATCCTTCTATAACTAAAATTTGATGTTTAAATAGCCTCATTTAACATGAGATTGTCAACCATTTCTACTGGAGATGTAAAGTAATATAAAATTACAATTTGAGTTTTTGAGATGACTTAATTTTGAGATGAGCTGTTCTATACCTCATTGTTTTTACATTATTAAAAATAATCTCAAATGTTCTCTTTCTGACTACAAATCTCTTAAGTAGCATTACTTATTCTGCCTACCTCAAGTTTTTTATTCTGTCCCAAAGGTCAGAGAATCTGAAGTCATCCCTTCATTTCCTCCTGCTTTGTCCTTTCCTGATAGATGATTCACTCAAATGGGATACAATCAACACAAATCACAGGGCAGGAAGGTAAATGGGGAGTATGTAGTGACAAAGGACTGACCTCCAATGAAATTTCTCATGAACTGATGACTCTCTTTCATTGCAAATACTGGATTCATTGAGTTCCCCATTCTCCATCTCTATTCCATTGTTAAAGTTGTCCATTGTGTATCAGCAATAATTTGATTTGTTGGGGAACAATACTTTTCATAGTTACAAGGTGGTCATATGATAGTGATCAAAGTCATCAAAACCCAGGAGCAAAATTGATTTTAGTAATGATAGAACTGGAAAAAAGACTTCATGGATTTCTTCTTTGGCCTTTTAAAAAAAAATGTTATTTATCTATATATCACATCATGATGCTATTTCTTAAATGGTTCACATACTTGTCTAAAAAAGAAAAAAATAGAGGTAAATAAATCATTATTAATAATGAAGAATTGGAGGTATAGTGGAAAAGTTGAGTTGCTGTAGGATAAACTACAACTCAGCAAAGCACTAGTAAGAAGAGAGAAAATTGGTCTGACATCGTAGAGAAACATTGTCACAATTCCAAGATGGTTAAGGAAAAAATTCAATGCCCCACATAACTAACCAGAAGCATACCTATTATGTTCATTACAGTATTATCTATACTGGTGAAGACTTAGAAGCAATATAAATGATCAACCATTATGGTTGAGAGAACACTCTACAGTCATAAAAAATACATTGCAAAGAAATATTTAATGACATAAATAATAATTACATAATATAAAGAAATAAAAATGCTTAAATGGTAGGCATAGCATGATGGAAATTAGGTAAAAACACAAGCAGTCATATGCACACACACAGTATGAAGATGAGAAAGGTAAGCACCCAAATGTCATCAGTAAGTTACTTTTTGGTTATAGACTTGTAGATAGTGATAATATTCCTTTCTTCATTTTTGTACACTTTTCAAATTTTCTATCACTAAAATGTATAAGATTTACTGTTAAAAAATAATAAACAATGGCCCTCCCTGGTGGCGCAGCGGGTTAAAGCGCAGCACTGAGAATCTGAAGCCACTTCCGCATGAGTTCGATTCCCGCCTGCCGCCTGCCCCGGAGGAGACCACATGGCGAGCCAGACCTCTCCTGACCCGCCCGCTGCTCCCCTCAGCAGTGTACTTCGTCAATCTGCCTGTTCTGCTCCCCACTCTTTCTGGTGAATCCTCTCAGCACACCTGCATCTCTAGCCTGTACCCCCGTTCTGTAATGCAAAAATAAATAAATAAATAAATAATACATTGTATTTTTAAAAGATAAGGACAAAGATAAGAACTTGTTTTGGGGTACAGTAAGGGTTACTAGGTAGCCAATACAGCCCTTTTGTGAAATTCTGGGTTTGAGAAACAAATAAAACTCTTTTTTAAAAAAAATATTGCCAAGTTGGTAGAGATACACAAAAGCTTAAAACAAAATCAAAGGGGAAACCCAAGGAGGTTCACAATTACTCTTTCACTCTGAGGTGGAGATGAGAAACTGATGTACCGAGCTTTGGTTTTCACAGCCATGCAGAATGTGAGGGTGTATGGTTGTGAGTGGTATATGATGGGCTGCCCTGAGCCTGGGCATTGAGTGTCTGCATCTCTCTGATTTCAGGTCCAGTGACACCATGTTAGTCACTTGCAATCAGTCATTTCAGTATTCACAATACAGAAACTGGCATATTCTACAAATCAGGGAATTTTCTGCTTCTAGAGTCTGTTTCCCAACTCAATACGAAGCACAAATGCTAGGATTTATTGAAGACAGAAAATCCAAACATAGACCCCACATAAAACTGTGTTACCCATCTCCCTGCCCCTGTATATTTAATATAAGACAATAGTATAAATTTGTGCAACAGAAGGAATATTAAAGGCAGCACTCTCAATGCTGGCCACATGGCAGAATCGCCTCCCTGAGAATTTCATAAGTTTGTCCTAGGGAAAATTTTAGGACCTGCAATTTGTACTACCTGTGTGAGCTACAAACTTAAACTAAAACTCAAAATAGTGCCCAGTTGATGGTTCCCTAGGATTCTGGCTGACTCAAACACAATCCCTTTCTGTGGAAATCCCTCTCAGCCTCAAAAAATTATTAACTCACATATGAAAGTAAAAATGACACCCAAGAACAAGGCTGAAAGAAGTGACAGATAGTAAAACGAGACCTACAGAAATTTTAAATATTTAAGGTAGGCACCAAATAGAAAACAACTTGATTCAAATAAAATAGAGAATTGTAAATATGAGAACAGAGAGTCTATTGACATAGACTTGCAGGAAATAAAGAAAACTTCTAGAAATAAATGCTCAGTTGTGGAAAGTAAAAACTCAGTGTGCAGATTTAACTGAATATTAGACAAAGGTGATGAAGGAATTGGAAAATTGGAAGGAAAATGTAAAGTATCCAAAGTGTGTCAAAAATTGTCAAAGTGGGAAGGGAGATTAAGGAGAATGATTGCGGCAGGAGAGCTCACCTGTAGTGAGTCATAAATAAAAGCATGGGAATGATAACACCTTAAATTTAAAGCAACAGTTACTTGTGTCATGGAGTGAAGCACCAGAACATTTGGGTATATTGGACTTTAAAACTATTGGTCACATTTTATTTCTAAAGACTGGTGGTGGAAACCTGCCACCTTTTTTTATCCTTGTTACTTATGCCTTAAAACAGAAATACTCTTTTTTTATGCTGTCAATATTTAATAATGTGTATTTTAAAAGTAGTTTGAAAGGAAATATTCCATAGTGTTAACTATAGTTGTGTTTGGGCCATGAGACCATGGGAATTTGTATTTTTCCATTTTTCTGAGGCTTTCAAATTTTCTTTCATGAAATTATTACTTTTACAATAAAAATAATGGTAAACACTTTTTTAAAAGAGGCATATAGTTTCTCAAAATGATAAATGCCTGATGATACTATTACCTGGGATCTAGCCTTTTATTTACAGATAAATGTTACAGGTGGAAGTGTGAAGACTCTCCTGGGTTATGTTGTTTCTTGGTTTTGTTTTTGTTTCGGCTCGTGAGCAAAAATATAATATCAAGTTTCCAATAAATTAAGGAAGCTTTTTAATTACTTTAGAACTTACATGGGCTCTTAAACAAAACTATGCCAGTTTCTTAATTATATTTAATGACAAATTAATTAGAGATCTGGGACTGGTAAAAATGTAATAAAACTGTTGAGATTTAAACATGTTTCAAGGAGTCTGCGGCAAAGAAGATTGATTTTATTTTTGGCTTAATGTGTTTATAGGAAGAGAGTGTTACAATAAAGTCCACTGGTAAGAGAGGCACTGGTAAGAAGATTTTTAGGTAGAGAATTTGCTTACACTTCAAGGCATTTTTAATAACTAATTGAATAATCAAATCCTAAAGAGAAAAGAAAAAGATATTTTTTTAAATCCTAAATTCAACTTACTGCAAGGTTAGAGTTTTCAAAATCACTTAAAGGAAGTGGAATTAAAAATGAAGGAAAATAACCTCAATGGAAGTTAGTTCATTTTACATAGTATATAAAAAAAATACATTATACTATTACATGCATATGGGTAAATACTGTCTTTCTATTTGAAAAGTATGACTTAGCTTGCAATCTTTATCTTGAGTGGTGCAAATTATGTTTTCCTAAGTATGCTTTCATATTTAAATAGTATTTGTTGAGGTATAATCATATAGTGAAATGCAGACTATTAAATATGCTGTTACTGTCAATCCAATTTAACAGATGCAAACACCTGAGTAATCCAACAACCTATAAATATACAGAGTGTTTTCATCACCTCAGATTTTACCTTTGAATCCCTGCCACATCAATCCTTAACCCATGCAATCACTGTCCTGATTTCTATTATTTGTTGGGTTTGATTTTCTCAAGAATCATGTAGCATTCACTCTTTTGTACCTGGATTCTTTCATTGAATATGTTTTAATAATTGTTTCATGCTTTTCATTCTGTTGTAGACCATGCTTTCTCTATTCCTTTACCTATTGTTGGTTATTTGGGTTGATTATATTTTTTTGGATACTACAAATAAAGCTATAAAGCTGCTATGGATATATATATATATATATAAGGTATTAATGAACAGAATGTTTTCATTTCTTTTGGATTAAACACTTGGGAATGTAATTGATAAAATTTAGAGTAAATATGTTGGAGAAAAAACAATACTGCCAAAGAGTTCTCCAAAGTAATGGTACCAATTTACTCTCCTATTGTGAACAGAGGAGTTTTGGTTGATCCATGCTTTGCCAACATTTGGTACTGTCAGTTACTTTCATTTGAGCTATTCTAGTGGGTGTGTCTTGAAATTTGTCTGGATTTGATGTCAGGCGGGGATCGAACTCATGCTGAAGTGGCTTTAGCTTCTCAGTACAGCACTCCAACCCACTGCGCCACTAGGGAGGGCCCATATCATAGCTGCTTTAAATCCTGCATTTTGTTATGTCTAACGTGTATTTTCTTTATGTATCTTATTCCATTGACTGTTTCCTTCCATGATGAATCACATTATTTTGGTTCTTTGTACACATCATGCTTTCTTTTACTGTTTTTTAAATTAAGATATAATTGGATGGCCCTCCCTGGTGGCCCAGCAACTTAAAGCACAGCATTAAGAAGCTAAAGCCACTTCAGCATGAGTTCGATCCCAGCCTGCCCAGGAGGTGATCCACATGGCCCGGCAGACCTCTCTTGGCCCGTCCACTGCTCCCCTCAGCAGTGTACTTTGACAATCTGCCTGGTCTGTTCCCCACTCTGTCTATGGTGAATCCTCTCACCACCCCTGCGTCTCTGGCCTGTACCCCAGTTCTGTATGCACAAGTAAATAAATCTTAAAAAAAAAAAAAGACATATACTGGCTTATAACATTATATTCTACTATACAACTTAATCATTTATTTGTATATATTGTTATTCAATTATAGCAATAATCACCAGAGTAGTATGTGGTAAGAACTTTCCTTATGATAAGAACTTTTAAGATATATTCCCTTATATGCAGTACAGTATTATTAACAACAGTCACCACGCATCTCCAGGGTTTTCTTATTTGATAATGAAAAGTTTACATCTTTTAGTCACCTTTACCCATTTTGTCTATATCCACATCCATTCATACTTTTAAAAATGAATATTAACATTATATATAAAGAAAGACTTATGTAAATAAAATTTTTGGCCAGGGAAGGGTACCCTTTTTTCAATTTGCTGGAGATAGGGGTTGAATGGAGCTACCTATAATTAAGATGAATAGAACTTTTTAGTGCCTTAGTTAGATTTAGTTCACAGTAGATTTCAAAGGACTTGAGGGTGTGATTAGGACCTCCCCCTTTAGCATTTAGCATTACTTGGGATAGGACTACTTAAAGGATTTTTCTAACTCTTCTTTCCCTGCCTTCAACTTTCAGTAATGCTTCATGTTCCTATTCTTCAAAGGACTGGCTATCAGTTCTCTAAATCTCCCTTACACCCAGGAGGCTTCTACCTTAGGCCTGTGAGGACTGAAATACTTAGAATCTGTTTACTGAAATTCTCATTTATTCTTAAGCTTTGGCAGACCAGCACACTTGTGCCTGAGGGAAGCAGGGATGCCTCATTTAAATTTTCTGTCACCCCATTCCCAGTACTTAGTTCCACAGTGCTTTGAAGGTTTCCCTCACTTCTACTTCCTGCCTGATGTTACTTGTTATTCTGGGGTTGATTGTAAGAGCTAAATCTCTTTACTTTCTTGTCCTTTCCCTAGTCTATTACTGAAGACTCTATGGAGGCAGGTGGAAAAAAATTGACAGGTGAGAGCAAATTGTTTATGGAGTTCTTAGGGTTTCTGAATTATCACACCAGCTTTTATTCAGCCTTAAAAAAATGTATAAAAACTCAAACATTTTCTTCTTACCAACTTTTGTAGCAATTTCCTCCTCCTCCAGCTGTTTCCCGAGGATGGGCCATCTGTGGAGCACTTCTCCACTTTCTGAATTAAAGTTCATTAGTTTTTTTTTTTTTCATGTGCAAATCTCTTTTGTGCCCCAAAGAAACAAAACAATACTGTGAATTTGTTTGCTATTTTGTTAAGATATGAGCAATACCGTCTGTCCTTTACCTATTCTGTGGTTTAAGTGAATACAGAAGGCCAGTGTAAGTATTTAAACATCATAGGGCTCTCTCCCGAGAAGGGACAGATCCCACAAAGTTCTTTATTTGTCATGACAATTGCAAAGCACATTGGAGATGTCTAAATACTGAATAGAATCTTATACAATATTAAGTTCTCTAGATAAGTTTGTGCTTCTCCTGTCTCTAAGCAGGACTTTCTCAATATTAATTGGAATTAGATCTCAGGGGTCCTCAATTTTTGTTTTGATAAGATTATCAATATTAACTTGAACTAGATCACAGGGGTCCTCAATTTTTGTTGTGATAAGATTATTTCCAATATAACAGCAGTCTCATATACTATCATAGAGATAATGTTTAATGTAAGTGAACATTACCCTAAACAAGTCTCTCCTAAACTGTTTCTCTCCTCTCCTTTCCAGTGCCTCTCCAAAAACTTATTCTATGCTCTAGGCTTTCTTCTCAATTTTGTTCTCCAATCTATTGCATAATCCAGTAATTGTCTTTGTAGTCCTTTAATAGCACTTCTCAGTGCTCTTTATGACCTGACTTTGTATTATAACTACAACCTTATCATTCTCAATACAAGATATACAACTCTATTTTCATACAATGACTCTGTTTTGAACCCTATTCTTTTTTTTACTGGCAGAAGAGTTAGTATAGTTAATTTGAGGTAACTCAGCTAATTCATGGTTTTCTTGCTCCTTATTTTCTTCCCTTGATTTTCTCATGCTTGACTTTCATGGGTCTTATCCAGCCTCTAGTTGTAACTTTTACACTGCATCTTCTATTGTGCCTTTTCCTATTTATGAGAGCCAACACCACAATTCTAAAAATTCTCAGTATCATACTCCAGACAAATCTTTGGATACGTCCCTCTCCTCGTCGAGTTTTGCAAGGAATCTCTAAGACTTCCTAAAATTTGTTTGTCTGTTCATTAGTCATTTCCAATGTGCTTTGCAATTGCCATGATACATAAAGAACTCTGTGGGGCTTGTCCCTTCTCAGGAAACTCAAAAGGCTCAGCAGGGTGGGGTTCCTTAACTCTAATAATTTCAAATTTATATGGGAGGTCCTCTGTTCTCTTGAAGTTTAGAGAACCTTAATCTTAGTGACAATTTTTATAAAACTGTGCTAAAAACTAATTCTTCCTTTTCACATATTCATCCAAATATCTCTTTCTTCCTCTTGAACTATACCTTTTGAAATTTAATGGCCAAAACTGGACAGCTCTGCTCTCTGGGCAACTACTAGAGCAACTACCATTGAGGGCAATAGGTCAACTGATGAGTCAAAAGCTGAAAAGGGTACACTGGACAAGAGAAAGTGACGAGAGTGGTAAAAGAAATATACCAGTTAACATTTTAAAAGATTCACCACATAATTTTTTTTTATTCATTCCAAATTTAAAATGTGTGGGACAGGTGAAAGCTATAGTGGAGACAGTGGCATTGTGCCCAACACTTCCAGGACTTGCATAAAGATGGTGTTATTGAGCCTCTATCAAAATGGCATATACTCGGGTAGTTTTTCCTATTGTGGTAACATAGTTAAGTTAATCATTCACTAGAGTTTCCTTCATTCTACACCTCTGATCAGTAATATGCATCAAGAGTGTCTAAGAAAAAGGATATAGCCCACATGAGGAGTCAAATGAACTGACTGATTATACATGGTCCTCCTACTATAATTACCAACACATTTCATATTGAAAAAATTACCACACTGCAAAGAGATGGATGCCACTTTTCCTGGGCTTTTATCTTACTGTGTTTGCAGAAGAAATTGAAATCACAGGGTCTATAGGATCAAGAGAACATCCTAAGATAGATCCCAACTTCCTAAAAGAAAGGAGATTCACACTCTTCATAATAGCTTTGTTTAATATTTCTCTGACAGGAAGTATTATATAGTTTTTAAGGACCAGTTTTGAGTATTATTTTCAATATAGAAGAAAACTATGTCCAGCAATATATTTAAAAGTCGTCCCTTTCAAGGAGGCTGGTAAAGTAAAACAAAACAAAATAAATCAGTGGCACAAATACAACAGGCATTTTAAATATTTTAATATATGTGAATAAATATTGGTTGGGCATTGTTATAAAACTGACTACTTAGGAGAAAAGATTAAAACAAGAAGCAATTTCCATCACTATTTAGTAATATGTGGTGCTATATTAGTTGTGCAAAAAGCTCATCATTATTGTATTAATTTTATTGTGTAGCAAACTATTCCAAACCAGTGGCTTAAAAGAACAGACATTTACTAGTTCTTAAAGTTCTAGAGGTTGACTAGTTGGTTCTTTTGCTTTGTGCCAGCCAAGTTATATCTGGTGGTTGGTAAGTTGATTGATTTAGGTGAGGGAGAGAGAGCTGGGTGGAGGAATGCTCTCTCACATGGGTGATTGTTTGTTCCAATATCAGCTAGGAAGATGGCCACTGTCTTATGAAAAGGCTGAATTTATAACTAGGGTTCAAATAAACATTTAGATTCAGTACTGAATCTCTCTTTTGGTCTTAATCATGAAGGAATAGCATATACCTCTTTTTTCTTTTTAAGATTTATTTATTTATGCATACAGAACTGGAGTATAGGTCAGAGGTGCAGGGGTGGTGAGAGGATTAGCCATAGTCAGAGTGGGCAGCAGAATAAGCAGATTAAAGTACACTGCTGAGAAGAGTGGCAGGCGAGACAGCAGAGGTCTACAATGCCATGTGGATCACCTCCAGGTCAGGGATCCAACTTGCACAGAAGCTGTTGGGGTCAGCTACACAGAGCTGCGCTTTAACTAGCTGCGCCACCAGGGAGGGCCCCAACATATACCTCTAAATACAAGGAAAATGTAGAGAGTTAGAGCAATTTGTGGCGATGATGGTATCTCTCACATCATGCATCTTTGTTTATAGTTAACAAGGAAATAGGGCTCTCCCTGGTGGCCCAACGGGTTAAAGCACCACACTATGAAACTCTCATAAGCCACTGCACCACAAATTTGATCCCCAGCCAAGGAAGTGACCCACACAGCTTGGCAGATAACTCCTTACCTGCCCACTGCTCC
>NW_004567103.1:39262522-39367706 GCF_000260355.1 Condylura cristata | reverse complement strand
TCTGCCTGTTCTGCTCCCCGCTGTCTCTGGTGAATCCTCTCACCCTCCACATCTCTAGCCTGTACCCCAGTTCCATATGAATAAATAAATAAATCTTTAAAAAAAAAGTTAACAAAAATATAATTCCAACTGTATTTGATTTAGGAAGAAGTCAAAGGCACAGTTTACTGGAAGAGCTTTATAAATCTATATATTTAAACATGCTTTTGAAAGTATTCATATCCTAAGTCTGCAAAGAAAGCATTACCAACCCTCCAGTAGTATCACTTATTTCTTCGACCAATATCATTCCACTTGGTTCTCCAAAAGTAAACATTAGATTAATTTTGCTTGGCTTCCTAATTCAGAGTTGCTTCATATAATGGGTGTGAGTCAGACTTCTTTTATTAAACATTTATGCAAATTTTTGAACAGAGTTGTTGGGTTTATTTTCATTTCTGTATAGTATTCCATTGCCTGAATATAATAGATTTTTCTTTTTATACATTCTACTGTAGAAGGAAATTTGGGTTGTTTCCCATTTGTGTCTATCATGAATAAAGCTACCCTGAGCATTCTTGTACAGGCTTCTGGGGACACATACACATTTATGTTGGGAAGAAAGAATACTAAAAATGTTCACAATGTTCTTACTATCCAGCATGAAGCTTTACTGAGATATAACTGAAAAATAAAATTTTAAGATATTTAAAGTATATAAAATGATGAATTGATTTGTATACACATATGAAAGGATTCCCCTCATCAAGTTAATTAATAAACCCATCACCTCGCATACTTACTCTTTGTGGGTGTGTGAGAACATTTAATTTGTATTCTTTTAGAAAATCTCAATTATATAAAACAGTGTTATCAACTCTACTCATTAGTTTGAACATAAAATCCTAAGATGTTATTCATCTTATAGCTGAAATTTTGTATCCTTTCCCCGAGCTCTGCTTATTCAACATGCATTACTAGTAACACTGTTCTTTGGCATCAAAGATTGGAATTGCTGTCTCATAGGGAACATGTAAATTTAACATTTGCTGATACTGTCAATTTTTAAGCTGATTTTACTCATTATTCTCCCACACTTCTATATGTTATTTTCCTTTAACATATTTTTATGCATACATTTTATCTTCATTTTGCTGTTCTAGGTTTAAGCAATTGCATTTTTTTACTCCTACTACCCTTACTCTACCATAATATAACATTTGGGTTTCAACTGGGTTAATAATAGCTTACTCTGGGTCCTCCCTGGTGGCGCAAGGGGTTAAAGTGCAGCACTAAGAAGCTATCTGCATCACTGCAGCACTAGTTCAAACCACCTCCCAGCCTGGAAGGTGACCACATGGAGTGGCAGAGCTCTCTTGTCCTGCGCTCTGCCCCTCTGAGCAGTGTATGTCAGTCAATCTACCTGTTCTGTTTCCTGTTCTATCTCTGGGGAGTCCTCTCACCTGCTGCACCTCTGGCCTGCACACCATTTCTTGTATGCAGAAATAAATCAATCTTAGAAAAAAATAGTAACTGACCCTACATTTCAGTTGCCATACAAGTCCAAGGATTCCAAAGTGTATCAAATGTTTCTGCCTAAAAATAAGACAAAATGAATCACTATTTGTCCATTCATTCCTCAAAAGGTCGTTTGAGTGTATGTGAGACTGTAAATTTGAGCCAGGGATACAAAGGGATGTAATACCAAATTCTGACCTCCCAAAATTGTCTACAGAAACTATATTTCTTGTTTTAATCAGTTCACTGTGTATTCCTCTCCAGCATCTCCCACTTCCCTCCTTATACTTCAACACTGGCTCCAGCTGAGGCTAACAATGCAGCATCTTTCATTAACCATAAACCCAGTTTTCCCTGTTTTTGATAACTTCCCAAAACAGTTTTTCTCTTTTAGATAAAAATATATAGACATGAGTTAAATCACTCAGATGGTGGCAATATTTACCATTTACATTTCTTTCCTGTATATTGTGAAGAATCTCAGCAAGAATGTTTGTATAATGGGGTTTTCATATTGTGTTTATATAGTATAAAAAGGTTGAAAATGTTCATAGTGTTCCTACTGTTCAGTATTTCAATATTGTAAAATGATCAGGAGAAGGTATTAGTGTTTAAAGTAATGTGCTCAGATATCTTTGTGGCTTAAAGGAGGTATGAAAGCTCCCAAAACAACTGTAGTTAATTCTGTTCACTGGTAATATGAAACCAATTTTTGTTTGTGAATCAAATTGTTGCACCTGTGCAATACATTTCATTGCCCAAGAAAAGGATAAGCAAGTCTGTTAATTCTATAAAAATAAAGCACCAATAATATGATTAACTACACTTAAAATTAATCTCATTAAAGTCATGAATAATAAAATTAACCTAATTTTTTTAAAGATTTATTTATTTGTGCATACAGAACTGGGGTACAGGCCAGAGACGCGGAGGGTGAGAGGATTCACCAGAGACAGAGTGGGGAACAGAACAGGCAGATCGACGAAGTACACTGCCGAGGGGAGCAGCGGGCGGTCAGGAGAGGTCTGCCACGCCATGTGGTCACCTCCGGGGCAGGCGGGAATCGAACTCATGCGGAAGTGGCTTTAGATTCTCAGTGCTGTGCTTTAACCCGCTGCGCCACCAGGGAGGGCCAAATTAACCTAATTTTAAATCATTCATTTTAATCAGTCCATAAATATTAAGAACCACCCAAAGTTCCTTTGCTGTATATTTTCCCAGGCCATTTTTTAAAAAAAGATTTATTTATTTATGCATACAGAACTGGGGTGCAGGCCAGAGACGCAGGGGTGGTGAGGAGTCACCAGAGACAGAGGCTGGAGCAGAACAGGCAAATCAATAAAGTACACTGCTGAGGGGAGCAGCAGGCAGATCAGAAGAGGTCTGCCACACCATGTAGTCACCTCCCGGGGCGGGAATCAAACTTATGTAGAAGTGGCTTTAGCTTCTTAATGCTGTGCTTTAACCTGCTGCGCCACCAGGGAGGGGCCCACACGCCATATATATATATATATACGTGTATATATATATATATATACGTATATATATATTACATCATTTTGTGCATTTTTCCATCTCAGTTGCAATCCCCTTGGGCTTCCCATCACCAAATCACCCATGTGCCATCACCATAGTCCAGTGCATTTCCCTCCCCCCACTGTTTCTGATCCCATTCCCCACTCCATCCCCACACAATGTCTCTGGTATATAGCTGTTCATCATTATCATTATTTTCTCACCTATTCCATTATATTCCTATTATGAGAGAAACCATCTGGGACTTTTCCTTTTCTTTCTGGCGTATTTCACTAAGTATGATGTTTTCCAGTTCCATCCACGTTGCTGCAAAGATCATGTGTTTTTTTTTTTTTTTTGGTTGCTGATTAATATTCCACTGTGTATATGTACCACACCTTTTTAATCCAGTAATCCATTTTGGGCATTTGGGCTGTTTCCATGTCTTTCAAATTGTGAATAAAGCAGCAATAAACATGGGGGTGCAGGTATCTTTTTGAATCAGTGTTTTTGTGTCCTTTGGGTGGATACCTAGGAGTGGGATCGCTGGGTCGTATGGAAGCTCCATGTTTAGCAGTTTGAGGAAACTCCAAACAGTTTTCCATAGTAGTTGTACTAGTTTGCATTCCCACCAACAGTGCTGGAGAGTTCCTTTTTCCCCCGCATCCTCGCCAACATTTGCTGTTGTTGTTTTAAGATGTGCCATTCTCACTGGGGTGAGG
This sequence comes from Condylura cristata, assembly GCF_000260355.1. NCBI lineage: Eukaryota > Metazoa > Chordata > Mammalia > Eulipotyphla > Talpidae > Condylura > Condylura cristata. Next base: position 39,363,972 of record NW_004567103.1, on the reverse strand, counting down.
TGGTATCTCATTGTGGTTTTAATTTGCATCTCCCTTATTACAAGTGATGTTGAACATTTTTTCATATGCTTGTTGGCCATCTATATTTCCTCTTTGGAGAAGTGTCTTTTTAGTTCTTCTGCCCATTTTTTGATGGGTTGTTTATTTTTGTTGAATTTCATCAGTTCTCCTTATATTTTTGTGATCAATCCTTTATCACTAGTTTTCACAGGCGATTTTTATTGGTTCTAAATTTTCATTTATAGGCCAAGGAAGATTAGGCTGCAAGTAAAAGTATGGCAAGGCAGTTTTTACTACATAGATTGTCCTTACCACCCAAATTATTGCAACCTATTTGTCCATCAACAGGAATCACAACATTAATTAATACAGATGTTTTTAGTGGAAGGGATCCAAATGGAAGCAAAAAAAAAAAAAAAAAACACATAACTGGGAAGTTTAGCATCAGAGACAATTTAAGACACAGACTTATTAGGGTTCTCATTCCATTGGATTCTGCTTCCTTTTGAACTATACTGATCCTCTTTCCTGTATGTCAGCTTTTTCTGCAGGAGGCTATATGCACCACTTTCAATAAACAACTTAATTGCTCTGTGTGGTCTTATACAGGGCTGTGTTTCATGTTCCAATTTGAAAAACTACAGGGAAAGCACTCTACTTTCATTTATTTCTGCTCTCAATTATTTCCTTCCTTCTGCTGGCTTTGGTTTTGCTCTTTTTCTAGTTCCTTAAGGTGAGAGAAAGATTATTTCTTTGCACTTGGTGGTGGTAGGCGTGCTGTAGTAACAGCACCTGAAGGATATCCTATACCTCTAAAATACAAAGCTGTAAACAAATGTTACCTCAACATTAATAGAAAAAACCAGATATTGTTCAGTAAATCCTCATAGGGGCTTCAACTGTACAGGTCTATATGTAGATATCTATCTATCTCTATTTCTATCTAGATATCTATATATAGAGAGATTGAATTAGGGAAGATCTCTAATTAAACAAAATAGCCATATCAAGTATTGACTCATATGGACTCCTAATTCATACCAGAGACACTGGTATCTGGATTTTTTTTTCCAGGTAAGAAGTTAACTCATGACAGATTTAATCACATTTGTCCAATCTTTGAAGTCTTGTAATGAATGAAATTACTGATTAAATAACTGGCTAACTCAGTTTAACAACCATTTGACCATCAATAGAGATATTGATCAAAAATTCAGGTGTTTAGATATTGTATAATTCAATTTTCTAATATATAATTAACAGTAATTCAATAGTCATAGATGTTTGTTTTCCATTTCTAAATTTTATTATAATAAGCAGCTATACTGAGAACCAGAACCTACATGGGACAATTATACTAACAGGCTAATAATCATGCTCTATTTGCAGATGAACTACCTTTTAAAATATCAACCAGAATGTGTCTTGTCTAGAATAGCAGAATATTTTGCTAAATAAAATCAGTTGGAATATTGTCCACCACTCTACTAAACGAATTTCTCATTTAAAACAAACCTTGCCTCATAAAAACATGAGGCAAGTAGTAGACACAGCTTTTTATAAGCAGACATAGTGATGGTCCTAGAACAACTAGTGCTATATTGTGATCCACTAAAGAGTGTTTCTTATGTGCTGAATCTATGGCAGGAGTAACTAGGGCTGATTTTGCCTACAGTGTATATCAGGTAATGACATTTTCACAGCCAGGACTGTAGGATTGATCGTATTGGCATCTAGTAGGAAAGGCCAGGAACAAAACTAAGCATTAAACTATGAGAAATGTAGGACAGCCCTATAACAAATTAACTGATCCCAAATGTCAAAGATACTAAGGCAAGAAGTCCTGGTCTACAGTAGCTTGGTGCAAACAGGAAGGTAGTGCTTAAGACAAAACTCCTGTCCCTGAAGAACATATAATCTACCTAGGGGAATAAGATAATAAAAATGATCTGTACAATATGTAAGTGCTAATTGCAAGGCCTTTCCATGTGAGCCAGTACTTTGAATTGTAGTAAGTGCTACAGGAGGAAAGGTAATTTTGGGCTCTATACCAGAACAGCCTCCACGTGAGTAGCAATATGCTTGTGTATTGGGTTTTGAAAGACTTGGATAAACTGAAAGACATTTAGTGGAGAGTTAGAGGGAGGGTGAAATGCAGAATGAAAAAGAAGAGTCTTTTAATGCAATAAACAAGGAGCCAGTTACATCAGAGTTCATATGGCAGGGCAAACTTAAGAAAAATAACAAAAACATTGCCTGAAGGAGTCCTGACTGCAGGATCTTAGCTGTGTAGACATCAGGATGCAAGCCATACAATTAGGGTATCTTTAAATTCACAGATGCTCTTGTAAAAATTTGTGCCTCTCACAAAGCAGTGCTTAAAGTATAGCTGCTCCAGAGCAAATACATTAAGTCAGGGTGAACTTGAAGTTTAGAGTAATTGGCTAGGAATTTACATTTCTTGTGCAGACTGGTCACTTCCCTTCAATGTATAAGGGAGTAATAGGATGAAAACAGTGCTTTAATCTGAGTCTAAGTGTATACAGGTGGTCAGTGAACTGTTTTAGTTTTTCTGAATAGCTAACATTTTTCAAAGTATGAGTTTTAAACCTGGTTTTGTTTTCTTTTTTAAAGAATTTAGGTTCAGTTAAAAAATAGGTTCCCTCCCTGGTGGCGCAGCAGGTTAAAGCACTGCACTAACAAACTAAAGACATTTCCGCATGAGTTCGCATGAGTTCGATTCCCGCCTGCCCCGGAGGCGACCACATGGCGAGGCAGACCTCTCCTGACCCGCCGGCTGCTCCCCTCAACAGTGTACTTCGTCGATCTGACTGTTCTGCTTCCCGCTCTGTCTCTGGTGAATCCTTTCACCCTCCGCAACTCTGGCCTGTACCCCAGTTCTGTACGAATAAATAAATAAATCTTAAAAAAAAAAATAGGTTCCCTTTTGTTTGCTCTTTGCTATTTTCAACAACTAGAGCTGAACATGGTACATAGTTGGAGAATCAATGAGCTATGGCTGAGAATTAGTCACAAACTAAAAAGAAGTAAAGCTATGGTGGTAGCAGTTTGGTCATGAAGATATGTCAAAGGTTTCTACAAAGAATTTGATGATTTGGAGAGGGTAAAGGGAGAGCTTTGAAAATCTAGGTCATGGAGATTGGTGGAGCCAATTGTAAGCTTTAGAAAAGATGCAGATTTGAAGATAAATGACTGTTGGAGATGATATGATGGGAGTAAGCCAACAAAGTACAGAACTAAAAGTTTTAGAGCAAACGTAGCTACAGGGAATTGCTGAGGTTAGTCACATAAATGAAGATTCTCAAGATGAAAGGATTTATATTCTTCCACTATATGAAGACACACACACAAAACTAACATGCCCTTCTTTCTACTGAAAGTGTCATTTCAAAAATAAGTGAAGCATTTTTGAGAGACTAAAGCAGTCAATGAGCTACTTAAAAGCTTATAATTTTGAACTTTTAAAATTTTTAAAAATTGTCAACATTTACAAAACAGAAGCCAAATAAAAATTGATACTTTAATTCTCTTGAAATTCTCAGGCAAATTTGTCAATCATAAGCCTTCTTTCCTATAGGCATGACTGGTTGGAGTTTACAACTGCTGCTGCTTTTGATTGACTATATTCCACTTTCTAATTCCATTTGTCTACTGTGTTATCTACCTGGCTTCTGTCAGTATTTTAGTTTTTAGTTTCTAGTCTAGCTTTAATATGAACAGCTTTAATATGAACAACAAAACATTAATAATAGCACACTGAGCATTTAGTTCAGGCCCTCTTGGTAGCATGACACCGAGATCATTCACCATTTGAGGGAAATTACTATTACTAAACCAGCTTACAGATGATACAAATGAGACCCAGATGTCAACAGACAGCAAGTGCTATATAAGAAAAACCCAGACTTAAACATGCAGTTAGCCAAACAGTATTCAAGTTACATGATACTATTAATCTGAGTCTTTTTCTACAAGTAAGCACATCATTGCTGTCCAGAGATTTGCTGTCCTGCAGTGTAGACAGACACACGCACATGCCTGTGGGACTCTGGGTGGGACTTTTTTTCTACCTACGTGAAGCTGGACTAAGTTGAACTTGTTCTTCATCTGTCCTGACAAAGGCATTAGATGGTAGGCAGGTGGGCGTTAGTGGTAAGGAGACCAATCCTCACTGCTCTCTGCAGAAAACATAAAATGCAGAGACAGGACTAACTTAAGAAATGTGTGTTTTAACGGGAGCTGGGCAATGCACTTAAAGGTTTTTAAGGACATTTAAAAAGGAACATGAGGGTGTGTATAAATGGAAGGCAGATGAGTCCAGTCTGCACTATCACTCCTATTTACCAGTGCCCTGAAATGACTCTCACACTCAAATAGTTCTGCTTGAAAGTAGTTTTCAGTTAACTTCTTTTATAAGAGTTAATTAAAATACTGAGAAGCAAACAACAACAAAATAATCCTAAATTAAGTCGAACAAGAAGCAACATAAGTTTCCAGGCAAAATTTACTATAAATATACATCTTTGAGCAGTTCCTTCTGACCAGGTTCCACAGCAATCTACATGGCTTATACCCTTAGACCCGCCAAGTATCTGGGCAAACAAAGCCTTATCAGGAAAAACTTCTCTGACCTTCCTTTGTAAAATTACCACCACCTCACCCTTTTTCCCCCCTGCCAATATAATACGTATCCTGCTTTCACTACTCTCTCTTTTTTTTAAATAATAGAACTTACGGCTAATAGATGTATCACACATCTGTTGTTTCACTGCTGTTCCTCCCAACATCAGCTCCCAAGAGGTTGAGACTTTTAGTTCATTGTTATATGACTAGTAAGTAATCTTATATTAGAACTGGATATAACAGAGCTCAATATTAGTTACACCTTAAAAAATAATCTAGTAACTCTTCAAGGTCAAAAGCACTCCAAAAGAGGTGGCTTGCCATTTTTACATTTTGAAAAATGTAACATTTTGAAAAATTAGGACCTACAGGCAAAGTCAAGAAGTAAACTAAACTTTCTACCTCACTGTTTTCTCCTTCTTACTAGATTAGTTAAAAATTACACCTATTTATTTTCTCTAAGGCTCATGGTCTCAATATTCCTCAAACCCAATTTGTTGAGCTTCACAGTTCTGAGATAAACTTTTTCCAGAATAGTCCTTACTAATGGTGCTTACCATGTTCTAACCAACACAGTAGGGAAAAATGGAAGAATTTTTCTAATATTCAATTATATTTGTGTGTGTGTGTGTGTGTGTGTGTGGGAGGAGAGGATACTGCTTGATTTATATGGCTTCTATTGCTACTTACATTAGTATGTAAGGGGGAAAGGATGTCCTGAATGAACTCTACAGGTACAGAATTTGTGAACACCATCCCCACCCCAGACACTGAAACTACAAATCCCATCAACACCAAAGAGATGCATGCTAGGACCTGAGGATAGAGTTAAGCAGCCTGGTTTGGGTATAAAACCAGACATGTGAACTCTGGGGGTCTCTTTGTCTCGAGTCTGCAGGCTTGTCTCATGGCTCTTCACTGGTTTTTAACATGTTATTGGGGTTCCAGGTCAGCAGAACCAGTAGCCCCCATTAATCAACTTATCTCTCTTTCCGAGCTATTCATTTCCCTTTTCTCTTATAAATAAACCCATTATTAACCTTTTTTGGGTGTGCTTGCATTTGAATCTTATACGCAAGGGTGAGGACTTAACAGTTAGGCAACCCAATTTACATTGAGTTGTCCTGTGACAGTAATATAGATATGGTAATTGAAATAGTATCATAAAATATTTTTAATCAGAGTATGCTTTAACATTAAAACACTAGGCTCGGCCCTCCCTGGTGGCACAAAGGGGTAAAGCATGGCACTGCAAGCTAGTGGCTGCCACTAAGTATGAGTTCCATCCCAGGCTCCTGAGGTGATCCACATGTTGTGGCAGACCTCTCCTAACCTGTCCGCTGCTCCCCTCAGCAGTGACTTGTCAGTCTGCCTGTTCTGCTCCCCACTTTGTCTCTGAGGAATTCTTACTGCCCCTGCATCTCTAGCCTCTATCCTAGTCCTGTATGTATAAATAAATAAATCTTTAAAAGACAAACAAAAACAGTGATTTTTAAAAAAATAAAATAAAATGCTGGGCTCATCATTCTCAAACCCAGGTATGGACTTTATGTATTTTTAAAGTAAACAAGAATAAGAAACTATTTTGAAGTAGGGTTAAATGTCTGTGAGCAAGCCTAAAATTTCAGAGGCAATATTTTATTTCAAAAGTAATAAATATTATGGTAACATGTTACAATGAAGGAAACCCGTGAAATTCTCATTAAAAACTGGAATTATTTCACAGTTAGGCTTTTCACATTTCTCATGACCATTTCTTTTCCAATGACCAGATAATCCCAATTAAAAAGTAAGTATATTATTAACTACCAACAGTAATTTAAATTCAAGGTGGGGTAAAAGCCTAATCACAAAGAAATTTCAACTGAACATTCCAATAGTGCAGCGAGAAGAAATGTTATCAATGAGAGCAATCCTAATTGTGTATCAGATAGCAATGGGAATGTTTTAAAATTAACATGCACCTGACTTCAGCAAAATATTTGTGAAAAAATTTACACATCTTTATTCCAGACATAATGTGAAACTTGAAAATTCTTCTACTTTAAAATTGGGTAACTTACAAAAAAGTTTTATAGCATCTCATGAACAAACCAAAAATGTTAAACTGAATTATCTCATCTATTTTGGTCTTCTGTTACAAACAAAAACTACTAGCAATTCATTATAATAGTTCCAACAACTAGCAACATGATTATCAAAAAAATATTCTGTTAATGAAAAAAATCACTGATTCAATGAGCATTTGATCATTTTATTACCAAAATATAAGCAAAAATTACATCCCTCTTTGGTGAAACTTTTCTCCTCAAATAATTGTAAGTGGAGGGAGGACACTCAGATGTATCATTTATAAAACATGTTAAATGAAAACATTTTTTAAATGTACAAATACAAACCAGTACTTTATACAAGAATTCTCTATAAAGTTCATTAATCAATGTAAAAAATAACATGTTTCAACTGAATACAAAGCATGTTCAGTTTCTGTAATTTTGTAGCATTATTTTTTCTGCTTTGTTGGAGATTTTTCTCTTCGTCGGTCCTGATTTTTTTTTGATTCTCTGGATTGTTCAAAATACCTGCCAGATTTTTCCCATCGCTTCTCAGCACCATTCTGGTATCTATCTTCATCACTTCTGGCATCTGAGTATTTTCTATCCTTTTCTCTTGACTTTGATCTATCTTTTCTTCTAAATTTTTCACTGTCCTTATTTCGGTGTCTGTGGTCATTTTCTGAAAAAGAACTTCTTCTCTCTCCCCTCTTCTTTTTGGGATCACTGTGCTTATTTTCCAAATCTGTGTGCATGCATTTCTTGTTCTCTGTCATTCACAGGTCTATTGTAACTATTTCGTTCAGAAGAAATACCTCTGTCTGAAGAGTGTTTTGTTATGGAATCTCTCCAATTTGGATCTCTTGAATTTTTATCTCTGTGTTTTTCTGGCTTTCTTTCCCTGTCAGTCCTGGTTTCCTGTTGCCTTGGCTCTGGTCTTCTTTCTTCATGTTTCCTGTCATTTGCTTGTGATTTCCTTATAAATTTATCTACTTCTTTATTTCTGATCTTCCTTTGTCCCTTCCTTCTTCTATCTTTATCTGGCATGTGTAAAATGAAATAGTTAGTTTTTATTCTTAATCTCATAATTCAACAATCACATTATGAGTAAATCACACATTTACTGATACACTATTGGTTTATTAATACAGATAAATTGGACGGAAAGCCAAAATGAGTTAATGAAAATGTGTCATGACAGAATATTTTACAAAATGTGAAAATAATATACATTAACAATATGCAATGTCAACATTACAGAAGTATCTGTTTTGATCCTTAGTCTTAATATAGTAAAGAGGAACTCAATAAATTATAGCAAATTCAGAAAACATTTTTTTGGAAGTGACTAAACTCCTAGCATTTCATTTTTAAATTTTATCCAAAAACAAAAAATTCTAGTCTGTATGCATATATCATATGAAATATCTCATATCTGGTACATAGCCAAAATACAATGATCACATACACCAGCAACATCATTTTCTAAAGGTGAGGAAAGTAGAATGACTGAGTTTGCTTTTAATATGAATATGCATTTTTTTTCAAATAAATACATCATTCTACAAAAATAAGAGTTTTGTTCTCTGTGGATATCAGAGAAATATTACCACAACCAGTAAGAGCAGCTCATTTTAAAAACAAGTATTTAATAAAGAAAAAACCTGGTGCAGAATGTTATTCGTGAACAACATTCAATGTACAGAAAAATTCAGAGGGAGATGTCAGAGACCAACTATTCTGAAGTCAGCCTTGTCATGCAAAAACCTCTGGATGATATATTCCTGTAGCTTTAAATATAGCTATCAAAAAATTTCTGTAAGTGCATTTCTCCTACCACTAGAAATATAACAACTGGTGTCTTAAAACAACAAAACTAGAGATATAACAACACTAGAGATATAACAACTGGTGTCTAAACACTAGAGATATAACACTAGAAAACACTAGCGATGTAACAACTGGTGTCTTAAAACAACAAAACTAAACATGTTCTAGAAGGGAAATTACAAGCCAGTCACATGAATGGTAGTTGGTTCTCAATTGCCCAAACCCTATCTTGAGTTAATGGAACTCGCACTGTATCACTTCACCCTGGGAAGATGGCATTAAATTCGAGACGTGGGTCAACTGCATTAAAACAGTCTGACTGGAGAAAACAGGGTTATCATCTCCCCAGGACCAGAAATAAGTGAACTGATTGGGTCCCCAACATAAAGAACTGTTAGTTTTTCATCATAGTCCTACCTAAACTAGTCTGGGGTGTATAAGGTTGGATAAAACTGGACAGAGTGAGATGATGACAACTTTATGACCACAGGCTTTCTGGGAACCATGAAGGCTGAGGTTTTGAGAAGACTCTTTTAAAATAACTTGAAAAAAATCTATTTTACTATAGATTCACAAGTAAATATTCAATTCGGTGAAATGACTTACATTTTATGCTATTAAACACATTTAATCACTTATCTGTGTTAGTTTGGACATAAAAAAAACAAGGTTTTGAGATGATTAAAATTTTTTGACAAATTCTTATGTATAGAAAAAAGAAAAAATGTGGTAGAAAACTACCTTACCCTACCTCTACCTTTACTTCTTCTGCCAAATGCCTAGTCTTGGCAGAGTCAGTTGGTGTGCCACTAAGGACTTATTTCTCTGGATTTTAGCAAGCAGCTCAGCTGAGCTGTAGCTCCCCAAGCAGAAACCATCTGGCTCTGTGATAAATCAGCATCTCTCTGACCCTATCTACACCACTTTCAGAGCTTCACAGACTCTACAGTGACAGATAGATAATAATACCCAATCTCCTCTCCTCTAGTGTGTGCTTTATGATTGTCTAATTGTGGATAGTTCTTACTACTTTATTAATACAACTGAAAGTTTTATCTGAAATTATATGACGAGGCAAATTAATTTTGAATCAGCAAGCTTCCTGACTGCAGCAATTCATGCTGTGTTATCATCTGTTCTCAAAACAGATACCGTGAAATAACAAATTCTTTAGAATTAAGAGGTAAATGTTAAATGTACAATGTTAATATATTTCTCAAGAATTTAAAATTTCACAGGAAGCCTGAATAAATGGAATCTTACAGTAATAATAAAAACAAAAACAAAAAAACACCAAAGAGTCTCCCAATTCTGATGCCACTTTGTGCATAAAACACTTTGAAGTGTAACAAACCAGAGTGTAAAGACTGGCTTTCCAAAGGAATTCTGCAGGGGAAGTCTCTCTGAAACAGGAATTTTTTTTTAAAGCAAGAAATGATAATGCATTTTGGACAACAGTCTAGTGCTAGGGTATTATGATAGAAGAAAACAAAAATGAACCTGGGGACCTTTTTAAAAAAAAAAATGTGTATTTTTAAACATCCTATAGCAATGATGGATATAAGTATAATAGTTGAATTAATAAACAGGGAGGGGGAAGAAAATTATTTATTAAATGTAGAAATAAACAACTTGAAGGTCATCATTTGGCAAACATCCTAGTAAGAAGGGTTCAGACAAGCTCCAAAGGTAGACACAAAATGAAAATTAGAGAAAGAGACTTGCATGGTATCAAATTAGCTCCCTACAGATATTAACTTACAGAGAAAACTAGTTTCCATGAATTCAGTATACACCATCATTACCAAGTGATCAAACTTAATTTCACCAATAACTTAACATCACTATTACAGAATCCGTGATAAGATACACTAAGTCACATACATTTCTATGGTATTCTTGTCCAAAATGGACAACCCATGCCAATCATGAAAAAAAACATAAAGAGATCCATACTGAGGTATATTCAACAAAATAAAAGATGAGGGAACTACAAATGTGTCAAACCATTAAAAACAAGGAAGTTCTGAGAGAAGGAACTATGTCATAAGGTGTTTTATCCTAAAGGGAAATACAATTAAATGCCAGCTAAATGAAGTAAGTCAGAACGTAAAAGACAGTTACTGGATGGTTTTACACTTTTATAGAATATAAATAATAAAAGGAAACTAGCATAGCACAACAAAAAATAATTTCCAATACTTTGCAGAAAACATAATGGTTACCAGAGGGAATGGGGAAGAGACGGCAGGGGAGGAAGGGGATAGAACATGAGAGCTAAGGATTTGGAGGAAGGTAAGTGAAGCATGTGCACAAATGGAGTTTTGAAGTTGTACTCTCAAAATTAAGTTATGTAAATAACTACAAAACAAAAATTAAAAACAAAAAGGTTTCAACTAGATTTACACACACACACCAGGAAAGCTCTTTTAAACGATTATAGATATTATGAATGGCATTTCAGTCCTCACTCAAATGAATATCTGTCAATGAAAAATCTTCATTTCTATGAAGGTAATCTTAGCACAATGGATTAAATACATTACAGATTGCAACAGTGATAGATGATCACTTATATTACCAATTATAGCTTTTTAACAGCTGAATTCTAAAACAAATAAGTAATCAAATACCTGAGGCAGAGCTTTGACTACTGCTAGATGAAGAATCGGTCTCCTCACTAGAAGACTCTGAACTGCTGTCACTACTGTCTGAATCAGAGGCAGAGGAATCAGACTCTGAAGAGGAGGATGCAGAAGAGGATGAAGGAGAAGATTTATTTGATTCCACATCTGGCTTCTGTGCCACAATGACCTTTGGTGTATTTTTGAGATGCTCACGCAATTCATCACTAATTAAAAATAAAATTTCTGTTAGGTTGTCCCTCAAAAGCAATTGTGAGAAAATCAGATGTTAAAAATAAAGTTCTAAAAATAATCTTACGTTAAACCTCCAAGTCCTATAGATGTAAAGAAATTGATGGCAAATCGAGTGTTTCTTGGATTATCTCGGGGTAATAATCCTTCAAAGAAAGGCTGAAGGGTTCTAAAAATGAAAAAAGAAAAAAGTAAACTGATTGCTTAATGATGAAAAGGAAAACTCCTTATAGCATTTTTTCAGATTTTTAAATACAGTAAATTAATAAATAAAATACCATCACATAAGTAATTATTGTCATTTATTAGGTTATGCTACATGCTATCTGATGAAATTAGGGTCAAGTCACAATTTATTAAAGGTGATTTCTCTAGTTATACAACAGCATTTTTTAAAAAGCTTTTTTTACATACATAGAGAATAGATTTCTTACACCTTGCAGATGTAGATATAAACCACTGTATAAGAATAATGTGCAGTGGAGTAAAAAAGCTCTCCTGTGCATGTACACATGCATGCATATGCAGTACTGTGCAAGGCCCTGGGGATGGTGGGGAGGGGGGTCAACAAAAGAGGGAAAGGAAGGCAGAAGACTGCATATAATTCTAAGGAAGGGAATAAAATGGTAAAACATTAATACTACAATGTGGTTTTGGACATGAGGTTTTCAGTGTCACATCAAATGACTGGAATCAGCAGGGTTAAGAAAAACTGTTAAAGGGTATATAAGAATAAAAGTTTGCTAGACAACACAGTAACAGAGATTCCCAGCTCTGGAAACAGGTAAGAAAGCATGAATGAGACCAACCGACTTAATAAGCTGAGCAATGTCTGTGTGGAAGAGTACAGCTTGCTGGAGGGAGACTACAGGAGCCTTTTCAAATCGATGAGGATAAAATGAGTAAGTATGTGAAGCCAGAGAAGTTGATGGAAAGCCCAAAGCAAGTAAGTATAGAGCAGGATAGATCTTTGGTGAACTTTAACTCTGGAAAGGCAGACTTTGAGGAAAAGAGGAAGAATCAGAAGTGAGGAGACAAGGGAGAGCTGTGGTCAACTGTAAGGAAGCGAGAAATCCAAAGATGTGAGAAACCAAGAGGAATTAATAGACTGGCAGAGTGGTCACAGAGAAATTTGAAATGATGATTTTAATAGTGAAAATGAAGTAGAAGCAAATGTAGGTGGCAAGGGGCAATGTAAGTGAAAAATAAAAAAGCTGGAGTAGGGAGGACACTAGCAAGCATGCAAAAATAGTTTTGTGGAATCTACTAAACTTTGAAAGGCATTAACCCGTTTCTTCCACCTGAACCAAAATTAAAAGTTGTGCATTGTCCTGTGACACAGAACATGAGACTCACAGTTGTAATTAATGGATGAACAAGTCCTAAGGGCTTAATGATTGTTTTCAAAGCCAAAGGTGAATTTTTATCTGCCAAAGGGAGTAAAAATCTTTGAGGGCAGTATTAAGCAAAAGTGCTTAATGATAAACTTACTCATCCTTTAATCTTGCATTAAGTTTAGGAAGACCCATATATTCACACAGTTCTTGAAAAAATATTTTAACAAAAATTCTACTGGATGATGTAGTAGTTTCTTCACTCAGTTTTATGCATTCAAGAACCTGCAAATTAAAATTAAAAATGGATAATTTTATTTTGGTGTTCATACGACAGGAAAAAGTGACTAATTTTTATAACCAACTTTAAGTGTCTCCTGAAATCATGATTTTCCTTCATTGCCAACCAGAATTATCTGTGAGTATCTTTCCTTACACTAATATTTATTATTTCTTGGCAAAGTTTAAGATTATTTCTTCACACTAATTTTGAAAATATTAAGATGCTACAGAATTAGAATTCATTTTCTTTCTTGAGTATGTGCTCTTTATAGCAGGGAAGATACTGTCTTGATCATATAATACGTAAGCAAGTACAAGTAGCTTTTAAACCTCATTCATCAAAATGTAGGTATACGATAGTTTGGGGCTAAATACCACTTACACATTAGGATATAGTTTTGGGTAGCACATAAAACACATGATATGGGCAAAGACAGAAACAGCGATGGTTTGTTCTGAACACCAAGACTGAGGCTTAAAAACTGAAGCTCAGGGAAAAATGTTTTGGAGCAATAAAAAGTTACCACTAGCTTTTATTGGTTATGCATTCCAGAAGCCAATTTGCTTTGATTATTCAGAACTTTGATTTCATGTTCGACGAGAGGAGGAAAAAGGAAGCAAAAATTGTTATGATTAGCATCCTGAGTTAGCTTACATGATTACACAGCAGCTGGAGACACTTGGTACTTAAAACTATTATGACTATCTAGCCAATGTTAATAATCTCATTTGATGTTACTTCATGCTACCATTAGGTTATTGTGATATTCTGTCATTTGTCTCTTTCCTCCTGAATGTATTTTCTTTTTTAAAAAACAAATTCCTTCAGTAACTCTGCTTGTTTTACTATCGACCATACTTTCTATTTTGTATAGTTGTATGTATATGTCTTTTCTCTTCTCTAGAAGGTATATTTCTTAAAGGCAGGTAGGTATCATATATATATTTGGATATGTCTTGACAGTCTTAGTGACTGTCAAGTTAGAAGTTATTGAATGAACAATTGTTATACATACAATTATTGCCAGTTTAATGAGGGTATTTCAAATGCTAGTCTAGTGTTTATTTCCTCACTAAGAATATCTTTCCTTGTTCTAACAACAGAGAAGTCTGCCTATGGCTCATCTAATTTTGATATTTTCGAAAAGAACGTATCTTTCCAGGAAATTATTTTTTTTTTAAAGTCATAACCAGAGTAAACTACTGACAGTTATACACTCAGAAAGCACAGTAACTAAGAGATTTCCATGCCACAAGTTAGTGGTGTATGTAGATATGAGTGTGTACTAAATGTGTGTTTACATAGAGAAGATGAAAATCTATATTTTCCCTGAAAACACTTCTGGCTTACTTTTAAAAGCACTGTGATAAGTAGATGGTTAATTTCAACCAAGATGGTATTTCTTAACACTTGTATATCACTTAAGTTTTTTTTTGGTACCATGTTATATGACCTTAACTACAAAGACAACTGTTGTAACAAAAGTCTGCTATACATTTATTTTAAAGTATCTTTCCCACAAGTATGGTTATGTTACACTTAAAAGTACTTTGAAAACAATAGGGGATTTGGAAGGAAGTATAAATACTGACCCATCTACTTACACTCCATGGAAGTGAATCAGTATATAAAAGGTGAGCAAACATCTTAGCAACATTTCTTAACTTGTTTGTTTCCAAGCGATGGATGGTATCATATTGTTCTTTGAATATACTTTCAAAGGATTCCATGTATTCTTTCTTTAGCATGCAAAATCGCTAACAAAAAAATGAATGTCAGCATTATACAGACATATTAAATCCTCTTAAATTTACTGAATCAAGTTAATAAATATTTTGTATATAACATTACTAAATCATGTTGTGCTATATAATTAGATGCTTCAAAAGTTACTGTCCTGATCTCTCTGGAATTTTGAAAATACGGAACCTTGGCAAATTGTTACAAAGCAAGTAGATATTCAAAAAGTTATAGAAGAATGACATATAAGAAAATGAAACATAAATGGAGGAAGCTGCAAAGTCTGAAATTGGAAAGCCTAAGGAAAAAGGAACAATTTGGTTCTAGCAAAGATATGTTATATTAGAGCAGACCATAAAGTTAAACATAATTGATATTATTCATTTTAAGAATTCCCTTACTGATTCCATTAAATTCTGACAGAAAAAAAGTGGTTGGCACTCACCCCAGCTAATAAGCCAAAAAATTTCTCATATGTCCTTTGTTGAGCACAGCAATCAAGTATCATGTTACAGAGTTCTTTCTATTTGGAAAAAAAATAACACTAATGATTCAAACATAATAAATCCAGGCTGTATATTTTACAATATGATAAATATGCTAGAGACAGAAATTTTTTTAAAAAGTCATTTCATTTATTTATGTATATAAGAGCTAGAGGTGTTGGTCAGAGATGTGGGGGTGGGGGAAAGGGCAGAATATAAATCTTTATGGAAGCATAAAGGGGAACAGATACATTGTTTACCTTCTGATTGATGAAGGTAATATCTACTTAAAAGAATGAAGAAAAACACCTCTGTGGATGAATTGTCTACCCTCAAAATGAATGTTACATCTAAGATTTGACTAAAGAAGTATCTATACAAATAGATGGAATGATTTTGTAGCTCATAAAATAACATACTGTCTGATCAGATATTTATATGCCTTAAAAAAAACAAACATACATTATGAAGCTAGCCATAGCTGCCAGAGCATGAGTTAGATCCCTAGCCAGGGAAATGACCCACATGGTGAGGCTGACCTCTCCTCTCTCAACTGCTGCTCCCCTCAGCAGTGTACTTTGTCAATATGCCTGTTCTTCTCCCCACTCTATCTCTGGTCAATCCTCTCACCACTCCTGCACCTAACCTATGGCCTGTAGCCCAGTACGCATAAATAAATAAATCTTAAAAAACCCCAAAAACTTGTCTTTGAAAATTCTGTTGAATAAATGCATGAATAAATCTAAAATTAGAAACACCATTACACAAATGATGTATAATTAACAATTATTAATTATTAACTCCTCAAATAAACCTAATAAAACATTATAGCAATTTCATATATTAATGAACTCTGGCAACATGGTCAAATAAATCACTGTAGGCAAAATGAAGATAGGTATTAACTTCCTTTACGGACCACTGTTATGGAAATGACTAAGTAATTTTTCTATGAACCTTCATTGGAAGGTTCATTTTTTTTTCTAAATACAGTAACTGCAATATATATACTTTTAGAAACAGAAAACAAGTTCATGAAAATATGTATACCCTTTTCAGCTGAATTTATTTAATTTTGTCTTCCTATTTTCAATGAACAATTCTAACATTTTGTTATAGGTAAGAACATTAGTTGCAAGTGAAGTAAACACAAAATATCTTTTTAAATTTTGGCATTTGGCCAATAAATATTTACTGCACATATCTATGAATAAGAGGAAAAAGGAAACCCGGGAAGAAAGACATTCTAAGGCTGTGCTGTCCAGGATGGTAGCTACCGGTCACATGTGGTCTTTAAATTTAAATTTTTTTAAATAAAATAATTAAAATTTTAGTTTATAAAGTTGCAGTCAAAAACTACTGATAGGTACTGCCTCCTATAATGAACAGTGCAGAACATCTTCCCATCATTACAGAAAGTTCTACTGAACAGTGCTCTTCCAAAAGTTGGTAATCTACTGATAAAGGAATCTGTTTAAAAAAAGTCTTCATAAAACAGGGTTATTCCGAGATACATAATGTTGCCAGATTATTGCTTTTTTTTTAAAAAGATTAGTCACAAGTTGCCTTGAATGTTTATGAATATGTAAGTTCAGAAAAGATGAATTTGTCAAAATTTAATATAGTATTAAAATCTTAAAATAAGGCTTTGCAGAATTCTGCCATCTTATGTTAATTTGATATATTTAAATGCATTTCAACTTTTTCTACCAACATGGCATTTTACAATAACATAACAGTTAATCAGGTTTTAAACAATGTTAACAGGGTAATATTCTTATAGCATTGCTAATAAAGACAGCTCTACTTGCAAAACAAATTACTTTCTTACCTAGATTAAATGCAATTACAAGAGTTACTCCCTGCGGCTTATGATGATTAAATATTTTAACATTTTAATTAAATATTATAGCAATTTTAGGAAAGGCTTTTGAGTGTATGAAAATAAATGCAGTAAGACACTCTTTCAAATGTTATCAAAATATGTTAAGGTTAGTTCTAGAAAAACTATCCTCTGAATTAAAACTAATAAAATTTATAATGACTTAATTATATTCCTCAAATAATGTGGCAAGATCACATAGTAATTTCAGTTTCAATTATAGTTTTAAAGGTTAATATGCTAATTTATTTTCTTTCATTGTTGACACATCAAATGCAGCCAAAGTTTAAATTGGTATGCTATTATTAATATACAAATAACTGATGGGTAAGAGGGCAAAATATTTTTTTATTTAGAAAGGATAACTTCTCAAAGTTATATTCTAACTTGGCCAACTCTGTAAAAGGACAGAAAAAGAAGTATCTTATGTTTCAGAAGCCTGTTGCAACTTGCTATATGGCAAAAGCAACAACACAAAATACAATGGTGAATGAGATGGCTGTACTGCAGTACACTTTATTTACAATTGGTTAAGGTATTAACCAGTATTTAGGCTTAACTGCAGATCATCTTTAAAGTTTTAAGACAATGGACTTAACCCACTGGGAACTCAGTTCAGACAATTAAGATCTTTTATAAGAGCTTATCTAAGCTGCCAGAACTGTACTAGGTATAGTACAAGTAAATTAGCAAGGTGTGAAAGACAAAACACTGAATGCCTTGGCTGAGGTTTCAAGGATCTAAATCCATGTGGGCAGGGAGCCATGTGTACAAGAAAACAACTATGAAAAAAAAAAGGGGTGTATGGGTAGGTACACACAACCAATCCTAAAAAAAAATCTAATTAATTTAATCTATGATTAAAGTGCTATGATACTTAGCATAGTAAAACATATTGAGTTATTGAAGAATCCTTGATACCATGTAGAGTATCTAACCTTGAATATGTGATGGAAACGTTTTTGTTGAAATAACGAATGAAAACTGACAGAATCTTCTACGTTCAATTAAAGTTACATAAAAACACATAAGCCACTTTTTGTTATTTGTATGACAAAAAATGTTTCAATGGGTTAAGTACATTGACCAAGTAACTTATTAAAGAACAAATATCCTTTTGCATTTAATTCACAATTTGATTTATAGGCAACTCTTCAGAAATTTATGTAAAGTGGTTTAGAGATGTCGTCCTTTTCTCATATTCCATTCAAACAACTCACTCGAATAAGGAGCATATATATAAGAAGCAACCTAGGGCTCTCAAGTTTGAGTTATTTTACAAAATCTAAGGCCTCCCTGTTGGCACAGGAGGTTAAGTCTCAGCACTATAAAGCTATTTGCTGCACAAGTTAGACCCAGGGCCTTGGAGCTGGTCTACATGGCATAGATGAGCCCTCCTATCCTCGCCTGCTGCTGCCCTCAGCAGTGTATTCCAGTGGATTTATCTGTTCTGCTCCCCACTCTCTCTGGTGAATCCGTTCACAGCCCCCCAGATCTCTGGCCTATACTCCATCTCTTATGTATACATAAAATAAATTTTTAAAGAAAATAATTTTACACTATCTATACTTTAAAAATAAATATTTAGCACTGAGTCATTATTTCTACTTATAATATTTTACCAATTGTCAACCAGTTTTATTACCAACATGCATTTCACAATAGAGAAAGAAATATTAACTTACTGTTTGGCTTTCAGGAAACTCCATTTTCAGCAATTTGTGAGCACATTCTTCAAAATCTAAACTGTAAAGATAAAATGATCACAAGAGTTAGGTGAAAGTGTACAGCATAAGCTGTAGGATACTACATTTAGCATTGTAGCTTACTAATTGTTTTAAATGTTTTTCTGGAATTCAAAATCATCACTTTTAACTCTATGAAGAATAAAGTACTGATATATACTACAAAATAGATGAAATTTGGATAATGTTAAGAGAAAAAAGTCTGTCAAAAATCCAGAAATAGGGCCCTCCCTGGTGGAACAGCGGGTAAAAGCACCGCACTAAGAAGCTTAAGCCACTTCTGCATGAGTTCAATCCCCGCCTGTCCTGGAGGAGATCCACATGGCGCGGCAGACCTCCCCTGACCCGCCCGCTGCTCCCCTCAGCAGTGTACTTTGTTGATCTGCCTGTACTGCTCCCCACTCTGTCTCTGGTGAACCCTCTCACCCTCCACATCTCTGGCCTGTACCCCAGTTCTGTATGCATAAATAAATAAATGTTTAAAAAAAAATCCAGAAATAGTATGATTCCTTCCACTTGTTCATTATCAGGGCCAGAATAGACAAATCCACAGACAAAAAAAAAAAAAAAAGCTTAAAAGTAGACACTACTAAATATTTCAGCTTCTTTAAGATCCAATTCAGGCAGCGACAGTTGTTCCAAGACCCCAACATATCATCTAGCACTTAATTATCACTTTTATATCTTCATTCATACTTAAACACTGGACTTTCACATTTTATAAAAACAAAGTATAAAAATAGTAAATAAAAAAAAGCCACTTGAGGGGCCCTCCCTGGTGGCACAGCGGGTTAAAGCACAGCACTAAGAAGCTTAAGCCACTTCCGCCTGCCCTAGAGGAGACCCACATGGCGCGGCAGACCTCTCCTGACCCGCCCGCTGCTCCCCTCAGCAGTGTACTTCCTCGATCTGCCTGTTCTGCTCCCCACTCTGTGTCTGGTGAATCCTTTCACCCTCCGCATCTCTGGCCTGTACCCCAGTTCTGTACGAATAAATGAATAAATCTTAAAAAAAAAAAGCCACTTGAAAAAAATGTTTTTACACAATGCTTGTACAAACTGTACTAAGAGAATTATCAAATGTAATGCAAATTTCTTTTTTTAAAGATTTATTTATTTATGCATACAGAACTGGACTACAGGCCAGAGGTGCAGGATGGGGGTTGGCAGGGGGTGAGAGGATTGACGAGAGACAGAGTGGGGCACAGAACAGGCAGATGGACAGAAATATACCAATGAGGGGAACAGTGGGGGGTCAGGAGAGGTCTGCTATGCCATGTTGGTCACCTCTGTGGCCTGGGATCAAACCCAAACTGCAGTGGCTGTGGACAGTTTCTGTGCTTTAACCCACTGCACCACCAGGGAGGGCCTATTTGCACACTTTATAGAATGTTCAAACTTAGTTTTGTTCACTATATTTCCAAAAGCAAACGGCTTTTTATAAAATATCCTCATAAGCCTTCTGATTTGATGATTGTATTTTATTCTTTATTTTTAGTTTGGTAAATTATAAACCTAAGATTTTTTAAAATACAAAAGCTGAAAATCTATAATCTAGCCTTCTTTCAAAAAAACCCAATGTTGATGTGTAAATATATTATTTCAGAATCTACATAATTATAGTCAATGCAACCTCAACAGTACCATATAGACCATGTATTTGTATTTTATCACCTAACATAGTATCAATCCATTTACTCCATTAACCTTTTTCAATGGTAGCATAAAATGAACAATTGGATTATTTGTGTTATCCAAAAAGATTGTCATTTAAAAAAAAACAAAACAGCACAATGCCGAACATAATTCTCTGTCAATAAATTTCTTTAAGAAATATGAGGGCCCTCCCTGGTGGTGCAGCAGGTTAAAGCACAGCACTAAGAAGCTAAAGCCACTTCAGCATGAGTTCAATCCCTGCCCCGGAGGTGATCCACCTGGCACAGCAGACCTCTCCTGACCCACCCACTGCTCCCCTCAGCAGTATACTTCGTCAGTCGGCCTGTTCTGCTCCCCACTCTGTCTCTGGTGAATCCTTTCATCGCCCCTGCACCTTTGACAGAACCCAGTTCTGTCTGTATAAATAAGTAAATATTAAGAAATATAATGATGAAAAAGGGTCAAATGGAAAGAATGTAGCTCTTGATACATCTTTTTTCAAAAGGCTTTCCATGAAAAGTTTATCATTCTTAATTCCTATAATGTTAATGTGTACCTCACTAAAGTTATCATTAGTACTGAGTATTTTTGTTTTAAACAGTAAATCACTTCAGCTACTTTGCTAATAACGCACTTATTTGTCTAGAATGACAGTTCACAACTAACATTTGCTTTATAATCAAATTACATGAATCTCAAAAACATGCTCTTTAAGTCAATCAAAATCTGTGTTTCTTTCCTAAGAAAGCTTAAAAGCTTTCTAGAAGCTTTCAAGTACAATAATCTTCACTATATATATAAATTATTTTATTTTTATTTTGTTTAAGATTTATTTATTCATACAGAACTGGGGTACAGGCCAGAGGTGCGGGGGTGACAGGATTCACCAGAGACAGAGCGGGGAGTAGAACAGGCAGATCAACAAAGTACACTGCTGAGGGTAGCAGTGGGCGGGTCAGGAGAGGTCTGCCATGCCATGTGGTCACCTGCGGGGCAGGTGGGGATCGAACTCATGCGGAGGTGGCCTTAGCTTCTTAGTGCAGTGCTTTAACCCGCTGTGCCACCAGGGAGGGCCCTATATAAATTATTTTTTATCATGCACTGAGGGCTCAAATTGTTTAACAAATACCAATGCATATGACAGCAATTATGTAATAGTGGCTGTCACTTGTTTCTTAAGGCTTTAATTTTTCAATTCTTTTGTGTAATTCACAGATTATTAAGATTATAATGAGTAAAAATTTTCTTTTAAATGATTATTCAAAGAGTTCCTTGGCAATGATGCAAGGTTAATGTTGATAACTTAAACAATGAATTTGCTTACTAAGAAAGGTCAAATGAAAGGTCAAATCTAAGAACAGTTAGTTACCTATAGCATTTCTCATTTTCCCCTTTAATCTTCCATGAAAAATTAAATAGCTGTTCCTTTCATGTGAAAAGCAAATACTTAAAAATAAACCAATAAAATATCTAACCAGTATTTTGCTGTTTGATATTCCTCTTTTTGAAGATGAATTTAGACAAAATATTTTCAGACAGACTGAAAACAAGATGACTCCTACTTATGAATCATTATTACTATTACATCATACTAAATGGAAATATACAAAACCTAATAAACTGAGAAAACAGTCTTCTTTAATGTAAAATGTAAACACAATACCTCCTAAATCAATAAGTCCATACAAAACAACCGATGAATTATTTAACATTTTCATACATCTCCTTTCAAAACCAAACTCATAGCAACCTTCAAAGGGAACAGGTTTTGTTTTCATGACATCATAGCAGTTCTTACTTAACATTACTTCAAAGGATCCTTAGAACTGTTCTAAATCTAATTTTTGTTTCCATTTATATTCATTTCCACCTGCAGAACAAACTAAGTGTCTAAAAGTTATACTAGTGTGTCTCTGCTTAGGCCAGAGTTAGAAACAAAATTAAGAGAAAAAAAAAAAAAAGAAAACCAACAAAAAACCCAGATGTGACTTTGACATCATTAACTACTGCCTTAGGTCTGTGATATTATCATTTCCAGGCTTTTCTTAGTGATGTTTAACTATAAGATGTGACACAGTTAGGGAAAAAAAAAACATTTAATTAGTAAAAAAAATTAGATTTTCCATATATGTTAAGACAATTTGCCATTGAAGCAAAGAACCAAGAGTAGGGACTTAGTAGGTTGGGCTTGGAATAGGAGTACACAAGCAGATAGTTTGAATTCCCTGAAATGGTATCTAGATTTATGTCATCACAGTCTAAAAATCCCATTTCCTTGCTTATCCCTTATCAAAAAAAAAAAGGATCAGCTGAGCTTCAGTATCTTACCTTGACTGAATTGCAAGATAAATTGTACGACGAAAGGAGACTAGATTAATTTCTGTTTTGTCATGAATAGTTACTTTTTGACCTGAAAGAAGTTAAACATAACAAATTATGAAAATATAAAAATGAGAAACTGAAAAGGTATCTTTTTATATCTTTCTCATAAATCTATTCAGAATCTGAATACTCATATCCACAGCATAAAGTTTTATTTGTAGAAGTCAAAGTAACTATTTTGAGTCTATGTCATCTCTTAGGAGTGTTTTAATAAGTTTTGTTAACTCAAAGTCCAGAAACAAACCAGGAAAACTATTTTTGATTCAGTGTCACCTGCTTACTTAGATACTGCAAAAGGCTATAATAATCTACTCTTCTGTAAAATTTGATTTCTGAGTTATTAATAGTATTGTAATCATTTTAAAGGAGCATAATTTATGGAAGAAATTGAACACTATATAATCATGATAGGTAGGATGGGTCCAACATAAGTATGCATTATTTGTCAAAATTTTATCTAATTTATAGAAACTCTCCCAATACATATTTACTGGTTCTTACTTAACCAGTTGTCATAGTAAATAAATAAATTTTAAAAGTAATATATAGTATGTGGATTTACACATTTTAAGTAAGAAGCATATTGGAAAAAACTAAACTTATTTTTATAAAATACATTATAGAAGAACAATTATACCTTAAGACAGACCTATAGTATATTGTGTCCAAAGCAGGAAAGACATACTTTTGTCTTAAAAAATATGATATAAGTAAATAATGATGGTTAATATAAGCTCATTTAAATATTTTAACTGGGACTGAACCAAAATAAGTTTTAAATTTATTTTCCTGTAAAAATATAATCAAAGCTGAAGAGGAAGAACATCATGCCTGCTTCTGTGCAAATATAGTTTTTGGCCTCCCCACTCTATTTTGCCAGAGTGAACAGCAAATATCTCTAGTCATTCTCATCTGTCACATTCGTGCTGAGGTTACATAAATCACAGACATTCAACATGAATGTACCTTTTTTATAGTTTAAAAATCAAAGGCATGAAATGTCAAACTAAAATTATGATGATGGCAAAAATGAATTTCCTGTTAAATATTTTTTATAGTAGGGTTTCACAATCTTCACAATACTGACATTTTGGGCTAGAATCTATTTTGTTGAGGGGGAAGTCACCCCAAGCATTCATCTCTAGATGACAGTAAGAACCCTCTCAACAGAGCGAGAACCACTGATACATATAAATCTATTAAAATTAACTTAATTATAGTACTACTTATAGTACTATTTAAATAAGTAGCACATTTACCTTCTTCATCTTCTTCTCCCTCTTCCTCTTCTTCCTCCTCCTCTTCTTCACTACTTCCAGCATCTTGGTCTGTATTGGAGTCACTATCTCCTTCATCAAGAATTTCTTTAAGAATAAATTAAATTTAGGAAAAAAATTAATGAGTGAAGTTAGTAAAATTTTTCATTCTGAGATTGTCAGTCAGTTCACTGAAATCTATAGTGGTGTGTTAACAATTGGTCAACCAACAAAGATGATCACATAGTTCCCATGTTATTATCCAGGTGGTCAGGAAACATTAAGTTGATATAAATAGTCACACGTATCACCCTCCTACCAGACATACCATTCTGGCCATAAAATGAGGAAAGGATGAGAATAGAAAATATAGATAAAGGTTTTTCAAAAAATCAAGGGCACTGGAAATTTTAATCAGGAATGAAAAACTAGTGTATAAAAACTAGTCTGACATCAGAAGACAAGTCTATTATATAAAGCTAAGATAGATAGAGAAAAAAATCTGGGTTAAGATTATTCTTTGAAAGACGAAAAGGAAAAAGAAAGAACTGATTGTTTACATTTCACTTTAAACAAAGACAATGACATTTTTAGTAAATGCATACCTATTAAATAGAACATTATAATCAATCTAAAAACTTTCCATACAACAAACAGGTCTTCAACAAAAATTGAATTCTTCATTGAATTATTACTTCTAAAATCCAACTGTAGAGTAAATGGAAGTTGTCAGGTTTTTTGCGCCCACCTGCATTAGCATCTATGACAGACACCTGGTGGTCTATATACACATGCCTGATGTGGGGAACCAGGTTTTAAGGTAAGGGCATGGATTAAGCAGATTGAGCCAAAACACACTGAGCATATAAAGGGCTATAAAGTTGGCAGTGCTGCAGGTGAGGAGGGAGAGGGGTTTTGGGAGGGAAGCCTGAAGACCTAACAGCAGAGTGCAGTGGAGAACTGCAGAGAATGACTAAGAGAGAGGAAAGAACTTAGAGGGATGGGGGTGGGGGGCAGATGTGTGGTGAGGGGGTCAAGTTGCTGTTTCCTAGTTGGCTTGTTCCCCCTAACCTGTGGGGATGATACCAAGGGCTCCAAGGTTCTCTTTTAAACTGAACTGATGATGAAACCACTGGGCCTGGGATGGTTGCAGAAGAGCAATTTACTTTAGGATATGGATGAAAGCGGCGATGCCAATTAACAAACTACATCACATGTAGTTGTAATACTATGAGAAACAAATCACTTAGAAAAGTAGTTATAATTCAGTCCTCAATTGACACACAGACCTCAAAACTTAGTATCTAACAAATGTGACTCAAGAAATTATCTTCAGTGTTCGGTTTACTATTGCATAACATGGGTTTGACAGACTTTATTTAAAAGAGGAAACTCTTTAGTATTCAATAGTAGCAAGAAAGGAACTCCTGCTGTTTTCCCAAATGCTATGAAACCTAAAACACAAGCACACCTGGGTCACTCTAAGGTGCTAATTACTAAAGCTGTGCCTACTTCCTGCTGTGCCTATCTTTTTATGCCAGCTCTAGAACATTTTATGAAAGAATGAAGGTCAATCGAGTCCTCTAGTCCTTCATATCATTCTCTTCTCATCTCTATACTTTAGAATCTACTCATTGAAATTACTTCAGCAATGGCAACTGAATTCCATTAACTGAATAAAGCAGTGGTTTTCCCTGACTCCCTCAGGGGATCACAGAAACTTGTCAAGTGCTTTGTGAGGTCAAAACTATTTCCATAATAATACTGCAACAAGATCTGCCTTTTCAGTGTGCTGATATTGGCAAAGATGGTCCAAAGGTGACAGGGTTAAAAACTGCTGCAATCTGAGCCCTAATCAAGGCATGTATCTGCAGTAGCAATTCTGGTGCTCTTTACTGACACTCTGCCTATATTGGAAAAAGGCCAGTTTCACTTAAATGCCCAACATGAGGAAGAAGGTAATTATTAATTTTATTAAATCTGAGATGTTGAATATATAGGCCTTTATAATAATCTGAATAATGAAACAAGAAGTTCATATACAGCACTTCTGTTATAGACAGATATACAATGTTGCCGGTTATCCCAAGGAAAAACATTTGTGTAACTGTTTGAATTCCAAGATGAATTAGCTATTTTCATTTTTACTTGAAAGGCATGGCTGACAACTATAGATGTTAGGTATTTGGCACACATTTTTCTCAAATACAAAAAAAGCGAGATTGTCACTTCAAGGAAAATAACACTATTTGAACCAAGCAAATCTAAGAGAAAAATTAGAATTCTGTATTCCTGTGAGATAGCTTTCATTACTCAGATATTTCTGACAAGTAATATTAATAAAAGTGATTTCTTGATATCGCATTATTTAATTTTGATAATTTAATGTGTTAACTAACACAGAATGTATATAACATAATGATTATTTTCCAAGTGTCTGGAAATAATGCATGCATAAAAGATCCATTCAAAGTGACAGGCCAAGGGATTTGAATCTAAGACTAAAAATTTGTGATACTGTCTTGGATTTCAAATTATAGTTCATCTTTAAGAAACTACAAACTCTTATATATTGGCAGTGTTAAGGAAGGACATAACACAAGTATCTGAAAAAGCTATTAAAATACTCCTCCCTTATCCAAGTATAGGTCTATGTGAGGCTTAATTTTCTTCATATTACACTTGAATCAAAACAACCTATTACAACAGACTGAAATCAAATATGATTATTCAACTGTTTCCTATTAAGTCAGATATTAAGCTACACAAAATAAAGCATCCTTCTTCTTACTATTCTTGTAATAATTTTTATAGACAAATATAACACGTTATATACTAGGTTTAATGCTATTTTGAAAAAAATTACTATATTTTGTATGCTCAGTTTTAATTTCTCATAAAGTAAATACCAACAGATAAAATGTAAATAAACAAAACCTCTCTGGAATCCTCACTAGTTTTCAAGAGTATAAAGGAACCTTGAGACTGAAGAATTTTAAGACGTGCTGTAATAAAAGAAAGCGTTACTTTACTGACACTGGCCAACTGTTGTGACTAAAGAAATAGATGGGGAATTGCCAAGTTAAAAAAAAAAAATCATGCCAGGTATAATAAGAATTCCACAAAATCATTACTACCTTTTAAATGTAGGAAAACTTCACAAGGATGGAAGAAAATATATCTAAAACATTCTCCATGTCTGGAAAGTAAAATTATTAACAACAGAAGGGATCTGGTTGTTGCAGCATCTAAGGAAAGAAACCTCTTTACTGTAATAGATTTTTAGGATATAGAAGAGAGTTTTTCAGACCTGTACTTTCCACTCAACATTCTAAATCAAGAATGACTAAAACACTGAATACAGATAATGACAAAGTTCCAGGATTTTGCTTTTTCTTCAGAGAGGCTTTCAGGGAAATGAAGTACTTCTTAGGTAAAATCACAATTCAAAGGCAATAAATAAAGTTATATAGTGTTACTATTCTCAGTGACCTAGAATATGAGCTTTAGAAGAAAGAAATATGAAAAAATTTGTGTATCTCAATATTTGTAGAAATACAAAGCACCATATTTTACTTATCTTTACACACACACACACACAAACACACACACAGCACTTACCTTTTATAGCAAACAAGCAACTTGTTCCAGATCACTTAACTAGCAAAATGGCGAAGAAAGAATACAAACCAAAGTCTGTCCAAAGTTAGTACTTATATTAATGATACACAAAAGATAATGAACCAACTAATCAATTCATAAGCGCCAATACTATAGATAGCAATATTAATGATACACAAAAGATAATGAACCAACTAATCAATTCATAAGTACCAATACTATAGATAGCAAGGTGACTGATGTTATTAGAAAGACATCAACTTGTCTTCAAGAAGTAATAAAAGGATAGCACTTAAAAGACTATATGATTATATGGCATTTGAAACAGTAATTCTTAAGCGTCAGTGAAGTTAAATTAAGGACACTAGTAATATATGAAAATGAGGAAGTATGAGATTTATAGAAAATTGTGTGAGTGAACAGTGAAGAGAACATCTCAGTAAGGTGCAGCTCAGTAATCTATACCTCTTTGTCATATTATGTAACTATATAAATTGCGCTACTTGCCCAAAATAAACAAGTCAATAAAATTCTACATACCCTTCTTAATAGCTTTATACTTCTCTTCATTCTCCATAAAGTTAGGATCCATCTTGAAAACATCTTAAAAAACAAGTTTAGAGTTAAGTGTTTATTTTCTATATTTACATATATTGGCCCCAACTTGCCAACCCCAACCCCCTGACGTACTAAGAACATCTTCTGGATTATAGTCATCCTCCAGAGGGAGCATATGGGTGAACTGATCATCTTCTTCTACTAAGTCAAGTCCTTCTAGAATAACAGGGTGGTCCTTAAATCCATCCTTCCGAACAGCAAACATCACTTCAATCATATACTGAACTCTCTTGTCAATTTCAGATTCATGGAGAATGTTTCGAAGGCGTTCAAATATAGCTAAATTTAAACAGAAAGGCAATCAAATAAGCAAAAAAGGTTATATTACTCTCATAAAAGCTCATATCAAATCTATACTTACCATTGATTCCTCTTGGTGACACCTGTGTTAATTTCAGGCCACATTCCTTGAGAAAACCAATGGCCACTTCAACACTATCATCTGTTGGTCTTTCCAGAAGCAAAGTGAGCATCTCTAAACATAAAACTTCATGTGCCTTAAATAGAATGAACACACATATAGAGAAAATGCTTTTACGTATATTAACCTAGGATTGATAGTGATAATGAAAATCAGTAAATCTGTTCTTTTGCACTGACAATACTGTGCATATGATGAACTACATTTCATAATATTCATAGAAATACTCCAAACAAAGGATACCATTGTCCAAATAACTATTAGTCCCTAAATCTAATTCACTAGAATACAACTGAGTTATCTTCAGAAAAAATCTTCCTCCAAATTCATTATATATGAAATATAATGTACATTATCTATAGAAAGTGACATATTTAATCTCAGAATATTTAAAAATTATGCAATTTTACTCTGAATTATTTTTAACAGTCACAATATGAAGCAAAGTACTATGATTCTTTTTATAATACCTTTCTCCATATCACTGTTATGGAGTCTTGTATTAGAGTCAAGGAATTATTGCTATATATCACAATTGGAAATATCTAAAATATTCATAATTTTAACTGTTTTGTGACAATGCCAAAAACATCTCCAATATAAATGCAAACTACATTCAAAAACTGAAAAATATTCTTTGTGCTGTTATAGAAATGTGAAGTTCCCATGGCCACAAGTAGCTAATCAGATTAAATGTTTCTAAGAGAAAATACTGGAATGTATCTCATGTAGGAAATAATTAAAATATTATTTAATATTATAGAAAGGTTATGTAACTTCAAAATCCTTCCTCATACACACATAAATTAGGGATAGTCCTATAGACATGTATGAAGTACACTTCAGTATGAACAAGAGCTATTTTACCATATTCAAACATAAATAGAAACTGAATCAAAATTTAAAATAGAAAAAACACAAAGAGAACAATAAAATGATACAATTATTTATATTTAAAACTGATTAAAAATTTTAATTTCTTTCACCTAATAAGCCAATACTGAGAATATATGGCTATACAAACACACACACACACCCCTATACATATACACATATATGTAAAAACTATGTAGTTGAAGAGAAAAGGGATTTTAAAAAGAATATCACATATTATTAGATTCTCCTGAATAACAGATCCTGGGGAAAGAAGTGGAGGGAGATATCAAAATTACTGTTTTATGAAAGTGATTAGATTATATCCTCTTTGAAGGAATAAATGGTTTTTAAATAATTGTGTACAATATTAAGAATTAATCAATTTGATAAAACTCTTATTCTGGTTCTTTACACTAAAAGATGTTCAATGTATTTATTGTCTTTTTAAAACTAAGTATCATCCAAGATTCTTTTTCCATGGTATACAAAACAATATAAATCAAAACAAAAATAGAACTGTCACTCTGAAGTGGCATCAAACTTGTGTAGACATCTAACGCTAATACACAAAGCTGTGATGATTACTTACCACATTTTGGTTAATAAGATGTGCCACAAATTTCGAAGCAGTCAGACAAAGTTGCTAAAATATGAAAATAGAGACAAAGAATCTATAAACTAAAACCAATTTTCATTTATTTACAGATTCAACCACTTACATACTTTTTAAAATATGTAACCTGGGAGCCCTCCCTGGTGATGCAACAGGTTAAAACACCGCTTTATAAAGCTATCCGAAGCCACTGCCCCGTGAGTTCAAACCCCATCCTGGAGGTGACCCACATGGCACAGCAGACCTCTCCTGAACTGCGTGCTGCTTCCTTCAGCAGTGTACTTTGTCAATCTTCCTATTCTGCTCCCCACTCTCTCTGGTGAATCCTCTTACCCACCACACCTCTGGCCTGTACCCCAGTTCTGTAAGCATAAATAAATCTTTAAAAAAAAAAAAAGTAACATGGAAGGATAATTTTCACATTATCATTTACTGGATAAAAACTAGTATGTGAAAGAGCATGATTTTTGATTAGTTATTATTTTTGTGGCTGATTAGTGGCCAGGGATATTTAATAGACAAAAAGATGTTCTCATGAATATATTAAAAAAAAATTCCTATGTAGAAATCAACATTGCCTTTTATTGATACTGTTGTCAGTTAGATCCTATGTTGATACTGGTTGCTAGTTAAATCCTATGTGACAGTCTACTTACAAGCCTATCCTATATACCTTATCATTTCGTCGATAGCCTTTTCGAAAATTAAGAATTAACCTCTTGAGGATCAATTCTCCAATTTGTGGAAATTTTGAGTTGATAATAGCAACCAGTGCTGCATATACATGGGTGAAGATTGGAGAAGCACTCTGTGCTTGCAAAACAGATCTGGACAAGAGACCCCTGTTTTAATAAAGTGAAAAAAAGGAAGTCAACAATAAACAACAACTTAAAAAGTGGCAATATTACTACTTGGTAAATAATTACAAAAGCTAAATCAGGCATTAATTTATACCAGTTTATCTAGGGGAAGAATTTGTCTTACTAATAAAAACTACTTTTGTAAAAGCAAAACTTCAACTTCTGCTTTTATAAATTAGATTTCACTATAATTTTTTCTGTTTACTATAGCTAAACATGAGTTTGAGTTTTTTAAACATTTTAGATATAAATTTGTTGAACATTTATAAAAATGTGAAGAAAAAAGATCTACTTTAAAAGTACTAAACTAGTTAACATAAAATTTCTCAATCTCATTTATATAAAATTAATACTGTGATAAAAAACACATTTGGGTGGTTTTCACTTTTAAACTATTTTTAGTGAAATAAAAATAAAAATATGAAACATTCCTATGAACAGTATAAAGACACAATCAAAACACTGCAATAATAATGCTATAATTCGGAAGGACAATGAAAAAATTCGACATAACTAATTTTGAAACTGTCATATTTCTATATGCATTTGATAAGGGAGAGATAGTAATAAGTGAATTAACTGCACAATCACTTTTTATAATTTAAGGACAAATAATTCTGGACTCTCAGAAAGTTGAAAGACAGTATCTTAATAGTTATCAGGCTTAGGTATGACAACTGACTCACTAGTGCAGAAAATGAGAAAAAAAAAAATCCAGCTTATCAATTTAAGGTTTTAAGAAACACATCTAACTGCTCTGAGTAAATGGGTGAAGCTTGTCTACCTCTGAGGGCATTAGATGCCCCATAACATGGTATGTCTTATTTATTTCCCAATGATTTCAGAGATGAGAGGTTAGTCATTTGCAAATAACAAAGAAAAATAGCCCTAAGATTTTAAAATAAGTAAAATATGATATATATTTTTCCTGTTCCTTTTAAATAAATATCACCAACTTAAAAATACACAGAAAATGCTATATCTCTCTTCTACTTTTCTAAAATTTATTATCTTTCTCACTTTTTTTAATTAGATATTAAACTGATTTCAGGTAACATATGTATATATTCATTTAACTTTAAACTTAATTTAAATATGTGTTTAAATACTGAAACAATTCAATTAACAAATGCCTGCAAGTCACTAAATGACAGAAAAGCTTCTTCAAAGCATAAAACCCCATACAACTCCTAACAAGTTATGTTAGTGACTTATATTTTTATAAAGATTTCATTTTAATTAAATATTCTCAACTACCTTTAAAATAAATAGCATAATAAAGCAATGATAATGTTCATGTTTATACTGTGTTCCTTTGAAAAATTGATAAGAAATACTACAAATAACTGATGCTTACCTTCCTCTAACTATATTTTCTTGAAGTAGTTCTTGAATAATAATACCTATATTAGAAATGTTGACCTTATTGATAAGACCATTGATTGACTTCTTGAGGGCCTCCCAGCTCATTCTCTGGTATGCTAAGCTGAAAAAAAAAGTAATTTAGTAAAGAAAAACTTAACAATTACAAGAGAAAAACAGAATTACAAGAAAAATACCATGGTCCTTTATTTTTTAAATTTTTACAAAATGACACAAAGTGCAATAAAACACGACTATCTGAATATACAAATGATATTCAAAAAATTTAAACATAAGTTTAAAATATTTATTTATTGTACACATGATGCTTAGGTACAGACTGCTCCATCCTAATACATTATATGTAGTTATATCCCTCTGTACTGCAATTTACAATGCTTGATCTGTCAATACCTGCTTATTTTATCTTACAATACTTCATTTACTTAAACCTGTCTTTAAAGAAACATTTAATGTATAGCAAATTTTTATTTATAATATAAAATACCCAATCACAAACATAAAAAGAAATATATCTTCCTTATATAAGCATAACATATAAAAATTAAATGTTTTAAACTATAAAAATGGCAATATAGGAAAAGGTAAAGTAATATGCCATTATGGGGGCAGAAAGTTCATTCCAAGTATTTTAACAAACAATGTTATATTTAAGTAGTAATAGTCCCTCAGTCCTTTCCAACACTGCTCTGGAAATCTGGTGAAACTAAAGGAATTCTTGGAATCTAAACACAAATACAGAGGATTATGGAGGATAACAGTTACATCAAAATATGGAAAGAATGAAAGTTTGATATAGCTTCCTATGTGCTCTAACACATTAAATAACAAGTGGTCAAAATAATTTTTATTTACAGGCATATATACAAACATTATATTTGCAACAAATAGTCTGTTAGTATGTGGTCTGCTGCCTATATTCCCAAAAGAAAAAAAATGATAAATTTTAGTTAGAGTTGAGTAAAGTCAAGATATAATGGATTGCCTGAATTCTATCCATTAATGACCTCTTGAAAATCTGTAAGTGAAGAGTCTGTGTTCTGAAGTGGTAACTAGCCTTATCTTGGCGGAATAATATAATTTCTTGAGAGCCAAATTTAGTTAGACCACAGGTGATTGTATATTTTTTTTCCTGAGGATACTACAATATATACTTAGTAAAACTGACATACCTGTTTTTATCTGTAATCTGTTCTTGCATCATCCTGAGCTTTGCAGGAGGAATATATGCTCCTCCAGTGCGAGTAAGGAGAGGATCCAGCTCATCTTTCTTCTTTTTTGTAGTAGGTTCATCCTGAGCAGAGGAACTCCAGGTTACTGATGATTCTGGACTTCTTCTCCTAGGAGATGGAGTTCTACGGGACCTCTTCCGATCCACATCTCTCTCTCTGCGTTTTTCTCGATCTCTACTTCTATAGTATTTTTTTTTTTAATGGAGAAAAGATACAATTTTAAATGAACTGCGTACTGCATGAGTGAGAACATAAGTGGGTCTTACAAATTCAGATTAGGAAAAGTGTTTGGGAGTGGTGAGGAACTCAAACTAGGCCTTCAAGGGTGGACAGGGCTTATTCTGGATCAAAGTGGGAAGAGAGACTCAAAGGAGGAAGGGGGTATTCTGCACTCGCATAAGATAATGAAAAACCAAGGCATGTTCGGACCAGAAAAACAGACAGGAAATTTCCTGATTCACACAAAACAATAGTTGGAGAGATGTTAGGTCAGACTATTAAATGGAGAGTCATTATAATTTTTGAGTGAAACAGTACATGAAAAGTGTTAGAAGATAAAATGGCCTGTGAAATATATGCTAAATTGTACAAAAGAAAAAACTGGAGTTTATTTCTAATAATGACAGTTTAGAAATAAGACTGTTACTAAAAATATAATACTGTAAGTTGTTTCCTGATAAAATGTGTATTTTTATTAGAAACCTCAGAATAGCATATTTCTAGCTAAGATAACGTTAAACAAAAAAAAAATCAAGCATTTTCTAGTCATAACATATCACTTCCTTAGTAACACAGGTACATCCTTTCTTAAGTGAATACTTCTTTTATTTTTTAAGATTTATTTATTTATTTATTTATTTATTTATACATACATACATACATACATACATACAGAACTGGGCCAGAGGTGAAGGGGCGGTGAAAGGATTCACAAGAGACAGAGTGGGGAGCAGAACAGGAAGATCAACGAAGTATACTGTTGAGGGGAGCAGCGTGTGGGTCAGGAGAGGTCTGCCACGCCATGTGGATCACCTCACGGGCGGGCGGGGATCGAATTCTTGCAGAAGTGGCTTTGGCGGGCGGGGATCGAACTCTTGCAGAAGTGGCTTTAGCTTCTTAGTGCTATGCTTTAACCCACTGCGCTACCAGGGAGGGCCTTACGTGATTATTTTTAAACAACCAGGGTATTGCTCTCTGAACCTATTAACAACTAATAGCAAATAGGGAAACCTTACTTTTTGCTGTCTTTTGCAAGAAAGGAGTTTATTCCTCTAAATACTGCTTTGGAAAACTCAGATCATCTGCTCATGTTTGGTGCAACCGTATGTTGTATGATTACAGTGAGTAAAGATAAGTTTCATATGATTACTGCGTTTCCAGGAAACCACTAGACAGACTTATACAAACTCTAGAGGGCAAAAGCAGTCACAACTCAGACATCAGTGGAGAAGTAGTTTGGAAAAGAGACCTAAATGAATGCTAGTGTGAATAGAAGACAGAATGAACAGAGAGGGTAACCGTGGTTACAAACAGAAATGCCAATCACTAAAAGCAGGTACCCTGTATTCTAGGCAACTGAATTGACTACTCAAGAGTATTATGTTCTAAGAGAGCAAGGATTTATTGACATTGGTTGTGATTCTTCTGAGAAACACCTAGTAAGAGAAATTTAGCTTGCTGATAAAATCCTTCCTTACAAGTGTAGTTTTTGTTCTTGCAGCCTGCAGAAGTAATAGAGTCTTCTTTGAAATAAATAGGAACATTTTTCTTCAAATGCTTTGGGACTGTTAGCCTATTATGTTACTGTATGATTAAGTGTATTAAATGGGACTTTATACTGAATCAAACACAGAGTTAAACTCATGTAAAACAGTCAGAGGTTATGGACAAAAACATGGGTTTTGGATTCAAAATTGAGCTCAAATTCTTACTTCATGATCTACCAGATAGATAACGACAACCTTAGGTTACATTATTTAATCATGTCAAACTCATTTCCACATATATAAACTGGTAAAAAACAGTGTGTAGATTCTAAGAGTTCTGACAGTATTAGAGGATGTATGCAAAATGCTTAGCTACCAATTGTGGTGGTAGTAAATTGTTCTTATAAGGTGAGAGCAGATGAGTATGGTTTTCAGATTAATTTTATGTAGATTAGACAGTAAGTAATGAGAAGGACATTTTTGGTTGCAGAAACCAAACTATATGTCAGCTTTAAACTCAGAGGAATCTGACCAAAATCCTTTTGGTGGGTAAGTATTGGTAGTTATGGAATGGATAATATGAGAGAGACATCAAGAGGGATATAGAGGGCCCTCCCTGGTGGTGTACTATGTAACTACCATAGTCACTGCAGCACGAGTTCGATTCCAAGCCAGGGAGGTGACCCAGATGGTGTGGCAGCCCCCTCCAGACCCACTCGCTGCTCCCCTCAGCAGTGTATTTCAGTATATCTGCCATTTCTGCTCCACACTGTCTCTGGAGAAAACTCTCACCACCATGGCACCTCTGGCCTGTACCCCAGTTCTTATATGCATAAATAAATAAATCTTAAAATAAAGAAGGATATAGAACTTAGTGAACAATGATGCATGGTAAGTAAGTTTTTAAAACTGGATTACTAATAAGATAGGTAATCAAAATCCCCAAAATGCAAATAAAAATAATATATTGTATCATATATAAACTACTTTTTTCACTCTGTATAGGATCTCAAAAACTCACATAAGCCAAATCACATATACAAACTCCTCAGGTAGTATGGTACAATCAAGAATTCTGTTTCTAGTCAGATAGAATGGACTGGCTTCTAAAACATATATGACTCAACATCTCTAAGCCTCAGTTTTTTCAGCTGTAAAACAGGTATCATAGCATCTACTTTATATATTTACTGAGATAAGGAGTTAAGTCTCATTGAGTCCATATCAGAAAATCCTTTTAATAAAGCCCAGCATTTAAGACTATCCATGTAATATTAGCTGCTTTTCACTATAAAGCACAAAGAGATACAAATGTAATTTTTCTATAATGAACAATTTCAGTACTAACCGTGACTCCATGCTGTTATCATAAGAACGTCCTCTTCTTGAATGTTCATAGTCTGACCTGCTATAATCAAAGTAATCTCTATCCCGAGGAGATCTTTCTTGTTCTGCATATCTAATGCATAAAATAAGAAAACCAAAGGTATAATTATGCGATAAATTCTTAGGAAAGTCATGTGGTAGTAAGACTAAAGCAACTGTATGACTGAACATTGTCTTGTCAAACTGTTTTGAAAGAATAGTTCATTTTGTTGAGGGCCATTCATTCACTATTAAAAAAAAAACAGACAAACTTTGTGCTCGTACAAAACAACTAGAATTTACTTAACTAAACTTATTTATCAAGATTCACTATCCTTAAGTAAAATACTACATGTGTGTATCAATTACAGTTAGCATGAAAAAAAGCTATCCTGCAAATGACTTCCTTTATTTAGTTGACTCTTTTTATCAAAGCACTGAACAAAAAAACCCAAATCATTGGCTGACCTCAATGACTATTTTAACTCCACTTTCAAAGACTATATTCAACAGTTGTTTGTAAAATTCAATTATTGGATAGCAGTGAGAATGGATTGAAATCATCAGCAAATAAGAACAGATAGGATTAAGATCTTCCTTAGTCTTTAAAATCAATAAAATCAGAGAATCTTAAGACAAAATATATTTACACAGATTATATATAGCTCTATAATCCACATTTTTCATTTTACATACACATCTACAATTAATTTACGCACATATTTAACTATGTGTGGATATAGAGACTTTTTTTTAATAAATAGGGAGTAGTAACTGATGAAAGGTAGTAAGTAGTTGCAAACTATAGTCATTAACTGGATGTCCATTAAGTAGGGGAGGGTATAAAGTAAAAACAACAAAGTGTATATGGAATAAGAAAGATATACACAATTGAAATAAAGTTAAAAGGGTACTTTTCCCTTCATTTTTTAATGTTAAAGTTTACTAAGTGAAATAACTGAAGTCCCAATATGAATGCATAATGAATATCAATGGTAACATTTCTAGATTTTTATTTAAACACAATTATGATGAGATATACTGCATATAAAAATATGTTAGAAACTATAAGCTATATGAAGATAATAGTAGTAACAAAAGAACTTCAAAATAACATGATTGCAACTTATTTTCCATTTTATAAATGTACACTCACTTAATTAGTATTTAAGATAAAAATATTTCTTCTCATATAAAAAAATTACATAAAATCTAGGGTTATTTCTTAGAATTTTTAGAACAGTCATTCAAAGAACATGAGTCCTCAAGATCATTCAAGTAATAATAGTTATAAATCATTCAAAAGAAGTTGTTCAACCTAAAATTAGCAAAGGGCAAAATTATTTATTGAACTTATTTTAAAACATCTAAATTGCATCTGGAATACATAAAATTGTTTACCTGTCTTCTGGAGAGGAAGTCCTCTGATATGAATTGTAGTTTTCCCTTCTGTCATGACCAGAAGAATGCTTTCAGAGTGAAAAAAGAAGTGGAATGGGCATTTCAGATTATGTTAAAAAATACACAATGAAATATATATATCTTGGAAACCAGAAGTGTATTAGAAAGTCTTTCAAGCCTTTTTTTTTTAATTGTAAGACTAACTCTTATTACCTAAAATATATATAGGACAAAACAAAATTTTCAGGATATCCAAGGTAAATGTCTATAAAAGAATTTTCACGATGGACAACACATTGCTTATGACCTTAAAATCAGATAAAGGAATATAATTATCAAACTTCTGATGTCACTAAAACTGTACTTACCACTTTTAGTTCCTTTGGCTCTTAGAAACACAACTTTAGTCCAGATTACTGAATCTGAATGAAATAGTTCTAAGAAACTGACACTAATAAATGCATGAAGTTCATTCTGTTTTCAAACATTTAAGTGTCTGATATGCATGGCACTATGGTGGGATTAAGAAAACCTGACTGGTAAGATACAATGCCCATGCAAACACTTGGGAAAAAAAAAGATACAGGTTACATGAGACAAATAGCTTGAGAACATATGCTAATTCAAAAATCCAAATACTTTAAAAAAAGAAATAACTGATATATATAAATATAAAATGAAAACAATTTTATACCACTGGTCAACATTCATATGGACAATTTTTTTCTTTAAGAATTAAAATATTTTGGCCCTCCCTGGTGGTGCAGCGGGTTAAAACACAGCAGTAAGAAGCTGAAACCACTTCTACATGAGTTCGATTCCCGCCTGCCTGGGACGTGACCACATGGCTTGGCAGACCTCTCCTGACCCGCCTGCTGCTCCCCTCAGCAGTGTATTTCTTCTATGTGCCTGTTCTGCTCCCCACTATGTCTCTGGTGAAGCCTTTCCCAGCCCCTTGCACCTCTGGCCTGTACCCCAGTTCTGTATGCACAAATAAATAAATCTTTAAAAAAAAATTAAAATATTTTACTTAATCTAAGTACAAGAAAGGAAAAAATGTTTTTGTACGTACTTAAGTCTTGAACTCTAAGAAAAATAGATCAAATAATGAACAGTCAGTTCTGCATACTTAATATGTTTGCCTCCTTAATGAGAAGATAATTTAAAGATAAGTAATTATACTGCATAAAAGTAAAAACAAGCTCTAACTTCCTCCTATTTTACAACTAATTAGTTACGATTTTACAACTTCCTCCTATTTTACAACTAATGCGTCTAATATCACAACTGCAGTCTCATCTATTAAATTTCTTGACAGTATACACTAGCTAAAATAATGCATAGGTAAATAAGATGTGATTAAAATTATTTACAGTAGTCATAGTTTATTTCGAATGAAAAAATCCTGTTTCTAAGGTTTTTAACATAATTTAAAACATTATTTCACTAAGTAACACAATGATGAAGAATTGTTCAATATGCATCACATAGGAATAAAAAAATCTGACCTCAAGATCCCAAGGCAGATAGGTACATTAGAGTTATGTCATTCACAGCAGCATCAAATATAGTAATTGCTCATCATTATTAAAAGACATAGCCCCTCCTGTATAGACACACTGGAGGGTAAAAAGGAAAAATCCTCAAGCAATTTAGGCTCTTGTAGGAGAGGTGGTTACCAAGAATTTATAGTGAAATAAATTAGATTACATGCTTCCGAGAAAAATAATGAAGAGGAGGAAGAGAGAGAGAATAATAAAACTACTGTCTGCTTTTTTCTTTTACAAGGCATGGTAATTATTTTGATTACATTAGGGAGACAGCCTCAATTCCATGCTAATGATTTTTAACACATCTCCGCAACATCTGTTGTGAACAAGGGGGAGAAACCAAAAATACTGAAGTCGTGAATCAAGATTTTGTAAATATGATCAAGTTAACAAATGACTGGCACGCAGAGTAAGTGCTAACAGGACATCCTGAATAATCATCATTGTGATATGGTATACTGAGGGATGATAGAAGGTAAAGTCTACTTGAATTAGGCTTTGGGAGATAAACAGGATTTCACTAAGTGAAAAATCATTTTGAGGTGTGATCCAAATAATAATCTGAATTTCTTACTTCCCTTTTCAGATTATAAATCAGAGCAACAGCTGAATATACAGTAAAAATTACCTAAACTGTTCATTAAGCAAAACAAATACAGTATACCATGCAATCACTTGTAGTACCTGACAGTGTAGAGACCATCAGTACAGGAGGTGAGTGAAGCAGGGAGCCTGAGTACAGATGTTTGAAGCATCCAAGCCTTTAAGTCTTGGAATAAGCCTTCAATAGCAAGGGTGAAGGGGGGCTGGAAGAGGCAGGGGGCTAGCTTCCAACCAGCTAAGAAAGCCACATTGAGGTTTCATGGAAAAACAAGGGATACTTATCTGAAGCCTAATGAACAGATGTATGCCTCCTTACAGATGAGACCTCGATTATCAAGGGAAAATCTGAATTTCACCGAGGTAAGAATGGGTCTAACCATTAGTGCACATTTTGTAGCTAACAGGATGGAAGGAGGTAGATTAATCTAAGATCTGGCCGGGAGGGCAGAGCCACCAAATGGGAGATACCTAGGCTCCAGGGATACCATGAAGCCTAGGTATCACTAAGTGAAAAATCACTAAGCCTAGGATTTCACTAAGTGAAAAATCATTTTATTTATTTATTTTTTTAAAAAAAGATTCATTTATTTATGCATATGGTACAGGTCAGAGGTGCAGGGGCAGTGAGAGGATTCACCAGAGACAGAGTGAGGAGCAGAACAGGCAGATCAGCGAAGTACACTGCTGAAGGGAGAAGCAGGTGGGTTAGGAGAGGTCTGCTGTGCCATGTGGGGTCACCTCCAGGGCCAGGGATCAAGCTGAGGCAGCTGTGGCAAGCTTGCAATGCTGTGCTTTATTCAGCTGCCCCACCTGGGAGGGTCCTCAAGACCATGTTTTTAACATAAGTTTCAAACACTTACTTTTATTTGTGCCACACTACTCTTCATTTTGTTGCCAGATGATCTGAGAAATCAAAGACTTTTAATTGGTTCCAAATAACAAGTACTAAATGGTATGAATTCCTTGACAATTTACTTGTTCTGTCTGTAAATGTCACCTATAAAATACACCAAAGAAAGTTTTACTAACGATGGTAAAAAATGTGTGAAATAACATCTTATTTCTGCACAATGGACATGCGATCACCTTATTTTTCTTAATCAATAGGCCTTAAAATTAAAAAAAAAATTCTTTAAATAGTTCTACACAACAGAGCACAAACACTACAGTAGAAAAGACTTGAACAAGAAAACAGTTCAAGAGCTATACACTAGATATTTTGTTCTAAAGTTTGACAGTGAAATTTAAAACTGTTATCAGACAACTTTATTCATAAAATAGCATTGTGCAATTATGAAAAACAAATAATCACAGGAACATTAAGTATGACAAACTATATAAACTGAATGTAAAATATACAATGTTTCTATATAAGCTAAGAATGATTTATCCAATGTTCTTGTAATAATGATCACTCAGAATAAATATACTCCACATGGAACTATAAAGTAAGAACTAAAACAATTAAGTCTTACCGCAATCTAGCAAAAGCACAACACTTCAGATAGGTGCACATATGAGAACCAAGTATTTGGCTCAGAATAAACCTAGCCATCAACAATGAATGCTAAAATGTCTTTCAATATCCATCTGCTAAGTAAATTTTAGTAAGTGTTTGAGAATGCTGAATTGATAGTAATTGATAGTTATATTCACACAGAACTGTCATTCAAGTATTTTACTGAATCTAAACATCTAAAAGACTTATGGTTCATGCAAATTACCTATCTAAACAGTTTATAGTATATTGAAGTTACATACATGGCTTATAATATGGTGTGTAGCAACAAAATTACATAAAGTGAAATGGAATAAAATATTAAAAGAGGCAGAGAACATAGGGAAAAATCAAAATAACTGAATATAACTAGAATTATTTTTTTTTAATTTGTGAGAAAGGATGTTTCAGGTTATCAGAGCCATTAACTTCTTTTTGATAAAAACCCTGGAGATCGGATAATTTATTTCAACACCTTAAGAAATAGTATCAGTCATCAGTAGACTTAAAATTAGAAACAAAGCCTAAGGATACCCAGTGAATTATATTGGACTGGTTATACTGGACAACACAAATTCTAAATGATTATATACAGACATTTGGACTTTTAGTCATGGTGGTCTTAAGATTCATGATGCTCTTAAGATTCTTGGTGCTCTTAAGAATCTTTATAAATGGTATTAAATAATTCTTTAGATACTAGCAAAGTAAAATAATTCATAGCCACATTTTTGGGAAAAATTTCTTGGTTTTTTTTTTTTAATTTTCTTATTTTTTTCTTTACTTTTTCAAATCTGTTTATTTTGGGATAGTAGTTGATTTCCTCAAGTACAGTTCCTATGGTTCTCTCACCATCATAGCACCCATGCTCCACCCCTCCAGTCCCTTCTGTTCTTCCCTCCCCTGTTTTGACTCCTCTCCTTCTCCTGCTGTATAGGCCTTCCTGATTCACTTCTCTTAGAATCCCTTCCAGCTCCATCCATGATGCTATAAATTTCATGAGTTTATCTTTTTGACTGCTGAGTAATATTCCACACGTGTATGCCACATCTTTTTGATCCAGTCATCTACTTATTCATCATACATTAGGAAACACCTAAATGAGA
The DNA here is from genome assembly GCF_000260355.1 of Condylura cristata. Classification (NCBI taxonomy): domain Eukaryota; kingdom Metazoa; phylum Chordata; class Mammalia; order Eulipotyphla; family Talpidae; genus Condylura; species Condylura cristata. The sequence goes on along the minus strand of NW_004567103.1, from coordinate 39,320,953 downwards.
TGTTTCCATATTTTGACTATTTTAAATAGTGCTGGAGTAAACACAGGGGTGCAGGTTTCCTTTCAGATTAGTGGTTTTGTGTCCTTTGGGTAGGTTTCTAGGAGTGGAATCACAGGATCGTATGGTAGATCCATTTTTAGCGTTTTGAGGAACCTCCACACAACCTTCCATAGTGGCTGGACCAGTTTTCCTTTCTAGCAGTGTAAGAGAGTTCCTTTTTCCCCCACATCTTGCCAGCCTTTTTTCTTGGTTATTTTTCCAAGGAAAACGAAGACTATGGGAAGTAAGAGATAATAATTCTCATCCTAGAGTTTTTCTATGCTATAATTACCAATGTGTGATCTCCCAGTCTTAAATGGTGCTGTGGCGCTGCTGTAATACCAAAAAGTAACTTAAAACAAACAGGAAAACCTGGAAGTAGAGATACTATTACTATTATAAACTTGACACATGATCATGACCCACTGAACAACAGTGTAGATATGGATTAATCACATCTCCAGAAGATAATGGTCTTTCCTTCCCCTTGGGCTGAGTGGCCAGAATGGCTATGAATTAAATGAATGCCTTCATCATAGCAATAAAGGAAGAATTAAACAGATGTGTAAAATACATTCCTCTTTCAAAACAGAAAAATGATGGTGATTCAAATCATGATGTACATCAGGTACTAGTTAGCACAAGTTCTTATTTCTGGTTAATTTTGACACATTTTTCCAAATTCTGACACATTTATTCCAAATTAAGGATTCATTATCCATGTGGACTTGTGTGTTCTAAAGATATGACCATTTTCTCTTCCAGCAATGTGCCACAAATCCTACCAAGGCCATCTCTAGCCTCACAAACGCATAAGAACTATCAACCTGCTTTTTTAAAATACCATGACTCTCTATAGTACCTTACTAATGCAAATTAATAAACATAGCTATGACTTTTGAGAAAATCATTGGTGTTTTATTGTTGGTGGGCTTTAACATAAAAGACAAATGACTTCTCAACAATTCAAGAGCAGGAAGAATTAAAGAAAAGAAAGCAAAGACAATTGCTATAGGATAAAGGAGAATTAAGGCTTAACAAACATAATGTGGGGACTCTGTTTAGACCTGGTGTCGAACAATTTGCCCTTTTTTAAAACACAATGTGTTTTTATAAGCAAAACCCACAAAGCACGAATTCAGCACTAACTCAGTTGATTAATATCCTCTACCCAGTCTTTCTTTTAAACAGAGGTGGGTTGAGTGCTTTACTGCTGAACGAGGACAAAATAAAAATCCAGTAAGATTGTTAACTTGCTGGCAATTATCATATTCACATCAAGGTTTTCTGGATAGGAAAATTACAACAGAGTAGGATGTGGACCCTTAAATCTTTGCAGATACAAGTTTTCTAGCTAGTGAAACAATCTTAGTATGAGCTTAAAATAATACTCATTTAAAAATAGCCTGTCACCTAAATAGTGGCTAAGTTGATAATAATCAAAATATTCTATATACTAACATCAATAACATACCAACATTTTAAGGAAATATCCTCAACATAAAAGGTATATTTCATTAAAATAAAAGTCATTAATAAATATGGTGAGTGTCTAAAAAGTTACTGATGACCAATGGTGAAGGTAGGCTACACATCACATTTAAAACCAGTCAAAAGGAGGATTGTAATATAACTATACTGTTTTTCTGCAACTTAGTTATTAAGTCTTCACAAATTCATAGCACATAGCCATGAATTCCTGAGATATTCAGATATTAATTAACTATTTCCTGTTTTAGAAGTTAATAAAATGACAAATTACAAAATGTAAACAGGTAGCCTCTACAATTCAAAAATGTTCATATCTTAAGTTGATCCATTCTTCCAAAATTCTACATAGCAAAGGTTTTGATATTAATATGAGTACTACTCATTTTTAAACATGAATAATAACTACTTTAGGAATTTCATCATTTAGTTAGCATACCTGGAATTCTTTGTCCAGGTATAGTATTAACAAATCATTTGACAAGGCTTAGTATCCTCTCTTGCTATCCGTCCTAGGTTTCTCTTCTCAATCTTCTAAGATTTAAAAAAAAAAAATTTTTTTTTCAAGTTACCTATTTATTTAGCGAGTATTCCTTCTGACTAGTGTCATTTTTCTACTCTGTACCTTTTAACCATAATCACCAAATAATTTTCTGATAATTGAGTACAATCTGTAACTTTTCTACGTCCCAAATGTTAAGTGTAAAATTGACAATAGTGTAAAGTAGAATGCTAATGCAGTTCCAACAACAGAAAAATGCATAAAGAACTATCATTATCCAGATTTATACAGAATATGCCCATAGGGAAATTCTAAGTTCAACATGCACACGTTTGATACTGAGACTAATTGGAAATTCCTGCTATGAGAGCAATTTATCTAGAGTTTATTGCTCTCCCAGCTCTCCTTAGCATCACCATGTGGATTTTATGATAAATTATTAAACTTCTTTCTCCTTGTCAGAAGTAAGCAACTCAGCAAAACTGTATCTATTCTCTTGGGTAAAGAATATTTTACAACAAGGATATGTAATTAAAAATTATGAAGATTTTCTATTACTTTCAGCAAGCATCAGAAAGCAAAATGTATATAACATGTGTAGAAAGTGTTTGACTCTAAACTTAAAATTATGAAAAGTAAATTCTGCAATTATCTCAGAAGTTAAGAAAATGAGAAAATATCCAACTAATGCTTGAAAGATTATAGTAGAACATTTTTACTACGGTCCCACTCGTATCCTCAACTGACATCAGGGGAACTCTGAACATACACAATAAATTGTTAAAAGGGAGTCAATTATAAGGATTCCCTTAAGTATGTTCTTTTGTATTCTACATAGGAACAGCAGACTGGCAAACTCCAAATTTAAGAATTAAAAATCTTAGTAGCCAAATGGAATAAATGGTAACATTAAACAAAATTGCAAACAACTAGTTCAAATGCATTTTAAACGAAAAACTGGATTCAGAGAGTGATGGTATCCCCACGAAAATCCAAGACAGGATCCGAGACCAGACTCTTCTAGTGATGTTCCTTTCCATGGAACAGATAGGACAGAAAGACTGGCCATATTGGTAAGTATTAATGACAAGATAGCACAGAAGAAAATCCCTTTAAGAAATGACTTTCTTACTAATGTTTTGCCATTTTAATATGTACGTATTAGTGAAAAATTTGCCTCATAATATGCCACACACAAAAAATGTTGTAACTTGATTCCAGCATTAAGTTCACAATTTCAAGAAAATAAGAGACAATATACTCCTACTCCTCTTTGAAAAGTTACAAGGTACAAGGTAATAACCCCTTATCTCCAATTCTGAAATCCAAAAATACAAAGATTTTCTTAAACTTGTAGTAAGCTCATTTGACAGTAAAACTGGGTATGCATCAAACTGACAATATGATTGTTCATTCAAAACAATGCAGAAAGACTATGTATAATAAAAAGATGTTACCCTGGGTCCTGAAAGGGGATTACTTAATAAATGTATATTTCTTCTCAAAATCTGAAAAATTCTTAATGTCAAAACTGTTCTGGCTCTAATAAATACCAACAAAGAATTGTAGACCTGTACGTCCTGATGTTTGCATCCAAGATGTACACCACGTGTGCTCAGGGTTCACAATTATCTAAATGACTAAAGATAACTATGTCTGAGTATAGAGCTAGAAGTTGTGCAGGTAGTATCCAGATATTGCTTGAGTTTTATAAATGCTAAGGAATAAACACAATGTAAAGGTTTCTCACTGTCATTTGACTCTCTGTAGGGGAGAGAACACCCATTTGGGGACACCTTAAGACAGAGAGACTCAGATGAAAAAATAAGACAATTTAAAAGATCTTATTTAAAAAGTTCAGAGATGCTAATATGCATATTAAAAATTACTAACTATGGGCCCTCCTTGATGGCGAAATGGGTTAAAGCACAGCACTAAGAAGCTAAAGCCACTCTAGCATGAGTTTGATCCCAGGCCCCAGAAGTGATCTACATGGCACAGCAGACCTCTCCTAACCCACCTGCTTCTCCTCTCAGCAGTGTACTTCACTGATCTGCCTGTTCTGCTCCCCACTCTGTCTCTGGTGAATCCTCTCACCAGCACCTCTGGCCTGTACCCCAGTTCTGTATGTATAAATAAATAAATCTTCAAAAATAAATTGCAAACTATAAGATATCAGAAGGTATTTTCCCCCATTCATTTCCCACATCATGAAATCAGTATTTATTTAAGCAACCAAAGAAATTAAAGAGCATCATGAGTTAAATATGCTACTTAAATTTTTTTTTACTATTTTGTTGGAAGATCCTTAATCATTAACTCCTATTCACTATAATGCAGGTTCTATGAGAACAGGCATTTGTTGATTTTGCTTTAAAATTTCTATCAGCTACTTCTTGATTTACAGTACTTACTTCTAATCATGTTGTTTTTGTTTTTTTAAGATTTATTTTATTTACGCATCCAAGAACTGGGGTACAGCCAGAGGTGTGGGGCCGGAGGTGGGTGAGAAGATTCATCAGAGATAGAGGGAGCAAAACAGGCAGATTTCCTGAAACACACTGCTGAGGGGAGCAGCGGCTGTGACAGGAGAGGTCTTCTGTACCCAATTATATTGGTTTTAAAGAAAAATTTTGCATATTGAACTTTAGTGATTCATTTCTGAAGTATTCCATTCACTGTCAAATTCTATTATCCTGACCCCACTTCAGTTTCACTTTCCCTACAGTCAAGACTTTGTTGGAAGATGTGTCTACACATCATGCCTCCAATTCCTAAACTCCTATTAATCTCTCTTCCCCACCCTCACTATTCCCCAGTACTTATCAAGTACATAATAATTACATGAGCTCAATGTTAAATGCAGGGACCACTTCCTTCTTTAACACTGCTCTAAAATTTGGTACTGCTAGTCTCCCTTCTTAAAGTTCTCAATTCATGACTGCAAAGGATACTCCGCTCATCTGGGTTACTCCTTTCTCATTTCTCTGTCCACTCTTCTAACATTTACTATCATAAAGTTTTGTAATCAGATCCCATCCAGTTTATAGCAAAAACTCCCCTACACTAAAAATCAGGACTCTAGCCCCTCTTCGTTCTCTCTACCCCCTACCCAATTTTTACACTTAATCTCTAGCAACTAATGCATTTCTCTCCAACTGCATTCCCTGAAAACTGGAAAACAGTGTTATGCTTCTAACAAAAATTCTGTGTTCCTCTTCGCAACGCAGTCTTGAGCTGCAGAACCACACACACACACACACGCACACATGATTCCCAGGCCAAAAGAAGCCCCTTTGTTCTGATTCCCTCCTTATATATCCCACAGTCCCCACCTCAGTACTTTTTCACCCCCCTTGTTTGTACACGTCTGAACTAGTCTTGCCAGCAAAAACATACTCCCTTTCCAGTGTAATAGACCCTTGTTCTTTCCAAGCCCACAATGTTTCTTCCTAGTCCTTCAGTAACCTCCACTCCACAGCTCTTCCACACCTTTGAGGTTAAAAGTAACATCAAAACAAACATGTTGATGGTAGCCTGATGACAGGCTGGAGGAAACATTCCTGGTAGAGGGCCAAGCACCTGACTCACACTGCCTAGAACCACCTTGGACTTGAAAACGCAAAGCCCACAACTTCCTTCACATTCTGCGCCCACTTATTTTCCTCTCATACCTCATATAATCACAATACCCTGATGTTTGAGGAGTCAATTATTTTTCTGTTGTCACTCCTGCTGACTCCCTAGTGGTCACCTCAAACAAACTTTGAAAAGATGTTCTCATGATACAGAATTGTATATTGTTTTCCAAATCTATTTTAAAAATTTTAAAAAGGAAATTTTGTTTCTGCCTATTGTATCAAACAATCAGGTTGTTTGTCGATTTTTTGCCTAATTGTTCATGACTGTATTCCCAATACAGAAGGTCCTCAATATTTTATTTGCTAAATGATGGAATGAACAGTACTTGTCTTTTCTTCCTCCATTTCTCTCTGGAAGACCAACTCCATCCCCATACCTTCAACTAACATATATGAGAATGACTTTTACTCTAGTCCAATTCTCTCTACAGAGTTCCAAATCCTCATTTCCAACTGCAGAACGGAGATCACCATTTGATGTTCCAAAAGACTTCTATGCCAGGAAACTCCAGTTGGAACTCATTCTTTCTCCAATTCAAACCAGTCGTTCTCATATTGTTGATAAAGCTGGCCAGGAGGCAATGTCCTTTTCCCAGTCCCACCCAGTGACCAAATCCTATTGACTCCATCTTCTCAGTTAAGAGGAAATCAAATCATATCTACCCATTTTCCCCAGTGGTATCCACCATTGTACACAGGAGGTTGGGGAAAGTATCCTATAAGAAGATCCCATAATGAGATCATCTTATTTTCATTTTGACCTCCCTAACATTTCTTAAAAAGTGTTATCTCTAGGCTATGAGAACTTTTCCTAATGGCTTTAAAAATTAGAACAAATTACATATGCATGTCACTGACAGGTTCTACGGTGTTCCAAAGGCAAACTAATCCTTTAAAAATCTTAAAGCTGCACACAGAGAAACTCAGGCCTTCAAATTAAAAGCACATTCCACTAACAAATTCAAATATATTGTTTTCCAAATCTATTTTAAAAATTTTAAAAAGGAAATTTTGTTTCTGCCTATTGTATCAACAATCTGTCTTCATTTACTGTTCTTTAATAGAAAAGTTGATAGCATACTTGCTCTATTTACTGAATAAAAACAAATCTTAGGGGGGGTATGTGCTGCTATCACACCTTCAACCACTTAAATTTACAATCACTTATTTTACATTGTCCTACATCCATCTCCACTAGCCTGAGTTTTCAAGTATCCCTTGGTTCACAGCTCAGAATCTCATTCACTAAATAAATATTATCATTGTGGGTCTTCCTGGTGTAACGATTATGTCAAATTTATGCCCATTTTCATAATGAATAAGCAAAATCTAAATACCAAACCTACACCTCAAAGCTTCATCACAACCCTTATAGCTATACTTAATACTGCCTTTCTGGTAAAGAAACAGCTGTAATGTTTCTAATCACTCACTGAGTATATTCTTCATTTTGTGTTAAAATTTTTATTTGTGCAGTAGAATCTCCTTTGTTCATCTGTAAAAGTCGAAATTATTTTTACAGGACACACAGGAGGGCAACTTAAAAAAGTGAAGCTGGAGTCATAATTTATAATTATATTAAAAAGTGGTTCAACGGAAACCATAAAATACCTGGAAGCAAAGATGGGTCAAACACTACATGACATACACTTCAGTGACATCTTTAAAGACAGGGCACCCAATGCCACAACAGTGAAGGCAAGGATAAATAGATGGGACTACATCAAGTTAAAGAGCTTCTGTACAGCAAAAGAGACATTACAAAAAACAGACCGCTCACTAATTGGGAAAACATTTTCTCACACAAAAGTAGTGATAAAGGACTGATCACAAAAATATACGGAGAACTGACGAAACTTAACAAAAATAAACAACCTCATCAAAAATGGGCAGAAGAGCTAAAAAGACACTTCTCCAAAGAGGAAATGCAGATGGCCAACAGGCATATGAAAAAATGTTCAACATCACTCGTAATAAGGGAGATGCAAATTAAAACCACAATGAGACACCACCTCACCCCAGTGAGAATGGCACATCTTCAAACAACTAGCAACAACAAATGTTGGCGAGGATGTGGAGAAAAAGGAACTCTCCTGCACTGCTGGTGGGAATGCAAACTAGTACAACCACTATGGAAAACTGCTTGGAAGTTCCTCAAACTGCTAAACGAGCTTTCCTACGATCCAGCAATCCTACTCCTGGGTATCTACCCAAAAGACACAAAAACACTGATTGAAAAAGATACCTGTACCACCATGTTTATTGCTGCTTTATTTACAATTGGAAAAACATGGAAGCAGCCCAAATGCCCAAAAGTAGATGACTGGATAAAAAAGATGTGATACATATATACAATGGAATATTACTCAGCAACCAAAAAAGAGAAACACATGTCTTTTGCAGTAACTTGGATGAAACTGGAAAAGATAATGCTTAGTGAGATAAGCCAGAAAGAGAAAAAAATATCGGATGGTTTCACTCATAGCAGGAGTATAAAGGAGCAGGCGAGAAAATAACAAAAATAATGAACAACCATATATCAGAGATATTTTGTGGGGGTGGAGTGGGGAATGTGATCAAAAACGGGGAAGTGGGGAGGGAAGTGCACAGGATTATGGTGATGGCACACGGGTGACATGGTGATGGGAAACCCACGGGGATTACAATTGAGATGGAAAAAAAAATGTACAAAATGATGTAAAAGTAAATTGTTATATAAAAAAATGGTTGAAGAGTACTGACAGAGAAAATGAAGAAGTATAATAAGGCTAAGGTTAGAAACAGCAATGTACTCTCATATTCTTTTACTTCTATATCCCCTATAATCTGGTACAAAGTAGGGGCACAGCATTAAAGGTAGTGTCTGTGTATAGCGGGGTGATAGATATTTTAAGTTGCACATAAAGCACTGAGGTCTGAGAGATGAAAGTAAAAGCCTACATGATATAACGACATACAACACAATAATAGAGGAAAAGAGGAAGTGCAAGTAACATACATACATAAAGAAACAGTCTTAAAGATGAATCTTGACAATGATGTAGGAAAGGGTTGAAAAGGGTCATTATCTGGGCAAAAGAGAAAAGGTCATTCAGGCAATAGGATCAGTATGTGTAAAGATTCAGATATAAAAAATAATTTGGAAGAATTTAAGTTGAGTAGGAGAGAGTACCTACATTAGGTCAAGTGAGAAGGATGAGATGGAATGACATTTGTGAAGCTAATGCATAAATGACTGTTTTAAGACGGAATCTTTCAAATTCTCGGTCACTCTTTTTTTTTATATATATACACATACGTATATGTGTGTGTATACATATAGATACACACATTCACCTATAGATACAAATAACTCCAGAACCCAGTACAGTATGTGCACTAAATAGATTCCAATTCTTAAAATTAAATTTATTTTATTTTAATTTAATATTTATTTATGCATGCATATAGAACTGGGCTACAGGCCTAAAGTGCAGGGCCAATGAGAGGATTCACCAGAGATAGAGCGGGGAGCAGAACAGGCAGAACAAGTGGAATACACTGCTGAGGGGAGCAGCGGGAGACAGGAGACATCTGCTGCACCATGTGGGTCACCTCACTGGCTGGGGGTTGAACTCTTGCTGAGTGGCTGTGGTAGCTTCATAGTGTTGTGCTTTAACCCATTATGCCACCAGGGAGGGCCCCAATTCTTAAATTTAAAAGGGTATGGGTGTACTGTAGATGCTTACTCCTATTTCTTCGTTCATATAGCTCCTTAAAATGATATTTTGATGATTTCCTTACCAAGGAATATCAGAGCAGCCTTATTCTATCAACCCTCTTGTAGTAGCCACAAAGTTGTCAGTCATCAATTGTATAAGACAGCATCATCAGGAGCCACCCTCTATCTGTCTTCACCCAATGTTAATTTAATATGGAGGGCAGTTTGAATAAACTTTTCTACTGAGAAAAATATCATTTTTTAGTAAGCATAGCAAAATGAAATCTGACCTGAAGTTGCTGTTGCTTCAACTTACATGAACAAGTTTAATAAATATGAGTATACCACTGTTTCCCTGCTCCAAAAATCTGTTCAACTTCCCTAATAAAACATATGGATTGGGTATATCCACCAACTCTCACAGTACAGCTTTGAAAGTATTTCTGATTAGTTAGAGTTATCATGGATCACATCGCTTTCAAGAAAATCAGAGCTACTGGCTTTAAAAGAATTTTATGAAGTAGCCGCTAGACACAGAGCACTGTATTTCACTATAGAAGCTCCTGTTATCAGTTTTAGTATAAAGCTATTCTGACAAACAAATTCAAGGAAAAACTTAGAATAAATTTTCAGATGAAAGTACTGAACTCTGACTAACCTGAGTCACTTACAGGTTAGGCTCAAAGAGGTTAAATATTAGTCTCCAGTTAATCATATATATAAAACCTGTTCTAAAATTGCAGGAGTTCTTATGTCTCCAGGCGAAGGCAACCCATACTATCTCTTGGTAGCTGTTAATTGGAAAAGAATTATTGGCTTGGCTATATATTGCAAAACTTACTTTAATCCATTTCTTCCTGTCCTGTTATAATAATTTTGATAGTGAAATGTCTCTTCCAGTGTTCACTTGGAAAATATACATCATGAGATTTATGTATTTATGCCACAGGTTTAGTAAATCTAGAAGCCTGCTGAAACTAATATCCCAAGAGCCTTTTTGTTACATCAGCTTCCCATGCTAGAAGTCTTAGAACAGAGAAATCTAACTGGGGAGCCTTCAAAGTCATCAACGGGATCAGCTAAAATGCCTTGTGTGTATTGTAAAACTAGCTGTAAGTCAGTATGACTTACATCACGTTAGGGATAAATCAGGTGATACAAAATTCAATCTAAATACAATGGGCAATAAACAAAATACTGAGGCACAGGCATTAAAAACATTGTTATCACTGTGTAGAGCTAGGTGATCGCAGGTAGAATAGATCACTTCACAATGTACAATCTTCAGAAAGGAGAGTTAACTTCTAATAATTCAGAAGACAGAAAAACCATTTAAGAAAGACAAGTAAGCAGTCTAGAAATATCAAACTTCGAGAGGTGAATGGAGCTAAATAAACTATCGAAAGTGGTGGCAGCATATTAATCTGGAAATAATGGCTGACCATGAATCAAATACTACCAATGAAGGCAGCAAACCTGATTGTAGGAGTGCCGGTGGGGATGAGCGATGTACTACAACCCTTGAACATGAGCTAGAGCACTCACTCACAAACCAACATAAATAAGAATCATTTGTTGGTTTGGGGGAAAAAAGATTGGAGGTGGGTGGATAGGTGGTCTCAACAGGCTTGGGATAAAGTCCAGTAATTATACTGCTAACAAGTTTCACGAGGATACCAATTTTGTTAATTCATACATATTCTAAGAATTGGGCCATGGCATTAGTCTCGGGGCTTGCCATGAAGTGGGAAAGTATCCATGGAAGTGGCAAGCAAAATTAAGTAAAGGATCAATCTTTAGGGAAAAAAGATTATGAAGTGAGAAGTGAGGCAGAGTGAATTCATGAACTTCTCATACTCTAAGAGGAAAAATACAATACTTAAATGCATTATTCTTCTTAACCTCAAAAACACCACTGAGGTAAGTGGTATCACGTATTTTCCACATTTTTCAGGAGTTGGGTAACTTACTCCAAGAGACTGATCTAATGAGACTGGAGACCTAAATTTAGGAGTTATGACCTTACTGGAGGTAGCTGAAGTTACAAAGGGTAAAAGATCCTAAAGGAAAAACATACAACGAGGAAGAATATGCTATAATTATCTGTATTTAGGAGACAAAGAAATTAAAAGGAAACGTCTATCGAAAATTTAAAACCAGTCACAGTAGTATTACGCCGAATCAGGGCATAACAGTGAAATCTGAACTATTTTAAAATTAACTAGAGTTTATTAATTTCACCCCCGCTGCCTGGGACCCCGGCACTTGAAAGAGACCTCGAGAAACCCAAAGAATCTGTGTGGGAAACAAGCCGCACGAGAAAGGAGAGGAACAGCACTGGTTCTAGATTCCAGCAACAAAGGCAACACGGGAAGACAGCTCCAGAAACCTCATTAGGCAGGTACGTCCGACAGCTAAAGCGTGAGATTCACCAGCGACCCTTCAACACTAGCTCTGGCTCTTAGGCCTGTCAGGTCTCACGTTCCAGCCTAGCTGGACGGCTCATCGTCGGGGAGGAAAGCGCACCCTAACCCCGCCCACGGGCACAACTACTAGTCCGCATCCATTCTCAATTCCTTTTTACTTCCCACCCGGTCCGGCAATCGCCCCCTTCCCGCTCTGTTTCGCTGCCAGCTGCGAGTCTACGGAGTTCAATAATTACCTGGAGCTCTACCGCGCCGCCATTACACCGGAAGCACGTCACTTCCCCTTCCCGGGCACCGGCGGGAGGAAGATGGACAGTGAAATATATAAAAGCTTTATGCTAAATTGGCTTTGATATGCTACCCTATTAATTTATTTTTAATGCTATTTTGTAATATCAAATTCAAAGCAGTCTATACGGACGCATTTCCTCTTTCCAAAGGACGGCGACAAAAGTGAAGTTGATACAAACTACAAAGTCCATAAGCCACCAGCTGAGAGGGCGGAAATGACATAAACTCTTGGTTTCGCGTGCATATCGCAAAGTATTGTGGGAATTGTAGTTCTTCTTGGTTAGCGACCGGAAGTAAGTACCAGAAACTCACTCGCCTGATAAGAGTGGGAAAATTTATTACTCTTTCTCCGCCGCTGGCAAAACAAAAGACCTTAGTAGTCAAATATTCTTGGCTATATTAAGAAAGCAGACACACCTTTCACACTTTTGTAGTAGTTAGACCACGAACATTTATATGACTAAAAGTGTTAACCATTGTCTTAAAAAGTTTCAAGAGGTCAAGCTCCTGAGAATGGAAGAATATTGTACAGTAACCTGAGTGAAGTAATAAGGAGACGCCAACTCTTTAGAGAAGGTGATGCATATATTTTAGGTTGAGGTACCAGCTGGCAAAACATCATGAGGTTAAAATTTCCTGACCAACCTGGAAATAGCAGCCTGTACAGAGATAAGAGGTAATCAGTTTTTTTTCCCCCCCTATAAGCTTTACTTTTTTTAAAATAACAAGGTTTATGAGTTCAACTACTTGTTCTTGTTTGGGAACTATCTTTTTCTACTTCCACTGTATAAATAAGACCCATCTTTTCGGAGCATTCCTGTATTAACAATTTAGGGAACTTCTTCCAGCCCTTTCTTGTAGCAGAAGAGCATAGTGGTTATATATAAAAAGGCTGGTGCCAGAATACACATGCTAAAGTTATAAATCTGTTAATGTACTCATGAAGTTGATCTCCAGCAGGTTATATCACACTGCACCCCATTTCCTGAACTAAATGATAATATAGTATTCACTTCATCAAGTAATTTCAAGAATTGAGTTAGTTAATACGTTTGAGTTGATGCTTTTGAGATAATTTGTATGTTTATGTGTGTGTGTGTCTATATAAACATATACATATAAGTATATGTAAGTATATATATACTTATGTATATATTTATACGCACACACACATATATAAATGCATTACCTGTTCATTTTTTATATTTGAGGTATTTGACCTTAATTAAAAATGTATTTCTTAGGCCCTCCCTGGTGGCACAGCGGGTTAAAGCACAGCACTGAGAATCTAAAGCCGCTTCCACATGAGTTCGATTCCCACCTGCCCAGGAGGTGACCACATGGCGTGGCAGACCTCTCCTGGCCCACCCGCTGCTCCCCTCAGCAGTGTGCTTTGTCGATCTGCCTGTTCTGTTCCCCACTCTGTCTCTGGTGAGGCCTCTTACCGCCCCTGAGCCTCTGGCCTGTACCCCAGTTCTGTATGTACAAATAAAATCTTAATATATATATATTATATATATATATTATATATATATATTTCTTATTTATTGTCTTAAAATAAATAAGAGATTTCAATTTTACCAAAGCAAGGCTAGATGAATCTGGTAAATATTTGTATCCATATCTGCAAACAGCCCAATATAATACCTATTCACCACTTATACAATTATCAAAAGAAATAGAAAAGTTGGAGTTAAAACTAGGGAAGCTAGAAAAGACTACATTTGTACTTTGAACCTTCAGGAAGCAAACGGATCTAGAGTTAAGAATTTGAGAAGGAGCCCTCACTGGTGGCACATCTGATGAAAGCCCAGAACTAAGACGCTAAAGCCACTTCAGCATGAGTTGGATCCCCACCCTGGAGGTGACCCACAAGGTGCGGCAGACCTCTCCTGACCCACCCGCTGCTCCCCTCAGCAGTGTACTTGTCAGTCGGCCTGTTCTGCTCCTCACTCTGTCTCTGGTGAATCTTCTCACTGCCCCTGCATCTCTGGCCTAGACCCCAGTTATGTATGCATAAATAAATATTAAAAAAAATTGAGAAGGTGAAAAGAAAAGTTAAACTGGACAGGAAAGAGGTAACTCCAAGAATCTCATTCTGGGATAAAATGACTAGGCCTTTGTAATGCAGCACTGCTCAGTGTGGCTTCTATTCAAAAATTGAGGCAGATTTGAAAGCATTACTAGTTTTCTATATATCAGCACATGATCATATCATGTATCATAAAAGCTTTAATAGATTTACTTCTTTAAAAAAAGAAAACATGTTAATAGTTGAAGGCTGTCACCTAACTGTGCTCTTCACAACTAGGCAGAAAAGCCTTTGCATAAAGAGGTATTTGACAGAACATCTTTGTGTTCATCACAGATTACACCTTGCACCATTATATAGAAATTCTATATACATATACATAAACGCACACTCTTCCTAAAGACAACTATGGAACACCCAACAGCCTCAATCTTTGTAGAAGGTCTTGAGCCACAATTGAACTCATTGATTCACTTCTTCATTGTACTTAGCAGTAAGTAGGAGGTTTTCAAGGATTTTTCCTTTCTAGATGGGGAGGGGTCCCTTTTAATTATGCAGAGCTTGCTCCATCACTCCTTCCCATTAAGGATTTGTTGGATTACTTCTCTCTCCCTCTTTGCAAGTTGAGAGAAACTGTAGTTAAAAGACTTTACAGGTCTCCCAGACCTGCCAGACCTTATCAGTTTGTGCAAGACCTTACTGTTACCCCATGGCCATCCATATGACTGAGAGATGGATCTCAATGTAAATGTGATGGAAGACATCAAGGTGTGCCTTGTCTGCTAGTGTAGATTACCTGTGCTCTCCAGTTGTCTGCTAGTGTAGATTACCTGTGCTTTCATCTGGATGGTCCCAGAATTTATGACGTGGATTCAGTAAGATACATTTCTTTTTGTGTCATTTAGTGTTCTATGGTCAAGTATTTTCTATTTACCAGTAGCATGCCAAGAACAGATTTTCAAAAGTCAGAACTTTAGGAGATATGATTCTCCTACTAATTAATATTTTCCTCCAAAAGTGACAATTCTACCCTATTATATACCTATTATGTACAAGACTGTTTGTACCAGTTCACACCTGCTGCAACTTTCTTTTCCAGATACAAAGCTGGGAGCTTTTTATGATGTCTTATTATATGGGCCAAACAGAATTCAAAACAGCCCACTGGGCATTATGCTTTCTCCATTGTTAAAGGGCATTATGCTTTCTCCATTGTTAAAGGGGGGTCGGGGAATGCAAGAGGCAGACATTCATCTTGTGCTCTGAGAGTATTTTTCTATCAATTCCCTGAACATTGGAACCTAAAATATTTAATGAAAGTAGTAGTCTTTGATTTCTTACAGGGCTCATTTTCCTCTCTCTGGAGCACAAACCTCCAGCATGCCAACTACTTCTTGCTTGACCCATTTGATCAGCCTAAGGCCATTAATATAATAGGCCCATATCATGCTTTAAAGGTTTTCTGGTTGATTCAGATTTTGAACTGTATTATGACAGAGAAAAGAGAGTTAACATGGCCCAGGGTTCAAAGTGTAAGTGCATATGCTGTCTGGTTATTTTGTGTGGACACAAACTATTTCTAACTCTCTTACTTAAATGGGATAGTAAATAACGCACTCTCTAAATCAGTAATCACATAGAATGTACCTGTACCTGATACGGCAGCTACATAAGTGCTGCTGCTTGGTTGAACCTATAGTAGTTTAGAATCATCCCATTAACTCATCTGGTTTCTGCAGGGGCCAGATTGTTAAAGTAAGTGGAGACCTGATGTGAACTATTACTTTTTTATATCTTTAAGAGTGTCATTAATCATAATCTCCCTGACATTGTGATACTGTTTCAGATTTTCTTCTTGGCCAGCAAAATACAGTTTCAAAGGCCTCTGTCTCCTCATCTTCCCTTTCTATGACAGTTCTTATGCTCCACAGCCAAAGATAATATATGGAAATTACCCCATCAGTGAAGTATGTCAATCCCAATTATACTCTCAGCTGAGTGAATGGTCACTAATTTTTTAATAAAATATTTATTTATTTATGCATACAAAACTGGGGAGCAGGGGTGGTGAGAGGATTCACCTGAGACAGAGTAGGAAGCACAATTGGTGACTGACAAAGTACACTACTAAGGGGAGCAGCAGGCGGGTCAGGAGAGGTCTGCCACGCCATGTGGGTCACCTCCTGGGTGGGGATTGAACTTATGCTGAAGTGGCTTTAGCTTCTTAGTGTTGTGCTTTAACCTGTTGCACCACCGGGGAGGGCAGGTCACTAATTTGTTAAAAAGATTTATTTATTTATTCTTATAAGAACTGGAGTACAGGCCAGTAGTGCGGGGGGTTGTGGGGTGTGGTGCAGGCAGTGGGATGGGATGAGAGCATTCATCATAGAGTGGGAAACAGAACAGACAGATCTATTGAAATACACTGCTGAGGGGAGCAGCAGGAGAGACAGGAGAGGTCTGCTGCATCACGTGGGTCAGCCCCCTGGCCAGGATCCAACTCATGTTGCAGTGACTGAGATTGGCTTCATAGTGCTATGCTTGAACCCCTTGCACCACCAGGGAGCCCCTAAATGGTCACTAATTTGATTTGTGTATCACTGGACCCACTGTAAAGAAGACTGTAAGACTAACTCCACTTATTTCCTGGCCTCTGTATGCCTCCATTTGAACAGGAGAGCCATGAGATTGTTTCCAGTATTTCAGTATCAGTGTGTACTCTGACCCTGTATCCCACAACCCTCAAAATATATGGATCCTCCCATTCCCCTAGAACAGTGATTCTAATCGGTGCAAATGGGTCCCTTTGGGGAAGGCCTGGGGGAACCATTAGTACATATACTTGACAAGGTGTTGCAGGGTATTTCTTCCAAAATCCAGCTAAGTTTTCTCTCAATCATTTGAAAACTGGTACATGTCCAAGAAATGATCAAGAGTCTACATTTTTTTTGCAGTTCCCATCCTCAGCCTCTGCTCATCCATTTTTATTATTAATTATATACACATATTTATATATATGTATATATATTTATCTTTTCAAATATTTATTTATGCATACAAGAACTGGAAAAATACACTACTGAGGGGAGCAGCAGGTGAGACAGGAAGAGTTTTGTCACACCATGTGGGTCAGCTCCCTGGCTGGGAATTGAATTCTTATTGCAGTGTCTACAGACAGCTTTATAGTGCTGCACTTTAACCTGTTGCACTACCAGGAAGGGCCCTTAAGTGTATATTTTGAACACAAATCTCATTGGCTGCTCTTACGGTTTGCCACTCGGGTCACTATGTTGTATTAACCATCCTCACAAGTTAATTTTTTGTTGTTACTCCAGCATTTTGGTCAGTTGTGACTGCCTAACATCTGAGGGTTAAGTGTTGCCTTGCTTCATGGCCACAATATCCTAGCCTCACTGCTACTAATGAACCAAGTTCCATTGTAGCCTTTCCTATTCTTATCCTGATATGCCCAGAAGAATCAGTACTGGACTCTTTCGTGGTGCTGGTGTTCTACTTATTAACATATTACTGTTGCTCTTGGTAATAATATGCTCTTGGGCCCTCCTGTGTAAAATAGTTTTCTGGTAGGTTTCCTGACCTCACATAGTATACTTACTCCAGCATGTCTACTTTCCTGAACTTTTTATTTCTTTTCTCCAGGGTCAGAGATTGCATTTAGATATTACCACTTTCCTCAGCATGAACCATTCTTTTCTCCAAGTGTCTAGGAGAAGCCTTGATAGTGAATTTGTTTCACTCTTTCAGCTCCTTCCCAGTGTGTTTAATCCCATCTTCTAAGAAAGTACCTCACAGATCAATAAACTCTTCCTATCCTTATTATATTCCAGTGTTTTGTGCCAGTGAAAAGTTTTAGCAATTGCTTCACCTTGTTGTGCCAGTATCTAGTTGTGCCCATGTCCATCTGGGATATGCTTTCCCCCTCAGTCAGACAGTGAGGGATTCAGTCTTGAAATCCCAACTTATAGCTGCTTTTTTGGGTTATCCCTGGTACTGCTGTGCTGGTTGCACTGTTTGAGAAGTGGCCACTGAAATGGAGACAGGAGTATAAGGTTCATTGCAGAGTAGTATCTGTGAAAGGAAAAATAGGAAGCAAGATAGACCGGAAGAATCAGCATACTATGACGCAGCTCTGACAAAGCCTCTGAAAGCTCAAAATGAAAATTCCAGAATGAGTATGGCCTGTAGAAGAGTCTTACTGGGTGGAAGTCTAGGTCTCTGTAGCATATCTTGGTTGGTCATTGCAGAGGGCCACCCCAAGAAAAGCATGATCTAGGTTCAGAGGTTGAGGCCTGCCTGAAAGAGTTAATAGCTGTAGACCATAAGTCCTTTCCTAAAGAGGGATCTGAACATCTGAAAAGTACATTTCTATATCTGCCATAATAGATCACAGAACTAGAAAGATGGTAGAAATAATTAGGTTTGTTTGCTATGCTCCATTCTAATTAGCTCTTCACTATTATAAAAATTACATGAGAATTGTCAGGTCAAAGACATTTCTGTCTTCCCAGGTTAAGTTCATGTAAACATTTCAGAGATTGTAATTTTAAGGGAAGACACTTGAAATTTGTCACTGCCTTCACTATCCACAGAATTTCTTAACTTCAAAAAAAAAAGCTCATCAAAATCTTACAAAGTCACTTATAGAAAATTTTTATCTTAAAGTCTTATATTATTGTACTTGGCACTGTAGTAAATTGACTACAGCATGTCAGCCTCATTTTCAAACACTTCCATCTGAAGCTAGCCTGAGGTTTTAGTTTAGGAGGTTCTAGTTTAGGTGATAGGCTAATGATTGTGTTTTCAACAAAAATAATAACAAAAGAAGCCTCAGAATCCTGTGGAAAAGATTGTATTGGGTGCTCTGAACTGTATTTCAAAGAACAGAAATCTTGAGTATACTCTTCTAAGATAGCATTGCTTAAGATGTGTTCAGTCTATACTAGGCAGCATTTCCAAGGGATTCTTTGCTGTCCAAAAGGAGACATATGTCATCAAAACAAAATGTCTGTCCCCAGGCTCAGTGAAATAAAAATTGATTATAGTGCACTTAATATGGTTTGGAAAATTTGAACAGGGTTATTTTTTCAAGTAATTTTGGGATTTTTAGTGCTCTACTTTTTGTAGATATATGAGATTTTTCTTTTTATTGTGAAGTAGTTCTTTAAGTCTTTAAGTAAGTAGACTCTGCCTTTAGGAATTCTCATTGATATGTTAAAAATTGAGGAACTGGGCCCTCCTGGTGGTGCAGTGGGTTAAAGCACAGCACTGAGAATCTAAAGCCGCCTGGCATGAGTTGGATTCCCGCCTGCCCCGGAGGTGACCACATTGTGTAGCAGACCTCTCCTGACCTGCCCTCTGCTCCCCTCAGCAGTGTACTTCGTCGATCTGCCTGTTCTGTTCCCCACTCTGTCTCTGGTGAGGCCTCTTACCGCCCCTGAGCCTCTGGCCTGTACCCCAGTTCTGTATGCACAAAATAAATAAATCTTGAAAAAAAAAATTGAGAAACAAATATTTTTTACTGAGTCTCCCCACTATCATAGCAATATGATTTATTTTTTACTGAGTCTCCCCACTGTCATAGCAATATGATTTATTACGTAAGATCAATAGAAATATTTGCTTCTTTTTACCAAAGATTAATGGAAAAATCCATTGTGCAACAAAGACATACTGAATTGTCACATTTGAGACTAATTTTTACTTAATCTTGCATCCACAAGGGCAGGCTTTCTATGTGTAGAGCAGTTCATGAATGGCAGTAGCTGTTGACTTTAGCTGTGAAGGCCAGCTCAGTAGTGACCACAGGACACAGCAACATTGTACAGATAGATGTAAAGCTATTATGAATATCTTCTCCTTGGAGAGGAGGTAAGGTAGCTAAATACCTGAGATTATTCAAGTTGTCTTGGGGGGTATGGGGGGAGGAGGAAGATGCAGGTACCCACCAACAAAAGGATAATTGGACATATGAGAGGGTGGTAAAGGGTATCAGGAAAAACTGATACTGGCATTTTGTAGAAGAAGGCGATTGAAAAGAGGAGGGGCGGGTGACATTAAATGTCGGGCGGGTGACATTAAATGTCTGTAGAGCACCAGAAAGAGCTGTCCTAGCTCATGCCTGTTGAGGTATAAGCAATACAGAAGGGGTTATTATAAATGGATATCCATTTATTTTTAAAGAAGTGGCTTAACAGTTTTTTTTTCTTCACACAACTCAGAAGGACTCTTGAGGAAAGTAAGACTAGTTTAATAAAGAAGTACCTTTGCTTCCCATATCCAATTTTGTAGTATGATTTGTCCTCTTGTAGCCATACTTAAAAGTGTAGTTAATCCAAATGTAATTATATTTTTAAAATGGGAAGAGATTCTTGGAAAGAAGGAAGACATTATTTTCTTTTAGATATATTTTTGTTCAGGGTGCCCAAAGCTAGATGATCCTGTTAAGTCACACTAAAAAAACTAAAATTTTGACTACTGTTAATATCTGACTCAATCCGTATTATATTTTGAATGCTCTAATGAAGGTCCAGCGCTTATGTAAGCCACAAGTAATAACTTAAAAGTACTCTTGGAACTTTTTCTGACAGTTTCTATGAAAACACTTTAATTGGGTTGGCCAGCAGCTTTTAACTGCCACAGGGGATGTTTTCATACAGAGGTGAGTGGAAACAAAACCAAAAACCCACCAGAGAAGAGAATTCTCTTGTACTACCCCTCAAGCCCATCCCACCTGTGATTTTTTTCTGATGATGTTTCCAGAAATCTGTTCTTTTTAGACAAATGCTAACATTTTTAGAAGCACATAGAACTTTTTCTGTAAGTGAAAAGCAGTTACTTTAGTTGAAAACAGTGTACAGGGATGAAAACGTGATGAAGCGGAAAATGTGATCTAAGGGTAAAGCAGAGCAAAGAGGCGTATGAAAGTCGTAAAAGAACAAGTTAATAGAAATAAATGAAATGGGGGAAAAAGACTGGATATTTTTGAGTTATAATCCATTAAGAACTATAAATCTATGGTCAGCAAGAGGATAGGGAATCTGTCTTTAGCACAAAAGAAGGGGTTGATTATGGTATGTTCTGTGTGCTAGAATCGCAGCAGTTCTGGAGTCACTGGAAAGCAGGAGGGTTTGGCTGCAAATATTGGCATCTGTGAGGGAAACTGAGGGAACCAACCCTAAATCCTAGGGTTGAAACTTGCTGAAACTTGCTGATGATCAGAGGCAGATCATCTAAATTTAAACTTACTAGCTCTGTTAGTTATTGTTACAGAACAATTTTCTGTAAAACTTAGTACTTAAGGCTCTGTTTATTATCTCCTATTTTCTGTAAGTCAAGAATCAGGTGCACCTTAGCCAGTTCCTCAGGCTCAGTCTTTCATAAGGCAACAAATACAGTGTTAACCAGGATTTCAGTCATCTCCAGGCCCACTGCCAAAGGATCTGCTTCTAGGCTTACTCACGTGGTTGGCTGACCTGAAGTCCTTGCTTTTCCATTGATGTAGACAGTTCTACTTAGCATTGGTGAAGACCCTTCACCAGCACAGTTTGCAATATGGCAGCTAGTTCCCATCATAATAAACAAGTGGGAAAAGGTGAGGGAAAGCAGAACCTAACCTCAAAAGTGATGTCTCATCATTTTGCCATATTTATTTTGTTAGAATCAAATCATGTGTTATCCTATACAAAAAGGGAAGGAATTATCCAAGGGGATGAAGATGAGGATAATAGACAAGGAAGCGGCTCTGAGACAGCGAGAAGACCCAGCCTTCTAGGCCTGAGTTTCCTTCTCTCCAAAGTGAAGATAGGTGAAAGCATTCTCAATATTAAACAATAGAATAAACATTAGAATATGTAAAATGCTTAACATGGTAACTTACATAGAATATTTTTGAAATATCTACTTTTTTTTTTTTTTTTCCTCTTGGGGATGACCTTTTCCTTCCCCTCATGCAAACAGTTGATTTGCACCAAGGGAAGCAGAGGGCTTCTGAGATTCCCGATTTGACTTCCAACAGCCTGATTCCTCTTGAAACCAAAAATTGGTGTGGAAACCAAATATATAGGAACATCAGTGAAGAAAGTGTGTTCCAAAGAGGAAAGAACTTTTTCTGCTTATATCAATAATAATATAGCAGAAATGTCTTGGCTTTATAATTCTTTGAATAAGCAATTTGGTGAAAATTATGGATATTTATTTGAATAAGCAATTCTGTGAAGGCAAATGGCCAGACCATATTATGAAGAGGGAAGTTCTCTACAGTATTTCCCAGTCTGTCAGTGTATGCTCCATAATCCTTGGATAAAGTAGAATGAAAGTATCCTGAGAAAGCAATAATGGGGGATTTCACTGCTTAGAGTTTAGGGGTAGATTGAGTTAAAATTTAATATCACTTGATAGTATGTTAAGAGTCATATATATCTAGTCAGCAAATGCATTAACACTATGTTCGAATACTAAAATAACTTTGTATTGTACAGTCAAGACTTGTGCTAGGAAAAGTGCTAACTGGATGGCTTAAAAGTTCAGAATATTGAAACACTTAAGATATTAAAAAATAAAGAAAATTCCTCACATTGTTTGTTTGATCAATAAGTAGGTACTATTACAGAGACCATGAGGAATATGAAATTGAAGAAAACTTTTTTCATTTCAAATTTTATTCTATCCAGTGAGAGCTTTGGTACAATAGTATTTTTCCATTCTAGTTAGAGCTTTTGTGAAAGACTTGATTTGACACACCCTGGCTTTTATTCGGTTTGCCTCCCGGTTTTTGAAAAATCCAGCATCCTTGTTGCATAACATGTCTCAAGAGACAGGATATCACAGTGGTGACTGGCTTGCAGCAGTTGACTGCCAGAATTACAAAATAAGGGCCCTATATCAGGAGAATCACTGAGCAATGTTCTTGTCTTCTTACAAAAGAGATTTTTCTCTTGTGAGTGTGAAATGATGATATGCTGAGTTTGTTTCCCTATACCTAGTTCCTTCTCTTCTGATAGACAGCACCCTCAGAAAACAGTGGTCTGGAAACAGAATTCACTTGTCCTACAACTTTTCCTGGCTCTCGTTTTTCTGAAGGGAGGCACTTCTGCTGGGTAATATGCTGAAATGAAAGGGTTATCAGGGTCACAGAGTAAAAGAGAAAAAGTTGAAAGGTTGAGGTGGGTAAGTCTGGAAGTAGGGTAACTTGGGTTCCATTCAGTGGCAGTACCTTGCTGTGAGAGCAGAGATAAAATAGAAGATGCAGAAAGAGTGACTTTTTACGCATCTCAGGTGGTAGGACTTCAAAGGTCAGAAAGATTCCATTGTGTTTCAGATATATAGATATATTCAGGTTATCTATTTTTAAATCAGTTAGATAGTTTGTATCTTTCTACAAATTTAATCTAAATTACCTAATTTACTAACATCCAGTTGTTCATAGTATTCCTTTATACTATTTCTGTGAGGTCAAAGAATGATCTTGTTTATTTCTATTTGAAGTTATCTGAGTTTCTGATTTTCTTTATTGATCTAAAGGTAGGTCTGTCAATATTGTTATTCATTATGAAGTAGAGTTTGGTTTCATTGATTTTCTCTGTTGTTTTTTGTGTTCTCTTTGATATTAATTTATTCACTAATCTTTACTTCCTTTCTTTTTCTTAATGTTAGATTTAATTTTAGATTAAACTTTATAGCTTTAAAGTATAAAGTTAGTCTTTTTTTTTTTAAAGATTTATTTATTTATTCATCTAGAACTGGGGTACAGGCCAGAGATGCGGAGGGTGAGAGGATTCACCAGGAACAGAGCGGGGAGCAGAACAGGCAGATCGATGAAGTACACTACTGAGAGGAGCAGTGGGCGGGTCAGGAGAGGTCTGCCTAGCCATATGGATCTCCTCCGGGGCAGGCGGGGATCGAACTGATGCTGAAGTGGCTTAAGCATCTTAGTGCTGTGCTTTAACCCGCTGCGCCCTAAAGTTAATCTTTTTTAAATTTGAGATTCTTCTTTCTATTTGTAGGTATTTATAGATATAAATTTCCCTCTAAGCATTACTTTAGCTACATCCTACATCCTATAAATTAATTTTGTCTTCATTTCTATTCATATCAGTATATTGTTTTACCATTTGACTTATTCATTGACTCATGGGTTATTTAGGCTGTATTTTTAAATTTCCATATATTTTTGAATTTTTACTCTCATAGTTGTTCTATTTACATTGAAAAATTTGAGTATTCATGTCTCTAATTATTATTATTGATTGTCTCTTTTTCCTTTGGTATCTTGCAGTTAACTCTCCTTCTATAATCCCACATTAAAAAGGCCCTTAAATATCATAAGATCAATGTGCCTGTGGTGTCCATGGGAAAAAGCATAGGCTGAGGGCTCCACTAACGAGTCTAAATGTCTTGACATATATAAACTTAACTTTGTGAAGATTATTTAAAATCTCTAGATTTCCAATGTTATAATTTCCAATGATCAATTCTGGTTGCATGAAGAGAAACAATTTTTTTATTTCTTTGTTTTTAAAGCATGCAAACTGAAGGTAAAAAGAGACACTAATTTCTTGCTTAGGTATTTGTGTGGAAATGATAAAATAAGAAAGGAACAAGAAACAATTGCAGAGCAGTATGAATTATTGTTCAGGATAAGATCTATGTTATTCACACAAAAACCTTACTTGCTTTGATTGAACCTACATACCTTCTAGTCACTATTGCTATACTTAGATTCTCAAGAGCTGCACACAATGATGAAAACTGTCTTGGTATCCTGTACTCATTTAGCCTAAATAGGGCTTTGATCTTTGTGTAGTTTTCTTCCCAGATAAGTTCAACATAGACAGCTGTTTTTCAAGCTGTTTTCTGATAACCCCAGGCCTGGGCATCCAGGTTAGTCTTCTCTTTCTCAAAGATAGAGATAATACCTAGTCACTGAGTCCACTTACCTAACTATGGTCAGGAGGGCCTGAAACAAAAGGCTTAATCACCAAAGGTTTATCAAAAAAGAGGTAAAATGCAGAATGAATTGTCATGTTTCTGTGATCCTTTATTTCCATCTAGAAAATATTCCAACTGCTTATGCTGGTGAAAGGAAGACATTCAAGGCATCCTTTCATGCTGAATTTACTGTGTACAGTTAATGGAGCGCTGTGCCTTGATGCATGACACAAGCTTGGTTTGAGGCATTTGAAGTGGGGGTTCTTCTGAAGATTTCTTTGTCACTAACTGATAGAGAGTCATGTGGAAAAATACTGTGGATATTATGAATTTGTTTTTAATCACTTACAGTTTATTATTAAGCTAGAACCACTGAGAAATAGTGCTTAACAGATTTAACTGTCCTGATAATAAATAATTGTTAAGCTAATAAAAGAGTCTAGTAAGAGTAGAATTATATGACAAATTAACTTTTGATTAGAAAAGTGTGAAGTGAGGATGTAGATAATAATGCCCTACTTGGGGTGGGCCCATCAGAGGTAGTCACCTTGGTAGTACCCAGTCCCCCAAGGGGTATTAAGGAGGGTTTGAATGCTGAGGGTCTTTACCAAGAGACACAGTTTAGAGTACGTAATATTTAGAGACAGACAACATAAAGTTAACATGTTAAAATAATTGCCTATGGCAAACTCTGCCCTGTTGACATCAAACTGGGTCTTAAGACATATAAAAGTTAAAATGTTATGTATTAACTAATTAAATCTTAAATGGCACCATTTATTATTTTGGGACACTTTTCTAAGATTGCATCAACCATGACAGCAAGTAATAGTGAATATTTAATTGCATTAATGATCCAAATGGTACTCCCTGTTCTTCCTATTCCATTCCCCAGAGTTACTCAAAATAAGTATTGGGAATGCAGGGATTTTACGGAACATTTTATTTGTGTGTGTGTGTAAAAACTGCCAGGGTGTGGGCCAGAGGTGCGGGGGAAGGGAGTGAAAAGATTCACCAGAGACAGAGTAGGGTGCAGAACAAACATATTTACTGAAATACACTGCTAAGGAGAGCAGTGGGTGAGACAGGTGAGGTCTGCTGTGCCATATCGGTCAGCTTTCTGGCCGGACTTCGAGGCTGTAGTGGTAATAGTGCTGAGACTTAGCCCGTAAGCCACTAGGGAGGCCTGAAACTTAGCAGTCTTTATAGCTATGTTTCCCTAAAATAGAAACAATATTTCTAGTAGAGACTATCCTTTTGGAGATTCTAATTGCACTCCAAATTACCAGAAAGTTGTTATTGATTATAGAGGCTTAAACAAAATACCTAAAACAACCTAAATTTCTTCTGGAAGCCCCAAATGCTAGAACAAGTTGCCCCAAACTTAAAGTTACCAAGTCATAAAACTGCCCCCAGAATCCTAATCTACATTTATATCAAAACAGTTTAACAGGGAGTGCATATTGGGATGTGGAAGTGTATATTAGTATTATGTGTGTGTGTTGAAAGGAAGAATGGGGATTCAACTCTGGATTTTTGTGTGACTTCAAAGCTTTAATCTTTTTTTTATTGCACAAGTTAGGACCAAATTCTCAGTGCCCTTTGAATCACTTGGGATCAGCTTAGGACTGTAAAAGTAAGAAACAAGAAATCTTCAATCACTGCACCTTCTCATAGTTCCCATATCCAAGATCTGAGGGATTATTTTTGTTAGATTAAGGTCCTGGGTAGATTTTGTATTGCGTTTCCTTCTGTCCTCCACCTCCTGACTTCTTTTATCTTATTTCCTCCTTTGGTCTGTCTTGATTTTTTTCTTCCAGGGGCAGTGAAGAAAGAACTGATCCCCTTGTTTTAATTTACAATTCTCTCATTTCTTCCTGTGAAGATCAGATGGAGGGGAAATATTCTGATCCCCTTAAAAATTATACCCTCTTCCGTGTCAACTGTGTTTCCCCTCCTAAGGCTCCCTCACAATGATGATAATATTGAACACTTGCAGATCCTGTTTCAGCACTCACCCACAGAGTGTCTTGCTTTTTCTTAGACTTGGATGGGATCCCGGGATCTTTGCAGGGCAGGCTTTGCAATGCAGGAACTATATTGTCATAGAAACTAAGAGGAGAAAGTTGCTTCAAAAATTAATAAAACTGCAATTTGGGAGTGTTATATTTTCCTCACATTATAATTTCAGCAAGTCATGATATTCCTCTGCTTTACAGATGAGAAATTTGAATCTCAGCCAGGTTAAGATATTTGCCTGAGGCCTCAGTATAGCACAACTCAGTCTTCTCACTGGACTAGTTTTCTTTCCAGGACTCCATGGCTACTATTTAACAGTTTATTATTTCATGTTTTATTTATTTTTTTAAGTGACTGGCCATGAAAATTTCCTCAGCATCATGGATGAAGCAAGACTGATTCAGGTTAAGAAAATGAAGTCCTAGGATAAGTTTCCAATAGAAGAAAAGGGAGAGAGAGAAAAGAAAAATATAGATTGAGTATTATGAAATAAAGACTATTTACAGTACAGAGCTCAGAAATATCAAATGGTTCATTTATTATATATAAATTTAACTTAAAGATATGTAAGATTATTAGAAAAAAAAAAGTGTTGTCTGTTGTCGCATTAGAGAAGAGAGCTCAGGCCCTCCTGTGGCTTAACAGGTTGGGACCAGCACTGTAGGCTGGCCACAGCCACCTCAGTACAAGTTCGATTCCTGGCCCCTGGTCTACATGGCACAGCAGACCTCTCCTGTCTCATCCACTGCTCTCCTCAGCAGTGTACTTCGCGGTTAGGCCTATTCTGCTCCCCACTCTGTCTCTGGTACCAGATTCCTCTTGCCGCCCCTGCACCTCTGGCCTGTACCCCAGTTCTGTGTGCATAAATAAATATATCTTTAAGAAACACAACAAACAAACAAAAATGTTCTTTAAAAAAAAAAAAAGAAAGAAAAGAGAGCTCATACCGATATGGAGGCTTTTGGAGGTTGACTATTCTCTGATGACAAGAATAGTAGCCATATTTAAGTGCATATATCAGGAAATTGTGTGTGAAACTAAGACATAAATCGGTGACTTGTCAAGTTCACATAGCTAGAAAGTGGAAGACTAAACTTGTAGATGATCGGAGTATAGCACCTCATGTACTTAAGAATTATGAATTATGTTTTCATGTTTATTATCCATTTTCATATGAATGACCTGTTTTTCATTCCCTGTCCTCTGTTTTATTTACATAGGCATTTAATGGCGATTTTTGTTGCCTAAATCAGAGTGATGTTTCCAGATTGTGTTTCCAGTGTCTTGAATTTGTAGCATATCAAAGGACCAACTTAGTAAGTAGATCAACAAGAAATAGCTTTAATATTTTTTTTGAAATTCTCAGACTTGCAAAAATTATATGTAGTAAATCATTGAGCATATTTTATGTTTTGATGATGGAGAAATTTCTGGGTCTTTATTTTCAGTGCCTAACAAGAGTAATTTAGAAAATGTTTATGACATTTAAAATATGAATGTCTTCTCAAGACATTTTAAGTACTAAAAAAAATCACCAACTTTTATTTTTTCCAAGAAGAAGTAGTTGCTGAGAATATTTTCATCTGTAAGAATATTGCATGGTTTTAATTGGCATAAACCATTTGTACCAACCAAATTAAAAATTTCTGAGAGGCTTCCAAGCAAAATTGTTAAATAGATGTTGACTTCCTTTTTCTCCTTTTGAAGTAATGAAGGTCAGAGGTTCTAACTAATATGTTTTGGTTATTTTTACAAAATATGAATACTATACACTCCTTTCTCTTTTTCCTCAGTTTTCTGCATTCGCTTGTTCATTGTTTAACAGAATTTTTGCTTCTCAGTTAATTTCATTATATGTCTCCTTTGCTATTGAAAGTATGACATTCTTATTAACTTATGTAGGAATTTTTTTTTTTTGGCAATCCCAGATCCCCCAAATAATTGACCAAATAGGAACATTTTACTTTTAATTACTAGAAGAAATCTGTATTTAATTCTTTCCCCCTCTCTCCTCTCTCTCTCTTCTTTCTTTCCTGACTTTAGTAATATAAACCTGGCAAACTACACATGTATACACACACACTTACATTTGAAACCAAATTAATATTTCAAATGTTATTCTCAGTTGTTTGAGTCTTGAATTCTATACAGCTGAAACTTTTCTATTAACCAAAAAATAGGATAAAACCACTGTTAAAACAACTGCTCTGGTTTTTATAGAGTGTCTAATGATGAGCATGGGTAAGAGACCATGAACAGTTTCCTTGATTGACAATGGCAATTCTAGACATTAGCCCAAACTAATAGGCCTCTCCCATTCATAAGAATAGCCACAAAGACATAGACCCGTGGCCTCTGGCTTCTACCTTACTTCTGTCTACTCTTGTCTAGGATCTTCTCACTCTTGTGCCTTTCCTTTCAATTTCTCAAAATTGTGTGATCCACTTCTCATTTGTATACTGTTCTTTAAAAATAGATTCTATAGAAATAGGAGAAGATTGAAGAGAGATGGGAGAGGGATGAATAATCCTACAAGCCACCAAGGCAGCTACTGTACACCCTTCTTATCCTTGTCGTCTTTTAGCCCCAGGCTAGACTATTCCTATCATGTACCTATAATTTCAGCTTCCCCATGCATTTCCTACCTAGAGATTATTCCCCAGGTGCTTTTGTGAAATGCTTGGGGAATATTCTGAACATGACGTGAATTTTACTGTATAAGCCTGCCCTTATCACACTTATGTACCATCTTTATATTTTCTGTTAGAGTTGAAGTGGAAGAATGAGTTAAAAAAAAGAAAAAGACAACTGTGTGTATATCAAGCAATTCTTAAAGTTCCATTTTAATTAATTTTTAACATTATTGACTGACAAAATTGTGAGATATTTAGTGTATACATTATAGTGGGTTGATATACACATATACTGTGAAAGTCCTTTACTATTAAAAGTGAAATTGCAAGAGAACCTCAACATTAGTCTCATGTTTGCTTTAAGACCAAGAAAAGAGGATAAATGCTGTGAGACTGCTATGTCCCTCATTTGTCTAGAAAAAAACCTTATATTGAAGAAAGAGATGTGGTTACTAAAAGTAGAAATAACATGACTAATTTTTGAGATTTTTCAGGCAATAAGGAAGGAATGTCAGGGTACTGGCCAAAATGGTAGCCTCATTTATCATTGCCCAAAACCATCCCCAGGCATGAGAACTATATCAGAAACTAGGATCATGGGGTGTGACAGTATCTTAGGGAGCAAAGTGATGGAGCCCATGCTGAGTTTACTCTATTGATGTGTTTTGTTTAGCCAATATGGTTTTTTAATTTTTTCTTTAAATTTGAAGGTGTTCAGGTGTGGGATCTTCAACTTACCACTCTCCCTATCACTCCCTGTTTTTGAATATAGAGTTTCTGTTATTTATGCTAGCTACTCAATTTTAAAGAACTTACGATCCTATTTACAACTCCATAACTAGAAATGGAATAGGAGAGGTAGCCTCTTACTTCTTTCCAGGGCTTATGAAGGATGAGGACTTTTTGGGCTGTATCTTGGGGTAAAGGAAAAAGCTCATCAGCTGCTCTGATGCCCTTTTGATCTTGGCTTTGTTTTTAAAAAGCTTTACTTTGTATTTTTTTTTTAAGATTTATTTATTTATGCTTACAGAACTGGGGTACAGGTCAGAGGTGTGGTGGGTGAGAGGATTCACCAGAGACAAAATGGGGAGCAGAACAGGCAGATTGACAAAGTACACTGCTGAGCAAAGCAGTGGGCAGGTCAGAAGATGTCTGCGGTGCCATGTGGGTCAGCTCTCTGGCTGGGGATTGAACTTATGCTGCAGTGGATTCAGAGAGCTTCATAGTGCGGTGCTTTAATCCATTGCACCACCAGGGAGCACCCTATTTATTTATTTTACATTATTCTTCATTTTTTTTTATGTTAGTTGTAATCCCTGTGGACTTCCCACTACCAATTCACCCATGTGTCATCACCATAGTCCCATGCACTCTTCTCTTTTATCCAAGTTTTGATCCTATTTCCCTCTCCACCCCTGGAGAATGTCCCTGGTTTATAGCTGTTAATTGTTTTTCTTTTTCACTTTATTACAATTGCTTTTTTTTTTTCTTTTTCTTTCTGATCCCTTACACTCTTGCTACAAGTGAAACCACCCGGCATTTTTCTTTTTCTTTCTGGTTTGGTTTCCTAAGCATGATCCCTTCCATCTCCATCCATGTTGCTGCAAAAGGCATGCATTTATCTTTTTGATTGCTGAGTAATATTCCATTGCATGTATGTACCACATCTTCCTAATCCAGTTATCTATTTTTGGACATTTGGGTTGATTCCACAGTGTCCCTATTGCAAATAGAGCAGCAACAAACATAGGGGAGCAGGTGTCCTTTTGAATTTAAAAATCTTTTTTTTTAAAAGATGTATTTATTTATGCATACAGAACTGGGGTACAAGTCAGAGGCGTAGGTGAGGTGAGAGGATTCACCAGAGACAGGGTGGGGAGCAGAACAGGCAGCTGGACAAAGTACACTGCTGAGGGGAGCAGCAGGGCAGGTCCGGAGAGGTCTGCCATGCCATGTGGTCACCTCCTCAGGGGCGGTGATCGAACTCATGCGGAAGTGGCTTTAGCTTCTTAATGCTGTGCTTTTAACGTGCTGTGCCACCAGGGAGGGCCCCCAAAAAATCTTTAACTTTTAAAGCTATCTCTGTACTGCATTGTACCACATTGTTTCCTTACACAATTCCCCATTTTCCTCTGAACTGACAGTTTTCATGATGATATGTTGGATATACTCTCCTATAAGAATATATATGTATATGTTTATTGTTAATTTTGAAAAATCAATAACAAAAATACATGGCAAAATAAATTCTGGTAAACATACTTTCATACCCCTGACTTTGTGATTTTTATTTTCCATGAAAAATAGCTCACTTAGAAAGCAATTCTTTGTGGAAAGTTATAGTTTGAAATTCAACTTATTCTCATTTTAGTAAATGAAAAGGCAATCTTAATTAGAATTTTGAGTAACATATTTTCTTTTCTTAATGTACTGCCTATACTTATTATATAATGAAAAGTAAAAGTGTTACTTTAAGGAATTTTGGACCTTGGCTCATTTACATTGTAACAGGAAGTATAATCTATTTTCTTCTTACTGCTTGCTATTATGGGTGGATACCAAGAATACCTATGTATAAAAAGGATATAAAACTAAAAGGAAAAAAAGAATTTAGAAGCATCTAAAGAAAAGAATCTTCTTTTCTGGGAGTTTCTCTGCAAAATCAAGCAAGCTGTGAGTTTTCTTACTTTCTTTCAGGCAAAAATTGAATAAATCAGACATGGGTTAGGAAATATCTAGCAAAAATAAAACAACAGATTTATTACTTGAGGTGAATAAAATTAAAAAAAATAGTACTTTTTTGTATTTGTGAATGAAAAAGTGTAAGATAGTACGTCTTATTATGTGTATTTTACCACAATAAAAATTAAAAAAAAAATCAGACTGAGAAATCATGAACAGTCATTTGATAGAAGAGCTTGTTATTCAAGATACAAATGTTTTATTGTTTTACTGTTCAAAGAATGGAGCTAACTCATATGTATAAATTTTTCATTGTCAACTTCATGAAGTTGAGATATTTTTCCTGTTTATGTTGTTAGGGTAACTTAATCAAAACAACAAAGTAAAAGAACAGAAACAAAAATTGTGGCAGAGAATATTTTTGGAAATTGATACTTTTTACTGCATCCTGTGTAATACGGAAGCAAATGTTTTCATTGGTTAAAATTAATTAACCAGGGACAGTTAATTAGTTAACTGTTCCCACTAGGGACCTGTCTCAGAATATTGTGTTATTAAGTAACAGCAGTTGCTGATTTTTCCTTCACTGCAAGTGGAAAATGTGAAGAAGAAATTGGAGAGAGAAGACAATTTGGAATGATGTAGTTGACCTGTAAAACCTAAGCTGTTATAATTCTGCCCAGCTAGCTCATTTATTGTACTTTTGAGATTTCAGCGGTGCTTGTCAGCAGGGAGAAGAAAGAAACCAAAATGAAAAGTGATCAGTATAAAAAAAGGAACTCTCTCCTGAATAATGGATCTTAATCTTCTTTTGGGCTATGATCCTTTGAAACTGATGAAAACGAAATTACATGCATCCAACACTGTATGCTCATAAATTTAATGTTATGGGTTCTTGGATTGTCTCCCATTCATCCATGAGTCATTCAGTTCTGTGATTCGAGAAGTAAGAACCTTCACTTTAGGGTTTGTCTTCGAATAATTAGCAATCTGATACCTAGAATAAACTTTGCTTCAGTGATAGTCCAGTTTAGGAGATGGTAGATAGCTGTAAGTGGATTCAAGCAGTGCCAATATTCAAATAAAGGGAGGCATCTAGGTGTCACATTATTCCAAGCTAGTTTCCATGTTGCAACTGAAAGCAGAGAGAGCATGGCCCCATCTCTCCAAAACTGAGCAGCTTGAAATGGTGACCAAATTCCCAGTTCTTCTCAAATAAGACAACATATGGGTGACTAAAATACTAAGGACCACTGTACTTAAGAGTTTATGTTGCCAAACACCTTATACCTTTAAGAGAAAACTAAATTTATAAGCATCAAGGAGTTTCTTTCTTTTTTTTTTTTTTTTTTTGCTTCATGCTCTGGTTATATTTTTTGAAGAATTCCTTAGATCAGTTTTGTGGGGGAGAGCATCAGGGTTTGTAGGTGAGTATAGATAAAGATATGAGGAAGAATTAATAATGTTTTATATTTTATTTCTGGACATGAACTCAGATTCTAGTATTTGAAGTATCTAGTATTCTAGTATCTAAAAGAGATGTTAGTGGCATTTACCTTTTACAAAGAAGTTAACATAAAGTTGTTTCATATACATGTGATATCTTAAGCTCTGCTATTTCTCCTTAGGTGAAGGGCAGGTTAGATCTTGTTATTATACTGCTTCCTATTGAATGCTGCATCATCCAGTTCTTAAGCATGTCCTTATTTTTTCTCTTCTAAGTCAGTGATTGTTCTCTTTAAGGAGAACATATTTATTATTTGGGTTTTTTCCCC
Source organism: Condylura cristata (assembly GCF_000260355.1). Lineage (NCBI taxonomy): Eukaryota > Metazoa > Chordata > Mammalia > Eulipotyphla > Talpidae > Condylura > Condylura cristata. Next base: position 39,286,778 of record NW_004567103.1, on the reverse strand, counting down.
TCCCTCTTAATGGCTTGTGTTATCAGACTCATCTCCTGAGCAGTCTGACTCAGTGTGTCATCTGGCATATCCACACCTGCCACATTTTAAACCTGCTCTGTCATGCATAAAAGTCCAAGCAACATGCTGCTTAAATGGAGCCACAATAACGGTTTTCTGTTCATTCAAATAACATCTGTGAGATTTGCAAGGATTAACCTTCGGATGACTGAAATCTAGTTTTTATTCAAATAAAGAGATAAGGACTGGTTAATTTTAACTATGGACAGGCAGTAGAGAATACTCACATATCTTCATTGGAATTAATCAATAAAGCTTTCCTCTCTTGTCTGCCAGTACCTGTAGACCAGATTCCTATTAGCTTTATAAAGAAAAGATTGCTGGGCATGAAAAACAATAGTATGTGTTATTATTTGTGAACTTGCACTCAAATTATTGAAAATCTAATTAAGTGTCCACTCTGCCCATTGCACTGATAGACTTTACTTTTGAAATTGCTTTGTTCACATATATACTTTGTTCTTCAGGAAAATGGAATATAAAAGACTGTAGGTTAGATTGATCATCATCTTTCAGAGTTTGATTTTTTTGGTCAGTAGGATTAATTTTATATGCTCTGTGATTTAAGAAAGACAGAGGAGCATGATAGAAGGAGCTGGTGGAGTTGTCATGCCAAATACAGGATACCTCTAAGTTGAGTCTTTTGTGAGTGCTGATAGCTTTTTCCCATAGTGGAGTATGGACATCTTGCAAAGAGCTGAAAGCATAGTCATAGGGACAATTTATAGAGTTCCAGTAAAAAAAGAAAATGGCTTTCTGTATGCTTTTTATTTGGGTTGCACAGGTTAGGCAGTCACAGAAAGCCTATAATACTTGATTTTTTGTTGAAATGCTAAATCAGAAAGATAAATATAGATAACTTTAGAATCTAGACTTTTCTAAATGCTCTTTCTATTGTAGAAAAATCAGAAGGCAGATTAGTATCAGATGCCTTCCTGTTCTTTGTTTCCACCCCACTTTCCCCAGTGCCTTCTGTCAAACATCTCCTGTTGGTCTCTTTTCTTTCTTATCCCCATCAAAGCTCATGTCTTGAAAAAAAAAAAAAAAAAGCCAAAATTGTATCTACAACCACATCCAACTTAAAAAAAAATAATAAGTAAATAACTGATTCATGACTTCTTCATTGCCTAAACAAACAAAAATCCTGACAAAATATATGAGGCAATGGAGAGCAATGGTACCTGTAAAACAGGAAACAAAGAAGGAATAAGGCCATGTGCTAGTAATGATGAGAAGGTTTAGGGAATATCCAGGATTCTATACTCTTGTGGTAATGAGATGATGAGGATAGAACAATTTCTGGAAACATTAACAGTATACAATTGTTTATTTTTTTGTTTTCAAGGGACATATTTATTAGAAAAAGGAAAAGAGAGGCACCTGCATGGTCACCCATGCGCAGGAGAGCTGCTACAATTAATTCTTAAAAATTACTTAAGGAAGAATAATAGTGTGACATAGTACATATTCGGCCAATCTGAAAAGTTTATTTAGGATGTTTTAAGACTCATGCTGCTGAAGCACTCTTTTGTTAGTTGTACATTCTGAACTCTTTAGTTTTAATTTTAACCTGGCATTGCCTTTTGTGAACAGGTGTCTTGAAATAAAGAAGCATATGGCTTTAACGTGGCTTCATGAACAGGGAGTTGCATCCCCGTGGATGAAATAGCACATTAGGTGAAATGTAGGCTACCCACCTCAAGAGCATTCTAGCCATTAATTATAAGTAAACATCTTGCCCTTTGGTGATGAATGAAGAAGCAATGTGTCCTGTTTGATGGCTATAGGAATTATGAATGTAAAACATAATTATGCAGAGAAAACAGATCTTTAGTTTCAAGTAATTTTTTTTACAGCTTATTAACATAGCTAGAAGTCAGTACATGTGTATTGACAAGTAATTGGTATAATCAGTAAAATTTATTTTATAAATAGCATGTCTGTACAGAGGAGAGTTGAAGATAACTGTTGACTGACATGTATTTCATTTCCTTTTCTTGGTCAATGCTCCTTGAGTGTGTTCTATGGAGAGTTATAGTGCTGGGTGCCGGAACACTTGTTGAACAAGCTAAGACACTGCCTTTGTTCTCATCCTTCATTAAATTGCTGGCAGTGCATAAAAGGTAAACGGGTGGGGCTGGAGAGAGTGCTTTTGTTTTTTCCAAAGATTTATTTATTTATGCATAAGAGAACTGGGGTACAGGCCACAGCTGTGGGGGTTGAGATGATTCACCAGAGATAGAGTGGGGAGCAAAGCAAGCAGCTTGACTGGAATACACTGCCAAGAGGAGCAATGGGTGGGTCAGGAGAGGCCTTCCACGCCATGTGGGTCAGCTCTCTGACCAGCTGGGAACTGAGCTCGTGCTGCAGTGGCTGTGGACAGCCTCAGTGCTGTGCTTTATCCTGTTGCATCACTAGGGAGCGATTTATGTGGAAAGTGTAAAGGGAATGAATCACTCTTGCATGGAGTGGGAATTGGGGTGAAGGGAACAGCTCTGACAACAATATATAGCCTGAGGAAATCATATTACCCTTGGGTAATCCGTTCCTTCATAGGTGAAATCCATGTATTTCTCTTTGATATCAAAGTTTTTTTTTTTAGCTTTAATTTATGAATGAATGAGATCTGTTCTTTTTCCCATGGGATGGGTTTTCCTCCTAAAGCAAAGTTTAAATGCTAAGAAGATACTATACTATACCCTTCTCATTGTTCTCTCCTTGCTACTTCCTGTCAGACAGAGCAGGAAGAGAGTGATTTGAATTATGAGTATTCATTCTTTTCTCTTGATCCTCTTTCTCACTTGGATGAGAATCAAAGTTGGCCTAGATTCTTTAGAAGACATTTCAGAAATCTAAAGTCTCTTCAGTTCTGGTGGTTATTCAGGCCAAATGTTCTTATTGATCTATATGTAATTTATCTTAATGAACTCTGAGCTTGACTTGACACCACAACATATTTATAGCTTTATTGAGTATTTTTCCTAGTCTTCTCTTCTAGCATTGATGCCCTATCCATATTAATATGAAGGCTTAGAAAATTACTTTCACGTGGAAATATGACAAATAATAGCATTATTTGTTTGTCATGATAATACTTTTAACAATGCCTTAGATACTGTAAATATTCAGTTAATAATAACTATTATTATATTTGTGGTTATTGATGTATAAAAATATTCCAGTGTTTAGTGTAGGGCAAGTATCTTCTCATTTTTGTTTTCCAAAAATTATTAATAGTTATCATTGATTGATCTTACAGATAACCAATGTTTTTATCAAGATTCAAAGGGGCTGAGTAGAAAAGAATACTGTCATTTTCAAATATGTTTAATTCTCTGGTTTAATTACCTATTACTGTAAAACAAACCATCCAAAATTTAGTGGCTTACCATGAGAATAATTAAATTCTCATAAGCCTAGGCTCACAGTTGGCTTGGATAGTTCTGTTCCATGTAGTATAGAATGAAATTGCTTATGTTGTCATATTTCACTGGGAGCTTTGCTGCAAGCTAGGTTGACTGTCAAAGAAGGCTTCTCTCAGTTCAGTGTATCACTGCTTTTTGTTGCAAGGATGCCTCAGATCTTCTCCATATCACCTTTCTCTCTAGCTTGATAACTTGGGCTACATTCTAACATGATAACACGGAGATGGAAAACCTGTCTTAAGATGCGGGCTCAGGACTGCACTTCCACTGCATTGTATTAGTCAAGTCATGAGACTAACTAGGTTTCAGTAGAAGGGGAATTGTTTGTATTATCATGACAAACAAATAATGCTATCTGTCATATTTCCATGTGAAAGTAATTTTCTAAACCTTCATATTAATATGGATAGGACATCAATGCTAGAAGAGAAGATTAGGAAAAATACTCAATAAAGCTATAACTATGTTGTGATGTCAAGTCAGGCTCAGAGTTCATTAAGATGAATTACATATAGATCAAAAAGAACATTTGGCCTGAATAACCACCAGAACTGAAAAGATTTTAGATTCTTCTAAAGAATCTCCATGAAGAGCAGAATTTGATGGTTTCTAGTAGTGGATTAGAGTCAGTGTTGGTCAGCAGTAAGAAAAAAGCTATAATGGAGCAGAAGAGAGGGAGAAGAACTCTGAAATTGCTGTTATCTGTCATTGGAAATAGTTACTATCAGCTTCAAACAGCAATTGCCTCCTTTCATTTCTACTTCCAGACTCCATTCAAATATTTCTATTGGTCAATTCTAACTCAGAACTATAAAGAAAGGAGGAATCTGGGAACATAGCTTTAACTTAACCAACTTGAAAATTAGGATGATCTGATATATGATTTAAGAACATGGCATATATCTCCATTCATTCTAGTCCCCTTCTATCCCATTTAGTGGTGTTTTATAGTTTTGTTTATATAACTCTTTTCATCTTATTTACATGAGAGGTCATTGTCTGTACTGCTCTTGTGAATGACATTTTTTCTCTATATTTTGCTAATTTTTACCAGGGTTTATGTAATGCTTTTCAAAACGTATATTAACAACTCAACTGGTTATTGAAATAATTAGATTTCATAGCCTTCCACCAATACAATTGTATTTTACAAAAAAATAAGCCATCACCATACCTTAAGAGTTTCACATTCATCTTTCTAAAATTTATAACTAATATGTGTAGATAACACAAATATTGGTTAGTGCTGCCAAAAAGCTTTATAGGACTCCATATATTCAAGAATAAATTCATTATGGTTGTGTGTGTCACTGTCACTTGAGATTCTGTACTCCATCCTGATAGAGTATAACTTGAGACTTAAACATCACATTTCTGACTAGCACTAACATTTCTGAGCCACATTCAGTATCCAGAGATGTCCTTTTTTGCTGTATTTTTTACCTGACAACTTGAAGCAAAAGTTGATAGTTTTATGGACTGTGCCACTATGAAGGCTCATGGGTTGTGTCACTACAAACTGTGGCCATGACTACTCTTTTGGCATGTAAGAAGTCTTTCAGCAATGTAAATACTTGAGTCATAGGACAAACATGTTGATTAAAAAGTCCTGTCACATAGCGTGGATGTAATGGAATTTTATATGATCCATTTTCTTCTCTTCATGCTCTAATTCATAATTTTAGGGGTACTTATGAAGACAGTAGTTGCCATAGTTTTACTTGGCAATTGAATACTTTGCAATATTAAATAATTCATGTTACATTAAGTTTTTTCTACATGTTGATATAATATATGAAGACTAAAAACAATTCTTTACTTGTTATTGATGGTGATAGCTGAGATATGTTATAAATTGACATTGATCATTTTGTAATGTTTTCTGTAAAGATTAAATTATACTATATGAGCAATTATTATGTTTGAACATAATATGGAAAATTTATGGACATTTCTGAATCCAAACCTTTCTCTAAGATTTTTAGTGATACCAGTTGCTACTGAGATAGCAAACTGAAGTTTCTCCAAATTGAAATTATCAAAAAATTTTATCTTAGATCTACAATGATTCAGAGAAGGTTACTTAACTTGTTCCTGTCAGTAGAACACAGCATATTGTATTCTATATTTAATGGTCAAAATACCCATTAAAATTAACTACGTGGGGCCTCCCTGGCGGCACTGGGATTAAAGTCTGCTATCAAGTTATCACCAGCCACTGCAGCATGAGCCAGGGAGCTGACCCACATGGTGCAGCAGATCTCTTCTGTTTTGTCTGATACTTCCCTCAGCAGTGTATTTCAGTTGATCTGCCATTCTGTCTGGTGAATCCTCTTAGCCTCCACACCTCTGGCTTATACTCCAGTTCCTTTTATGCATAAATAAATAAAAATAGATCTTTATTTTTTTTTAAATGAACTAGGTGAATGCGGAAAGTTCATTTTTATAAAATATGCATTTTTTATTTTTATTACTTCGTCTCATCAACAAAATACTAAGGCAGATACATTAATAATTAAATCTACCTGCCTCTGATATTTTGATGACATTTAAGTCATGCAAAATTACTGGTTTATACATAAATAATTATTTTTTGTCATCAGGCTGGTAAATAAGTGGAACTAAGAAGTAGATCTATAATATTGTCGCCCCTGTGAATTACATGGGCTGTTAGGGTCTATTGGATGTATCCTAGTACAGTGGCCCTTCTCACCTATCCTGTTTTGGTACTAGGCATTGGAAAATGTCTTAGGCAACATTACCTCTAATTGGAGTTTTAGAAATATTTTAGGCAAAATGTGTATAAGTGCTTTAATGGCTGGATAGAATTCGCTTGTAAAGTTGTCTGTCCCTGGCTGTTTGGTTTTGGGGAGGTTGTGATTGTCATCAGTTTAGTTGATCTTCTGTTTCTTCCTGATTTAATAAACTATATTGTTTTAGATATTTAGTTTTTTTGACTATATATTAGAAATTTTCACATTTCAAGATTTTTAAATTTATTGCCATATGCTTACTCTTAAGTAATCGCTTAAGTTTTTTTGTATTTCTATACCATCTATGGTAATATCTCCACTTTAATTTCTAAATCTGTTTATTAATGTTTCTTTTCTTTGTTAATCTAAATAGCAGTTTATCAATTTTCTTCATCTTCTCAAGGAACCAACACTTCATTCCACTGATCTATGGTATGATATCTTTGAACATATATTTTTGAAGGTCACACAATCATTCATATGTTTGGTGATTTGGTAGAGATATACACAGATGCATTTGTCCTGACCATTGAGTGGTTACAGATGAGGATCTGCAGGCAGAACTGACACATCAGGCACCATGCAGAGAAGTCCAGATACTGTCCTCCAAGTTTTCTCCCCCAGGGATTTTTATGGCAGGCAGTGGTTCATGCCACAGAGTTTGCTGCTTCCTCCAACAGTGAAATGCTGCAACATGTGTACAGTGACATGTTGTTTGTGTAATATTGTTTGTGCCAGGAGCCACTGGAAACTCAGATGGAAACTCAGAGTACATAGTTTTTTTTTTTTTTTTTTTTTTTTTAACTAGGGGCTTGTCCCTTAGGCATTCACTACTTTCAGAATCAGCTACAATTACCAAAATTCCAGACTCCTAGAAGGAAAGCAGGTGTTCACCATAAATCACACAGTTTTTACTAGTAGCCTGGACAAATAAAGCTCATTGCCTTAGGCCTACATATTAATCTTGTCAGTTTGTAAATAGGTAACATCTCATAATTCAAGTTCTGCTCCAGGGCGACCACCTCTACTTTTTTTGAAAGAACAACACCAAGCTGTCTCTCTCATCTAATTCCTGCACAGTAATTCACAAAGTAATTCTTATGATTTAGTATAACATGATAAATTTAGCCAGGATGAGGAGGTTGTGGATGCCAGGTGGGCAAAGAATAGGCAAATTATAATGTTGAATTGTTGTCAGGATTCTTGAGACGGTGATAAATTTGAGCCAAGTCATGAAAGTGGCAAGACAGTGGGACAGTCAAATAGCTGGAGAAAAAGCTGCCTTACTGAGGAACAACTTGTGCAAAAACCTCAAAGCAAGAGGCTGTCCATTATGTTCTCAGAAGAGTAAGTGCAGTGCTGCTGAAGCAGAGAATTTGGAATAGAGATTAGAAGAAGGGAAGCAAATAGGCAATAAGTAGATTTTTACTTTCTGAAGTTTATTTTGCTTATCTTTTTGTAAAGCTTTTTGTTAGTGAGGATTGAAGTTATGCTAAAACTTTATGACTTTCTTGTCAAAATGTTAGTCTCAAAAGGGAAAGTTTACATTTAATTTTTTTTATATTGATGGATTAAAGGTTTCCTTGCCTAGAGAGCATGGTGGAGTGGGAGTGGGATTTACAGCCAGAGGCACTAACAGTGCATTGCCTAATTTCCGTGGCAAATGAGATCTCTCTCTTTCCTTTCCACTAGTTGGGCCTGAATCTCCTGTGCTGACCCCCATGGATCTCTTTAGAATTATTTCTAGTGTTGATCTTTGTCCCCAACCCCTCACCTTGCTGCCACAGTCTAATTCTCATATCAAATTCCTGAAATGGGAGTGTTTAAATCAGATTGGAGAGCTGGTTGCCTGAGGGAGGCAGTAGACTTGGGGGGGAGATGGGAGAGAGAGGGATATACTTCAGAACTCTGCTTATTGTGCATGTTAGTTGGAGATTAAATCTTTTGAGACAATTTCTTTGTAGATTTGCATATTTGCATTTTTTTTAAAGATTTATTTATTTGTACATACAGAACTGGGGTACAGGCCAGAGACTCAGGGGCAGTGAGAGACTTCACCAGAGACAGAGTGGGGAGCAGAACAGGCAGATCAACGAAGTACACTGCTGAGGGGAGCAGCGGGTGGGTCAGGAGAGGTCTGCCACGCCATGTGGTCTCCGGGGCAGGCGGGAATCGAACTCATGCGGAAGTGGCTTTAGCTTCTCAGTGCAGTGCTTTAACCCACTGCGCCACCAGGGAGGGCCTGCATATTTGCATTTTAAGAGGACTTTTCCATCCTAGAAGGGTGAGGAAGTGACAGAAACAGACTCTAGGCTAGAGATTTGGTGGTGAGCCTCCTTTAGTGGGTGAATTGTTGTACTGTGTTAGGAAGTACCCTAGATAGTGTCCACACTCACTCAGAGAGATTGTTGTGATTGATAGAACTGAATATTACAGTGGCACAGTGGGAAAAGTAGGCACACATTGACCTAGTATTTGTCTTCTCTATTTTAAATAGTGAAAGAATGACTATGATTGCAGTTGCAGCACTTAAGAGCAAATCAAGGCTTTTTCTAGGAATTGGAAATATTTTGGTATTTCTCAACTGGTATCATGGAGTCACTATTACATGTAATCTCCAAGTTGTATATAGTGCCACCAGCATCATAAACTTACTTACAGTTAGTCTGGAAAACTTAGGGCTCTCCCTGTGGTGCAACATGTTAAAGCAAAGCACTGTGAAGCTCTCTGAAGCCACTGCAATACAAGTTCGATTCATGGCCAGGGAGCTGACACACATGGTGTGGCAGACCTCTGCTGACCCGCCAGCTGCTCCCCTCAGCAATATATTTCAACTGATCTGCCTGTTCTTGTTCTGTTCCTCACTCTGTCTCTGGTGAATTCTTTCAACAGAACCCTTCCCTCCTCCCCCCCGCCCCCCACCTCTGGCCTGTACTCCAGTTCTGTAAACATAAATAAATCTTAAAAAAAAACGAAAAAACAACAAATAAACAAAAACTCAGGTTTTAGTTAACTGGACCCTGCTATCCTGCAATTGGGAAGCGGTTCACATGTAGCTTCAACCATTGAAGAAATGTACCCTGCTAAAGGGAGGCTGGTTTATATTGGTATGTAAGAGTTCCAGAAAAAGATGTTATTAAAGGCCAAAAGTATCTTCTAATTTTCTATAGTAAGAAGGCACTTGATTGTGAAAGAAAATATATCTGACCTGAGATCAGATGTTTATAGACCTAAGTTATTGCTTAACTCTTAAGAACTCTCTATTTGTGTCAAAATTCTCAGTCTCTAAAGGGCAGGGACTGTATGTTAATTTTAGTTCCAGTTTCTACCCAAGGGTTCTGTGGGCCTTCAGTACATATTTGTTGAATGACAAACTCTTGGAGATCAATACTATACTAATCACTCAGTTCAGGCAGTTTCCCACATAAAGATCTTGGGAGTATGCTATGGAAGAATTGTTGCCCCCAGGTCAGTCTTTTTAAAACACATTGATAAATAGCTTAGCACCATTTTATTCATCTGAAAACCCTTATATGAAATCTCAGGAAAATAATGTATTCCTTCTTGGTAAATTAAGAGGGTTCAGTAAAATAATTCAGTTTCTAGTTACTTTGTTGGAATATAGTAAATGTTGGCTTTCTTTCCTGCTTTCAAACATGACAATTTAAGAAAACATATAGTATAGTCTACAAAATGAGAATAAGATAATAAAATCTAGAATGGCTTTTGAAGTTTCTTAAAGTTAAGTACTTTTGCTTAATGTTTTGCTTTTTAAAAATTGTAAGTGTAGCTTAAATCAAGCTACGAATCAATCCAAACAGCTTTTCAATTAATTTTGGCACAAATAGAGCTCATTTGCTCATTATGTTATTACTGTCTGGAATCCTGTTTTTAGATTTAAGTTTATGACTCCAGAAAAAGCTTTTTGGTTCTGATCTAATGTGCCTTTTGAAAACTATTAGAGTTAAGTGGAATTCAAAGAGGAATTCTGTGAAAGTTTATTTTTATTCTGTATTACTCTTCAAAAATAAAGACATTGATAAATAAATATTTAAGATGATATTACATTGACTATTTCTTATCAGAATTATCAGAAGATTACAATGATAATGAAATAATGTTCTGTCAGTTTTTAGTTATAGATACCTTGCTAACTTATTTCCAAATAGGAAAGTAAAGTATGCTCTGAGTAGTAACATTTCTATCAGCATTGTACAGCTTTTGACAGTCTTTTAAAATGACCTTAGATGTTTCAGATAGAACTTTCAGATAGGTGGATAAATTCCCAGTGTTATCAATCTATCACCAGCCACTATCAGATGAATTCAATCCCTGGCCAGGGAGTTAACCTACATGGCATAACAGACTTCTCCTGTCTTGCCCGCTGCTCCCCTCAGCAGTGTATTTCAGTAGATCTGCCTGTTCTTTTACTCATTCTGTCACTGCTGAATCCTCTTACCTCCATGCTCCTCTGGCCTACACCCCAGTTCTTGTATGCATAAATAAATAAAAATGAATCTTTAAAAAAGAAATATTTTTTATTGAATTCCTGATCTTTGCATGTACCAGACAGACAACAAGGAGTGATTTATTAAGAAGATAGATGTGAAGGATTGAAGTGAAGGATTATTCCACTCTAATGAAACTTATTTTCCAATATTTATAGTTGTCATAACAGCAGTTAATTATGGAGGAAAAGAAAGTTCAAAGTTAATTAATAAATCAGAATTAAAAGTCTCCCAAGATGATAGTCCTGTTTTATAAACAGAAGTCTAAATGCTAAAGATTTAAAAATTTTATTTAAAAACTACTGTAGATTTTTTTGTAGCCTCTAACAGTTATTAAATATGAAATTTTAGGAGTTTTGATACTTAGTTGATCTCTAATTTTTTTAATATTTGAAAAAAAGTGTGTGTGTGTGTGTGTGTGTGTGTGTGAAATAAGCCTCTGGCAACATCAGCCAGAACAGGAATACAGCAGAAATAAATCGACTTCATGTTTAAAACCTCAATGGACTTGAGAAGAAAGTAGAATACTTCAGTTTGTAAAAATGGCCAATTTGAAGCTATGCTTTTTTTTTTTTTTTAAAGATTTATTTATTTGTGCATACAGAACTGGGGTACAGGCCAGAGATGCGGAGGGTGAGAGGATTCATCAGAGACAGAGCAAGGAACAGAACAGGCAGATCGACAAAGTACACTGCTGAGGGGAGCAGTGGGCGGGTCAGGAGAGGTCTGCCACGCCATGTGGATCTCCTCCAGGGCAGGCTGGGATAGAACTCATGTGAAACAGACTTAAGCTTCTTTGTGCTGTGCTTTAATCCACTGCACCACCAGGTATGCTTTTATGACACTTTTAATACTCATTATTTGTGTGAAACAGTATAATTGAATGCTGAATTGATATTCTAATGGAATATCTAGAGACTTCTTAAAATGATTTGTAAGATTATCTAATAGGATCTCAGTATTTTACATTAAACTTATGGGAATTTTAATGAAAACATCAGGAATTGCATTAGAAAATCTTTAAAGTACACATGACTTTTGTTGTATTATAAAGCTCCTCAGAACTATCAGATTGTTTAATTCCTATGAAAGGATTGGAGCCAGGTAAATTCAGAGTTGTGAAACTATGGTAGGTGAAATTCATATTTACTGCCCAGAAGTTTGGTATTTGGTGCTCTTTTTAGCTTCTTACTATGACTGTGTCTCAATTCCCACTTATAGACATACAAAGTTCATATATAACCTTCTATATGAAAGCTGGTTTTCAGATATGGAGTAGATGAGAGATTTAAGTTTATTAAACAGACTTGTGATTTATTATATTTATTTAATATAAACAAATATGTTTATATATTTATAATAAAATAAATTAAAAACCTTTGGGTAAAATAAAAAGCAGATTTTCATTACTGCTATTAGTGTTGACAGAACACAGGTGTCCAAAAATAGAAGATCCTCCACTTGTTGAAATTTTATAGCTGCTTTCATAATGTTGCCATGAATTACTGAGCCAAAGAAAGGCCTTGTCCATGGCCTGGTTCAGTTCATTAGTTATGAAGGCCATGTATTGAGTAGTTGGTGCCATGGCTGGTGTGGACCCTGAGGCCCAGAAGTGACACAATTGTCCAAACCTCACAGTAATGTCAGTAGAAGATTGAAATTCAAACTGCCTAAATGCTAGCATAGAATTCAGTGTATCATGCACTGGCTAAGTGTCTGTGCTTTGGAGTTAGACCTTCTGGGTTTTATTTTGGCTCCAGCTTTCACTGTGGCTATTTATTTAACCTGTGCCCTGAGACCAGTACCTTCCTTATAGTCTTGGTGAGAAGATTAAATGAGTAAATAAGGTAACCTGCCATGGTGAACACTGGATAAGTATTAATAATACTGTTTTATCTTGAGGAAGTGGTCTGCCCTGCCTTTTGACCTACATTTAGAATAATTTCAGCAATTAGTAGATTCAGGCCATCCAGTAGTACTATATGTTTTACTTTTTTAGCCCACAGAGAGGTTATTCCAATTGCTCTGTGATTTGACCCATGAAAAAAATGCCACTAGAGCCACCATAAAAAGGAGCACTGGGCTATACATCTCTGGCATTTTTATGTTGTTAGTTAATATAAGTCATTACTCTAAACATGGGATGGGAAGTGCTTTGGGGAGATTCTTGCTGCCTGTTTCCAGGGAAACGGCCACTTAGCTTAGTTGATATTTTCCAAGTGAACCTGATAAGGTGGTGAAATAACACTTGATATTGTTTCTTTTGCACCTACTAATTGCTGCTGCTGTTGCTGAAACAGCAACATCTTCCTTAACCTACTTCTAGTTTGAAGACAGCTTGAGTAACTGGGAATAGAACTATGTATTTGCATTTTCTATTCAGTTTGGCAGAAATTTCATCTCTATATCTGTGTTAGCTCACATTTTCTTGTTTTGGAATTATTTCATTTGTCCCCAGGAATGTAGCTCAGTGATTTTTTCCCCCTAATGGCAGTGAGTTACAGTTGACATGAATGCAAAATAGTTTTATCTTGCATGTTGTTGAAGATGTTCCATTGTCCCACCTCAGTGAGTTGCATTACTCATCTGACAGAGGGTTATTTTAAAGAAATACTGACCTCTTGTGTTGTAATATGGTACACTATTGAATAAGTGTGATTTAAGAAAGGTTGGTAAATTCTTTTAGCACCCCTGAAGCATAGTAGATTTTTTTAGAAAGAACATTAAAGAATGTATATTATATTTAATTCTTCAAAATGTTAACAAGTGGTAACAGCAAAAAATCCAGGATGACTTTCATCTCATATTACAGGGAGGAGCATAAATACTGCATGTTAGAAAAGTTTTTTTTTTTCTGTATTTAGTGAAATTTCTTTGCCTATCACTTAACCTGGAATGAATACAAATTCCACAAAGGATTTTGGCACATGTGACCTCATTTGATTTTCAAATCAAATGAAGTTATTATTATTACTATTATTACTCATGCTTTATAGACAAAGCACATGAATGTAAGAAAAATTGAATGTTTTAACCAAATACATAAAATTTAAATATGTAACTGGTAAGCATATAACTGGTAAGAAGCTTATAAAATAGATCCAGATTCATCCAATATATAATGTATCCATATTCATACAATTAAGGTTAACTGACCTTAAAAGTTGAGCCCTTTTTGTATCTGTTTTATTAAAAAGTGTTAGATTGCTATTATTGTTATTTAATAACTGTAATTTGTTAGGCAATATTGTAAGAGTTTCAAAAAAGAAAAAATATCAAATTGATGTTCTTGTATTCTGTAGCTGGAAGTACAAATTAGACCAAAGAATTTATATAAACAATAGTTAGGACATGGAAATGTCCTTCAAAAGATGGGTAGAACAAGAAGATTTGGGTATATCCAAATGTAGAATATGATGCAGCCTTAAAGAAAAATGAAATGCAGTCATTGTCAGCAAAATGGAGGGAGTTTAAAAGAATTGTCTTGAAAAGTCAGAACAATAAATACAAATTGGAAAATTTACATATCAGATGATTTGATAAAGTGAAATATTTACAAAACTAGTGGACATTAATAAATATCATGAGGTTTCTGAAGTCAGTAGGGAGGGTGAGGGAAGGGATAAGGGAGTATAAAGGATGTTGGTAGGGTGAAAATCATTTGAGAAGACACTCAGAGGGAAATATGCCTGTAAAATATGTTAAAGTAACATATAAATCAAGTGTCAGCAAGGGGCCCGGGCTCTTCCTGGTGTAAAATGACTGGGCAGTCAGCGTCTCTCAGCTCTCCCCACAGGGAGAGAGGATTCGGCTGCCAGTACTACTGGCAGTCAGAATTTCCATAACTGAGTACATTGGTTCCAGTGCTCTTATGCGAGGGCTGTACTCCTTGTTCAGGGAATAAAATGCCCTCTGCAAGTCTGTCATCTTCACTTAGTCTGTCCAGTCCTGTCTTGCTGGGCTGACTGATAGGACTCCCACTGAGTCAGCAGCTAGTTAGATGCTCTGCCCTACCAGCAAGTCCCTGTTTTGGTCCCTGTTGCATTGGCTGAACTATTGACATTTTCTGCGAGCAAATTTTAGTTTTACTATATTTGTGTTTAGAGGAGATGTTTCTTAAAACCTCCTATTCTGTCATTTTTGGGGTAGAGTCTATAGGAATTTTTTATGGAAGACTTTGAGCTCTCTTCCTTCTTAAAATATAAACAGAAATTGGCCACTTTTACAATTTATTCTATGATTATTGACTTAGTTGGCAAATCTTCAATTTGTTGGAATAATTTAAGCAATGTGTGCTCACCCAATATTATTCAAGTAGATGCTCAAAGTGACTAGTTGATGGTTTATAGTATTCTTTCAGAACTAGTGTTTTCTTACTATTTATAATTATATATTACACTATCAAATATTTTTCTATATCTGTATTTATATCTCCTTTTTCTACATGACATTATTTACTAATGACTTTCCTCTTTTACAAATATTTTAAAATTTTATTTTATTTCCCTTTTCAAAAAAAGATTATATTACTTTATTGGGTACCATGATGAAATTATTATTACAAACTTTATTTATTTATTAATTCATATCTTTTACTTATGTTGGAATATATTTTTATTATTCATTGTCATTACCTTTTGGAATTTTAACTTTTAATTTGTTTGTTTATTTACTTTTTTTATTTCCAACAAGTACAGTTGAGACAAAGTTTTTTCCTCAAATATTATTGCTTTGGATAACATCCCCTTACTTTTGATATGCAATACTTTTATTTTTCATTTATTTATGAATAATTTAGGATTTTTATTATCTTCCTTCCCTTTATATTCATGTATTCTCTCTCTTTTCTTCTGCTCCTTTCTTCCTTCTAACTTTTTTTCTCTTTTTCTCCTTTCCTGCTCCTCCCACCCTTCCTTTCTTGTTTCCCTTCATTTTTCTTTCCTTAGAGGAAGGATTAGGGAGTACTCAGGGTGGTTAACACTTGCCAAAGGAAGAGAAAAGAGGCAAGAAGAACAAGGAGAGGGAGAAGTTGAGCTGGACTACAGTTCTAATTACAGCCTTGACAAAGCCCTGCAGGACAAACATTGCCAGCCAGAGTTGTCCCAAGTTTGGACAGAATGATTGGTCTTTTTTTTCTGCCTTAACCATTCTCGGGTACAGACTGCTCTTTGACAAGGAGTAAGGTTCTTTTCTTCATGGGGCACGCTTGCGGGGTCTTACAGGTGAGTGCTTTCTGCTCACAGCTCTCCACTATGGGGGCGACCAAACCAGCCCTTCATTGAAATGGGGTTACATGCTGCTTCCCCATGTCCACTACAGTTTCCTACAAACAACACTTTTCTTTGCTCACCATTCCTTCTTATACTTTCTTCTGGAGACATTTTTCTTCTTGAAGTGAAACTTGTATAATTTCCTTTACTAGGGGTATGTTGATTTTCTTCCTTGTTCTTAAACTATGCAAAAGTCAAGCTAAGTATTTTTGTTTTTCTTTTTCAACACTTTTAAGATAGGCTTTCATTACCTGCTGTCTTCCATTGCTACTAGTTAGAACACTTGTATCAGCGTAATTGTTATTCTTCTTTACATAATCTTTTTTCTTTCTGGTTGCTTTTATGATTTTTTTTTTCATTTTTAGTGTTCTGCTTTTATACGCTATTATGTAAAGTAGATTTCATTTTATTTATCTTGCTTATGTTAACCTCCTGCATATGCATGTTCTACATTTAAAAATGATTTTCAGCTGTATGCTACATCTTTTCATTCTATTATCTGTGCCTGCTATTTCCTTTCTCTTTGTTACTTTTGTCTCAATTATTCTCTTCCGCTGTATCTTTCCCACAGTAACTTTACATTTTGATATAAATTAAAATCTCCAGAGAGAGCTCTACAGAATAGTAAGAAACAATTCTATATATCCTTTATTAGGCTTCTCCAGTAGTATATATGTTGATCCATTTGCTGTAACCTTACATTCTGTCTCTCTGTTTCATTATATGGGTATATCATATACCCACCCCCCACTACCAAACATAGAAGCATTAAAAACCGCTTACTATGCCAGTAGAATCTATTGGTCAGGAATTTGTATAGGGCTCAGTGGGTAAGGCTGTGTCTGCTCATGATTAGAAGACTCACAAGCTAAATGCTGGAATTGTCTACAGAGTGGTTCATTCACATGTCTCTCAGTTGATGTTGTCTAAATGCTGGTGGGAACTCAGTTCCTGTTCATGTGGGCCTCCCTTGAGTGCTCTCTCTTTTTCTAAAAAATTGAGTCCATTCAGCTTGTACTTATTAATGTGGTCTTATTTATGCTTCTCTTTTCTATTTTTCTTATTTTCTACCTTATGTGGATTGTGTTTTAATTACATCTTTCAGAAAAACTTCCTTTGGCTATTTGAATGCTACACACTCCATTTATTTTCTTGTGGAAGTTTTCCTAAATTTTTGAATACACGTTAATATCAATATGATTTTCTAACAAGGTGTAAATAATCTGAAGAAATATTTAAGCACTTTCACTTTCTTCTTTGTCTTATACGTGTTTTTACTAATGTTAAGAGTAGCTGGTATTATTTAATTCTAGTATTATACACAAAAATGTCAGTAATTCTATTTGTTTTACACATCAAGTACTATTTTGACCAGGTTTAATACATGTGGTCCAAGAAGTTTTAGAAGGACAAATAAAATAGACAGCTTGAAATCTAGAACACAGTTCCCAGGAGTCATTTTTGAGCCTGGGGTACCATAATGAATGAATTTATGCTAGTGTAGAGAGCCTGAAAGAAAAATTAGGAACTTTGACTATCCCAGTGCCTGACTCCCCTGGCCTTCTGTTTTTCTCCCTGATATCTCTGGGGAGACTATTATTTATAGTGGAGTGTACAATCTTACACTCACATTTGCCTTTAACTCTTATATTCCTGTAACCCTTGCTATGTTTGCTTTATTTCATAGATAGAAATTTTAGAAAGAACTTTTATTCTTTATAAACATTTTATTTCAAGTAAAAAACTATATTAAACAGTAGATACTTGAAGTTATTATAATAATGCTGTGATAAGAACACAACTCATTTACTCCTGTGTCCTTAGTGTTATCGTATGACAATTTAAAATCTGTCAATCAGTCTTAGATCCAAAAGCAAAATTGAAAGAAAAAGCCACTATATACTTCACGTTGCTAGAAAGATTAGAAATAAATGTAAGTACAAAGCATAGTACAGATAGTTGTTCACTAAATGGTGATTGTTTCTTAATTATATCTTTGACTCTAGTACCATTATCTCCCGAAGCCCTTCGGGTTATCTCTTGTCTAACTTTGATAACTGTTTGATAGCCCATATATTGAGAGCACACTTTAGCTAAGGATTTGTATGTCTATAACTTTTAATATCTTGATTTGTAATTAATTGTTCTTTTCTTGTTTAAGAATTTAAAAATAAAGATTCCTGGGGGACCTTGAGTTAAAGAGAGTGGCAGCAAAATAGCAGCAATTTTACTTATTTTCTTATATTTCTCCATGTTCAATATTTTTTATGCCATTTTCATGTTTTTTTTTTGTTTTCAACACCAAAGAATCATATTTTTAAATTGACTTTAAATCTTCTATGTCAGTTTGTCTTAGTTAATAATAGCCCTGAAATTATAGATATGACATGGCAGTGACATATGTAAGCACATATTTATGTGAACATATATGCAATTCATTTTAATGTTTTATATACATAACTTATATATAAAACTGTGATTATATATTCCATAAATTAAAATTATTCCTTTTATATTATCAAAAGTCATGCTACATGGTATTTCATCATTGCTCTACTTGTTTTGGGAGTTCTGTTCTAATGAATGCAGTACTCATTCTCTCCCTATCATGTGATTTTTTTTTTTTATCCAACAAAGCAGCTACGTAATTCCCACTCTTCCTTCTTTTCCAATTACTGGCTATTTTACTACTTATTTATTCACTTAATTACAACTTGTCCCCTGTACTATATTTGGCACATGGTAGGACTCAAAAGTAACTGTTTATTAATGAAGTCAGTGCTTTTCTCATGTCTGTGAAGACATACATCTATTTAATTTAATATTTCTACTTGAATTTTAGCTAGTGCTTATAAATATAGCAAACAAACAATGACCACAATGGTGTCAGATGCATATTATTCTGAATTTATTGGTAAATAAAATAATACTCTCAGATTTGACAAGGTACAACAATGTATTACTTTATTTTTTCAGCCATGGATATTGAGACTTAATGGCATGAAATAATTTTCCAGAGACCTCAGAGTAAATTAATCGTAGAGCTCGATTTTGAACTTATGCTACTATTTTACTAAGTCAATTCCTAAATATTTATGGATATTTTCCATCTACCAGCTTGGGTATTAGGGAAGGAGTTTTCTTGCCCATCCATTTATTGTGTATTTCCTCTTCCTTTCTCTCCCTTACAGAATTCCCCTTCCATTTACTCATACATATACCAAAACTTTATCTTCAGCATCACTCTTGGAAATTGAGCTACATATTATGTTTGCAGTTAAACTATAAATTAGAATAGGTGAACGAGTATACTATGATTTGCTTTTCCAACTTAGAGTGTACTATATTTACTATTTGGTAGTTTAGCAGAAGATAATAAATGTGTACCTATATCGTTTATATTATGGAAATACAACTTACTTTTTTCCTATAGACTACAATGAGTTTGGGTTTCATGATCAAATAAGGATTGCATTAAAAGCTCTAGAAAAAAACTGACTTTGTATTCAAAAATATCTTTTATATAAGGTGATTTATAGCTGGCAAAGATAAAAGGTTCTGATTAAAAGCAATCATGATGAGAGCAGTGTGCACTTACTAATGCATAATCTGATAAGCTTTTCCCAGTTTATCCTGACTGAGGACAGTAGACAGGAATGCAGTTCTCTTAGGAAGAGATGAGCTGTAATTTATTCTAATGCCAAGGACAAATTTACACAGCAACTACCAGTTTCCATTATAGAAAATTTAACAAGAGTAAACATCTTTAATATGGAGTATTCCTTTATATTCATTTTATTGAGGATCCTGATGTTCTTTTAGTTTTCACGAAGATCTTTGATCCTTAGAATAATACTCTGTGAACATTATAACTTAAGATTTCTCTCTAGAATATTCTAGACAGGTGAACAAAATGAGTCATTTCTGTAAGTATGATTCAGGACTACCCTGTGGAAAACAGGAGTTCACCTTTTACCTCCAGTTCCTTATTTTATGTTTATTTGCTTTGCCGCAGGCACAGACAGACATGGATTTCCCCCTCTGTCTCCATTTTGGAAACATGTATGTGCTTGTGTTTGCAGATACCCTCCTCCATTGGTCATCTCCTCTTCCTCCTCCTTTTTGATTTCTTCCTCCTCGGTTGTTTTAAGTTCCTTCTGACTTGGGACCTGCCAGTTTTGACTCATGTAGGTTAGTGATGACTCTGACTACCCAGGTCTTGTGCTCCCTTTTTCTGTAGCTCCTTTTGACAACACATAGTTGAATAATATAGATCTGCTTTGTAGTGCAACTTTCAGATTCAGGTACTCTCCCTCTGTCCAGTGGCAATTAGTTGATCTAAAGTTATTGGCTGCCATACATTGGGTAGAAAACTTGATTGTACGGTAGTTTCTCTACTGTATGAATTTTCATAAATAAATTTTTTATCTATTGGAAAAAATGGTATGTTAGTCAGAGATACAAAGACTGGAAAAGAAGTTTCTTTTGGAATTTTACATGGTCTGATATCATTCAATACACATGTTATATAGCCTCTGGTAATGTGGGGTGCATTACAGTGATTACATTAAAATTTCCCTAAGAAATTGGGCCAGATATTATGCCATAGGGAGAATGCCTCTTCTTCATTTCCCTTTCATTTCTCTCCCCTGCAACTCTCTCCTTTTTTTTTTCTTTTTACTATTTTCCTGAAATTTATCACCACTTATCCTTTTATTTCTTTGCTTTGGCTATGGATTAGGGCTTCAAAATTTTGACCAATCTTCCAACTTTATTTTTTCAACTTCCTACCTTTATCTTCAGCTTTTTCATGATGTTTACTCAATTTAAGTATATCAATTTAAAATTTCAATTTGTTCACAATCTATTTAATGTTAGGATCATGCTAAGTCAGTCTGTATCAGAATTGATACAGATAGCAAATGTGGATAATTACAATAAAAAAGCCATATAATTGTTTTCTCCCATAAATTTGGATAACTTCCTTAATGCTGCATTTAAGTTTTTCCTGTAAGGGAAATATCAGATAGTAAATCTATGAATTTAAGAGGCTATATGGACAGTGATATGTCAAATCTGTGTTCATACCAATTTTAGGCTCAGGAAAGAAATAAATTTTTTACTTCTAAGATGTTCTCATCATAATTTAGAGATATTTAAAGTATTATACTACAATAGTAGATGCCTTTTGGAGCTATTTCTTTTGTTCTTAATGCTTTACATATGAAATTTTCAACTTTTAAAAAATAATTAACTTCCACAATAGCCTGGTATGAAGACCAGGTTGAAGTCCTAACTATTGCATGGTTAATAATTGATCAGCTTTTCAAGAGATATGTCAAAAATTAGGTTGGGACTATCTTTAAAAAGAGATTGAGGCCCTCCCTGGTGGCGCAGCTGGTTAAAGCACTGCACTAAGAAGCTTAAGCCACTGCCGCATGAGTTCAATACCCCCTGTCCCAGAGGAGATCCACATGGCTTGGCACACCTCTCCTGGCCCATCCGCTGCTCCTGGCCCGACCGCTGCTCCTCTCAGCAGTGTACTTCGTCGATCTGCCTGTTCTGCTCCCCACTCTGTCCCTGGTGAATCCTCTCACCCTCCGCACCTCTGGCCTGTACCTCAGTTCTGTATGAGTAAATAAATACATCTTTAAAAAAAAAAGAGAGAGATTGAGACTCAAAAAGGATAAAAGATTTGTACATAAGACCTGAAACATTAAAATATAAAGAAGAAAATATAGGTAAAACACTATAAGACATACATCTCAATAACATCTTCACCCACAGCAAAGAAAATGAAGGAAAATGTAAACACATGGGATTACATAATACTGAAAGCTTTGCATAGCAAAAGTGACATTAAGCAAGACAAAAAGACAACCTACTGACTGAGAAAATAATCTTTGCACTCCATACAACAGATAAGTGATCATAAAAATATACAAAGAGCTTGCTCAAATCAACAAAACAAAGCAAACAACCCAGTCAAGAAATGGGCAGAATAACTTAAAAGACACTTACCTAAAGAGGAATTTCAAATGGCCAATACGCATATGAAAAAATGTTCAACATCCCTTATAGTCAGGGAAATGCAAATCAAAACCACAATGAGATACCACCTCACACCAGTGAGAGTGGTACATATCAAAAAAGCTCACAACAACAGATGTTGGTGAGGATGCGGTGAAAAAAGAACACTTTTACATTAGTGGTGGGAATGCAAACTGGTCCAACCACTATGGAAAACTGTATGGAGATTCCTCAGACTATTAAAAATGGAGCTACCATACAACTTGGCAATTCCACTCCTAGGGATCTACCTAAAGGACACAAAAACATTAATTCAAATGGATACATGCACCTCTATGTTTATTGCAACACTACTTGCAATAGGTAAATCCTGGAAACAACCCAAATGTCCAAAACCGATGATTAGATCAAGAAGATGTGGTAATTATACACAATGGAATACTACTCTGCGATCAAAAAAGATAAACTCATGCCATTTTCAGCAATGTGGGTGGAGCTGGAAGGGATTATGGTCAGTGAAATAAATCAGAAGGAAAAAGAAAAAAATTGAATGGTTTCACTTATAGGAGGAATTTAAGAAAATCAGATAAGACATGGGGAGAAAAAGTATATTGTTATTACAATATAAAACACAACACAACAAAAGAAAAACAATTATAAACTAGAAGTATCCTACAGGGGAGGAGGACAGAAAGGGGTTAGAAGGAGGGATGAATGTGGGGGACTATGGTGATGACAGTGGGTGAAGTGAGGGAGGGGGAAAGTAAACATTGTTTTAAAATGAACAATAATATAAGTAGATATATAAATAAAAAAGATATTGAGATATCTATACCTATATTTATTGTGCTTACACAACTGTTTATCAAGACTGAAGTAGATACCAATCTCTTATTACAAATGCCCCCTTGTTTAAAACATTAATACTAACATTTTGGAAATAATACATTAACTTTTGATCTATGCGATCTAACTATGTAACTCCATTGAGAGACAAAATTTTTCATCATCTTAGACATTTTCTTCATATGCCTTCTCAATTCATTCAGGCCATGCCTGGCTGCCCAGAATTTGCCTGTTGTAGGAAGTCAAATAAGTACATTCACCGAGTATATATTCTTTGTGTTTGAGGTCTTTTACTTTGCATAATATTTTGTGATTCATATATTTTTTTTGTATGTTAGTGACTTACTCCTTCTTACTGTTTTATGTCCTTGTTAGTATATTAATCTTTTTTTAATTCCACCAATTACTGTCTATATAGAAATATTAGTGTTTTGTTTTAGTCATTCTGTTGTATACACTATATCTTATTATAGTTTTAATTTTCATTTCTGTAATGATTAATGATACTGAACTTTTTTTATGCAACTATTGGTAATTTCTTCTTCTGTACCATTGCTTTTAAGGAGAGGTTTGTGTTTGTGAATGAGAAGAACCTAGTGGTCTTAATTTTCTATTTTATTTCCAGTAATATTTTAGCTCCTTGTCATCCTTAGCTAACTGTGCATTAGGCAACTGTGCCAAAGAAGAAATATAGAATGAAGTTTTATGCTGATATAGAATTAATTAAATAAAAACCTGGGATGAAAAACTGTGCTCAAGACACTGTCTGTTTAATGAGTGACTGAAGATCTTGCATCCTTGGGAGATCTGACTATATGGGTATAAAACTGCCACTGCTCGGCCCTCCCTGGTGGCACAGCGGGTTGGAGCACAGCACTGAGAAACTTGGGCCACTTCCTCATGAATTCGATCCCTGCCTGCCCCAGGAGAGATCCACATGGCGAGGCAGACCTCTCCTGGCCCACCCGTTGCTCCCCTCAGCAGTGTACTTCGTCGATCTGCCTGTTCTGCACCCGGCTCTGTCTCTGGTGAATCCTCTCACCCTCCGCGTCTCTGGCCTGTACCCCAGTTCTGTACGAATGAATGAATAAATCTTTAAAAAAGAAAAAAAAACTGCCACTGTTCTAGGTGCTTCTCTAGAGTCAGGTCTTAGGGTTTGGCATTCTCTAAAAATAAACCCTTTAAGTGCTCAAATTATGAACACAAAAATATAAAAAGAATGCTTATATTCAGAGTGTTTTAAGATTATTTTTAAAATTCTGTTGCTTTACAACAACAAATGTTGGCGAGGATGTGGAGAAAAAGGAACTCTCCTACACTGCTGGTGGGAATGCAAACTAGTACAACCACTATGGAAAACTGTT
>NW_004567103.1:39241603-39261947 GCF_000260355.1 Condylura cristata | reverse complement strand
AAAAAAAAAATTCTGTTGCTTTAAATATAATTTTTAATTGAAAGATGTCAGATAAATTTAAAAAGTTTAAAAGATACTGTTCTAAAGTAAATTACAATTTGTAAGATGCTTTTTCTCATTTCATAAGGTTAATTCTCTTCAAATAACATTGAACTCTAATATATATTTTTAAATCTTTCCTATAATCAGACTCATGCACGCAAATACAAAAGATATAAAATAAAATTCTATATAATATTAAACTCTCCTAGTAAAATATTTCTGGAAATATTTATTCTCTCTCCATATATATGTATTTGTATGTATATAAATAAACATCATGTAGACTTGATTGCTTTTTACAAAGTGGAATAGTATTAATCCCACCTCACAAAATTCTTGTAACATAATAAAACAATAGTATGGAAATATTTATGTAAACAGATTCATTAGCTGACACAGAGCTAGGGCTTTCATAGAATTTTATGAGGAATTTACCCTGGAAGTTTTCAGGTTGAACTAGTCAAGTTTTAGGTATCAAAGTAAGTTTGAGGATCCTGAAATAGGTTACAGCCTCCTCCCTCCTTTTCATGGAGGTTCTGGAGTTTTATGTAACAAAAACATATCGTGGCCATGAATGAGATCAGGTCATTTACAGACATGTTCTGTATAAGACACTAATTAAAAAGAGTCCAGATTACAGATGAGTGCAAAGGAAATTCTGAAAGAAAAAAACACATGCCTACACTTAAGGCGTATGGGAGGGTGAGTCAGACCTTGTAAGATTCCAAGGGTTAAGAAGAACCTTAGTTCAGAATAAATGATGAAGGTGTTCTTGAGCCCTTTCTGACTCCAACTCCCAGTGTCTGACTCTCCACAGCATCTCTATATCTGATGAAATGCACTAGGTGATAAAAAGAGTAGATTGCATTTTCAGAGGCTGTTAGCAAGAGATGGGCACTAGACAGAAGGGTTGGGGAGAGGCCAGAGGGTATGCTACTGAATGTGGTGATCTATATAGAAAGGCAGAGTGCCATAATCCTAACTCCTTCCCAAGACCCCATCTCCAGATGCCATCACATTGGCCATTAGGGATTCAGCTTATAAAGTGGGGGAGGGGCACAGTTCAGTCCAAAACATATAGGTTGAATAGACAAAATATTAGGAAAATGAAAATAATTATGAACTAGAGAATACTATATTGACATGAACTATTTTACAGTTATTCTAAATTCTGCTGCCACAAAGTGACTGTATGCAACCTAGGGATAACTGGAGTCATCAGCCAGTGCCCCTCCCAGCTCCTTCTCCCTCACTTAGGGGCCTCTGCCCCTGCTCCTACCTGCTTGTTGGATCCTCAAGCCCTGCTCTCTGGGCATGGAGGGACCTGCTCTCCTCCTTCTGGGACCCATGAAAGGGGCTTCCAAGGCCCAGATCCTTCTTCCAAAGGCAGAGCAGGGATCTAAGTTTAGTTTTGGCTTTTCCATTTCTCATGTGCCCTTGGGACCAAGTAGGGAGGGGAGGTGGGGGCTCAGGTGGTGCTATGACGTGGCACTGTAATAAGTTTGTTGTGGTTTGGAAATAAAGCAAACACAGCATTTATACATTGTATGTCGTCAATTTTGTGAAACTTAATGCATTTCAATTTTTAATGAAATTTCTATAATTGGTGTTAATATATACTATAAGATACTTTTTTACCTCCTTTTCCTTTCAGATCATGGGAAATGTAAATTATCGAGAGCTAGTTAACTAGCTTTGGCTTGTCCTGTTTGTGTGTTTTATTATTTATCAGGGACTTTTCTGAGTACTTTGAAGGTCCTGGTAGGTGGTGCCTCACAAATAAGGTGAGTGTTGCCTCAAAGTTCCATGCAGAGATGACTGGCAGTGACAATTATTTTAACTGGACACTCTATTGTGATGAAGCTGGAAAAAGGTTTTTGTTCACAAAAGACTCAAGGGCACAAAGCAGATGCATAGTCTTAGTCCTGTGTTAAGACCCATTTCTCAAATAAGAGCTTCAAAGGAGCATGCTAAAGCAGTTTAGCACATTTATTCAAATGATATGAATGAAGAATATGTATTTGGTAGGGAATCTTATTGAGTTGGATTTGTTATGGCATAAAATAGTAAAGAAACACTAATAAAAGAAGTAAAAGATCTTTACTATTAACTTCTTATTGTCTAATCAAAGTATTCATAGTAGAGGGATAAGCTGTTATTTCCTTATCTAAGAAATATTTTCATAACACTTTTTGCTAGGCCCTGTTTTAATCTATGTCAGCCTTATAAGCCAGGGACTAGGATAGTTACTTAACCACTGCTAAACTATAGTGTTCTGTGTACATATAATTAAAATTATATATATATTTCTATGATTATCACTTTTCAAGTTCAATTAAAAAATCTTTGTCCTAAATTCATGAAGACTGTTTCCCTATGTTTTGCTGGTGAATATTTTTAGCTTGCCTTTCACATTTAAAGTTAAAATTTATTTGTAATAGATTTTTGGGTATCATGTGAGCTAGACATTAGGATTCATTTTTGAAAAAAAAAATATTCTATCCAATTGTCCTAGCTTCATTTGTTGAAAAATCAATTTTTTCCTCACTGTCCTAGAAGTTGAGTGATGATTTATGTGTCTTATTCCATATTCTGTACCTTTGTATATTTCTCTATCTTTGCATTCATTCTACAGGTAAGAATTGATGAATAAGGAAAACAAGGTCTTTTAAATTCATATTTATTTGGAAGGGGTTTGACTGGAGGGAGGCACAGATAATGCCTATGTAACATATTAATGGGAATAAGAGAATTGTATACAACATGAAATTAAGAGAATTATAAATTCTATAAAAAGGGGATGTGACTGCTGGAAGTTCTGTGGAATCAGGCTATCATAGATTGAGTACTCTGTCTTATTAGGAATGAACATCACTGAAGCTGAGAACTCAATGAAAGGTAACCAGCCTTGTATAAATTTAGGGACATATGATTCTTGAGAAGGATATTAAGTGAAAAGGCTCTAAGGTAGAAATGATCTTGCTACATTTAGGAACATGTAGAAATCTAGAATGCCTTAAATATAGAGAGTGAGGGGACAAGTGATATGAAATATAATTGGAAATATATATAGGACTCAGGTCATATGTGGACTTGTACATCATGGTTAGAGGATTAAATTATATTCTAGTACAGTGGAAATCTGCTAGCATTTTAAAGTAAGGAAATGATAGTAAATATTTTAAAGGATCACTCTGGATGGTGTTGAGAATAATGGTTAGAGCACCTAAAGAGATGAATTGGGAGGTCAGATAAGGGCTACTGAGGATTTTGAGTGAAATACAAAATGTTGGATCAGGCACATGTTTACCTTTGTTCTCTCCTGTAACTCCATTCAAAGGATAGCAAAAGGACAAAGATAATGAACTCAGGCAGAGGGAAAAAATAACAACATGGGGTGAGAAATGACTATCTACATTATATGAATGAACAGGAGAACATTATATGAATGAACAGGAGAATGAAGGCTTATTCTCTGGAGCTTTGGGCATCATTTTGAATGATGAACAATGAAATTAAATGAAAGTGTTCACTTTGTATTTATATATGTATGTATATATACATACACACACATATAAATATGTATATACATTTTACATTATTCTTCACTTTGTTTATTTTTTCATCTCAGTTGTAATCCCTGTGGACTTCCCACTACCACTTCACCCATGTACCATCATCATAGTGCCATGTGCTCTTCCCACCCCTTATTCTTCTCTGAAGAATGATGTCTCTGATTTATGGTTGTTAGTTGATGTTCTTTTTTACCTTGTTACAATTACTATATATATGTGTGTGTGTGTGTGTGTGTGTGTGTATTTTTTTTTCCTGATTCCTTATACTCCTGCTATGAGTGAACCATCTGGTATTTTTCTTTATCTTTCTGGCTTATTTCACTAAGCATATATATATATATATATATATATATGCCACATATTCTTGATCCAGTTGTTTATTTTTGGACATTTTGGTTGATTCCACTTCCATATTTCTGCTTTCCTTCACTCAGCTCCTATCCAGGCTTATCCTCCTCAGGAGGAAGATTGGAATGTTCATCTCTCGGGTAATTTAGAGCACAAAATTCAGTATATCCTTCCTTAATCATTTTATCACACTGGAAGAATTTGATGGGTAATCTGAAAACACTTAAACAATTCTGAGATATTGCTAATAGCTATGAAAACTGTATCCTTACATGGATCCTTGCTTAACACTAAATTTAATGAGCTTCCCATAAAATTTCTCAATTTTATATTTTATTTTGTAGTTGAACATTAGTTGCCTCTTCTAAACTAACATGTCCTGAAATTTTTGGACTAATTTTCCTTCATCTCTTTTCATTTGTCCTTGAAAGGTGTACAGTTCTTTTCTGGTCTCCTCAATAGGAATGCTACCAATAGGAATTCAGTTCTGTTTCTCTTATCCTTTCTATCAGTGACTCAAGGTCATTGATATCACAGTCTGTCTCCTAATTTATAGTCATACCAAGTATTTTGCAACTACATGGCATGTATAGCCATCTTTCCTGCCTCTCATATAGTTTCTTTGCCACCTGAGAATACGTTACTAAGTCAATGTTATTATATTTGGTCTTTTTTATTACAGTGTGCCCCCATTGTGTCAACAGTGATTGAATCAGTCAGGATAGCATCATTTATACTGTGATAATAAGCAATCCCAAAAAATGGGTGCTTAAATGCAATTAATTTTTTGTTGTTGCTGTTTGCTGATGCAAGTTTGTTTTAGCCTAGGTGATTCTCCTGGGTTGCTGTTATCGGTGTTTTGACTTGGTATTTCAAGCAGCTTTGATCTTCATATCAATGTGTGATTCTACTATCATTGTAATAAGGAAGAAAGGCTGGAACTTTGAACACTGTTTTTGAATGTTTGTCTAGAAGTGACACAATTCACTTCCCCTCAAATTCTTTGACCAAAGTATGACTAAGACAATGCTATCTTCATGAGGTAAGAAGAATCATATTATGTAATATTAGTAATGCATACCACAGGGGATATTGCATGTCTCTCTCTTTTTTTTAATATTTATTTATTTATGTATACAGAGTTGGGGTACAGGCCAGAGGTGCAGGGGCAGTGAGAGGATTCACCAGACACAGATTGGGGAGCAGAACAGGCAGATAGACTAAGCACACTGCTGAGGGGAGCAGAGGGCGGGTCAGGAGAGGTGTGCCTCTGCATATGGAATCACCTCCAGGGTAAGCAGGGATTGAATTCTTGCGCAAGTGGCTTTAGCTTCTCAGTGCTGTGCCCCAACCCGCTGCGCAACCAGGGAAGGCCCCATATTACATTTCTTAAAGAATAATAGGATGCTATAAATAAAAGTAAGTTGGAGAATATAAAAAGCTTTTGGGGCAGGGGAAGTTCAAACAGAAATTTTAGTTTATTATTTTTAAATACTATACTAGTTTATTTTTTACATCATTTTGTGCCTTTTTCCATCTCAGTTGTAATCCCCATGGCTTCCTATTTCCAAATCGCCCATGTGCTATTGCCATAGTCCAGTGCACTTCCCTCCCCCCACCGTTACGTCAGAAAATTTTAAAGAAGTCATTGTATAAAAAGGATTGAGAAATTTCTGGAAAATTAAGCAAAAATAAATAGAGATGGGAAATTTCTTAGAATTCTATGTATAGTTCAGCTATCAAGCAGGTATGAAGGTAAACTAAAGATATTTCTGAGGGCAAGATGTCAAACATTTGCTTCTGATGTATTTTTCCTCGGATACCTCATTTTAAAAGCAGATCTCTTCAGTAATCTGAGTGCTAAAATTACTACCTTATAAGCAGGCCATGTACTTCCTAATCCATACTATGCTAATGGCCCTTAAGCATTAGTAAATTAAAAAATAGCCAAAGCTTATTTTCCTTCTGTTTAATTATTTTGGTATTGGTTGTTTGTGTTAGGACTGGGGTAACTGAAGAAATTTCTTCTCTGAAGACCTCCCAGTGATATCTTACGTCCTTTAATGAACAAGCTGAGCCCCATTCCTCATCTATTTCTTTGCCACTAACATGACCTTTTCCTTCTCTTTGGTATTGGTATGTGGGTCACAGGAGTCAGTGAGAAAAGTCCTAAGGCCAGTTGATTTCTCGGTGCTGTGGTTATTTTTCCTTCAAGTAGAAAATGAATATATTTTGGTTGAATGTCTCTAATAAGAAGATATTAGCCATAGAAGACAAAGTGAAGTTTTCTCATAATTTTTATCCTTCCCATAAGAAGAGTGCCCATAAAAGCATGAAAAGTGATGGAGACAGTAACTGCTGTAAGAATTCAGATCCAGAGATGAGCTAGTATGGTCAGGAGCAGTTGCCTGGAGTAGGAGTGGTTGTATTTTGATAGGCTTACTTATATGATTAGAAATGCTATAGCTTGAGAGTGGGAAAGAGTTAGTCCAAACAAAGACTCATTGTGGTGATCTACATAACAGCAGTAATAATAAAATAACTACAATAATTCTAACTACAACTTCATAATTTTAGCTAATTAATTCACATTTTCTATTCCTGTTCCCAATGCCATAACTATGGGGCCTACATTAACAGGATATTTGCTGGCAGGCTATTTAGACACTGTAAAGTTCTCAGTATCCCTTAAGCCATGCAAAAATGATAGTGTTCTAAGATAGGTCTTTCTCAGAGAGAAAAACTTGCACAAAGATCATACAAATACAAGTTTCCATTACTTTCCAAAACTCACAGATCTTCTCTCCTCCAAGTACATCATGGAATCACCAACATACTGCAACAAGAGCACTCAGAGTAGGGCCAGAGGGAATCAGGAACAGTAGGACATGCAAACTTCAGTCCTGTTATGCGACGTCTCTGTTCACACCTTGTAAGTCTTTGCTATTTTTTGATCTCCAGCAGTGATGGATGCTGGCAACATAGCACAGAGTCTTAATTGTGATTCGTGGCTCCATTGGTCAAGTTTAGAGCCCTAGTCTTGTAAAATGGCTCTGGCATCAGACTGAGTTCAAGATCTGGCTCTTCTACTCACTAGCTGTGTGACGAAAATGCTTTAAATTTCATTTTCTCCACATGAAAAAGAATAGTAGTAATGCTAACCTCATAGTTTTCTGGAGACTGAACAGGATAGTCCATATGAAACACTACAGTGTTAAGCATGTAGAAATACTTTATTAATATAGACTTTTTTTCAGTATTGTTGACTATACACTAGGCAAAAATCAGTGACTCATGTAAGATTCCAAAATCCTAAATGAATATTTGTGTTTTATCATTAAGAAAACAAAAACAGGGCTCTCCCTGGTGGTGTAGTGGGTTAAAGCACAGCACTATGAAGCTCTCCGAAACCACTGCAGCACGAGTTCAATCCCTGGTCAGGGAGGTGACCCACATGGCACAACAGACCTCCCCTGACCTGCCCACTGCTTCCCTCAGCAGTGTATTTCAGTCCATCTGCCTGTTCTGCTCCCCACTCTGTCTCTGGTGAATCCTCTCACCACCACCACCCCCATACCTCTGACCTATACCCCAGTTCTGTAAACATAAATAAATACATCTTAAAAACAAAAACAAACACTGGGAAAGTCCTACAAATTATTCTAGGGGAGGTTAGAAATACATCTAGGAACTTATATTCTGTTAACATCAAAGAAAAGAAGCACTAGGTAATTACTAAAAGGCAATCTAGGGCCCTCCTGGTGGTACAACTGGTTAAGATACAGCAATGTAAAGGTCGCAGCAGCTGTTTCTGTGTGCGTTTGTTCCCTGACCAGGAGATGACCCACATGGCTCAGCAGGCCTTTCTTGTCCCTCCTGCTGCTCCCCTCAACAGTGTACTTCATTGATCTCCTGTTCTGTTCCTCACTCTGTCTCTGGTGAATCCTGTCACTGACCCCTGCACCTCTGACGTATACCCCAGTTCTGTATGCATAAATAAATCTTAAAAAAATAAAAGGCAATCTATTTTAGGTGTCAGAAGGCATTAAAATAAAGTGCTCTCAGTTCTCAAACTTCTTTATTATTCGGGACTCTCCTAGATTTTCTCACTACGAGTAGCAGATTCAGATGGGAAAGTCATGGAAGCTAGGATTGTCTGAATCATTTGGGGCTGAATTATGCAGGGTTTTAAATGCAAAAGAAATTTAGAAAGTTTACATAGATCACTTAAAAATATATTCTGTTAATCTGTGTGTTAGGGATACTATCATGTGGACCACATATGTACTGCCTGCTGATATATTTAAATCAGGCAGATGGTCAGTAAACTATTTGACATAGTGCCAAGGTCCACAGCAAATATCTCACAGATAGTAGTTGTTTTCCTTATTGTACTATGGGAGGATACTTTCTTTGAGCTCAGCTTTAGAGATTTGTCAGATTAACCAATGGTCTCTGTTTCCCTTGCAAAATATTTTGATTACCATTAATGAAATGCCATAGCTATGACAATGAGATCAGTTCTCATGAAATACTCTAATATATGTTTTGTGAAGATGAAATCTCTTTATTCCTAAATCTGTTTTTTAGTTATGGTTGTTATTCATCATGTAATCTAAGTGAATTGTTTTCTAATGATAAGTGAATGTGAAAAGATATTTCATATAAATCTAATTGAATGCCATGAATACACATGCTAAAGGCAAGTAATTAAAATTATGTCCAATTAGTTGTGGTCAAGAAATGTAAACTGTAAAAAGTTTTTATGAAAATCTAGGTATATTCTGTGTTCATATTTCTTCCCAAAGGATTCATGATTTGTGTTTCATTTTAAGGCAGAGTGTTTCATAGATATCTTTTTTGGCATGGAACTTGGGTAAATGTGCTATTAACCTGATCCTCCTATAAAAAGAAAAAGGATTTGGTAATTTGGCATGCAGTTTACATAATAAATATAAAAGCATAGAGATAGCATTTTTGTTTTTCCTGTATACTTAAAAAATAGATATGACATATCTATTAAACAACCTGTGTTTGGTTTACAGTTCTGAAAATAGAAAATAAGGGATAAGATACTGTGCTTTCATTTATTATTGTGACCTTTTCTAAAGTATCAGTCAGCTTCTGAAGGGAGATGAGTGCCCTGTGGTTGATTCAGAGTCTTCTATTCAATGCATTGTTTCAAATTTAGAACTTTTCTAGTTTAGAAACTATAAATTATTTATGTGGTATCGAGCTTTTTATACCCTGTTTATGACAGTTTGGGGTTGTGCCAATCTTGGTTGAAACAGTCTAAATAATTTATCTTGTGTTCCGTCAATGTACAATGCATTCTGAAGTCCAAGAAATGTTAAGTAAGTTTTCTTTTCTCCTCTACCATGCTGAGGTCAGAGAGGTTAGGTTCTTACACATTCTTTGAACACTTCTTGGTTCCCTGTCTTTGCTCAGTGTGCTACTTTCCTTTTTTATTTCATATTGTGCCTTTATTTTAGATGACAATTCATATTTATTGAACTTAATTTTAAAATTTTCTTTATCTCCCATTATCTCTACTGAAGTTTTAAACATTGTAACTTTAGCTATAAATAAAAGAATACCTTTGCAAGCAGAGGATTCTGTTATTTTTAGATTTCAGTATCTTCCAGGGATATGAACAATTAATTAGTCTTATTTGATTTTACCAAAAAGTATGTTTGTTACTTATAGTAAACTTCAAAATTTAGTTTAATAGTTAAAATTTGGACATTTGTTTGAATTTTATTTTCAACATTATTTCAATTGTAGATCATTCAAATTTAGTTTCTTACCACATATCCTAATTATCTGGAAATACTGGGTATAGTTAGTGTGGAATTTTTTATTAATTTCAAAAACAGAGTGTTATAAGGATAAAGGAAAAGCATATGATCAGTATTCAAGTATGACTGCAATTTCTGTCAATTTTAGTAGTACATTTTGTTAAGAATCAGCATCATGTAAAGAAAAGATATTAAATATATGTGTGAAATTCCTATAGTCAGTAGACTGTGTGTGCAATATTGTCAGCAACATCTGTTCTTTTCTATCATGTATTCAGATATTTTAGTTGGTATTCTCATTTTTAATCTTGAGATCCACTCATTACTCCCTTTCAATAAATGGGGTTGGGAGATAGGGTCAGTGTTGCAATATGTCAGGTCTGTCAATCAGAGTCCCCCTTTTTTTCTGTCCTCTTTAATTGGTGAGGCATGCCAGGTAATATATCAAGGTCACTAATAAGCCTGAGAAGTTGTAGAGACTTCTAGGATTGGGAGAGAGAGTCACTGCCAAACAAGAAGCTGAAATTCTATCAGTTGCTGGATTGAAGCTCTCTGGTTTTTGGAAGGGAAGAGTTGCTGCAAATGCACCAAGAAACTGTTGAAATATGCCACGTCTTGACATAGCTTGTGTTTCTTCATCAAGATTAACGTATCTTTCGTATTTTCAGTTTTTTTTTTTAAAAAAGATTTATTTATTTATTCAGTCATACAGAACTGCGGTACAGGCCAGAGATGCGGAGGGTGAGAGGATTCATCAGAGACAGAGTGGGGAACAGAACAGGCAGATCCACGAAATACACTGCTGAGGGGAGCAGCGGGCGGGCCAGGAGAGATCTGCCGTGCCATGTGGTCACCTCCGAGGCAGGCGGGAATTGAACTCATGCGGAAGTGGCTTAAACTTCTTAGTGCTGCGCTTTAACCGCTGCGCCACCAGGGAGGGCCCGTAATTTCATTTCTATTACAATTCATTTTTGTTTAAGTCATTTTGAATTAAGTGTTCTGTCACTTGCAAGGCCCTCCCTGGTGGTGAAATGAGTTCAAGCGCAGCACTAAGAAGCTAGCTCCAATCACTTTACCACTAGTTCAATCCTCAGCCAGGCAGATGATCAACTTGGCACGGCAGACCTCTCCTGTCGCCCGCAACTCCCCTCAGCAGTATACTTCGTCAGTCTGCCTGTTCTGCTTCCCACTCTGCTTCTGGTGAGTCCTCTCACCACCTGTCCCCCGGTTCTGCATGTGTAAATAAATCTTTAAAAAAAAAACAAAAACAAAAACAAAAAAGGATAAATCAACTACACATTACAGTGTGCATGCTAAATTAAATGACAAAGATGTTCTCATTTAACTTAATATTGATTTTTAAAAACAAATTTGTATTGACTAACAATGTTTTATAACATTATTTAAGTCAGCTATAATATAGTATTTTAGATTATTTGTATACACTGCATCATGACCAGCACCAAAAATCTGATTTCCATCCACCATATAATTGATCCGTTTATCCACTTTACTTAACTCCCCATTCCTCCCTTTCTGGAAGTACCAATCTCTTCCCTATATTTAAGAATTTTTTTGTTTTGCTTTGAATTTGTTCATTTACTTTGTTTCTTTACATTTCACATACAAGTGAAATCATATTCTTTGTCATTCTCTGAGCCAAATATCCTCAAGTTTCATCCATATTGTTGCAAATTACAATATTTCATCTTTTTTATAGCTGAGTAGTATTCTATTATAGATATATACCACATCTTCTGTATTCACCAAAGATGGATAAATAGGTTGCTTACTTAAAAAAGAAAAAAGATTTATTTATTTATGCATACAAGAGCTGGGTTGTAGGCCAGAGATGGGGGGAGAGGAGGGAACTCACCAGAGACAGAATGGGAAACAGAAGAGGCAAATTGAAATACACTGCTGAGGAGAGCAGCCAGTCAGATGGAGGAGGTCCATGTACCATGTGGGTCAGCTCCCTGGTCAGGGATGCGAGTAGCTTTATAGTACTGAGACTTAACCCCTTGTGCCACCAAAGAGGCTCTGTTTTCTTAACTATTGTAATATTCTTTTCTTTAAATATACCAGTTTTGTAAAAACAGGGTTTTAATTTTTCATTTAAATTTGTATTTATTAGCCTCTAATTTCATTTTTTATGAGAGGTTGGGATCATTGAGGAAACTATAGTGAGACAAATACTTAAATACATAATGTAATGTCACAAGATCCATGCACTTTCTGAAACCAATACATGCACTCTTGATTAAAGTCCCTTCCTTTAAGGTACTTAGAGAATGAGTCCTCAACATTCTTTATTTCTGGAGTTTTCTTTATGATATATGATGTGGCCAAATTTTAGACAAGCTTAAGGGATGTACAAGAGTGATAAATTTTCACTTAAAAAAAAAAAAAGGATATTGGCCCTCCCTGGTGGCACAGCAGGTTAAAGCACAGCACTGAGAATCTAAAGCCGCTTCCGTATGAGTTCGATCCCCGCCTGCCCCGGAGGTGACCACATGGCGCGGCAGACCTCTCCTGACCCGCCCGCTGCTCCTCTCAGCAGTGTACTTCGTCGATCTGCCTGTTCTGCTCCCACTCTGTCTCTGGTGAAGCCTCTCACTACCCCTGAGCCTCTGGCCTGTACCCCAGTTCTGTATGCACAAATAAATAAATCTTAAAAAAAAAAAAAAAAGGATATAAAATCCTGACAAATAAATCTTATTAATTTGAGTTCAATAATTTACAAGTATTGATGTGTTCAGTCATGTTTCTTGCATTTATATTTAGTGTTTATATATTTTGATGACATTTAAGAATAACAATTTATAATAGCTATGTATTTATTATTAGTTTATGCTTTCTTAGGATGAACCATTAGAATTTTGGGTCTTTAGTTATATTACATTATTTTATTTTGGATACTTCTCTATCATGTCACTTTAGGTGTGTTTGAAAATTTGTTCTGTATTAAATGAAAATACTTGTCTTTTACCTGAAGGATTTCACTAATTTGTTAAATTAGTTAATAATTAACATGTTCAATTCTCTGTTACCTTGCTTTTAGATCCCTGTTGATTTTATTTTCTCTCTTTATAAGCACCATAAGTTTAGGTACACTTAAAAAAAAGAAAACTTTATATATTAATTACCTGTTTATCTCTGTGTAACAAACCAATTTAAAATTTAGTAATTTCAAACAACGTTTGTTTAACTCAGATTCACTGGATCAACAATTTAGGGTAAACTTTAATGGCTCCATTGGAATTTTTCATGCATTCAGCAGGGCAGCTCTTCTGGGAATTGTCTGGCTGTCAATTATGGTGACAGAAAAGCAACAGGGACACATGTCATCAAGCAGAATTGTAATCATGATGACATATCAGAATTCAAAAAGATAGAACTTCCAGAGAGTGAAGACAAAGGTCATGAAGAAAATAACTGAGCAGCCACTTCCGGGGATCAGAACTGTGTCTTAATAAAGTAATATGTCATACCAATGAGTGGGGGACTTTCTTGGCTGGATTTCAGAATTTCTCTGGAATACTTCTCTTTTTTGAATGGGAATGTCTGCCATGTTTCTTTTATTGTAGCTTGGGTGTAAGTTTGTCAGGTAACTGTCTTTCAAGCACAGGAGGTGTCTGGCTCAAGAGGGATGTAGATCTCAAGATTCTGAACTTTGAGCAGGGGATGTGAGCATTTCTTGCCTGTGAGAGGGATGTGAATAATTATGGCCAGAAATTAAGCTGTGGTAGACTGTAAAATTGTCCATAGCTATTTCTCTCCCATTTCTACATCCCTTTGCAATGTAATTTTGCAGAACTTGTGATTAAGAATGTTATTTTGTCCATCCCTTGGGTCTATTTTGATGTAACTTGCTTTCACTAACAAAATACAATATAAATGTGATCATTTTTCAGACTTGAATTTCAGCTGCACTTGAATGTTCCCACGTAATCTGTTAGAAATCTCCCCCCTTGCCATGTGAAAAACACAGGCTATCATGCTGGAACATGGGTGATGTCTTGAGTAAAGATCATCTCTCTCAGCAAAGACCTTCCTAAACTAGTTAGTTTCCAGTTCATTTAGAAGCTGATCTCAGCTGCATTAGTGTGACCAGCTGAGAACAGAAATGGCCAGCTGAACATCATCCAAAGTGCTTACCCACAGAATCATGAGATAAATAAACATTGTTGTTTAGCCCAGTAAGCTTTTGTGTGGTTAGTTATATAGTAAAATTCAACTGATAAGCTTTTCTATTTGTTCTATTTCACTTTTTTAAAAAAAGGTTCTAGAATACGTCTGCATCAAAATGAATAAAAATGAATAATTATGAGTCTCTTGTTATAAATGATGGATTTACTGAAAGTATCACCATATTTTATTTGTATTTCATTCAGAATATTTACTATCAATGGTTCTGCCACAATCTTTTGTGTTCTATTTTTCTTCTTATTAAGTATTTTTATTGATAATTCCATTGGGTGGAGTTTATAATTGCATGTTTATAAGGGAAGAATAATGGATTATTTATTTTCATAGCTCTTGTATGCCTCACAATGCCTTTTGGTGGCTTTTGCAAACAAACCGCCTTAGAATATAAACATTCAACATTATATAGACATTACTCACTCTTTCAGTGACCTGTATATTAGAGGAGAAGGAGTGTTGTTATTTTTTAAAAATCAGTCTCATGCATTCTTCCTGAATGTTTATAGGTTTTTCATATTCACCCTTAAAATTATTTTTTTCCAGGTTATTTCTAAGGATGGGTCTCTATTCATCTAATTGTATGTAACTTAGTGAGACTCATATTGTTTTTATAGCTCTAGAGAATGTTTTTCTCTTTATGAATTATTACTTTGACTCCATTTATTCTCATTTGTCCTTGCAAATGGACAAATTGGATTTTTGCTTTGTCTACTCTTCTGGCACTAAAACTTTTATTACTTTCACTATGTTATTTTCAATCTTGGGTAGCTTCTTTGGTTATTCTTCTAAATCAATTACTCAGCTTTTATTTTCTTACTTTTATATAATAAACATGTAAATATTATTTACCATAGAAAATGCTCTGGAAAGTTGTACCATTTTCTTTTGATAATTTTAATTCCTCTATTTCTTCTTATGATGTCTCTCTCCCCCTCTCTCTAAATCCTATTATTTAGATATCGGATTTTCTAAGATTCCTTTTCTCCTATTGTTCCCACTGTTCGAATTTTTTTTTTTTTTTTGGTTTCTCTTTTGCTCTTTAGTCTGCAAGTTTCTTCTAACTTCATAGTTTAGTTTGGCTTTTCTCATATATTTCTGTAATTCACATTTCTGAAGATTTGATTCAGTGTAATTAATACTTAAGATATATATTTACTAAATTCTGATAATCACAAAATATTGAAAAGGACAAGGAAAATATTCACATTTTATGTCATGTCCTTTAATATACTTGAATAGCTTCACTCATATTTAAATTATCAAGCTCACTTGCATACCTTTAGAAACAAGTTAAAAATTCAGAGCTTTTGCCTCTGTGCTTTTCTTTGCACATCACCCTGTCTTAAATTATCACTCCCAATATAGAAACTGCTGAGTAAATATGTAACTTACACCATTGTCTTTTAGCTTGGGTCTAGTTTTACATTCCATCAACCTACACAATATTTACTAATACCTGTTTTGTTACTTAAACTTGACATATTCTTAAGGCAGACTCATCATCTTGGAGTCATCATTCTTCTATTAGCTGTAAAGCTTATGAAGTCAATATTATTCTCAAAGAGTAGAAATTCAGATCTATAAATGTAACATTCTGCTAAATTAAAAATTTAATTATGTTTTTATGTTATACACCATTCCTTCTAATGTAATAAAGCAAACCAATCATTTCTAGAAAAATTTCTTAATTATTACAGTCAATCAAATTTAGTTATCTTCAGTCATTCATATTTAATACTTCTAGGTACTATAAATTTGTTTATACAGGTATTTATCATATTTAATGTTATGTATAATACAGTTTTACATTTCCTGGTATTGTTAAGGGGAAAGGATGTCCTAAAGGAACTTTGCAGAGTTTTATGGACTCCGCCCCCTACTCCAGTTTTCTGGACTCCAACCCCTACTCCAGTGATTGGAAACTATAACTCTCAGCAGTATTAAGGAGAGAACTGCAAAGACCCAAGGGTGGAGCTAAGCAGGCATTCTGGGGCTTTGGGGGATAAATAGGGAGCAATTTTTAACAGCTCTGGGAAGAGAGCCAATCAATCTGTCTCTCTGGGGCAATGGCACTCGGGACAGTGTGACTGGAGGCTATCAGTTAGTTTGTTACTAGAGCTCTGAGTCAGTGGAGCTGGTTGATGGAATGTAAAACTAGACCCAAGGTAAAAGACAATGGTAAGTTACATATTTATTCAGCAGATATTCTAGTTACCTTGTATCCCTCTCTCTCTTTCCCTGGGCTGTTCCTTTTCTTTCCCCCTCCTTGTAAATAAACCCACTATTGACCTTTCTGTGTGTGCCTGCAGTACAACTAAATTTTAAGCCCACGAGTAAGGACCCACATGCAGGCAGCCCAGTTCACACTGGGGTTACCATGTGAACAGTATTAGTCTTTTCACTAGAGGTGCAGTGTTTGTGGGATGGTGTTCTTGTTTCAGTCTTGATCTGTCCCACACTGCTGTAGGCTGTGATGTATGATTCTCATGCCATCAAGCTTGTTTGTCAGAATTAGTTCTTACTTTGGCTAAGATGACTTTGGGTACAACAACACTGTGGCAATTGTGGTTCCCATATCATTTTCTGCTTCCTCACCACAGCTCACACCCTTTTGGGACACTATTTCACTCAAGTTCTCTTTCTCTTTCAGGACTGTTGACATAGAGGACTATCACCATAATCTAACGCATCACAAGCCTTGATGCCATTATGGTAGATAAAATGCAATATTTTAACCTTGGACCCCTAAGTACATTTTTGTAACTTTTTTTTGATTCATGAGAAAGGAAGGTGGAGAGGGCAGAGGAGGCACTGTCAGTGTTCAGAGTGTTCAGAGTCTTCATTGTCACTGTGTACGCTCTCTTCTTCCAACTTAATTGTCATCTTTCTTTCCAGGGAGAACTTGCAGAGAAAGTTTTGAAATTATTCTTTCAAAATAGTCTGTGTTACATGTGCAATACAGCTTATTTTTATTTTTATTATTATTAAATTTAAAGTAGAAGATCTGATTTTCTTATCACTCTTGGACAGTCTAAATAGAGCAAAATCTTTTTCATGCCTCTCAGTCCAATTGAAGGTTGGTCAGGGGTTAAGGCTCATGTGGAGAAAACATACCACTTAATATTTCCTGTCATCTTTTAAGTGTGGGCTTACCTAAAATTCTTTCTTCTTTTTGGCTGCTGTATCCAAGACCCAAGGTCTTTCTTTTCTTTAAACTATTTTCCCCTATTTGGCCCTTCTTTTCTATTCTGACAGTTGTTGCCCTTCTGAAGACCTATCAACTACCAGGATTACTGAAATGGCCTCTCAGCAGACCTTATTGACTCTAGTCTCTCACAATTTGAATCTATCTTCTGTATTGTTGCTGGAATACTTTTCTTTAAACACAGCTTTTATCATTTCACTCCTCTATTCAAAGATCTACAATGGCTGTCCACTGAGTCAAGCTCATAAAAGTTTGCTTTACTTCTGTGTTGTGTGTAACATGCAGTCACTATAAAACCTTATTTTTCACCAGTTTCATCAAGAATTTTTCAAGTTGGTTTCTTTATTAGTCATCTTAATTTTGGCTTTGAACTTAAGTAGTATATTTTGTCAATAAAGTCAGCCCCTTTTAATTCTTGTTATTTCATCTTTAACCATCTTTCAAGACCCAGTTCAAATCTTACCCCTTAACTAATGTCTCCTCACGAGTGAAAAGAATTCACAATGGTTCTCTTCGAATCAGTAG
Organism: Condylura cristata; assembly: GCF_000260355.1. NCBI lineage: Eukaryota > Metazoa > Chordata > Mammalia > Eulipotyphla > Talpidae > Condylura > Condylura cristata. Next base: position 39,244,248 of record NW_004567103.1, on the reverse strand, counting down.
TTCTCAAAGTTCTAGAATAGAAATGGAAACAGAAATGGTTTTTGAAAATTACAGTAGCCAGGTTACACCCCATCCCAAATAAATCAGAATGCCTAGGGGTAGGAGAAGACATGAGTATAATTTAGATTCCCAGGTGATTTCAGTGTGGCAAAATTTAGAAACCACAATTGTATTTTAGTATATCTGCCTGTTCTGCTCCCCACTCTGTCTCTGGTGAATCTTACTTCCCACACCTCTGGCTTACATCTTAGCTCTTATATGCATAAATAAACAGAATAGATTTTCAAACAAAAGAAATAGAAACACAATTTAATGGAAACTTTGTTGAAATATAGGGTTTCTCTGTAGAAATACATACATTTTCTTAAATGTAGTTTAAAAATTCTTGGTACATGGGAAGGAAAAAGGAACTAAGTAAACTTTTATCAACAATATTTATGAAAATCTCTGAGAAATAGTAGGGGACCATGATGTGTAGTGACAGGGCAATTGTGAATTCTGTTATATTGCAATTAATGACAGAGTGGGAGACCCTGCCTTTGATCTCATGAAAAGAAGAGGAACTTTTTCTCTTGACCTGATGATGATAACTAGAGCACATTGATGAAAATAAACAAGTACAAAGTGATTTTAGGCTCCTGTCATTGCACTCTAAAGTCCAGGTAACAATTCAAAGAGATCTAGGGAGATATAAGTATGAGAGAAAAAATTAGAGAATGGGTCAGCTAAGCGAGTTTTTTCTGGGCTGAGACTGGAGTACTGTCCAGGCTAGTTTATTTCAATCCCTTACTCAAATTTCTGCTCTGCCACTTATCACAGGGGACCTAGCCTCTTGGTGTGTATTTTAGGTTCTGTAGATCCGTTGGTTCCACCTGCTTAGGGCCAAGAGAAACATCAGTCAGAGGCTGAGGGGCAAATGAAGAAGGGTATTTCTGTCCCATTCATTTTGCTTCAGTGATGGTTATTCCTTCTATGCAGTGCCAGTTCCCATTTTAATCAGACAGGCCTGCCTCTGTTCCAGCTTCCAACAGGGGCTTTGGATCTTGGACCTTGGTAACATGACCTCCATGGGTCTCTTCAGGTTTAGGGCTGTAGGGTCTCTTCTGGCAGATGGTTTTCCTTGGGCTTAGTGGATGTGGGGGAAATGTAACCAAACGCACGTCACCTTGCCAGTACTTCTACCTAAGAGTCCTGTTGACTGGCTTTGAGGACAGTAACATAATAAAGGGCCTAGTGGGGGACTTGAAGAGGGCTAGTGCAGAGTAAATGGAATTGATCAAGGTTTTTGCTGCCCTCTACCCTCCATGGCTGTCTTGGTTGTGTTGATGCAAAAGGCATGTGGGAGCGTGGATGCAGAGAACGTGTGATGATTGTGAACACCTGGAGTATGGGTGTGAACATGCGTGAATGGGCACACCTGAGCCTAGAGGCCAAGGATTTAAGGAGGAGGGGCGTCTTTCAAATGAGTATGGCCATGGGAAGATGACTACAGAATAGGCAAGATGGTGAGATGATGCCAGAGAGTGTCCAGAGAAAGGCATAAAGATTAGTGGGGGGTTGGGGGGCTTGGCTGCCTGCCTGTCTCCAGGGACCTCTGCTTTGCCTGTCTTCCTGCCTACCTGCCTGCCTGCCTGCCTGCCTGCCTGCATGCCTGCCTGCCTGCCTTGCCAGCCTGCAGGGTTGCCATTAAAGTCAGGAAAACTACAGCCACTGAATCTAGCATGCCTTGTGGACCTCTTGGGCTCTGAGCATACAAAGGGCCCCTTGAGAAACCAGTTTTATCCACCTGTCACACAGAGGACTTCTTTTGGCAGCTGATGTGATCTAGGTAAGTGGTAGCCATTAACAGAATTTTACCACAGAGTGAAATTTGGTAAAGAGAACTTCTTTTTCTCTAACCCACCTAAGTTAATGAGAGAAGATATAATGTTGATGAGAAGGCAAGGGGAGGGGCTCTCTACATGCACAACAGTTGGCTTTCTAACACAGGAGTCTGAGGAAGAGGGACAGGTCAGAACCCTCTAGGTCATTAGTTTTACTAGCCTAAACTAAGTAAAATTTACTGTTTCTTAAAAAGATTTTATTTATTTATGCATACAGAACTGGGGTACAGGCCAGAGGTGAGGGGCGGTAAGAAGATTCACCAGAGACAGAGTGGGGAGTAGAACAGACAGATGCTCGAGGTACACTGCTGAGGGGAGCAGCGGGCAGGTCAGGAGAGGTCTGCCATGCCATGTGGTCACCTCAGGGATGGGGATCCAACTCGCACAGAAGCAGCCACGGCTTGGTTTAGCTTCCCAGTGCAGTGCTCCTACCCTCAGCGCCACCAGAGAGGGCCACAATTTATATTTTTTTTATGAATCGTGAACATGACCAGATATCAATGAAATGGATCTGTGATATTCAAGGGCAGAAAAGTGGCAGTTGGCCAATCACAATTGAAGCAGTGATTAGAGAAAAATAAAACAGCTTCATGCTAATATTCCACTGAATTCAAATTATTCAATCAAAGGTCACCCTTAAATTATTGGCTCACTAGAAGAGTTTTATACATGAATTTTGGGGACCAGTGAAACAGGTTTTTTTTACATAGTGTTGTATTTATTTATTTATCTATCTATCTTTATTTATTTATTTATTTATTT
>NW_004567103.1:39235026-39241503 GCF_000260355.1 Condylura cristata | reverse complement strand
TTTATTTATTTATTTATTTATTTATTTATTTATTTATTTATTTATTTCAGACCCCTCCTTAGAGCTAGCCGGCAGCAGTAAGTTAGCGGCTCTTCCTCATTATTGTTTCTGTATGGGTTCCACTACAAAACAGAGAAACTCAATTGATTCAGCTGTTTATAAGGTATGTGGTTATGTAAATGCCTTTACATTAGCTTGTTTTCGTGTTTTTACATAATTAGCGATCAGTTGTTAAGTTTGAGGCTTTAGCATATAAATACAGCACACAAGCATCATATCTGGATATAATTCTCCCACTTTTACTGTTCATAACATGCCTCTGGAAAGTCTTTTGTACACATTTCTCTGTGTATTCTAGCTCCTCAAATAATGGTTTTGCTCTATTTTCATAGAAAATATTGTATATGACTGCAAAACTGTCTTTAACACAGCCTCAATTTACCGTTTTTGTTTACTTGCCTTTCTGGATTGTATCACAATTAACAAATGACGTGCCTTGTTACAAAGTAAACCGCCTCCATTTTGGGCTGTTTGATGTAAAACAGACTTCCACTAGATGGCGATATTGGCGTGAAAACTAATGTATCTTCGGTCACTGTCCATAAACCCCTCAGTCTGAAATGAAATCTATTGTAGCTTGTCATTTTGGTTCGCGAATCAGGTCTGCTCCCTGTTTAAATGGATTGGGATGATTTGCTATTTAGGTAAGAGATCTCAAAATGTTTCCCGGAGGGCCCCAGTAGATGCCAGGGAAAAACTATGAAGAGGCAGTATTTTAGGTTAAATTCTCATCCAGACCACTCGGTTGCTGACATTTTTCGTGCCCTTAGAATAGAGAATCCACTTATATAAAGGAACAACGCCACAGTGATAATCATTTTTTGACCTTGGTGGCTGTTACATCTACAGATATTGTATCAGCCGTGTCTCTTCAATGGAGGGAATTGATAGTTTTAATAGGTTACCAACGGCTAGCAATGACCTACTCTTTGACAGTTTTTCCAGTGCAAGCAGGGTAACTGAGACAGTACTATCACCTGGATCTTGTTAGAAATGCAGATTTTCAAACTCAAGGCCACAGAGTTTGATCCTCTTAATAAAGGAAACTAAATAAAAGCACAATCTTATCTCACGTTTACCTAACCTTTTTCTTGAAAGCCCTTAAAGAGGAACTTTGAAACAGACAGGTGAGAGGAATTTTTTAAAACAAGCTTGTCTTGGACTTAACGTACACAGAGGGATGGCTCTGCCCTCACTTCCAATCCAGCCTGTCACCGTGAAATCCCTTCCCCTCCTCCACACCTTTGCAAGATAATTAATTAAGCCTGTGTTTTCTCTTTTGGAGAAAGAGGATTAGTTGCACAGAAAGGCCGCCAGGTGGCAATCTCGTTCCTGTGCTGTCTGCATTAGTGAAAGGCAGTTTTCTGGTCCTTGTCTGTAGTCAAAGGAAGACCATCCAGCGGCAGCATTCGTTTACTGGTCAGGCTGCTTGTCTTTTTCTACTGCAGCATGAGTCATGATCGAGAAAAGGAAAGAGGGAGAAAGGAGTGAAAGGAAAAGAGCACGGAAACGGGGATGAGAGGGGTTGATTAATGAGTCAGAGAACTACTGTATCTACTGTGATCTACTATTGTCCTCATTTCACTGAGAAAACGTGGGGCAAGTCACCAGGAGGTGAAGCATCTAGTGAAGTTGGGACTCATTCTCGAGAGCAATCAGCTCAGACAGGTGTCCGGAGTAGTTGTCTTTTATTTTTGCATGAGGAGTACCTGTACATTCGAGTCACATAAGCTTTGGAATCTCTTGATCCCCAGCCTCTACACTATGCCAGTCCCATCAAAACTGAGGGGCAGCTCAAGGTTATCAGTATAGTGTTATATCCGTCCTGTGATTCAATGTGTATCCAGGACCGAGAAACACTGTTTGCCACAAATTTAAGCTCAAGGTGTGTAAAGTTGTTTCAAAGGAGAGACCTTGGCTGTTGCCTTATACGTGGTGTAGATTTCATTAATGAAGGGTTGTTTGCCAGTTTTAATGTTCAAAATAGATTTTTTTGAGTGATATGTGTTCTGAGTTTTAAAATATTCTAAACCATATAAAATCCTTTCTTTCCTTTTCACCTTTGGCCACCTGTTCTTAGGTGCCCTCGGGCAACAGCTCTTATTTTAAAGAATCTGATAAAAAAAAATTTACATCAGGCTTGATGAAAGTCTGCTATTTTCATCTCATTAGTTTGTACTGATTAGACAGAAAACATACTGTAATAATTGCTTGCAAAACTGTAGAAATATTCATTGGAGCTGGAAAGTTTTCTATGATTCTAAACTCCTTTTGTGTTGAACACAGTGGGTTTCAGGAATATTTTCTTTGTTTATTCTGGAAAATCCTATATATATTTTAGTAAACTGTTTTAAAGACTTATTTATGCATACAAAGGGGTACAGGCCAGAGGTGCTGGGGTTGAGGAGGCTCACCAGAGACAGAGTGGGGAACAGAACAGGCAGATTGACTGAAATGTGCTGTTGAGGGGAGGACTGGGTGAGACAGGAGAGGCCTGCTGCACCATGTGGGTCATATTGGAGGGGTGGGGGGTGGTGTCAATGCTGCAGTGGCTCCGTATAGCTTCAATAGCTTCTAGTACTGTGCTTAACTCATTGTACCACCAGAGAGGGACCCCTAGTAAAATTCTTAATAGGAGGTAGAATGAAAACTGGAAGGAAACATCGTTGTGGCTTGAGAAATGAGATATGGTTAAACTTCGTGTAAACAAAGCTCAGCTTACTCCTTTATATCAAAGGGAATCTCAAATGCATCCCCAGAAATTCCAATGTTAGCGATATGTTGTTAATCTTTCCTTGTGAGTCCCCTTTTGAAATGTATGTGTACTAGAATGAATACGTTGTTAGGTCCTTCTAAAAATTTATACCGTTGTTCTCTGTGAAAGAAGGTTGAGTAAAAAATAAGGGATTTCAGAAAATGGGGCTTTTGGGGTATAGCATAAGTCATAAGTTTTTCTTGCACTGAATGTGTAAACATATTTGTGGAGAATTCACTGTCTGTAAATGCTAAAGATCAGGAGTAGTTATCTTGTGTTTAGGACCTGGGGCATGAAGGAAAGAGTGGAGAAGAGTACACAAGAGAGACAAGAAGGGGGTGACATTATCTTTACTCTCAGAGTAAAGGTGAGAACCTTTGCGAGAACATATTTACTGATAAATCTAGAACTAGGTGCAAACTACATTCTTTTTTTTTTGTTTTTATTTTTAAAGATTTATTAATTTGTAACTGGGGTACAGGCCAGTGGTGCAGGGGTGGTGAGAGGATTCACCAGAGAGTGGGGAACAGAACAGGCCAACTGACTAAGTACACAGCTGAGGGGACATTCTTTTAAGTCATAAAAGAGAGTAGTGTTTGCTTTGACTAGGAAAAGGACAGAAACTTAGGACATAATTAATCTCATCTTTGAATAGAGGAGGGTTAAGGACTTTGCTAAGAACAGATTTTCCTTAATTTTAAGGCCCTCAGTGCTCTCAACCTACAACAATCTGCATTCTTCAAGCAAAGGAAATAGCCCTCCTGAGGCCCACAGACCTTAGATTGACCTCTGCTTCTCCTACCAAGGCGACAAATGCCTTGTCTTGGCCTATTGAGAAAAGTCTATCAGATCCTTTTTGGGGGAATTGACCTCACAGACAATGAAAGAGAAAAACAGCCTGAGGGAAAAGGAAAACAAATTAAAAATGGGAAGTCAAGGGGATTTAATTCTGTTTTGACTTAAGCATAGGTCTGGGCCAAAACTATGGAAATTTTGAAGTGGTTCACTTGTAGGATTAATGCTCTTTTTCCAGATGACTGTTCCAAGTGATTTCTCATTGGTTTGTGGGTGCCTTAGAGGATGCAAAAAATCTGTAGACTAATAAGGTGTCTTGCTGTCCAGACAAAGGTTTTCTGGATTCTGGAGATCTCAGCTATTTCTGTAGATATGACCAAGGCAATGTAAAAATTAAGTTTAGACTTAATGCATTTGGAGCAACTTTAGTTAGGGAGTGTTGTCAGCTTTTGAAACCATGGTTTAGGTTACACTTGCATTTAAAATCAAAACACATGGACTCCTTGACAGATGTTAAGCACTTCTGTCTAAGGAGGGGTCAGCAAATGGTTTGAGGGATATTTTTGGTCTTGGACCTAATTTGTTGTTTAATTGGTAAACTACTTCTATTGTACTATAAAAATTTTAGGCATTGGTGCCTTTCAGTCTAAAATCTAAGCATATTTAATTAGTGGCACACCAGATCATTTGTTTCAATAGCTGCTTTTATTTTCTTTTGTTGATATGTTAAAATAGTTAAACACTTGCATTCATCTCATCCTATTAAAGGAACTCCATCAGGGAACAGTGAGGTAACATGTTTGGTGACAGCAGGCTGAGTCACTCTGCTATGAGAAAGAGATGAATAATGTTTTTTAATCTTACATCTATTGACTTTCTCTTTTTAAAATGTATACATCATTATTTAAAGAAGCAACTGCAGACTACATTTTAAGTTTATCTCTTTCATATCTTCATTATTAAATAAAATGGAACATTTACTTACATGATACTACATAAATGAAATTGCTGCATGACATTTCTTATTGTTAAGTCCCATTTTGAAAAAAATCTAGTTATGCATTCTTGAAATTCTAGAGGTGCTTTTAGTTTTTATACTACTAGCTTTCATTACTTTCTTAGCTATTTGGCTGCCAACTCCTCTTATTTTAAGCATTATCTTGTTTATGTTTTGTGATTTACCTGCGATTTGTCAAAACAATTTTTAAAATGACATTTTCTACTTCCCATTAGAGCACAGCATGAAGAAAAATTGGATATAAAAGATCATATATTGAATGTTTTCATTAGACATATCAATTTTGTAAGAATTCAGAATTCCACTATAAACAATTTGAGACAATTACTTTATGAATTTAAAGAGCCAATATTTTTTTAGTATAATATTACTTATTTGTAAGTAGAATATTTCCTTCAAAATATTATATGTAAGGTGTAATTTTTTAATGTCAAAGCTATATTTTTTGGACTTTGTTACTGATTGCATGATTCCTGTAAATCAGAATTATTTCAATCATTCTAGGACATTCAACAGTTTTCTTACATTTGCTATAATACTTGATATTCTGTCATATCATGAGAACATCCTTACTAAATTGTAGTGTACTCAAATATTCACTCTTCTTGTTTCCTTCTTAAAAAAAAGACTACTTGGACTCTTTTGGTAATAATCCCTCTAAATACTAGTAAATTCCTAATTGATTCAGATGGATGTCTTCTCATTTTAAAATCTGAAATTGGGATGTATCTATCTTATAGTCAAAGGCATTTTGCATTATAATTGGGAGCATTTTATTCTTAGTTACACAAGAGATAATGATGCAGTCTATAATGTATGGCATCATATATTTAAATGGCATATAACTAAATTAAATTTGGATTTAACAGCAATTTAACAGATTTATGTTTCCAAGGGAATTTAAAAACAAGTTTTGTTTTTATGGCTAATTATACAGACAGTATTCTTGTGCCATTTTCATATACAAAAAGCACAAAATATTTTGATTTTGAGGAAATGGCATTGCACTATGAAAGTCATCATGGTTTCGAGTCAATCCAGGTGTATTGTTAGAAAATGGACCACTTCAAGGTCTCACCTGATTTGTTTTGAACATTTTTTCTCAAACTGTCATTAGTTGAATTTTTTTTAAAATAAGTATGAAGTTATAATTGGGTTTTCTAGTCCTGGAGATCCTTTTTTTAGATCATAAAACAATAAAACTGATTATGAATGCAAATTTTTCACATTTTATAGGTTTTACAAGTACATTCTGGGTATAAAAACAATTTTGAAAGTGATGTAAGGCTAGATACTTAATATACCACTGGAATGATGATTGAAATGTGATACCCATCAGTGTTAGTTTTATATATATATATATAAATGTACCATTGGGATGGGAATTTTTCTACAAGAGTACAAGAGTAGATTTTTTCTTGAAGCTTTAGAGGTGAAATCTGGACTAAACTCTTCCTTTGCTGGTAAATTTCATTGTAATATGCATGGGCATTCATTGTTTTTCCAGAAATCTTAAAATATCCTCTTAAATGTTTTTCTTGCCAATACAGTGTTTACTGGATACCTGTGAAAATCTGACAGTAAATGATAAGGAAGGAGCCTTCAGTGATCTAATTTACTCTTTCATTCTAATAAAAAATTAAATTAATTTTATTGACTCTTTTAGCTCCTTAAGTGCAGGTCCTATGTGCAAGGTTCATAGTGGTTACATTCCATTGCTTCATTCAGTAGTAATGAATAATACTATGAGTTTGGGACACAAAATATTCCTTCCCAATGATAGCCATCCTTTGTCAGGAAGTATTTTTTTTTTAAAGATTTATTTATTTATTCATATGGAACTGAGGTA
>NW_004567103.1:39182685-39234062 GCF_000260355.1 Condylura cristata | reverse complement strand
GATCTGCCTGTTCTGCTCCCCACTCTGTCTCTGGTGAAGCCTCTCACCACCTCTGACCCTCTCGCCTGTACCCCAGCTCTGTATGCACAAATAAATCTTTAAAAAAAAAATGAAAATGATATTTAAAAAACCTTAGAATTTCCACATACGATTATTTGTAAAAATATGGGAAATCCATTTTCAAGTAATCAACCTATTACAAATTCATCTCTTAGCTATATAACTCTTCAGTTCTGCCTAGGGTAAAACAATATTATCGCCACCTGGTAACCACTTAGTGGCTTGCTGTCTGTCAAATTGAAATCATTAATCTAAGATCCACAAAACACACTGACCTCATCAAGAACTATCAGCCACATTAATCACATGGTGAGCAGTAATTAATACCCTTGCTGCACATCTCAGCAGATGCCAAGTGATAACTGTGCCCAGAGACAAGCCATTTGGTGGGTGGTCTGAAGGTGGTAGTCTTTTAGTATAAATTGAGACATGTTGATTGAAAACTTACTGTGCATATGAGTAGAAAAATAAAATCAAGGACTCACTTTCTTATTTGTCTAGTAGTATTGCCTCACACATGCCTCTTGTTGTACGCATGTCCTTGATTCTCAGGGTAAAGCCATTGCTTTACCTTTGATGTATGTCCCTTAATGTACTAATCAGTGATTTCTCATTAGGTATATCCCCTCTTCAACTACACTATGAGCACCTAGAAGGCTATGTGTTTTGTTTGTATTATGACTGACTAGCACAGTTCCTAGCATCGGTGACTATACTATATACCTATTCAACAAATGAGTGAAAATGCAATACATACAAACTGTGGTAAAAGCATTTGCTTCTCACATTGTGGTCAAATTGGTGTCAGATGCATATTCTAGTTGCCCATCAGTGGGGTGGGGACAGAGAAGGTGCTCAACAAATGTGTATGAGTCTAAGTACTTCTTGGCAAGAATTCAGTTCAACACCTCTACTTGGGATAATGAGCATGTTGGAAGATGGGGTCAACTACCAAGTGAAGTTTTGAAAGAAGTATTTATGGCAAACTAAAATATTTTGTAAGAGTTTATAAGCTGACCTCATCAAGAACTATCAGCCACATTAATTATATTGGTTTGTATAATTGGTTTGTTATAAGCTATAACAAACCAAGGTAGATATATATATTTTAAGGGAAAATATTTATGTAATTTCACCAAAAAAATTAGCAAAAATCCCAGATGTGTTTTTAGACTTGTCAGAGGACTTTTGCTATCAAGAAATACAAAGAACCCCAAATAAGTGTTTCTTCTCTAAAATAATTAACAGCCATACATGGCAATTCATATTCACACACACAACACACACACACAAAGTGACTGTAGAAAGGTTATATTAAATACTACAATTTCACTTTTATGATAGATAGTAGTAATATCAGTAAACTCTTCCTGCTTTCAACTAAAACAAGGGAAAATATAATTCTTTTATGTTAAGGAATGTATGTAGTTTATGTTGCATTGACAATTTTTGTCCATCTAACCAAATCAATTATATATTAAATATTTGTTAATGATTATGCAAATTCATTAAATAATTTTATGTTTCCCTTTTTGTTATACAATATCTAAGTAGCTTTGAAATTCCTGTGATTTTTTCCTGAGCTTTATTTTTTAAAATATATTTTTTACATCATTCTTCATTCTAGAGGAAAAAAAGGAACTCTCCTACACAGATGGTGGGAATGCAAACTGGTCCAACCACTATGGGAAGCTGTGTGGAGGTTCCTCAAGCTAATCAAAATGGAGCTACTATATTACCCAGCAATTCCACTCTAGGTATCTACCCAAAGGACACAAAAACATTCATTCAAAAGGACACCTGCACTACATAGAATAAGGAAGATGTGAAATCAACCATGAACTTTATTTTAGTAACAAAAATGATTAGTGTATATTAGCAAACCTGAGGCGGGAGGAGTGGTGATCAGTGACGAAGATATCTTTAAATACCCTATGGATTAAAAGCATTCTAAAAATTCTCGAAAATGACAAGTAGCTGTGGAGAAAAGTAAATGAAGCAGATTTAGGCATTCAAGAATTCTTTCTAATTTAGTGGTTTGTGCCTTTCTGACCTGCTGCTTTACTCATTTGATATTCTTATCAATTATTCAGGGTTGGTTTCAGCCTGGCAGTCAATCTGATTATCCCATCGTGTAGTTTGCTGGTTTGGTGTCTCTATAGAGCTCATTGTCTCCACTTCCTTTTCACTTCTGTGAGAGGTCTGCTGCTAAAATATTACCCAGTTTAGAAGGGCCAACAGCACTACCCTTCTCTGGCCTTCCCACTTTGTTGGCTTCAATTTTTGGACTGAAAATGCATAATTACATTTTATTAATTTAATTTTAGAATTAAATACATAAGTTCAAAATGGAGTATTTGTTAAATGGCCTATTTTACCATTTTTAAAATATCCTTTAACAACTATCCATTTCACTACCTTTAACCTTCCTAGCCCTTGAAGGTTTCTGTTTCTAGGCACTGAAGGTTGCCCTCTCTGACTTGTAATACAAAACACCCGGGACATGAACCTATGTATTTCTCCATTAACTTTAAAAAATCTTTGTGGGTAAAAGTAGCAGCAATCCAACGTGTATAATCAAAATGTGGAAGGTGACTCTTTACACTGTGGTTGGTTACGTTTTTAATGTTCTTTACTAACATTAAAAACAGTCAAAACTATAGTTTATTTTTCAGGCATCCTGATAAATGCAATTTACCACGTCATGTTTCAACCTCCTCATGTATTTTCCTGGATTAGGCCTATTAATTTCAAATGTATCGGCACTATCTTGCAATGAGGTTTGAAGGCTATTTGAGGAATGAAACCTTAATTTCAGTAGGGAAAGTTGAGAGGATTAAATGAATAAAGTCTAGTAAAAGGTAGTATTTGAATGGGTCTAATAAATAATGGAACAATAAAGCTGTAAATCTCACAAATTACCGTATAAAAGGGTGTGAAAAATCTGGGTTATGAGAATGTTGGGTTGAGAATAGGTGGGTTAGCTGAGGAAAACATGAGTACATAGATGAATGGTTTGCTTAGTGTTCCTATATGAAGAACATAAAGTATTTTCATTGCTGATCCAATATTATAGTTTCATGATTAAAGTGATTTCTACTAGTATTAATGCAAAAGTGAAGAACTTTTCCTCAATGAAAAGATAAACATTGCTTAACCACAGAAGAGTTGTATATTTGTAGGTAAAAGGGGCCATATCTGGAATGGTTGCCTGTTTAAAACAAAGCAAAATAATTTATTAAGATCCCCTTTTAAAGATTTATTTATTTGTACATACAGAACTGGGGTACAGGCCAGAGGCTCAGGGACGGTGAGAGGCTTCACCAGAGACAGAGTGGGGAGCAGAACAGGCAGATCGACGAAGTACACTGCTGAGGGGAGCAGCGGGCAAGACAGGAGAGGTCTGCCACGCCATGTGGTCTCTTCCGGGGCAGGTGGGATTTGAACTCATGCGGAAGTGGCTTCAGCTTCTCAGTGCAGTGCTTTAACCCGCTGCGCCACCAGGGAGGGCCCAGGTCCCCTTTTAACCAGTGTTTATGGGACTTTGGTTTCATACTCCAAGATCGATGAGTGAAATAATTAAAATGTATGTTGAAATTCTGTGGTATATTAAAGACAGATAAATATAAATTTAGACTATAAACAATAAAACCACTACATAGGATTATTTATTTGGTTCTTAAACTTTGAAGGATAGTTAATTAAGTTAGAGCAAGCCACCTAAAGTGGATTGTGAAAGAGTTAAAGAACAAATACTGATTTTTTTTTTTGCAAGTACAGCAGCAATTTGAGTGCCAGCTGCTGCATTTGCAGAATAAGCATAAACATTTGACCCTTGTCCTCTAGTAGTTGTGGAAGGAAGAAATTTTGAAAGGATAGGGAAAGGTTATGGAGAGGATATAGGGTGGTGAGGTGTGTGTGTGGGGGGGGGGCTATGGTGTGTATGCACACATATCTTAGGCAAGGTAGAAACAGGGAAAGAATAGAGGAAATAACCCCAAAAGGTACTTCCTCTCATGGCTATTCTTTGTCTGGATTCTTTGGGCAGGCTAAATAATGACTGACTGACTCAATAATGTCTCTAAAGAGAGAGAGAGAGGTCATTGAACACTAAAGGTTAAGAAAACCAAAAAGGAAAAAGATTAAAAAGCACGAGCAGACTAGCAAATATGTAGCTACAGCAGGCAATATAGTTTGCCAGTAGTCAGAAAGATCAGGACAATATGGCCAGTCAAGCCAGGGAAGAAAGTGACATCTTGAAATGGGAGAATTATTTATTGGGCTGTTTAGACTATAGTCTACAGAAATTTCTGCAAAAGACAGAGAAAGGGTCCAGGTCACATAACCCGACTTTGAGGAAAGAATAGAAGAAACAGTCCTCTTGGTCCAGAGATATACTCTGAACCAAGTGCAGGCTCTAATGTACAAATGAAAAATTTGATTTTCCTGATTAGTGAGAAGATTACCAAACAATAGTGCACACAATGCATGAATATGTAAGCACAAATGGATAGCAATAGATGATTGATAAAACAACAGTGGTAGCAATATTTGAGTCCAGAGACTCAAATATTTCTAATGTACATTAAAAATGAGATTGATATGAGTACAGGTTAAATCTGAGAAATTTCACAACTGTTATATCAAGGTTATATCTGTTTGTCAGAAAACAGCTTTGGAAAATGTATGAAAGGAAAACAGAACCAGTGCTTGGTACTAAGACTTTGCATTAAGACAGAGTGGTGATTGGAAGAGACTTCCACCTGAGAAATACAAATAGTGTTATCATTAATTATGTGTTTGCTCACATCAGTCATTTTAGAAAATAAAATATATACCTTTTATAGCTTTTTTCTTTCTAAGTTTGCTTTCCATTATATTTTGCCCCAAATTCCAAGTTGGTGACCTGCATTAAGTTATATGATAAACACTGTCTTATATCATACACAAAAATTAATTTAAAATTGATTTAAGACTTGGTTATGAGATCTGAAACTATAAAGTATATAGAAAGAAACCTAGGTGATGCATGCCATAGCATTGACCTCAGAGGTATTTTTTTTTGGATTCCATTCTAATGACAAAGGAAAAGAAAGTAAAAATTGAAAAATAGGAAATCAAAACTAAATAACTGCACAAAATAAGACCCTATCTTTAAAATGAAAAACAAAAACTATTCTATTGAATGGGAGAAAATATTTGCACATCGTATCTCCACGTGGTTAATATCCAAACTATTTAAATAGCCATATAAGGTAGATCAACAACAAAAATAACCAATAACCCAGTCAAAAAATGGGCAGAAAATCTGAAAAGACACTTGTTATAGAAACAGATACAGATGCCCACGAAAACATGCTTACCATCATCATTTTTTAGGAAATTGTTCATCAAAATCACAATGAGGTATCACCTTAGACTGGGAGACTGACCTATACCCAAAAGAACAGAAACAGTAGGTGTGGACAAGGGTGTGGAGACAAAGGACTCCATGTCTATTGGTGGGAATGTCGATTAGTATAACCACTTTGAAAAACAGTATGGAGTTTCCTCGGAAGACTAAAAATACTTCTATGTGATCCAGCAATTCCTCTTCTAGGTATCCATCCAAAGAATAAGAACACTTAGTCAAAAGATGTAGCACTCCTATGTTCATTCCCATACTATTTATAACAAGACACAGAAAGACCTAAGTGTCCCTCAATGGATGACTGAATAAATAAGATGTGGTGTGTATATGCACATACACATACAGTGGAATTCTACATAGCTACTTTAAAAAAGATGAAATCTTGCCATTTGCAGTTGGAGGTTGGAGTTTGAGGGGATTACGCTATACAGAAGGAGAAAAATACTGGATTATTTCATGTACAGTGGGGTATAAAGAAACAACACAAAGGAACAGATGAAACCAAACCTAAAACTTCCTTGGATTTTAACCGCAAAAATGAGGTTACCAGAGGGTGAGTGGGGTGTGAGCAAAGGGAGGGGATGTAGTGTAGTCGGTTGGAGTGTTATGGTTATTACTCTGTAGTAGATATAATGTGATAGCATATTTTTGAAGAGGTGTAAACCTGTGTTTCTAAAACACATAGAAAACTGCAAATCAGTGTTACCTTAATAAAAGTAAATAAATAAAGAGCAAAAACGTATGTCTGGTACTTAATGTGTTTTATTGGGAAGATAAAGAGGAAGGTAATTAGGAACTTCCCAATTTTGAGCAATAAAGGTAGCTTGACTTTAACATTTTAAGTTTTGGGCAGACAATTCAAAGTCTTTTATAAAATATTAAAGTTAATTTCAATGTAAAGTTTCCAAATACCTTTAGAAACATGCAAAAGAATATTGCTTTTTCTAAATGTGAAACAAAAATAAAACCAGTTTTCAAAATGTGAAAAAAGTGATAAGGCTAAGACTATATGAATCTGAGTGAATATAAAGGAGCACATGATTGAGTCTTACCTCATCTGTTATCCAGCCAGCCAGCAAATAGTTGTTGTAAACATACAATATTCTGGGTGCTGGACAATAGCTATTAACAAGATATCCTGCCTGACCTAAGCTTTCAGTCTATACAGAAGAAATCCAGCATTTATTGAATGAAGAGAGAACAATACCTAGAGAAGTCTTAAGTTACAACTGGAAATGAGGGAGTGGTCCTGAGTCCGAGACTGAAAATTTTCTCATAAATAACCTTGTTATAAAGTTGTAGGACTGCTATGGGAGTTCCACAGTACCAAGATTCTAGGATCCTTCTAGCTGGTTGCTCTGTTGTCATGTGGCTGGTGCTTCATCAATTTGGTCTGCAATGTTCCCAACCAAATCCTCTCTCCAGAAAGGGGGAAGTAGAAATGTTGAAGCCACTAAGCATCATGTGAAAACCACAAGTTGGAAGGTGAACACATCCTTTACACTCACATGCCATCTGCCCAAAATTAGTTTTGTGGGCATATCTTACTGAAAAGGAAATGAGAATCGATTCTTTCTTGTAGGAGGCTATGCTTTCAGCTAATAATTGAGAACTTTACTACTAGGCAAAACAGCAAATGATGGATTAGGGCGAAGGTAACTTGCACTCTCTGCCAGATAACCGAAGTCAGTAGGTGAGTAAAGAGAAAGCTCTTCAAGGGAAAGTTGGAATGTGCTAGAGGAACAATATAGGAAATTGTTTTAAAACAAGTGTTTACATTGTCACTACAAAGCTAGACGTGAACAAAATGCCTTACAGTGCACCAGTTATTGGTGCACTTGTTATCCAGCAGAGGGTTGAATATGGACAAAGCCTGACTGAGATAAAATGGTGATCATAAAAACTATTCCTCTTTTGGATAATCTGATGTTACATTATGCTAAGAAGGTAAAATTATTGAAGGATATCATTCATGGCCATTGGCCCTATTTCTTTCCCCTTCAGTGGAAATTCTTTGCTATCATTTCAAGATGGCTGGGCTTCCAGTTTACTGACTTGGTAGACATGCAATGTAAAAATTTCTGTTTCCTAAGAGGTCATTAAGGGAACAAAGGGCTAGGGTAGTTTTGAAGACACTGAGATGGAAAATTTGTGGGATTTGTTTCTTCAATTTTGGGGAGTGAGAGCAAAATCTATCCAAGAAAAATAATAGAAAAAGGGTTGTTTTTTTTTTTTTTTTGTATTATGTGTTGAATTCCAAGACACTTGAGTAAATAACATATTATTCTTTGATACTTTGAGTCATCCAATTTTTTTTTCTCCCTATGGATACAACAATGTGCTGAGCTAAAATTTGAAGTTGAGGCAAGATGTTATTTTATTGAAGGGCTTAGGATATTACACTTGTCTAAAGTGTTTTTGATCTTTTAAAAATCAATAAACTGAATAGATAGCTGCCTATGTAATGAAGTCTTGAGTTCTAGAAAAGAAAAACAAACACCAATCTCACTTCCCTGTTCAGTTACCTAAAGTTCATCTTTTTGATACCTGATGTTTTGGATTAAACAGTAACTGATAATTCTCTAAAAATGTGCCCTTTTCTCAGTGGAGTGATTTTGTTAATCTCAAAGATAATAGTGCATGTTGACTTAAATTTCAGTTACACATGTGGAGAAAAGGGGGCCTCAGGACAGGTGAGAAAACTCCCAGTTGAGGGAAGATACTTGAAGTAGCAATGGAATAAAGTATAGAAGAGAGGAGATAAGGGATATTTAAGAAAATTTCATTTGCACTTTTTTTTTTTTTGCCTAAGGCTGATGTACAAAAATTAAAAAATGCAAATGGAAAAAAATTCCAGTGTTTCTTTAAGCATGCCTGTTTTATAGAAATAAAAGGCAATATTTCTGACCAGAAAGACAATGTTTTGTGTCCTTGTAGCATTTACATCTTAAGGCAAAGTTTTGTCTAGAATAAATGAAAGACATTTGCTTTATTTCCTCTAGGTACCCATTTAAGCCCTTCAGCTGATATGAGAAAGACTAGAATGGAATCTTCCTTCTGTGGAAACCTACTTTTGTAGGATGGATTATAAATTTCACCATATTGGCCAAAAGGTGACAATTATTTATCAAAACCAAAAGGGATTGTTTAGTGGTCTCACTTCATTTTCTATAAACAATTCCTCTTCTTCTGATAAATGAATATAAATAACATCTACAGACTGACCTATTTTTTCCAGAGCAATCATTATTTGGTTTAATGATCACCAATGAAGAATTTTCCCCTCTTTTTTATCCTTAATTCCAGAATAAAATGGAACAGAAAAGAGGTTTATGTGGTGAGCCCCATTTGAGGGGTATGTATAGTTCAAAGCCCCAGGGAAATGTCTTGTTTAGAAAGCTCTTTCTTCTCTTAATACTACCTGACCTTCAGGGTGGTCTCACATAAGCTCTCCTGTGCCACAGATAACACGCCTCAGGATAACTAAGATAATAAGTCACAAATCCTTGAGAGAAGAAATCTCAAATTATCGTGTCACCATTTCACACAAATGAAATAGAAGCCCAAGACCAGGACAATGACTGTTTCCAGAAGATGGCAGTGGCCTTTTTGCAGAGAACAGAAGCAGAGAATTCACTAGGTCTGATAGCAATTATGGCAGAATTTTGCCCTTGTAAATTTAAAGCTTGTATCCCATGTCATGGTTGTTTTCTTGGCCATGGGCTGAGTTCTCAAGAACAATTAGCTCTATTTTTTTTTTTAGGACAGTAAGAAATGCTGCATGTATAATATAACATTTTCTATGATGTCTCTCTCTAAGGAGCCAAAAGTATTTTGCAGCTGTTATTTAATTAACCTCACACTATGCCTCTGAGGCAGGAAAAAGGAATTACTGTATATCCTATTTATCACAGTGAATTTAAGTAATTTACTGATATCATTCATGGGGGAAATGGTGACACAGGGAATAAACATTTATTGAGTTGTAGTGCATAGCCTTAATTATTAAACCAAGCTGATTTTCTGCAGAATGTGATGTATATAAATTTAGAGAAGAGATTATATAAATTTAGAGAAGAGATATTTAAAAATGAGTTTTTCCACAATGCAGATTCCAAAACAGTGGTTTCCCCCATTTTAATTTGGGCATTTAAGTATTCTGTGGGTTTATTGCTTATGAATACTGGGGAGCTTTAACATGTAAAATTCTAATTTCTCTTCCCAGACATTATTATGCTTTACTATTATTTGTTATTATTATGCGTTATTATTATTATTCTGTCATAGATCTGAGATGGGACTTAGAAATTTGCATATTTTGAAACCTGTGGCCTTGCCCATACTTTCAGATACTGTTCTAAAAGCCTTGACTAATAGACTCAGAAGATAGACAAATTGACTATTTCTTAAGGTAAAAGAACCTTGTTTTTAAGAAAGATATTCTGTATACACAAAAGCTTGCATTTCTTTCAACTTTAAAGGGCAAATCCATAGTGCAAACATTATTCTTCATTCATAAGCTTTATTTAAAAACAGTTAAAATTGGGCCCTCCCTTGTGGTGTAGTGGGTTAAAACACAACACTGAGAAGCTAAAGCCACTTGAGCATGAATTCGATCCCCACCCCAGAGGTGATCCACATGGCTGGCAGACGTATCCTGACCTGCCTGCTGTTCCCCTCAGCAATGTACTTCATCAGTCAGCCTGTTCTGCTCCCGACTCTGTGTCTGGTGAATCCTCTCACTGCCCCTGCACCTCTGGCCTGTACTCCAGTTCTGTATGCATATATAAATAAATCTTTAAAAAAAATAAAGTGTTAAGCATAACTTCTAAGCCATCCTATTAGAAGAATATATTGATTTAAAAATTATCACATGCATTGTCTTTCTTTTGAAGTTATACAGTCACTTTTGCATTGGGTTTAGGTCATGGAATTTTAGTCTAGCTCTAATCTTGTACTTTTGATTTAGAAGGGACTCTAAAGATATTACAGTGCCCAATATGGTATAAAATCCCTCTTTTGAGATAGAAAGTTACAAAATCCTTTTTACTTAATTTTATGTCCTTGCTCAAAGCTGTTTAAATAGGTGCAATAGTTAATAAAATGGTAAGTTTTATTAGTGAATTATTAGTGAAAAGTAGATGCCATATTCCCCAGAGGTAAGAGTCATGATGTAGAATTTTCAAGAGAGCTGATTGAAGACTAGGAACCCTTTCACTGGCATTATGGGTTTTAAAGGGTCAAAATTTAAATGTTGAAGGAGATTTTTTACCAAAGGCTTTGGTGTGCAGTGACCCTCCTATCTTTCCACAAGGGGATGAGGTATTTCTGTCTTCTCTCAAGTCAAGAAACAGGTGATTTAAGGAAACAGCAAAAACTTAATTTGGGCTTTTGGAAGCTTGGTGAACTTGATAACAACTTCATAATTCCTAACCTGGAAAGTCTTGTTGCAAGAGAAGGCCTGACTAACTTCTTTGATAGCTGGATGACTCAGATTAGCTGCATTCTTATTCCATCCTATTTTTGCCAGTCTATGGCAGTGTCTAGCCTCCTAAAGTTTATCAGTTACTAAATATAGGTGATATATTTTTTTGTATTAATTTGCAATGAACCTAAGCCTTATTAAGTGCTATTGATATTTTTAACCTTTCTTGTTAAAGAGTTTATTTTTCCATAGAAGAACTGGGGTGTAGGCCAGAAGTGTGAGTTGGGGGAGGGGAGGGGGGAGGGGTAGGAGGTTAGAAAATTTGCCAGAGACAGAGTGATTTTATTGAGTGGTTCACTAGATTCAGGCAGATCTACTGAAATACACTGCTGAGGGGAGCAGTGGGTGAGACAGGAGAGGTCTTTGGCGTCATGTGGGTCAGCTCCCTGGCTAGAGAAGGAACTCATGCTGCAGTGATTGTCCATAGCTTGATAAGCTCTGAGACTTAACCCCTGAACCACCAGGGAGACCTTTATTCAGTTTTCTTGCCCATTTTCCACCAGGGCTACTATTTTTTTCTCTTGATTTGTGTAAGTTCTGAGTAGATTCTATTGTGTTTTTGTGTTTATAACATATCCCTGTGTAATTCTTTGACTCAAAATTGTCAGTATATTCTCCCATTTTCTCAGTTGTCTGTTAACTTTTTTGCGATGTCTTTTATCAAATAAAAGTGCTTAATTTGTAGGCAATGAAAGTCATCTCTTGTTTTTTCAGTTTTGTCTAAGTAGTACTGTTTTGCTTAGGATACAAATGTGTTTGCACACATTTTCCACATTGGATGCAAACTAATTACCTGAAAATGTACTTTATTGCAGAAGTGCACAAATTATTTTTATTCCACTTAAATATGGAAAATAAGTAAGATGGTCTGTAATAAAATGACATAAGGACACTGCTACAAAATAGATAAGTTTGAAATGTTTTAAATGGGAAGTGACCTAAAGCTATCTAAAGTAGTACTACTCAGCATGAGGTCCATAGGTCAATAACTACTTTGGATATTCATTAAAAAGGCAGATCTAAGGAGTTTATCATAGAACTGTTTAATCAGAATCTCTTGGGATGGGCCCTTCTTGGTGGTACAGTGGGTTAAAGCACAGCACTGCAAGCTAGCCACAGCTGCTACAGTGTGAGTTCCACTCCCTGGCCCATAGGTGATCCACATGGCCCAGCAGACCTCTCCTGTCTCACCTACTGCTCCCCTCAGCAGTGTATTTCATCAGTCTGCCTGTTCTGCTTCCCACTCTGTCTCTGGTGAATACTTTTGCCACCCCTGAGCCTCTGGCCTGTGTCCTAGTTCTGTATACATAAACAAATCTTTTTTAAAAATCTCTTGGGGTAGACCCAGAAATCTTTAAAGTGACTCTTGATGTATTCTAAATAGCACTAATCTAAGAGCACTAGTTTTGAGCTTTCAGATCTAAATTTAGGGAGCACTAACTATGAGGAAACCATTATTTTATATAAATTCTAATAATGAAATAAATGAAAAAATCTTTAGGAGAAATCAGCTATTTCTGGATCTAAATTCCAGAAGTTTATATTCTTATCCATGATGAATCTTCATAAATCCTTTAATGGAGGATCCTGAACAATATGAAGGCAGTCTCTTTTAAAAGGTTTTTAGAGAATCTACAGTAATATTGTTCACATGGTCTTTGGCTTATTTAATTTTCAACAGATCCTGACAGCAATATATTAAAGTAACTGCATGAATGAATTTTCACAGCTGAGTTTTAGTTTATTTTATACTGTATCAAACTTGGGAATGACTAATTCAGTTTTCTATTATCAAAGATATCCTAGGGAAAGACAAGACAGGGCAGGGTAAAATCATCCAGCACCTGGCTCCTCAGGGAGATCCTTGTTCAAAATTTGTATATGAAGATGTGATGTTAATATAAACCTTAAAAGGTACTAGTGTTGATTTAAGTATCACCCAGCTTGTTACATAAAGATCACCTAGGCCCTATGGGGAAAACCACATGCTGTTGACTACTGGAAACTGAATTGTTAAAGGATTTCTGAAGAGCTCTTTCCTGCTACTCCAAAGTCTTCCATTGCTGATCCATAGATAAAAGCCTGATTCTATGATCTTGACCTTGTTGTTAGACATCCTACTTAAGGACTTTTGACAACATGTTGGTGACAGTAATTTGCTTTAAAAATGGTCAAGTTCAGTGTACCTGGAATCATTGAAATTTAGAGCCACAAATAAACCTAAAAGTTATCTAGTTCATCTGTTGTTCTAAACTGAGGCCCAAAGAAATGAAGTGATGCAGCTTAGCTAATTTATTTATTGGTAAAATAAGTCTAGAACTCCTGACTTCTGAGCCAATATGCAACAGAAATCTCTGTGCCAAAATGCTAGAAAAAAAATGAGGGCAAAACCTTATCCCAGATAAACTTAGACTTGGGAAAATTCTGAGGTAAATTTCTTCCAAAGGGGGATTAAGTGAGTACTTTAGATGCATAAAGTTTTAAATTTTGGGATAATTATTGATTCAGTATAAGAAATAATATGGAGAGATTCCATGAACCCTGTACCGGATTTCCCCAAATAGTGGCATCTTTTTTTATAAGGGAAAGAGTTATGTCACACTCAGAATGCTAACTTTAATGTGGTTAAAATATAATGCATTTCCATCACCATAAATATCTTTCATATTACTGATGGATATATATGTTGATATATGTATATTTTCTCCTAATATCTGTTACTATATTATGTCCAAGACAAAATCAAATTTCCATCTTAAATGTAGGAACATTATATACTCCTCAGTCAGAAAAAGTGAACTTCAAGAACCTTCCTTTCCAAGACAGGATGAATTTAATTCTGTCCTCCGTCTGTAGATGGGACCTAATGGTAGTGAGTTCTATTTGGAGAAAATAATTATTGACTTCCAATATGGTTATAAATTTCTTTTAATGTCTCTAGACAATGTTATAGTCTTGTTTGCTAATGAATATATAGAATTTTTTTAAAGATTTATTTATTCATACAGAATTGGGGTGCAGGCCAGAGATGCAGAGGGTGAGAGGATTCACCAGGGACAGAGTCGGGAGCAGAACAGGCAGATCGATGAAGTACACTGCTGAGGGGAGCAGCGGTGGGTCAGGAGAGGTCTGCCACACCATGTGGATCTCCTCCGAGGCAGGTGGGGATCGAACTCATGCGGAAGTGGCTTAAGCTTCGTAGGTCTGTGCTTTAACCCGCTGCGCCACCAGGGAGGGCCTATATAGAAAATTTTTAAAAATTCTAGTGCCATCATCAATTACTATTAAGTATAGGCATTTTTTTCTAGAATTCCAACTGCATAAAACACAAACATGAGGATATTAACAGGCCCATTCTAAGTCTTGAATAGTGTGTAGTATAAGAAATAGCTCAGAGTATCTCTTCCTCTAATTAAATTAGAGTTAGAGTGAAAGACACCAATTACTATTTTTATTCAAAAAACAAATCAGTAAGCTCAATGTTCTTTTAATGGATTGTGGTGGAGTGAGCTGGAACTAACCTGGTCTAATATAAGACTCTTTGGAGTTGATTATTTTATTGCTTGCTCCACTGCCTGACATGAAGGTTACTAGCAGCTTAATCTTAATTTCTAAAGCATTGTCAGTAACTCTTTCTTTCCCTTCAAAATGGGATGTAAGTTCTGTGAAATTACTTGAAGTAATAAAAGTTATCCATCATAATACCAAATAATATGTGTAACAGTAGACACAGGACAACCTGGAATCCGAAAACGTGATCTTGCCTTGCAAACATGTTTTTCCTTCTGAAACCCTTGAACTATATATAATCAGATAATCAGCTAGGAGCCATGAAAAATTACACTTCATTGAAGTGACTTGACAGCAGACCCTTATGCTTGAGTATAACCTCGGGTTTTATAACACTTTTATTGGTAAATCAGAACCTAAATTTTCTTATGAAAACCAAGAATTTCTCATCCACATTTTTCCCCCCCAGAGGTAATAATCTTCTTTAGTAAGACAATACAATCTGTTTTGCTGATGTGACTCACCTTGTTCTGCCTTTATGAGAGCCTAGGGGCTGGTCTTTGAGAGGTAGACAGCTTATGCTGTGTGAGGTTACCAACACTAGATCATTCTTTCTATTTTAGCTTCTCTCTCTAGGGGAATAATAGTAATGATTGAGTATTTTGTTTTGTCTGTAAGGTAAGATAGGATCACATTTAAACGTACTTTCCTTTCATTAATTTTTCATAATTGCACTTTCTGTATTTATACTCACATAAAAGCATAATCTGGTGTGTTTCTAGGTTATATTTCCCTTATAATCTATAAATAGAAATCTTTAAAATTCTGCACCTATAGTTTGGGAACAATGAATTAATTATCTGAAACTCTTCACCACATCTTTTTACTATTTCAGTTTATTACCATGGTAGCTACATGCTCTAAATGTTAATCTAAAGACAATACAAATTAAGAAGACACATTTTACCTCCTCTTCCACTATATCATTGTCTGGTTGATCAATGTAGGAAGTATAAGTAAGATTATAGATTTTCTCTGGCTTAATTTTAAGCACAAGTATTTGAGAAATTAGGTAAAGTTTTCATTTTTTTTATATCTTGTGCCTTCTGGTTACCAGGAAACTATGTAAAGGGACTTTTTAGGTGAGAGATCGCCTTTTTGTTCTCTATCTTAAAGGGAAACAGTTTTTCATTAGAATCACACAAGGATCCTCAGTGTAAAGTGTCTTAACTGCATTGCATTGTTACTCTAATTGAATAGACAAATAACCTTTTTTTTTTAAGATTTATTTATGCATACAGAACTGGGGTACAGTTCAGAGTGCAGGAGTGGTAAGAGGCTTCACTAGAGAGAGTAGGGAGAAGAACAGGTAGATCAATGAAGTACACTGCTGAATGGAGCAGCAGGAGAGATAGGAGAGTTCTGCCAGGCCATGTGGGTCACCTCCAGGGCTGAGGATGGAACTGGCACTGAAGTGGCTGTGGCCAGCTTGCAGTGCTGCATCCTAATCAGTTGTGCCACTAGGAAGGACTGACAAAAAACCTTAACAGATAATCTTAAACTGGATCTGATAGATAACTGTAATTCATATAGAGAGAAGAGTTTGGGCAAATTTTATATAGAATTTAATAGAACTTTTATTCTGCAATTCTACTTTTAACCCTTTATCATATATAAGGTTTGTCTGGCCTTATGAAGGAACCTCTGAAAGTATGATCATTCAAACCCTAGACATGTTCTAGCATGTTCTATTCTCACTTTTTGATCATGCAAGAAAATGCTATCTTTATTTTCAGTTGAGAACACAATTTTTTTTTAAAGATTTATTTATTTATGCATACAGAACTGAGGTACAGGCCAGAGGTGTGGGGGTGGTGAGAGGTTGAGTAGGGAGTAGGACAGGCAGATCAATGAAGTACACTGCTGAGGGGAGCAGTGGGTGGGTCAGGAGAAGTCTGCTACACCTTGTGGGTCACCTTTGGGGTGGGGATCGAACTCAAAGCCGGGTTTTAGCTTCTTAGTGCTGTGCTTTCACCCACTGTGCCACCAGGGAAGGCCTGAGTACACAAATTTGATGATAACTTATGGAAGGCATCTCATGCTTCAAACTTTTTGTAGAGTTCTTGAACTGGACATTTTTGTTGGGACCTTTCTACTCTCTATATTCTTTGGTCAAGGAAAGCATTGTAGTTTCAGGTATAAGTTTAGTTTAATTTTGTTAAGGTGTTTGGTTTATATCCACATTAGAGTCAGGTGAATCATAGTTTTGCAAGACCTATAAATACTAAACTCCGAAATCTAGTTATTAAAAAGGTATAGCTCATTAGTATAGTTACAGTATGGATTTAACTCAGAACTTTGATGAACACAGGATAGCACTAATTTATAATTGAATGAATAGCAGTGACTGGAAACCTGAATATACTCAAAACAAAATGAATGCTGCAAGGAAAAGTTTAATGGTCTATCTGAATAAATGAAGCAGTTGGCCCATATATTTGCAAGCTAGCATACGAGGAACTTGAAAGTTTGACCATTGTGTGGCAGCTAGAAGGTTCTAGATGTAAATATATAGAAGAGGTCTTTTTTTTTCCAGCAACCTCATGTTGAATTATTTATTCCTGTTTGTTATATCTCCTAAACTATGCTGATGAATATCCATGTACCTCCCATGCTGTCCAGTGCTTCTTACTTAAAACACACTTTGATCAAACAGTTAAAGTCATGGTTATCATCTACAGTATAGCAGACAGCATAAAATAACCTAAAATCCTATTCTTAAAATTTCTTGCCATTCTGCCTTGGGGTTGTGATCCTTATGATTATATTGTTACTTTGCATGTTAAAGAGGATCTCACTCAAAAGAATGTTCATCCCAGTCATCTAAAATTTCTTAAAATAGGATTTAAATTTAGCACATTTCATTAGCTTTGCTTAATTCAACTTCTTAAGTCACTCAATGCTGTCACTGAACAAAAAGGAATCTAAGCATCTCTCTTTCTAATGTATATGTAAAACTGAAAGTTATAGCATCATTAAACCTTTACTCATGACATCAGAAGAAAGAATTTGCATTTTTGGGGTATTTCTGGCAGCCTATCAAAAGAAGTGTGTGTGTCTTACTGACTATTCTTTTTTAATAAAAATTCATGTGTCTGTTTATTCATTCATTTCAAGAGTAGTACCATTACTGATAACTCAGAACAAGTTTTGTCTCTTGACTCTTTGGTGTCATTGGATGGCATATTAAAAAGTATTCTAAATTATATTTGAATATGGAATTCCATGGAGTAGCCTTCTCTTAGTGAATTCTAGATTTTTAATGTCTACAAATTCTGAATGTTCAGTAATCTTAATGGACAGTGAAAATAGAATGTTTTGGTAGTAATGAAGATTTATTTTTTTCTTGGAGATTCATAGTTTTGTTAAAATCAGATATATATTTCTAGAGAAGCCAAATTTTATAACACATTCTTTTAAATGTATAAATTCCTTGAAATTCTATAGGAATTTTAAAAGTAGAGAGAAATGTAGTTTAAACTTCAATGTATTAAGACATTGACAAAAAGAATTATAAAATCTCTTGTTGGAGACCAGCTCCAACTATTGAGGTGTCTGGAGGTAGGGCAGGCAGGACCCTAAGATGGGAAGGCATCAGCGAGTGGAGATTCCTAAAAAGGGGAGAAGGAGAAAAAGGGGAAAGGGGAGCGAGGAAGACACGGGAATTGGAGTTGGGTACAAGTCTTCCTGTTCTGCCTTTTGCAGAAGTTTATTTTATACATTAGGAGAAAGCAGTGGGATGACATCAGCACATGAACTGGGCAGAGAGATTCCAATCATCTTTTTTTCTAAGAATAGTCTGGGGTCATTTTGACCTTTACTTGAGATTATAACATTCTAAAACCAATCAAGGTTAAAAACAGGTAGGTGCACAAAGTTTAAGACTAATATTACTATAGTGGAGATCAACTAAGATAAAAGTCCCTTAAGCCTTATCTACTACTTAATGGGTTTTTGTTTTTCTACCTGAGACATCCTGGGAGGCAGGAAGAGGAAATTCCTTGCAAGTCAAATCTTTGAATAGGAGACATAGGTGAATTTCCTTATCTAGAGACCTGCAAGACTAGCCAGAAGACTTTTATGGATTCCTTTGAGGTATAGCAGGTAGAAAACCTGACTAGTTCCAAAACAGGCAACCTGGATGAACTTCCACATCTAAAGGCCAGATAATAGAAAGTTTGAGTAATTCTTTAGAAGCTGAATAGCAGGCTAGGTGAGATAATAGAATGATAAGATTTGGGTTATCCTCCATCAGGCAGTGAGAGAGACTTTGCAAAAACAGCCTTTTTGTTTTTATTTATCAGTCAGTAGTCAAGTCACTTGACTTCAGAGGAATTTCTCACCCTGGTGCAGTGCTTGCTTGTCAGGGCAGGAAGGCCTTATGTGGCTGAAGCAATTCAATTGTAAGCTGAAAGTTGCTCAGAATATTTTTATATTATGATTATACAAAAAAGGGAGGTCATAACATAAGTTAGCAGTGGAAAGTCTGATTTTTCAGAGCTTTTCCCAGTCTACCCGGAATCTGTCAGACGATAGACGTTGTATAGCTTGTGCCAATCTATTCCATTTTATTACATAGTTACTAAAAAATTCTGCTTTAAAGAATTTCATAGTTTTATGGAACTTGGAGAGGCCACAGTGGTGGTTTTCCTGCTCAGAATGTAGAAAAACCTATTATCCATTTTTACTTTCTTTGTGTATTTTAATATTTGAATAATGTCTGCCATACATCCCAAACCCTTCCTCATACTCTTAAACATTTTATCTCCTTACAGCTTTTCCTTTGAAAGTGAAGTCTCTTTCTCCCATGTTTTAATTCCCTTTTGTGACTTTTACTCCTGCCCTTTCTCATTGGATTTTTTAAAGTGTGTGTTTATATATGCAAGGAAGTTCAGCTTAACCTGATATTTATTTAGTTCCATATTTAGATACCTTGATATCAATCCTATACTCAAGTTTTATCTAACTTTTTTCAAATTTGACTTGTTTGTTTACATCATTAATATTTGTTTTATAAACATCCTTGTATCATAAAAGCAAAAGTTTAGTAGACTATAACATACCAAACCTGTACTCTTTAATAGGTTCTTGTGCTGACACATAACCTGTTGAGTCTATATTCTGTGAGACATTTAGTAAAGAATTTATGGTTGATCATAAAACTGTTTATCACCTAAAATTATACTGAACAGATACTGCAAGTCTCTTCTTTGTTTAGTTCTGTTTTATATATCAACAAGAGTAACAGCAAATGTTAGTAATCGTGAAGATGTTTATCAATTAAATACATGATGATTGGTACCACTTTTCTCCCTCTGATTTTGGATTTAATAAAAGAAAGCACAAAATTCATATACAGAATCATGATTTATTTATTTATTTATTTTATATAGTAACATGTAGAACTACTTCTACTACTAGGTTTCCTGAGACCCTCTTTCATAACTAGTATTGACTAGTATTGGGGGTGGTCATTTATAACAAGACTTGAAGTAGACACTGGTTGCCTGCCTACAGAATCAACAGGCTTTGAATCCAAAGGAAGAGGTAGGTTTTTAGCTTGATTTCTAGAAGGCTGGCATCAATTGTGATCATACTGTTTTCTGCAAAATGGCACAGGCTAGATTAGATTCTTCTTCCTAGAGACAGGCTATTGCAAAGGGGTAGTCTTGAGACAGGAGAGTCATACTTGCCCAGTGTTTTCCAAACCTTCCCAAACAGATAAGCCAGTCTTCTTTTAATTTTGGGATAGAGAGAGAGAGAGAGAGAGAGAGAGAGAGAGAGAGAGAGAGAGATGGGGAAAAATATTTAGAGGGCAACTGCCTTCTCAATATTTTTGAAAAGGCAGTGATTATCACTTTAAGGTAAAAGTAGGAATATTTGGAGATGGAGAGTTGGATTGCACTTTAGTAAGTGATATTTAATTAGTAGGTACTTCACATTTATAATCTTTAATGCCATAGAGTAACCCAATAGGGTAAGTTTTAGGGGTCTATTATTCCTGTCCCCCATCTTCTGCTAATAATAGTTTTCTTCCTTAGAACTCATCTCATCTAGTCCATAGAGTTCTTGTGTAGTTTCTAAATATGTAGCCACAGGAAGAGTGATATGGCTTAAGTAGGATTATTTATTGTTCTTCACTCCTTTCCTGTGCATACTGATGTATTCATAGGGTGAAGATAGACCTCAAATGGTTGAAGTTTCAAATCATGCTATCTGCAAATGAAGATAAATTCATTTATTCCTTTCATATATCTGTGTGTTTGTGTATATATATGCACATACATATATTTACATATATATACATACATATATTTACATATATATCTTATCTTAGCAATAAAATTACTTTATAGTTAAGTTAAAGTAAGTATGAATTTGCAGATCATGTGAGTGATCAAAGGACATTTTTTAAAAATCTTCATATGATAGGTTATATTAAAAGATTTCCTAATAATCCTAATCAGAGCTTAAATAAAAGCTACAGTTATAGATGCTTACAGTTATAGATGCTAGCTAAAAAATATTAATCCATGAACACTGAAATATAATTTGGTAGATCACTTATTATTAATGGAGATTAGCAGTGTCTATAAAAATCTATAAACCTGGTCTGTAATGGCAGGTCTATAAACCTATTTATAAAAACATAAACTTTCCAAAATCTTGGTCATAGATTTTGCAGCTGTAAAGACACTTTGCTTTTACTTGAAGAGTGAGTGCTTCTTTATATTTAAGTACTTGATTTTATTTCATTTTAATCATTAATGCCATGATAACCATAATAATATGTTTTATTTCTGGAAACTTTTAATTCTTCTTTCTGATAACCCAACCATGTTCTATTATTATACATTTACCGTATCATTTATATTACTCATTAAGATTATATAAACATAGTAGACCTGGATCCATTTGCCTTTAACTCTTCCTTTGTATTCCTTCCCCATAGCCAGCTTTGTTAAGTTATAATGGACAAATAAAATTGTATGAACTTAAGATACACATGAAATTCATCTGTATCATTAAAATCATTTTCCCACTGTAGTTTTCACTATTTTTACTGAGACTTCATTTCAGCCAGTTTTTTAGAGACCTCTTTTTTCTACAGAGTAACTACAAAGCAAATATAAAATTAACATTGGAAAAATTGATAAAATTATCATAAAGGACTTTGTTTAAGAATCTTAGTATATGAGCATGGTAACCTTTTTATATATTTTATATCCCTGTAATCCTTGGCAAGTGTTACCACTTTTATTTTATGGAAGTGGGAACAAGGTTGAGAACTAGATACCAATGAATTTACTTTAAGTAACATGACTTCATTTTCAACTTGATTGAGACACAAAAACCTAGTTCCTTTGCTCCTTGGATCATCCTTCTTCTTAAGTCTACTTGAAATATAATATTACATTTAGTGCATAGGTTATTCATAAGTAAAATTCCACTAGGCAGTCGATTATTTGTACAGGATCTTTGGATATTTTATCACTCACAATCAATAGGCACACAATCCTACATGTCAAAATATAAGGCATTTTATTGGCTCTCCTTGGTGGCAAAATGAGTTAAAGCATGGCATTGTGAAGTTCTCTAAAGCTGCTACAGCATGAGTTTGATCTTCCAACAGAGAGCTGACCCACATGGTGTGGCAGACCTCTCCTGACCTGCCTACTGCTCCCTTCATGAGTGTATTTCAGTACATCTGCCTGTTCAGCTCCTGTTCAGCTCCACATTTTGTCTCTAGTGAATCTTCTCACCCACCATACCTCTGGCCTGTACCCCAGTTCTGTATGCATAAATAAATAAATCTTTAAAAATATATATAATCTATTTAAATAATTGTGCAGAATTACTTTGACTGATTTGGTTTATATTATAACACAGTAGTCACTGTGTTAAATGACTGAATGACTTTGACTGTAAGAAGATTAGAAACTGTAATAATTAGTCAGTGGGACCCATATCACAGTAAGAGGTTCTACTAAAATTGTTAGAAAATAAATAGGACAGTCTTTATACTTACTAAATCAGGCCTCCAAATTACTTTACTAGACTTCCAAAACATTTTCAGAAAATAAGAAAATACTTCTTGTGAATGGTGCTGTCTTCAGATTCTTATTAGACAATATTTTTATTTCAAAGAAGTTAATGATTTTTATAACCATTGCATCATTTTTGCCCATTATAACTTCCTTTCTTTGAAATAATTAAAAAAAAAAACCTCTTGGTTTATAGAATTCTTTGTATACTAAATGATATATGCAATGTCATAGAAAACACCTCACTGATTTTTTGTTAAATGAGGTTGTTGATTTACACTTACAATAAGAATATGATACTATTGTTAAAATTTGTGTTGAATAGCCACTTACACTGTGAGTAAGGCTGAAGACATTTAAATAATAAGTTAACTGAATTATGAATGAATGCTATTTGCACAAGATATCAGTAATTTTGAGATAAATATAACAAGTCATTTATTTTCTCATTTTCCCTCAGCCATATTGAAAACAAGTAATTGCAATATAATAGTGTTGATTTTGTTCCCAAGTAACTCTTCCCCCAAGTCATAGAAACTCCAAGACAAAAATAAAACAAATCCTTAAAATACTTTTCAGAAAGGGAGATACTTTTCCTTGTTAGTTACCTAAATTCAACAGAATTAGATTGTATATAAATATGTCAAATTCTTCTTCAAGTGTAAGATATTTTTGGTAACTACAAAGCAGTAAAATAACAAATGAAAAAAGACAAAATTAATTTCTATATAAAATAGTGTATCTGTTATGCTAGCTGATAGCTTGAAAATAGTGTTTTAAGTAATATTATATGATTTAGCTGCAAGTATATGTGGCTATAAATTCAAGCCGACGGTTATCCTTCAGTCCCATAAAATATTGAACACAGCATATCATTTTAAAATGATGTGTAGTGCACCTTGTAGAGAACAGAAATGGCAATCTACTATAATACTTTCTGACCCCAGCTCTCTGACAAAGCCACAGTTTAAATGGTTTATTGACGTGGTAGATTATTATAGATTAGAATGGTTCACAAAAGATGGCAGCTCTTATTCTTTTGTAATAGTTTGAACCATTCTTGAAAGTCCTTCATCCAAGGAGTTCAAAATATTACTAGTAGGTACTCTTATGTCTGAACACTTGTATAATGACTCCTTATTTGTAGGGGATTTAGAATCTTAATTAGTACTCATCAATTATTCCTACAAGAAGTTGGTGCATATTCAAGTAATTTAAAAATGAGTTGTTAAGGCTTACGAAGTATGATTAGCTCCTTCCAATTGCCTTTCAAAGCTCAACTCTGTCCTTGCCAATTGACTTACATTTATGTCTTTGAGCAAGGGGGATCAAATCAATTAGCCCTTTCAAAACCATTTGATTTGGGGCATGTTACTTTACATCCATTTGTTTCTGTATTTGCATGATTATAAATAAGAATATCATTGATTTTTATCCTTTTACTTGCTTTACAGAAGCCTTGCTCTAATTTGTTATTTTTCCAGAAAAGATCTATGTATATCAAATATAATTAAACACTTCTTTGTGTTGAAAACACTTTAAAGAAAGGGTTTCATTTCATGCTTAGAGGATATTGTATTTTCATAGAAACCCAAACCCTTTGAATTTTCTTCATATGTTTTTGTGGAATATTTAGCAACAGAAATCTCCTTCATTTAAAGTGTCATGGACAACAGATGGTGCCCCTAAAAAGACTAGGTTTTTTTAATTTATTTTGCAATAAAAAAAATCTTTGAATTGTATTCAAATTAAACCATGCTTGTGAGTACAAGTCAGAAAACCAAGTGAACAGGATGATAATGGAAGACAACAAGTACTAATATATACATTTAACTGCTGTCATAGGTTTCAAATTCCTTCGATTGGAATTACAGTGGTGGGGCTTTGATATCTGTAAGTCAAATACCTATCTACGTATTTTCAAACTTGAGCAAGAGATTGTTGCCTCTGTTTTAGAGTAGATATGTCCAGATAGGATTTTTAAATGGATTTCCCTTAACTCTGTTCTTCACCTGTATTCAAGTCTTTCAGTTGTTATAATCTTCATTGCTTTCATCAAAGGACTCTTTTTTTTTCTTGTTTGAAGGCCTCTAAATATTTCTGACCTGAAATTAGAATTATATCTTATTTTTAGCACACCTGAAAATCTCATTAGTTCAAAAATTATGGTAGAGTTGTGGTTTCAAATACAGTTAAGATGAAAACTGAGGAAGGCCAAAAATTACCTATTTTGTCCACATTTTCTGTACAATACTAACTGGGGCATGAAAACATCTATTTTCAAGATACTATTTTGTCCTTCAAGTTTATGGCATTTTACTCTCTTCACTTCTCACCCCTATCTTGTCTTGTTTCTTCCTAGATAGCTTCGAGAATGTTCACCATTTCTCCTTTTCAGAACTCTTTTATAAATCCACTACAGGGAAAGTAATAGGAAAAACATTAAGTTCTGCTTGCTACTTAAATCTTCCAACTTAGCTGAGATGCATGGTAAGACATTACAAAGATTTGTAGGGAAGTACTTGCCTGATGGTTAATTTTATGCATCAACTAGGAGGGTGTCTTTAGATTACGTTAATACTTAGATCACTGAATTTGAGTAAAGCAGATTACTGTCCACAATGTGGAGAGTTCATCTTCTCATCTAATTAGGTGGAGGTCTGAAGATAACCAAGAAACTGATTTCACAGAGCAAATGGGAATATTTTAGTAGATTGACTTTGGGCTTTTCTCTGTACTATCAACTTTCCAAAGCCTCTAGGATACAGTTCCCACTGCAGGTTTGAATTTGCCAACCTCTTTAATGGTGTGAGCCAATTTCTTGTAATAATGTTTCTTTTTATGATGGTAGGAATCTTATTGGTTCTGTTTCTATGGAGAACCCTGAGTGATATAAATTGATTCCCAGATGCTATAAGATGTGTTAGATCAAGAAATGTGGAGACAGTGGGGAATAGTAAAATCAATGTGGTGAGAAGATCTGTAACATCCTGTGTGATCTGGTTGTGTCACCAAAGAATTTGACTCTTCTGTGTCAAAAATGAAGAAATTCAACCAATTATACTTCATATCCTTTCTAGCTCTAACACAGATTTCTGCATGCATGGATGTTTTTGACCTGGTAAAAGCAAATGTCCCTATTATTAAGTTTTCCATAATTTGCTTAATATGTAAGAATCAATGTCTGTCATTAATAAATTAATGTAGAATGGCAAAGCCCATACATCTCATCCTTTGCTGAATCAAAATAAAAATTTGTTCACAAAATAATTAAACTCTTACTACAAGCAGTTTTGTGTAACATTTTAATATAATGCAATTACAATAAAATATTATACATTTTCTTTTAATACCAGTGATAGATAGTTTAATAATTCTAAATGTAAAAAGAAGACAGTAAACTAACCTTTTTCTTAGGAATGTCAGTTGAGACTCCCTGAGGCATCAAATAGAAAGCTAATGGGAGATACAGTTATAATTTCTATAATATCAGTGCCTTAAGCATTTTCTGTTTCCTTTTACATGCTTTTTTCCCACAACAGTTTTGTTCAATGATTTCTGCTTTGCTTCTTCTCCTACTCTCCTTTTGAATCTTGCTTTTAAAAATCCTATGCTTGGTCCCTCCCTGCTGGTGCAGTGGGTTAAAAGTACAGCACTAAGAAGCTAAAGCCACATCAGCACGAGTTCAATCCCAGCTCAGGAGGTGATCCACATGGCGTGGCAGAACTCTCCTGACCACCGCTGCTCCCCTCAGCACTGCACTTTGTCGACCTGCCTGTTCTGCTCCCCACTCTGTTTCTGGTGAATCCTCTCACCACCCCTGCACCTGTGGCCTGTACCCCCAGTTCTAGATGTAAAAATAAATAATAAATCTAAAAAAAAATCCTATACTTTTTCTGATAACTTTTCTTTCTTTGCTCTTGTTATTCCTAGATATTTTTATACTAAAATGGAAATTAAGTTTTTAATTTTCTGTGTATACTTTACAACTACTGATCAGTCATTATCATCATTTCTATACTCATTATCTTTATAGGTTTATATGCATTTACTACTTGCTACTTTTCTAAAGAATGCAATTTAGGAGGATTTAAAGAATACAGGGAACAAATAAATGAAAAAAGTTATAAAATGAACTGGTGTACAGGTTAATAAATTTTTCTTGTGTCATAGTTATATAAGACTTTATTACAAACTAATTTCAGATGTTGAAAATGCAGATTTGGAAACCATTGCTACATTTAAAAATTATCCTGAAATTGTCCTTATGCAGTTGGCTATAAACTGTATTCTTTGATTTGAAGGAATAAAATTTGGTGTTCCCAATTTGAATGATATATTCTGTTTCAGTCCTTTTATATACTTTGAACATTTGCATTTACCAACAGGTATGCAAATCTCTATCTAGAATAACTGTCTAGTCCTGTTAGGACTCATTTATACCTTTCCAGGTTACCAGTGATGTCCTAAAGTAATCTATTGATACTTTCCAGCTATGTGAAGTTCCTGTGGGGCAATTATACCGTCATTTGTGATTTAATACTGAGCTAGGGATCTGAATCAACTCATATGTGCTCCTCCCTTCTGCAAATTACAAAACCAAAATACCATTCTTAGTCACTCTCAAAATCCATTTAGAAAATTTTTTTCAGGAAGCTAATGATATGATTCACAAGATGAGACAAATCCTTCACATTATGTACCCTGGGTTCAGGTTTTTTTTTTTTTTTTCTTCTGACAATCCTGACTGTAGTTGGTGATCAGAGGTTATAGATGTGCTGTTTGTTTAAAGAGCATAACTTTTCCCTTTGCTAGTGACGCTAATGTTAGAAACTATAGCTCAGAGCAGGTAAAATTTGACTTTAATCCAGTACCAGGATCTATTCCAGAATCAGGTTTTAATTTTAGCAATTACAGATAATAAGTATGTATTTATCATTTTTTTGTGATGAATTTACATTTCTTAATGTGTCTGGTAAGGCAGCTCCTTGGTAGCTGGGTTTAGTTTCTAAATTCCATCACTAACTGAGCAGCTGCTGTCTCATATCACAGGTGACTTGTTAACTATTCAGGCATCAGTATACAAAGTTTTATCATTCCTTGTTTCTACATCCTTTCTTCAAATAATGTTTCACTTTGCTTCAGTCAGTCATTCTTGAGAATCCTGCTTTGGACACTGACTATATTAATCGAAAATGATGTAGAAAATATGACAAAATGTAACCTTCATTCACAATAAAATAAACTGCCAGAAAAAAATCTGCTCCAGTGTATCCTAGTATTAATCTCATACTTAATGGTCAAGATTGAAGCCTTTCTCTAAGTCAAGAATGAGGTGAGTGTATTCACTGTTCATGCTAATACTTCCACTCATCATTTCTAATACTGTATTTTCCATTACTAGCGTTCTTTAAAAAACAAAAACAAAAACAAAAAAAACTAACTAATTGCTAAAATTCTTTATCTTTTCATGCTTTATAATGTTTGATTGCATAGAAAGCAGCTTGCATAAAAGGATACTATACTGAGATTAATAATACTTAACTCCCACAAGGGGTGTTCCACTTATTTTGCCATACTGCTTAGAGTGGCACCTAAGTTAATATGATCTGTTTTATCTGAACTGGACCATTATTTTAATTGACTAAATTAATTTTCTTTTTGATTAGATCACCACTGGCTTCTTCAGGTTAAGGTGGATCTAAACACTAGCATTGGTGTTTTTTAGAGACTACACACTGGCAAGATTCCAGAAATTTCTTTTGTTTCACAGGTGATGCACCAGCTTTCCTAGCTATGTATTTTCTCTCTTCCTTGTATTTTGACTTCAGTTTTTTTAGTTGCCGGGGAATTGTCTTTGTACTAGAAAGACTGGCTTCCCAGGGCAAGGGAGGATTTTTCTGTATACTCTGTGGATGCAGATATACTTTGTGCCTGGGGCTCATTTGGATTCTAGTGTGCAGTTCCATATGGTGGTTAAAAGTTTGTTAAAAGTTCTATTCCTACCAAGTGTTTTTTCTTTTCTTAATTTATTTAGGCTTGTTTGTATTCTTAGTTTTCTGATTAGCTTAAAAATTTATATAATAGAAAATAATATACATATCAAGTGGCATCTGCATTAATTTTTCCCTGTGCCCCATGTTTTCTTTATAATGCCTTAATTGTCATTAATTTTTAAATAATTACTCACTGAATTTGAATTTCAATTCTCATACTTAAAAAAAGTGTGTATAAATGTTTGTGTAACTTTAGCTTTGTTACACTGTGATTAGAGTATCGCCAAAACAATTGCTGCTTTGAGGCACTCTGATCACATACATCCTTCACGTTATTTGTCTTTCATGGCTGAGAAGTCAAATAGTGCTTAATTTTTTTATAACCTAAACAATTATGCAAATCTAAGGTCATATACCTTTTAAAATTAAAACTTTAAACCAAGCAAATTTTAAAGCAATGTAAAATTTGAAAACAATTCAAAGATTATCAAAAAAGACTGACTCATACCAGCCAGGGGGCCATCTTTTTAAATTTACTTCCATTACAATTTCTACGGTGGTTGGCAAAACATAGAAAGCTCCCAGTTTTTATTAGTTATCTTTTATTTAGCTAATTCAGTTGTCTTCAGTATTTAACACTTGATGGCATTAAATCTTTTAGTCAGGGTACTGGGATTATTTGGAGAACAACTAATAATTAAATGAACAAAAGATGCTGTTTTATGGTAAATGTTAGTTAACTATATACTTAAATTATATTATAGAGGTATTTTATTGTATTTTAGAGGTGTAGGGTCTCCCCACCCCCACCCCAGGAGTTGTTACCACACCACCACAACCACCACTAAGGTATCCATAACTCATCTGAGTTTCTTCCCTACTTTATTTTCCTTTCCTTGTCCTTCCCATATATACTGTTGTAAACCAATATTACCTTGTGAGGGTCTCTTTGGTGGAGAGTTAAGTCTCAGCACTATGAAGCTATCGGCAGCCGCTGCAGCACAATTTGATCCGCATGACTTTTGTTGGCTCTTACTACATGAAGGTTCGTAATAGTTACACTTTTCTTATTTATACATTATTCCTTTAACTGATAATTATTTTTGTATGCACATTCCATTGATATTGTTTAATTTTTGCATTCCTTTTGTTTGCTAAACATTTTTACATGCTTAACTTTAATTTTTTAATGTCACATTGCTTAAGTGTGATTCTAACAATGTGCACTTACATTTTATTTTAAGTTCACTACTAGAGGCTTTTTCTCAAATTATCTTTTTATTGCCATGATTAGGTGTTTTCCATGCTACTTCCACATTCTTTTATGTTTTTTTCATTTTTTGATTTATTTTTTTCTCCTCTCCCTCTACTCTTCCGCCATGTTT
The DNA here is from genome assembly GCF_000260355.1 of Condylura cristata. Classification (NCBI taxonomy): domain Eukaryota; kingdom Metazoa; phylum Chordata; class Mammalia; order Eulipotyphla; family Talpidae; genus Condylura; species Condylura cristata. The sequence continues at coordinate 39,204,111 of NW_004567103.1, read as the reverse complement.
TCCTTCTTCTGGTTCCTTCACATCAGTCTTCTTTTTTTGTTGTTGTAATTTTTGATAATCATTGAATTGTTTTCAAATTTTACATTGCTTTAAAATTTGCTTGGTTTAAAGTTTTAATTTTAAAAGGTATATGACCTTAGATTTGTATAATTGTTTAGCTAACAAAAATTAAGCACTATTTGACTTCTCAGCCATGAAAGACAAATAATGTTAAGGATGTATGTGATCAGACTGCAAATTTTAAGTCACATCATGTTTATAGTTTGTTATTATTGCCATTTTCCCCTAATTCTCATAATACTTTAGCCCAATGTCTTAATTTTTAACCTTTTTAAGAGAGTTTATATTTTTATGAATGTTCATAAAAATGTCCATTTGTTTTGGAAGCTGAAAAAGACTGATTCATGCATTACCAGCCAGGTGCCATCTTTCTGAATTTACTTCCATTACAATTTCTACGGTAGTTGGCAAAACATAGAAAGCTACTGGTTTTTATTAGTTATCTTTTATTTAGCTAATTCACAGAAATGTCTTATTAATCCAAATGAGTTTTTCATTGACTCTCTACAATTATCTGATTATACAATTAATCATCTGGAAATAATGAAAATTTTGTATTCAATTTTCCAGATTTATTGTTTCTAAATGGTCTCTTCTGTCTTGTTCCACTGTTAAGTAGGATTTGACTATTGATTTGAAATATAATTGCTTCAGCAATCACTCATTGTTTTATAAATGGTGCAAACTAATTGTAAAATTATCAGTTGTTGAATATTTAGATTTTGCCAAGTATCTACATTTATAGCTTCTATTTTTTCTCTGATTGAACATTACTAATTCTTGCATCTGGGTCTGTCCTCTTTCAGGATTTGCACAAATCACTAACTAGCTCTGAAGTCATGTTTTTAAATTCCTTAATAACTAAAGTTAGAATTAATATGAATGTAGTGTTTTAAACTCATTTAGAGTAGTTATATGCTGTCTTGCCCAGAAAAATGAAAAATAATTATTTGTTATATATTTTTCAATTACACAGAAAAGGTAGCATTAACACATATAAAAATAGAATGTACATGTTTATGTTATTTCATCTTCATGTATTTAATGTGAATTATAGAAGAATTTTTGGAAACATTTCTAATTTTATAAAATGACATTCTCCTACATAGCCACAATATCATAGTATCATCAGACAAATTTAGCAATAAATCCCTGATATCATTTAACACTTTGACTACACTCAAATTTCTTCCATTTTCTCCTGGAATTGAGCTGTAAAATTTTAAATGTTAAGATATAATTAAAGACTATTTTTCATATATCTTTCAAATTCTTTTAAAGGTTTATTTATTTATGCATACAGAACTGGGGTATAGGCCAGAGGCACAGGGGTGGTGAGAGGATTCACCAAGACAGAGTGGGGAGCAGAACAAGCTGACTGATAAGTACACTGCTGAGGGGAGCAGCAGGCGGGTCCGGAGAAGTCTGTGTGCCAGTGGTCACCTCGGGTGGGGGGTGGGGTGCGGTTTGAACTGATGCTGAAGTGGCTTTAGCTTCTTAGTGCTGTGCTTTAATCCTCTGCGCTACCAGGGAGGGCCCTCAAATTCTTTTTAATCTTGAATAGTTGTATTTCTTCTTTCCCCCTCCATCCTGCCTCAATGTTGACTTTTCCAAGGTAGCAGGCCAATTTTATTATTAAAAGCCTCACAGTTTGATTTTGTTAGACTCTTCTTGATATTTCCCTTCTCTAATCTCAGTATTTCTTCACAGCTTTAGTTACTAAAGTGAAAAGCTTCAGTAGGGTTATTTTAAACATTTTGACTGTTCATAAAGTTCATCATACCAGGAAGCACTTAATGTCTGGATACTGCATCTAGACATTTTTCTTTTTCTTTTTCTGAAATCTCGTCAGTCCATGCTCTGCAGCATTAGCGTCGCTTATCCTTATTTCTGTCCGTGCCCTGACTTTTGGAACCCGAGGGCAGATATGATCCCATGAGACATTCAGACCCTGATTCTAGTCTCTTGCTTTCCTTGATATCTGTCATTCTCTAGTCTCTGTATTTCTTCGTAGCTGCAAGTTAGCAGTGAAGAGTTCATTAGGATTAGTTTTCACATTTTTGACTATTATAAAGTTCATCACACCAAGAAGATGCATGCTGGTGAATGATTTTCTATAGATGATAAAATCAGAATGTCATTCAGGATAGTGAATTCAGTTTAGTTTATAGGTGAAATAGCATTTATTGTATCCAAATCGCTGTTCTTGCACTGTTTAACTTCTGATTGGTTATACCTGTTATGTGGAGGACAGATTAAAGGCAGTAGTGGTCTTCTCCCTGTATTGCTAACATCTATTTCTATAGCCAGATTAAAAAGCATATGTAGTTCAACTCACTTTGAGCTTCATGAGTACTTTGTTGAAATTGTAGTTTATAGACATCTGTCAACATATCAATATTCAGCTAGTGATAACTGAAAGAACAATATAAACTGTTACAAGGAATGCCTTTTTTAAAAAATAATTACAGTAAGGTATTAAGTAAATAAGGGAGTAAAATGGAAAATAAACATGCTCAGCTTTACTTTCTCTGAATTTTCATAACTGTGTCACATTCTCAAAAAAAAAAAAACTGTTGGTATTACCTCTGACTTGTGGAAAATTAAATTATGGTCATTGAAGATGCGTGTTTGTTTGCAACTTTATTAGGGCAGATTGTCGCATAGATGTGCAGTCAAAGCTATCAGTAATCACAGGTAAAAATTCAGGGAAAATAATTTACTCAACTGCTCACAAATTTATTTCTATCAGCATTATTTATTAGGTCTATCCAACCCTTGTGTTTAATAGTAAGATTAAGTTCACATATTACTCAAATTCTTATACTCTAATTCTTATTTTGTCTAAGTCACTCACTTATAACCATAAGAATACAACAGAAGTGATATGCTGTAATTTCAAGTTTGAGTCAGAAAAGGCAGCAAGTTGTATCTGATTTGAGAAAATCATTGTGGAGAAAAGGACTGCTATGTAAGATGTCTACTTCTTTTGGTGCTTCATGCTAGGAGGATTGTAAGTAGAACCTCCATTCTTAGCCAGGAGCGAGCATTAGCCCACAGCCATATAATTCATCTATTTTGGATGGCAAACCCAGTTGAGCCTTTATGATGACAAAAGACTCAATCAAAATCTGACTATAACTTCATGAGATACTTATACTTGGATATTACCTAGCTGAGTCCTATAAAAAGTGAGCCAAATAAAATTGTTAACAGTGTGGTAGCCATAGAATGGGGAGGTTCAGAATGACTGTTTAGCTGCTAAATTTTGAGCTATTTTTTATGGTCCAATAGTAACCTGAATAATACTGTTAATTTAATGTAACAATTATAAGTTTGAACTCAGGGATTTCTATCCTTAATTTGATCTCAGTCTTGTCATTTAATACTGGTTTAAAGTTCAGCAAGTTTACTAATACCTTTGAACTTTATTTTCTTCATTTTAAATAGTACTAATTATAGGACCTAGCTCAAAAAGTTGTGTGAAAATTAAACTAGACTATGCTTGTGGAATGTGGGATATTTGGTAAGCACTGCATAAGTAATAGCTATGGATTTTAAATAAAGCTATGATGTATTAATACACAGGGCCTGTCATGAGCATATCACCTATGTAGTCAGATAGAGCTCCATGTTCCAAGCTTGATTTAATACTTGACTATTTGCCACTTTGAAATTTTCAGTAATATCTGAACAAGAAGACTGGGTGCTGGAAATTATGTCTCCAATCTCATGCACATATAGGTGCATATATACACACAGCAATGAAATATTGAACAATATTCTTAAGCTTTATAAGATCTAATATGCAACAATTCTGTTTTTAGAAATTAAAATAGATCAAAAAGACCAATTGGGAACTTTTTTCAGAGTTATAGATCAAAAATTAGGATGTGTTTGATAGATTGGTTTACTGTCTGCTGTGATGTTACATTTCAAATGTCCAAAAGAACAGCAATCATCTGAAGACTAAACTGGACTAAAAGATCCACTTGTTAGCTTACATGAGTGGTTATTAGTAGGAAACTTCAACTCTTCATCACCATGTGAGCTTCTGCTGACACCTCTTTCTCCAGAACAAATGAGCATGCCTACAGAAACAGGCAAAATCCAATGTCTCTGACACCTCGGCTTAGAAGTACATATATCTCTTATTCTGTTAGTAACACAGACTAAACCTCAAAAAATTTAAGAAAAACTCCACAGGGCATAAATGGGAGCCATGTAGGCTGCTGGCTACCATATATTCGGGAAAATTCTCTACCTTTCTGGGTTCTTAGGCTGTGTTACTATTAAAAGCAGCATCATGTGGATTAGCAAAGGAAAATTAAATCTAATAGTATATGCATGGTTATGAATTCCACAGTAAAATGGGGGTGAACTGGAGATGTATTTGAAGTGTTTAAGGGCCTGGGGCATCAAGGAAAGAAAAGAGATAACATAGCAGAGGAGAAGGGAGACGGGAGACATGTTCACTGACCAGTCTACACCTATATGATAACCCACAAACAGCATTATTTTAAGTGATAAAGATGGAGAGAAGTGATTGCTTCATCTATTAGGAAAAGGGAAAATTACTTCTTCAACGCTTCTTTCAACCTCTTAACACCTTCATTGCTCTAAATTGAAAGTAAACTACATTCTTTAAGTATTGGTGATAGAAATGGTAATAGAGTTCTCAGGACCCACAGGGCCTGATTTGTCTCATTTCCCCAAACTTAGATGATATTTATTGAAAGAAGTATAATCTAACCATGTTGAGAAAAGTCTGACCCTTTTGGAGAAACCCACCGCAGACTTGGAAGTCATATTTTCAAATAATGTTTTTTTAAAACAATTCAGGGCATCCCTGTTGCTTTATAAAATACAATGTGCCCTACTATGTCAATTTTCATCTTTAACAATTTGGATGTTTAAATGACTTAAATTATTCCTATTTTAAACGTGAATAACTAAGCAGTTTTTAAATAGTGAATAGAGTACTATTTTTTTCCATTCTATTCACAGGGAAGCAAACTGCAGAACCAATTAATTTACTCATTCTTTAATTATATAAGTAATGAGTAAAAGCTTTAGTAAAATATTAATGCCGGGACCTCCTCCCTAGATTAAGGGTTGTATAGAGCCTCTTTTTTTATCAAGCACCTAGTCCCTTTAGAGAAACTCTCATTTTAGAAGAGTGTTTATAGTGGGCTTGAAAGGTGATGAGAATTTGGCAGGTAGACTTACAATAAAATCCTTGTTGATACATACCATATAAAATATCTTGGTTACCTTGGTTAGCTAACTACTTGATTAGCTAAATTATCTTAGTTACTAATCTCTTTATGACTCTTTTGCTACCACTGTACATATAATGGGAGAAACAATATTTAAACTGTAGGCTTGTTGTATAGATCAGGTGTGAATCCAAATAACCCCTCTAAAAATTTTGGTTCCATTTGTCTAGTTAGGACATGCAGAAATGTGTTTCCAGGGATTAGAATAACGAATTTAAGAATCGTAGAAGTGCAGGCCTTTATTAACAATAGATAATAGCCCTGAAACTCTCCCATTACTGTTACTAAAAACTTGATTATATAGTTTGCCAAGGGAATAGCACTCTTTGACCTGAAAGACTTTGCTTTTAAGTAGCTGTTTTGGGACAATTTCTTTGATACGGCAGTAAAAACTAGTCAATCACAGCTAAACATGGTTTCAGATTTAACCAGAAGTGTAATTGAATTTTCATCCTGGTGGACCTTCGGTTCTTCGTCTCTAATAATGCCACCTGCAAATCCTTCCCATACTCAGTATCAGATTGACCTTCCCAAAACACCACTTAGACACACTCTATTTTTGAATATAAACCCTTTAAAAGCCCTCTATTGCCTTCAAGATAAAATCTAACTTATTTAACAAGTAATTAAATATCTTTAGTAGTTTGGTCCTATTTTATCTTTTCAAGTGGTCCCTTATACAAATTTTCCCCTTTCGTTTTCTCACTTTGTTTTCCTCCCCCTTTATCTTCATTTTATAATCAATTCTTTACTCACTTTGTCTATCCAAACTTAACCAAATCTTTAAGTCTTCTCTAACTGTACTTTGATAAAGTCCCCTATAAATATTTTATCAGCACACCAACACAGGTCACATTTGTGACCATTTTTACCGAAATAACTATCTGCATAATGACTCAACAGAATCTCAGCAAACCAAATTCGACAATACATTAAAAAGATCTTACGGGCCCCTGGTGGCGCAGCGGGTTAAAGCACAGCACTGAGAATCTAAAGCCGCTTCCGCATGAGTTCGATTCCCGCCTGCCCCAGAGGTTACCACATGGCGTGGCAGACCTCTCCTGACCCGCCCGCTGCTCCCCTCAGCAGTGTACTTCGTCGATCTGCCTGTTCTGTTCCCCGCTCTGTCTCTGGTGAAGCCTCTCGCCGCCTCTGAGCCTCTGGCTTGTACCCCAGTTCTGTATGCACAAATAAATAAATCTTTTAAAAAAAAAAAAGATCTTACACTATTACCAAATAAAGAATCTTATAGTGCCAATTGGAAAGCAATCATAAAAATAACCAGAAAGGTAATCTAAGAAGAAAGTAAGTTCTATACTAAAAACAATTTGTAAGGAAATTTAAAAAGAAAAAAAGCCTTAGGAAGGGTTAATTTTCTCCTGAATAAGAAAATTCAGTATTGTTAGGGTGTCAGCTCCCCTACATTTAGCTATAAAAATTTAGTGCAATCTAAAAGTTTTATTTTTTAATGTTTTTTTTTTAATGGAGAAGGAGAAAGAGGGGAAATTGACCAATTGATTTTTAAGTTAATTTGCAATAATGCAAATTCTATAACTATATGTAGGGATAATTTTGTGATTGCTATGATAGGTGATGACTTGTCATAATTTAAAAATATAATGTATTAGAAATAAGAGTAGATGGCTAGAGAAAGCAGAAATGACCTGATTTTTGTATATGTCATAAGAGGAAAAAAATCGTTTATATACTACATGGTATTGGGACCTGGATAACCATTAAAAAAAAAGTAAACTAGATCAACTACTACATTTTGCCAAGGAATAATTAATTATATTGAACTTTACAAAACAGCTAATGTGTGGTTCCACCTACCATATGAACAATAATTTAAATTTAAAATCTAGAGCCACTAAACATTTATTTTTACTTTGGATTTAAAATATAAAGATAATTTTAAATAAGACACAAATTCAAAAGACTTATAGGAAATGTTGACTAATTTGAATACACAACAGCATAAAATTAATATAAAACTATAAATGAATTAATATAGAGATTTTATCAAATCAAAAATTCAGAAGATGAGACCATATTCATAACACATCAACAGATTTTCATTGTACAAGGGCTAAGTACAAATGAATAATAAAAAGTGCATAGTGGCCCTCCCTGGTGGTGCAGTGGGTTAAAGCACTGCACCAAGAAGCTTAAGCCACTTCCGCATGAGTTGATTCCCGCCTGCCCCGGAGGTGACCACATGGCGCGGCAGACCTCTCCTGGCCACCCGCTGCTCCCCTCAGCAGTGTACTTCATAGATCTGCCTGTTCTGCTCCCTACTCTGTCCATGGTGAATCCTCTCACCCTCCGCATCACTGGCCTGTACCCCAGTTCTGTATGAATAAATAAATCTTTTTTTTTAAAAAAAAGTACATAGTATGGTAAAAAGATAAACAGTATGAAAAAATACTTTCAGTAAAATAAAAATGTAATAATGTAATCAGATGCTCAACTTCACTAACAAATTCCAATCCACGTGATATAACTTAGTCTTTTTCACTATCATTTGTCATTTTACTAGACTATTGATTATTCTCTCAGCATGTGTTTCACAGAATGCTTGAATGCATGACACTGCATTGGTGTGCTGAGAGATACTATGAAAAAGTTGAGGGTTGGTGAAGATAAGAGAAAGGATAAAATGAAGGCAAATAAAAAATGAGACGGTATTTTCCCTTACCACAAGCTAGGTGGCTTAAAATAGCAGAAATTTATTGCTTTGTAATTCTGGAGGTTAGAAAATTGAGATTATGTGATCCACAGAATAACTTCCACCTGGAGCTGTAAGAGCTACATTTTCTGCCTCTTCCCTAGCTTCTGTGGTTTGCAGGCCATCTTTGATATTCTTTGTCTTGAAGATGCCTTACCCACTCTCCACATTGGTCTTCATGTGGTGTTGTCCTTATAGGCTTATTTGTCTCCATCAACTTTCCCTGTTTTGGAAGAACACAGACATAATTAAGTAGGATCTACCCTAATGACTTCTGAATTTGACCATCAGCAATAGGTTTTTCCCCAAATTAGGGACATTTACAAGCATTAGGTGTTAGGATGGTCACATGTTTTGGTCAAGTTTAGTGCAGATAATACAAACAGGCATTCTCATAAACAAGTTAGGAATGCAAATTTCTCTTGTCTTTTGGTAGACAGTTTGGTAATATCAATGAAAACTTGAAGTGAATGCAATGTTTGTTCAGAAATTGATTTTCGATATTTTTCCCTAAAAAATCTTACGAACATTCTTCAGGGTATGTGCTCATAAACATTCCAGTTATGTGCAATGTGTTTACTGTGACAATATTTATAACTGACAGACAACAAAGTTGGACACAACCTAAATGTTCACCAATTCAGAACAATTAACTAATTATGGCTATGGACATCTGTTTCTTTCTAAGAAACAGATCTGTATGTACACACTTAGGAAAGCTCTATAGGATAAAATACAATGTGAGGAACAGATTTTTTTTCTGATTCTTTGATCTAAAAATTGAGAGTAGTGTACTGTATATGTTAATTATTTTCTTGAAGGATGTGTAGGGAATTATTAATAATTTTAACCTTATGGAAAGGGCTTGGAACTGGGGGTGGAAATTGATCCTTTTTTTAAAGATTTATTTATTTATACATGCATAAATCATATATTCATGGTGATGCAGGGGTTAAAGTCTCAGTGCTATCAAGGTATCACCAGTCACTGCCTCATGAATTTGTTTCCCCACCAGGGAGGTGACCCACATAGCACAGCAGACCTCTCCTGTCTCGCCCTCTGCTCCCTCAGCAGTGTTCTCAATAGATCTGCCTGTTTTGCTCCTCACTCTCTCTGTGTCTGGTGAGTCCTCTCTCTCTCTCTTTTTCTCTCTCTCTCTCTCTTCACACACACACACGCACACACCCTTCCCCCTACCTCTGGCCTACACTCCAGTTCTTGTGTGCATAAATAAATAAATATAAATCTTTTTTTTTAAAAAAACAGTGGAAGAAATGTTTTAAAGCAGTGTTTCATCTTGAATTATTTCAAGATATTGTATACTAATAACCTATGAAGAAAAAGAATGAAAAATATATGAAGCATTTGGATGTATACCAAGAGTTTACTCACAAGGAACAGAAAAATCCTTTTGTCCAGTTAATTTAGCTTCATCAGTATTCCTGTAGTTTACCATGTTTGAAATCATTTGGGCTCTATGAAATTATGAGGGCTTTCTGTTAATAGTAGGTATCTATTTTATCATTCTAAATTTTTTTAAGATTATTTATGCATTACAGAACTTGGGTACAGGCCAGAGGTGCAGGGGCAGTGAGAGGATTCACCAGAGACAGTGGGGAGCAGAACAGGCCGACTGATGAAGTACACTGCTGAGGGGAGCAATGGGTGAGTCAAGGGAGGTCTGCCGTGCCATGTGGATCACCTCCGGGGCAGGTGGGATAGAAGTCATGTGTAAGTGGTTTAAGCTTCTTAGTGCTGTGCTTCAATCCACTGTGCCCATTCTAAACATTTCTTAACCTAAGTTCACATCTGTATTGTATTTCAAAACTTTCTTTTTTTTTTTTTTAGCACAGTGAATTCTGCAATTTTTTTTTTTTTGCACAGTCAGATAATTTTGAAACAGCTGCATTATCCAAGGAGGACCATGCAGGTGAAGTTGCATAGAAGTTTAGCACTTTTGCTGAACATGTAATTTAAATTGCTTAAAATAGACCCATGGGAATAGGGTTTCATGTTCTTCTTATTTCTAAATATCAAGAAAATGCCTTCTGTTAAGGAATAATGCAAGATAGTTAAGGAATAATGATGTCTTTTTCTGTAAATAGCAGTACTATCATTGGTTAATCTTGTCCTTCGTTGTCCTTATCTTTTCTTTTAATTAATGGCACCTTCGCCCTCTAACTCATCTTCAAAACTTGTCTCATCCTTGCTTCCCTTCCCTTTACTTCTAATAATTAAAAAGGAACATATTTCCATATGTTCCTTAAAATAAAGTCCCCCTCTGAAATTTGATGGTACCTCATTTGTTCTCTCCTCATAATCATAATAGTCACTGTTATAACACAGAATTTTTGGCTTGGGCACTGAGTTACATGATTTATAACTATTACTTTAGTCACTATAACCACTCTGTAAAGTGTGCATTATTATACCCACTCCATAGCAAAAGAAAAGAGTTTAAATCAAATTGCTTAATAATTCTAAAGTCACATTGCCAGAACTGATATTCAGAACCATTGTTGGTTGATTTTAAAGCCTATCCTTTTTTATATACCAGCAGCAGCATCATTTTATATTTATCACTTTTTACTTAATAGTGTGTGTGTGTGTGTATAAATTTTATTTCTATTTGTAAGAATAGCTTCTTCTAGTTTGGGCCCATGCATAACTTTTTACATTTTTTTTCCTATTACATCCCCATATCCCTTATTTCTTAGGCCTATATATTTACAAGGTATCCAGAAACAATTGATAACAGTTTACAATCAGAGAAAAGCCTTTGATTGGTATATTTCAGGACAAAATAAAGGTATTTTATTCTAGCAAGGATCTCTTTTGTAAAAATTTAAAAAAATGGATAGATTTTTTAGCCATCTTTTTTCTGTGAAAACAAAGAAGGGAATCTATGAGCATACAGTATTCTTCTTTTCAAACACACACAAATCAAATACAAGTGCTTTGGCATTAAGCGTTTGAATTTGTATGCAAGATGTCCTAGTTATATAATTTTTGTGTCAGAGATGGTTGGCTGTGCTTGCTAGCTTTTCAGATTTCCTCATGTATAGTTGATGTACTTTTAGGGACAAATGTACTCTCTGATACATGAACAACTTTATTAGCTCACCTTGAACTGAAAATTTCTCTTCTAGCTCTGAGCTGTTTATAAGAGAATGAATGTTATATTAGCCAAACAGATATGTGTAGGACAACTTGTAATAAGTTTGCCTGTCATCATAATAGTTTTCTTCATGATCCTGAGCTTATATGCCCACGACTTACGTGTTGTCAGAAAAATGGTAGAATTACAATTCCAATGTTAGGATTATATAAAATATATCATAATTACAACCCAAAGGATTGCCTTGAGAAAAGACACTAGATCTTCTCTATCTTTTTAGTGTTTGAAAAATCAATCTGACAGCAGTTATTAAAATAAAAAAATAAAATAAAAAACAACTGGAGTCATAAGCCTTGCGTCTGTTTCTTGGTTTCTCTGTTATTGGTCATGGTCTGGGAAAAATTATAACTTCTTTATGTCTGAATTATTTTATCTAATTCATTCTGGCTATTAAATGAGAAAAAGTATGTGAAGATTTTGTAAACTGGGAAAAACTTCACCAATGTAGGTTATTATTATTTTTTAAAGATTTATTTATGCACACAGGACTGGGGTACAGGCCAGAGGTGCAGGAGCAGTGAGAGGCTTCACCAGAAACAGAGTGGGGAGCAGAACAGGCCAACTGACAAAGTACACTGCTGAGGGGAGCAGCAGCTGGTCAAGAGAGGTCTGCCACGCCAAGTGGGTTACCTCCAGGGCAGGTGGGATGGAACTCTTGCAGAAGTGGTTTTAACTTCTTAGTGTTGTGCTTTAACCCACTGGGCCACCAGGGAGGGTTTAATGTAGGTTATTACCCTTGTTGACTTAACAAGAAATATACAAAAGTTAAAGTAACACAATATATCAGGAAAATAAGTATCAATGGTGCTGGCATAACAGTAGGTAATGCTGTCTCATGTTGATAATTGGGTTAAAAGTAAACAGACTACCAAGAAAATCAACAAATCTAGGCATCTTATTTTGTAAGACTTTAAATAGCAGCCATAAAGTAATAAAATGCCATTTCTACTTTACCACTACTATCATCACTAAATCTTTGTCAAGATCCTGTCACCTCTTTATATATTACTCTGTGTATGTTACCTACTTAAGTGCTTACAAAACTCTTTTAGGATAAATCCTGATATTATCCTATTTTCCTTTGAAATATGAGACACAGAGGAGTGGTATCAATATACTGGTCAATTTTTAGATAATTTATATGACATAATAATTATTTAATCAGATGACATTTAATGGTGAAACGAGTTTGCATTTTAAAAATGAGTATTAATGGCTTATTGGGAGTTGCATTTGTTTTTTCACCTTTATTTGGGGAGAAAAAGGTCACTATTCATATAAATAATCTATGTAAATTTCCTATGTGTTTACTTATTTTAGTGCGGATGTTTTTCCTGTTTTTCATAGAAATCCCACTCCTAATCTATGGGGACAACCTATTACGACTCTTACTGGTTTATGTAATTAAATAGCATCAAGAAGGATGTATATTTATATTACATATATTTGTAACTTACACAACATATAAAAGCACACATACAAGTTCTTTTTCAATGATTTTCAAAATGCAAATGAATTAAAATCATTTTTATAGTTTGCTTTCCTTATTAACACTTTATAGAAATTCCTCTAATTCAGCAGGTTGGGCTCAAATTCACTCCAACATGTGTTTGTTTCTCTGTTGGCAAATATTTCCTTGGTTTCCAGACTTTGTTCTCCTATAATGATGTGTTAGATATCATTTGCAAAAGTACTTATGCTGTGTTATTTCTTTGAAAAAGATACCCAGCTGTGAGATTGCTAAGTATGCTGGGCACGAAGATCTTCACTTGATCTTAGCCAAAAGGCCAAGAAGTGATGGGAAGATCTTCTTAAGATTGGGAACTGAGCCATCATGAAAGTGAAGAGAAATATTTTACTAGAAAAATGTATGGCTAAAAAAATCTATAGGAAGTCAACTGATAATTCATAGATTTGGAAGAACTACTTGAAGGCAGAGACGGGATAGCTAACTTAAAAATTGATAAGAGATAGATAAATAATCCAATAGAAAGTGTAGAAGACATGAAAATGTAACTTTTGAGTGAACTGATCCAAATGACTAAGACTAAACAAATGAAATGGTGCTCAAACTTATTAGTATTTAAATTATAGTAATAATGAAATATCACTATATAACTTTCACTGTTTAAAAGACGTCTTTTAAAAAGTTGTATTAGGAAAGAGAACTCTATAGGAGTGCAAGTATTCTTATTTTTAATGAAAATGTGAAAATGACTATATACAGATAAGAAATGAAACCTGGAATTATTGTTTTAAATCTTCATTTTAAGGCAAAAACAATGTGCAAGTACTATACAGTTTATAATTTGTATATGATTTTTAAATTGTCAACAACTTGTAATTGTTTTTCAAGGCCTGATTTTACCTAGGTTGGTTCTTTCTGTCTAATATCTCCTGTTATTCCAAAATTATTAGTTTTATTCTATATTGGTTTCTCTCTTGATACTCTTTTTCTTATTCATAGAGGATACCCTGCTATTAAATTCTTTATTTTAGTGCTACTTTAAATCTTTTATTCCACAAGAAACTTTCCTCTTTTCTGACCTAAAAATCTTTTATCAAATTCCTAAAGTTCTACATTTTTGCTGTTATGTTCTTTAGTATTATATTTTTATAGTTTTAACAATTTAGTTTCCCTAGTTAAACTAAAAGTTGTTAGAACTTAAGATTTATTAGATGACCCCCACAATTCTTGAATTTTCAGTATTCTTTCTCTAGAAAGAATAACTAACTTCTAAGGGCACTAACCAGATCTCATTCAAACCTGAGAAAACCCTTATCCAGACCATGGAATTCTACACCTGGCAATTTGGCACAAAATAAAATTCTAATGAAGCTATTAAGCTCATCCTGATTATTGATGGTGGACCTTTTTAGCATGCTTTCTCTAAATATAACTCAAAGTCTGAATTATCAGAATGTTTAATGAAGCTGCAAGGAAATAGTTTACTATGTTTTCTTTCATTACTGAAGACTTAATCACTGTGTATGAATTTAAAAATAACTTTTTGATTTTAAATTCTCATTGATTAAAGATTATAGTGTGGAAAGAATATTGAGAGACAAGATCAGAGATGAAGGCTATATTAAAAATTATTGGCTATTATATGTTGAATATAATATGACTATTAGAAACTTTTCTTAGGAGTAGAGTATACACTTTTGCTTATGTTTCTTAAAGTATGATCCATAGACCAATTATTTCAGAACTACTGGGTGCTACTTACAAACTCATGTTCCTGGACTCCATTTCTGGAGACAATGAAAAAGTGCATTTCATATGTACATTAAATTATTCTGAGTGACAAAAAATTGAAAGTGACCTCACCTGTACACATTATATAGTCCTCTTTTATCTTTTGCATAGAATAGTTCATTTGTTGTTCTATAATTTTTGGCTTGTACTTCTCTAATTACAGTGGTCCTTGTGACCAGTGAAGCTGCATCAACCTTAAAGCATCTGAGTTCATGTCCTATGGACCTTGTGTCTGTTCTGCTACTTGCAGACTTTATTGTATAAACCAGGTTGTTGAACATAGAATATGGTTGGGAAATTGTCCCAAATGTTTTGTGAAGAAACAAAGTTTATATAGTTCAAAGAATAAAAATGGAAGGAAAGGAGAAAAGAAGGAAGGGAGGGAATAAAGGAAATGTTAGCAGCATTTTTTCCCCACTGTCTAAGAATGACATGCAAAATTTATTTCAAAAATAGAATTCTAAGCATTAAGACACGTTCATTGAACACACAGGTTCATTAGAGTCATTAGAATTCATCACTAAAAGTTGGCATGTGCGAACACTTGTGGCTTATACCATAGCTAACATGGTTTGGGTGATAGCATGCTTTAAGCAGAAAAATAGTGCAGGTAACCCCAAGAAAGGTTATCTTTAGCTTTTCTGGTTACCCTGAAGTTTGGAACCTAGCCTCTATTTTCTCCCTCTATACTTCCTATTGTGGGAGAAAATGATAGATAGCAAAACATTGTTGCAAATCTAATCAATCTGCTTTAGATTTGGTCAGTCTTCTTTGTCTGAAATCTAAAAAGTCACACTTTGATTTGGTGGGCACACATACAGCAAATATATAACTGGAACACCTTTTCCTTTCCACTCAGATAATATCAGTTTTGGGGAACATCAAATACCTATGGTATTTTTCTGACTGGGAACTAAACTACAGAAACAGGATTATAGGACCTTTTAAATTTGTACCTGTGTTTCTCACAAGAATATCCTAGAGATAAATATGACAGTGTCCAGTAGATTTAAGACAAGAAAAGTCAAGTTATAAATATTAATATTAGTTGCGGCTTTTGACCCAGCTAGTTTACCAATCTAAGTTGCTGTTATCAGCACAATGTGAATGTCTGCTAGCCTCCCTTTCTCCCTGTGGCTCTGTTGCTGAAGTCACAGTGAGCATATGTGGAATAGCCAGATTTAATACAAACACAAATGTTTGCTCTAGCTATGCTCAAGACTTGCTATAACAGTCTTTGAAAAGTGAATTGTTCTGCCAAGTAAAAACTTACACTGTAAACTAATAATGAATATTTCAGACATGTTAGGTGATTTTTTAATCTTAGCTCTAAGACATGTCACATTTGATAACCAAATGAGAGGTTCCTTAAGCCAATAAATTAAGTTATGAATCTTGATGTTCTGAATATACCAAGGGCTTCCGAAGGTCTGTGTACGAGCTAAGCCTCGCTTACTCCTTTTCTTTGTTGACAGTCTGCCTGAAATTATGGAAAACGGCATAAACTCAGCTCTGAGAAATGGAAGTAGGAGAACACAGCACTGCTTATTTTTATTGCTTTCTGAGGACATGCATCACTCTTGCCATCTTTATTGCAGTTGTCACCAGATGCATTTATTCTGTGTGCATCTTTTTTGTTCTCACCCGTATATACAAGGTTAAGCACACATTTGTTTTCTTGTCTTCTTTGAGTGTAAATTCTAAACCATCCGATGGTCTTGGGGATTTAGGTTTGATAAGCAGAATGTGCAAATAAGTAAGGAAAACATTGTGTAGAGTGACTGATGACCAAAAATCTGGACTGATCTGTTCAAATCAGAAAAATCTTAATTTCTGTTTGTCTCACTGAAGTCTAGAGGTGTTTTATGTAAGAGATGAATTTTAACACTATACAGGATATTGCTAGCAAGGTAAAATAATTTGTGCTATATTGGGTGCCAATCATTTATCTGTATGAATTAAATATGTAAAACATATTCACCAAACTTGAGGATTATGTTTTATAATCCTTTTTTGTATTTCTTAACACTGTTTTTGTTCATACAGAGGATCCAGTTCTAGGGTCATTCACTCAGTTTAGCTGATTTTTCTTTTAAATAAAAACATTATTATTAATATTAATATATAGAAAGTATATCTTAGAAAAGAGAATTCATAAGACTCGAAGCATCCTTTATTGCTATATTCAGAAATCACTACATTTTAACAGTATTTTTTACTAAACATAATACTTGTATGCAGAATAACACTTTGAAGATAGTTTAAAAGTACTAATGAGCCAATTTTATTAAAAAAATCATCTGTAGTCCCACTATCCAACAAGGTTAACATGTTTTCTTCCTAATTCTTTGTATGATGGACTAAAGTGCATCAACATATATGCTTAAAGCTAAAAGTGCACAGTGTAGTCTATAAATGTAATTCTTTAAACAGGAAGGTTAATGGACTTACATATCCAAAATCCTCTTTTCCTGCTCCTCAGTACCAGTAGCATTCCTGTGGAAGCTGTACTGTTACTTCATAGTTTCTCCTCATATTAGTGTTCTTGCTGGATGGAAGAAAGTTTACTTCCTGGAAAATAACATTTGCTCTTAATTCTATGCCCTCACACATTCTATTCCCTATAACTGGCACATGTTTCCTCCTTACCCCCAAACTTTCATTTCACTCATTTATGTTTATCTTTTTCTGTTGAGACATTCCTGACCCTCTGCCCTAGATTAGAGGACTCTAATGTGTGATCTAATGGGACTTCATACTACTCTCTTAAAATATACCACACTAAATTGTATTTGCTTTGTATTTGTATTTAATACTAGAGAGGAGCCTCTGTGAAGCAGAGATGGCATCTTTTTGCTTTCTATTGTAAGCCCAATACAGTTGGCACATGGTAGTACTCAACATGTTTTGAATTAATCAAGAAGCCAGAGCCTCATGTAGGACCTAACTTCCCCATATGCAATTACCTACGAAGACTTTTCTGTGTGAGGTTTATCTCTCTCAAATCTCTGACCAGCAGTTGTGAGAACTTCCACTAAAACCATTCTGTGCTATTGTTAAACATCCTTATGTCAATACAACTGTTTTTGTTTAATTAATCTCATTTGTAGATTCTGAAACTACTGTGATGGGAATTTTGATGAGAGGTCATTTCTTAAAGGCTACGAAAAAGAAAAGTAGATACCTCAGGAATTATTTTGTTTTTTAGTTTTGTGAAACTTTGAAAAGGAGATAGTTTACCTTTATATGCCTAAACCTAGCATGTATTGGGATCTTGATCAATATTTTCACACCAAAAATTAGTATAGCTCACTTCAATATATCTGTACATGCTATTTTGTGACTGACATTTGCTAACACTTGTCAAATGTAAAGTCACCTCTTCTTACTCCTGTCAATGGGGGAGACCATTGGTGTGGATAATTGAAAATTGGAGCAGCTGTCCCTGATGAAATGGATGGAGATAAACACTGCTTGGCAACTTCTCTCTGGCTTCATGTTCCCTCTTGACCTTCTAGATGGATGATCAAGTTTGACTTGATGGAGTGGATCATATGTGTAAACACATTATAAGTTTGCCTTCAGTTCTCATTTTCTGCTTGGTTTCAAATTATACCCAATGGGAAAATGTAAGGTAATGAAATAAAAGTTAGTAAAAATTGGAAGCACAATGAGGGGAAGGCAATAAGATTTAGATATGTGCCTTGACTTCATTGTTAAAATTAGTAAATGTGTAGGATAGCATCATGGTCATATTGATGCACTTTTTAAGCATACAGTGTTATGTGGGATTTAGAAAGCTTGATATTTTAGATAAACCAATTATTGTTGTACTGTACAATGAAGAAGGCTGAGAGTACTTCTGTTTTAATTTTAAAATAGAATTATGAAATTTAAATTGGGTTCATGCCCTATTATCCATAGGGCCATCAATTTCTTCTTTTCCTCAACACTCATGTTGCTTTATCAACCTAGAGACAGAGTTCATCCTTTCCTATTTAATTTGAACTGTCCCTGACTTACTCTGTCCCATAGAATGCAGCTCAAGTAATATGATGCCAATTCCTGGCCTAGCCCTTAAGGGGAACTGGCAACTTCTATATGATTCCTCTTTGAAGCAGCTGTTATGTGAAAGTCTGATTCTTGAAACTGCTGTGCTATGAGGAAGTCCAAACTAGCCATGTGGAGCAGCCATGTGGAAGAGCATCAAAGTGTTACATATATGAGTGAAACTTTCCTGAAACTTCCAGACTAGCTCATTCTTTAGCTGATAAATTGAGTAAGTAACCCTAGCCACTGCTGCTTGAAGAAGTTCTCTCAGTTGAGTTGTCAAAAACAAGTAGCTGTTTTATTAAACTGTTGTGTTTTTAGTCAAATGTTTTGTAGTAATGGCAAATAAAACAAGAGGTGACGACTCATGGTTTCTAGGATTGATTTTACAATTTTGGATTGTACAATTAAAATTTGTAAGGAGAATGGTAGCTAAATGTTCTCTTATGCATACAAATATGTGAGTTGATGGATGTGTAATTAATTGGGAGGAATTATTTCATAATGTGTATATTTGTACACATAAATGTATCAAATAATAATGATGTACTCTATCTTACAATTTTATTTTTCAATACTACCTCAGTAAAAGCGAACGTCTATTATGGTATATATGTATATGGACATTATATGTATTTGTATATATATATATATTTGTGTTAATGAAAAGTTCAAAATAGAGTTTGGATTTTAGCACAAGTTATGACTAGTAAGAATCTCTATAAGTATTCTCAGTTATTTGTTTCTTTTGACTTGTCTCATATCCAAAATCTGCTTCTGATTTAAATTCATCTACAACATATTTCAGTAATTTGTACTAAGTAGATAAATGTATGTTCAGCAAATTCCAACATGAAATGAAAGAAAAAAAAAACCTTCAAGCTGACAATTTCAAACTTGAAATATAAATCACTATTTGTAATTAGAAGTGGGAACTTTTATAAAAAATATCTTATTGAAGCAAAACAAATGTTTTCTGTATTTTGAGATTAAAATAATGTTTAAGTTTACATAAATGTCAATGGGGGAAAAGTATTTGCAGCTTAAACTTCTAGCCTTCAAACCCTTTTATCAAGTGATAACTAGCTTCAAGATCAGTAAAACATTATCATTGCTCCACCAAACTCAAATCAACTTTAAAAATGAAAATCAAATAACTACTCTTAGTCCAATAATTCTGTGAACTTAAAGCCCTAACATAGTAGGGATCCTTGAGGATTTCTAAGGGGACCCCAAGGTTATTGCTGGCTGGCATCTGAGTCTCTGGTGAAGATTCAGTGAGAAAACAGATGTTAAACCACAGCTTTGCTTTGTGAAGAATAATAGATGAGTTGATAGAGGCTTTCAATCTTACAGTAGAACATAGGGTGATCAGAATCCCAATCACTCAGTAGAAGATGATAAAATAGAGCAGTGAAAGGATGAATTAAGATGGCACACTGTTTTATCAATAAAAGTAATGGTAAGAGATATATTTCTTACAATTAGTTAACCAGGAGAAAGCTCTCTAGAATGATACATTTTGCTTATAAAGCAGTGTGAAGTGGGATAGATCACACTGTCAATTTAATGGCTCAGTTTGCTGCATTTATATTAGCAGTGAGATTATTCTTTGTATTCATTCAAAATGAATGAAAACATAGGAAACTGATTCTGACTATAAATCTCTTTCTGTTGAAACCTTTTGTCATCCTATGCTCTTCTAATTCTTTGAGTTGAAGCAAGGCAGAAAATTGAACAAATGACATTTTGTATTGAGGAGTCTGGTATTACACCCTATTCATTTGGCTTATACTAAAAGGGTGTTTTCCTCTAGAAGTTAAAAGCATGATTTTTATTTTGAATGAATGATATGACATCTACTAACTGTTAACTCAGTTTAGGGGAATATGAGTGAAAATTAAGTATGTTATATTTTGTGAAGGAAAGTTTAAAATTATTTGCTTATATGGAATAAGTGATGTCATGGTTTTAATGCATTTGTACACAGGCACCAAAGTAAGAACAGAAGCAAAGTTCATTCATCAGTATTCAGTGGACAGATATACAAGTATCAAATCTGTAAAAGTATGTTTGTGTCACAGAAAATCAAATTGGTATTTTCTTCTTCCTGCAAATATGAACCCCTTACTAGATAGATATAAAGCAATATCCAAGGGTAAATGGCAATAGTGTTTCCTTTTTGAAGGTACTTTTCATTTAGAATCCTTTGGTTAGTATAATTAAAGTTGTGTACAGTTTGTTATGATATAGTATGTAGCTGAGTTCCCTTGTGCGCCTGTTTGTGTTAAGAGCCTGATTGCCTATGGTTAAAAGCCAGCTCTGTATAATTTATATGAATTACTTAACTCTGTGCCTGGTAGCCTCATCTTTAAAATGGGGATAATTATAATTTTTAGTATATATTGACTTTCAAATGAGGATTAAATAAGCTAATTATGTAAAACGGGGATTGACACACTATAATTTCATTAATAAATTTTAATTATTATTTCAATACATTCCCTTGTTCTTCAGCAGAATGAGATTATGAAAACACAGGAATATACCTCCTTGGGGGAATGATTTCTTTAGAATGTTTGCTGTTCTTTCTTATTTCGAATGAAGGATACTTTTTAAGACCTTCTAAAAAGATCTCATTATCTAACTTTGGAAGCACTCCATGCTTGTCAGGAATTTCTTCAGAGTAACCAACTGTACTCTAATTTTATACTTAGAGAAGATGACCCTCTCCCGTTTTTCTCCTTTTAAGATATTAAGTGATGTTCAATAGTTTCTATATAAATAATTTGGTTTTATTTGCTCACACATTATAAAATTATGTTCAGAACACATGAATTGCTGACTTTAAACATCTCTTCAATTTTTTTTT
>NW_004567103.1:39181408-39182340 GCF_000260355.1 Condylura cristata | reverse complement strand
ATATATATATATATATTTTATAGCTATATATAATTGTTCATAGGGTAGAATTTCACTTTATAAGGATAGCAATGGAGGAGGGTCATAGAACTCTTTATGGAGAAAGCTGAATTCTATTTTAAATGCAGAAAGGACTTTGCTAAGTGATATATAGATCATTCTAGGCAGAGGGGTAGCACATCTAGGGGGAAAAGGACCAGCTTAAAATAAATCTAAAGGACAAGGTTGTGAATTTTGTGACAGAATAAAGTATGTAGAAAATTATGGCTTATTTCCTAGTATCCAATGGAACCTCTCTTTCACTTTTTATTTTATTTGAGTTTTCTCACTCTTTCTTTGTGAATCTGGCTAATAGCTTTCTTATTTATCTTTTCAAAGAACCAGCTCTTGGTTTCATTGATCCTTGGTATTCTTTTTGATCTGTTTCTTTTACTTCTGGTTTATTTTTTTATTATTACCTTTGCTGACTTTTGGTTTAGTTTTTTCCTCTGTTACTTTGTATTTCTTTTCTTGTGTTTCTATCATTTTATCTGGATGGCTTTCGTTGGTGTTTTCTCTTTATGTAAGGTTAGTGTCTTTGCTTTAGACTTTTGTAGTTGCCATGAGAGTTGTATAGAAAATCTTATATCTCAAAATTCCTTTTTCAGGTGATGTCTGGTTTGTTTGCTTTTACAGGTTCTGTTCTTTTTTTTCTCCCTTTTATGTTTTTTTCTCATACATTATCATTTCTTTTTGTATGGTGATATCTTGAGCAAATTGGAGTGCTTGTAATTATTTTTATTGGTTCTTCTTAACATTTACTCTATGATTAAGTGTTTAATACCTTGTTCTGAGATGGAGTTACAACTTTCTGATGCTGTGTATTTAACATCTTGTTAGATTTTTTTTATCTTTTTAAAAAAAATTCAGATAGAACTCTTTTTTTTTTTTTT
>NW_004567103.1:39134213-39179886 GCF_000260355.1 Condylura cristata | reverse complement strand
TTTTTTTTTTTTTTTTGGTGACTGTTTAAAATCTATATCAGTATCTCAGAACTCAGTTGCTTTTCTTGTTACATTAAGTGACTCTATATTTTACCTGGTTTGTCACTGCTAGCTGCTGTTGGTGTCACACAACAATGGCCCAAGAAATGTGGATGGTTTGCAGTGATGAAAGAAAGGACATGGAGTGAGGCTACCCACTGCTATGAATAAACTGGGATCTTATTTGCAGCTCTTTTTTTTTTTTTTTAATCTGCTGTTCTCCTCCCTGGAGCCCTGGATCTGAGACTTGATTGCCACTTGTTGATATACTCTGAAGTATCAATACTTTCATCTTCTTTGAAGGGGGTCACAGTTCATGTGGTACTCCTCAGCTGTGCTGATTTAGTATTCACTTGGGTGAAGGTGTAACAGGTACAGGTTTCATGGACTCCATCCCCACTCCAGATCTGGAACTCCAAATCCCATCAGTACCAAGGAGAAGCACGCTAGGACGTGAGGGCGGAGCTGAGCAGCCAGGTGGGGATAAAACCGGATATGTGGGCTCTGGGGGGACTTGAGCTGGTGGTTCGCAGCTGATCGTTTTGGCTCTCAATCAGTTTTCAGCATGCCGGTGGAGTCCAAGTCAGCAGAACTGGTAGGACATCCTAGTTAACCTGTGTTTCTCTCCCTCTTTCCCTGGGTTATTCCTTTACCTTTCTCCATTATTTAACCTTTTGAGTGTGTCCGTAATACGATTGAATCATAAGCGCATGGGTGAAGACCCACAGACAGGCAACCCAATTCACATTGGGGTGCCCTATAACAAAGCTATAGGTTTCTACACTGTCTTTGCTCTTTCCTTCCCAAGGCCTATGTCTGGACTACCACACCTGTCATTCCAGGTCTGCTTTCTTTATTAATCTTGCTCTACAGAAATGTGTGGATCTCTCCAGTGTTCTGTGGTGATGAGCAGAGGAGTCCTTATTTATTTGGAGTTGATCTATTCATTGCATTTTAAGTGGAGAACTGTAAGAGGTGACTCATCACACCAAGATACTGACACCATTCTCAAATTCTTGGATTTTCATCTTAATAGAAACAGTAGAAGTCTGTAACATCTTGTTTGCCAAACAAGATATGTCACTTTGCATAAGCTGAAATGGGAAAGTACTTACACCACTATATTGCTAAAGCCTCTTCAGTGAAGTCCTTTGCCCTGATGTAGAGTTCAAATTCCTGACAAAGTTTATAGGTGTAGACTATGCCTTTTGCTTTTTCTTTCCACTTTACCATACTCTTCCCCACCCAAAGCATACATTCAATATGCTTCAACCTTTGTAAGTCCCCTTAGTACCTCTGATAGATCATAATTTTTTTCTTCCTTTTGGTCCACACCTTATTTTAACATGACTTCACTCATTCTGAGAGGTCTGATCTTAGACATTCTTTTTTGCAAAGTGTCACCTTTTACCCTTCAACTCTAGATGTGCGCCACTCATTTGTTTTTATAAAATCCACTATTAAGGCAATCAGTTTTTCTTAATTGCTTAGAGTACTTACCTGTAGTCCTCTTGAAGCAAAACTTTCTACAGTTAGGGATCATGTTCGGATTAATCTACCATTTCATCCCTATCGTTTGAAAAGTGCATGGCCCATCGCAAGCATTCAGTTAAGCTGAATGACTGGTCAGATAAATGAGTAAATTTTTAGAGTTCTGTTCTACTAGCAGATAAAAAAAAAATCAGGAAGGCTTACCCATTTTTAAATAGTATTTTCTTTGAAAAACATAGGAAAGGTGAAAACATAAGTTAAGGTTTTCCTCTCAGCCTCAGAGCTAAAGGGCTAATTCCATAGTCACTGAACTAAATTTTACTTTCCATCAGTGTAGATGGAGAATCATAATTTTGGGGGAATTAAAGAGGAAATAAAGTATAGCTAACAAAATAAATATTGAAGTTTAAACTGATTATAAATATTCCAAATGAGAAATTGCCTTGCAAACTGGTGATGTGCTAAAAAATTAATATAAATATTGGTTTATAGTTCCAAAATGAGCTTATACTCATTCATTATTCCATTTTATGGTACCATTTCTATAGTCTTGTAATACCTTTTTATCGAATATTGATTATAGTTTTGAATACTTAATAAATTTCAATAATAAAATTATAATAAAGCTAACTTTGTTTGAAAAAAAATACTTCTAATGCTACCTAGCAACATTTTCCAACCTTTCATCTTAATTGAGTCCTAACCTATGACTAAAGTAATAAACAACTACCAGATAGCCTTGTCTAACACGTAAACAGTTCTTACCAACTGTGAACTTCAAGTAACTTCATCTTTTGCGTGATTTATGACTTAAGTGCTCTTTAACCTCAAGACAAATCTGATGGCCTATCTTAGGATGAAATATTCATGAAGTTTCATAATATTCATTACCATTTTATGATTCTTTTAGTTGGTGTAACAACAGTTCTTCCTAGCACTCTATTAAATCAGCAAGCATCTTCGTAAATCACTAGCCCAAATGCATGAAACCATCACTATTAATGTCTTTTCTGTGCTGCAAAACGTGCTCTAGCATAGGGGAAATTCATGCTGCCAGTTACATCATCTACCTTCAACATGCTAATTTGTCTGGGAAAATTCCTGTCTGATCTCTTCCAGCTCTTAGGTTTTTTTGAACTTTACAACTAAGTGAGAATCTCTGAAAGCCTTGGATAAAATTATGTTACTTTTTGTAAAAAGAATGAAGTGACAGCACAGAGCCACATCTGCAGATTGCCAGAAGGTCATATTTTCTGGTCAGGCAGAATAGGATCCTGAAGAGTAAGCTGAATGGGGGAAGAGGTAGAATAGATACCACTCTCCAAGTTCTACTTTATTTTGCTATTTTATTTCAGTACAACCTTTGAAATTTTGCTTTTAGAGCTTTAGATATTTTTTGTCTCCTCATTTTTTTTTATAGGAAATTGACAAATTCCAATTTGGAGGTGCTGTTTTTAATACCTTGATATGTGTTAATTATCATGACAAATATATCTAAATGGTTTTTTAAAAAGACTTACTTATTGATGCGTACAAGAACTGGTGTACAGGTTAGAAGTGTTGGGGGATGAGATGACTCACCAGAGACAGAGTGGGTAATAGAATAGGTTGATTACTGAAATATGCTGCTGAGGGGAGCAGCATGTAGGACAGGAAAGGTTTGCCATGCCATGTGGGCCACCTCCGTGATGTTTAAAAGATCAAAAGGCTTAGCTCCTGATCTGAAGGAATCATGTCTTTTCAGTTTCAAGACTCAAAACTTTCTTAAACTTTGTTGTTTAGAAATAGTCTAATAAATTTGAATGGCTATTATATAAAGATTGAAGTTTCTATTTAAAATAATGAGAGTTACACTATGTTGTTTTAAGCAGGTTCCTGTTTTTGGAATGAATCTTTGTTATAATCAAAATGTAAAGCAATCAACAAATGACCTATGTTAGACCTTTAATGGATGTTGTAATTTGACATGATTTGGGATGTTATATTTAGGAAGAAAGAAAAATTTGAGTCCAGAAATCAGTGAATGGTGGTGGTGATAATGGTGGGAGAATGAGAAATCAAGAAATAACAGAGGTGTCAGACAATTCTTAACATAAGAGTTATGCTGACAAAGAATCCACGAGCAATCTTTTCATTGGGAGAATGAGAAATCAAGAAATAACAGAGGTGTCAGACAATTCTTAACATAAGAGTTATGCTGACAGAATCCACGAGCAATCTTTTCATTGCATATTATATCAATATCATGGGATAGTTTAGCTCAGAAACTAATGGGGAAAGTCATTTTAAACCTCTTAATAGCTAACTGTTTTTTTTTATATCTATCCTACTCAGAGGGTTCTACATGCAAGCCAGATGGCTGCAAATGTTATTCTAGTTTACGAGCATGGAGATTTTTGTATCACTGCCAAAGCCATTGTCAAAATGTCCTATATCAAAACAAAACAAAAAATAAAATCCTGCTTCCCAAATTCTGAAAATTCCACAATAGCAGTAAAATACAACCCCCACACCCATAGGTGTTGGCAGTTAAAAGGAAAAACTAATCCATCCCTAAGCATCTTGTTGTCTGAACTAACTGAGCAGTGGGGCAGCCAAAAAAGAAACTGCATCATTGAGAAACTCATGAATTTTCAAACAATCAGCCTTTGGAATTCAGAACCACTCATAGGGGGCCAAGTCTAACGGACTTGGCACAGAAATCCAGCACTCTAAAGGATCGTATGATGACTAGAGGGGTTTTGGAAAAACTAACTATACTTACCCTCGGGCAAAGGGCAGACAGTGCCTCTACAAAGTTTTGGATCCACTAAGCAATTTCTCCTAGAATTAAGTGCATTGAAGCAAAGGCAATTTTACCTTGAATAATGCAGGGAAATATCACTGTAAAATAGGGGCAAATGATTCCAATTAAGTGGGACCAGCCAGCAACAGAATTTCAGATAAATGCATGTTGCTAATTTCACAGTGAAATTGTTATAAACTTTAATATATTAAATTCAGTTGTCTTAGCCCCTCATTAAGAACCTATACTGTGTTAATTATCTCTAGTATTGATGTGTTTTTACTTTCTGTAAAAGTTTTACAAAAGAATTTTCAACTTAATATGAAGGAGAATTTTCTAGAGTGTGAATTAGAAGAGAATTTCAGTGCAAGTCTTACGAAAGTAAAGTAATTTAGATTGAGTTGATGGTAAGAATACTTTGTTCTTCAGGTTCCTCAATTTTGATATTTCTATTAGTTACTTGCGTTGTAGGTTGTCATCAGTTGCATTCTCCAGAATCAGATACTGAAGTGATGTTTGGGAATACAAGATATTTATTAGTGGTCAATACCTGTGAAGGTCAGTATCTGTGAGGTTCGAAGCAGCTTGGGCAAAGGGAGAAGCTAAATTGTGATGAATGCCTGGCAAGGCTTTGACCAACACCCAGGGATCAGGAACTGCACAGTAGAGGGTCCATTCCCAGGCCATCATTGCCGATATGTTGCCACAATGAAGGGCTTGTCAATGGGCCAGACAGCTCTTTGAAGCATTCTTTGATAAGGCTGCCAGTTGTTAAAGACTCTTCTGCTAAGCAGCCTTGCCACAGTTGGTCAGCAAGTAATTCTGACTAATTGCCTTACCCTTACCAAGTCCCCTGGCTCTTCCATAGCCCCTGCTTGGCGTGTGGAATGCATCCTTCTCATAAGAGTGTAATCTATTAAATTGTTTAATGAGGGCAGTTGGGTGGCTGGCAACTATTATCAACAGTGGGGAGAACCACTGGTCTAGCCCCTAAGCAATTTCTGGCATCCTAGGATTATTTGTGCCTGCCTTGGGGAGCTAAGGAAACCATCCAGCCTGTGTAACCTCTGTCCTCTGCCCAGAGTCTATAGAAACTGGGAGTAGCCATAGTGAACACAGACTTCCCGGTGGCTTTTTATGCAGGGCTTCCCTGCACTGTGGGCTCTGGGCATATCACTCATACCTTTATCATCAGGGGGCCCCTAAAGCATGGAACCTGAAAAGTCAGGGATATCACTCTTCCCTCTCATGACTTCGGGGCTTACACCCAAATCGTGCAGTCAGAAACTGAGTGGCCACAGTGAACATAGCCTACAAACAAAAGGCATCTTGGTTGCCAGTGGCCAATGTGGAGAATGTTACCTTCTCCCCACAGCATGTTCTCCTGGAGTCTCCCTGAGACTCCCAACTTGCTGTTGGAGAGTGTAGAACTCATGGAGAGAAGCTATAAAACAGCAAGTTGTATGGACAAAAAAGCATAATACATGGCAACCTCAAGTGAATATAACCCCACAATGAGAAAATTATTCTCCAGAACCTAAGCACAAAGATACAGATGACTGTCAACTTCTTTAGTTTCATATCAAGGATATATATGACACATTAAAACTCAGAAAAATTTCTACCAAATTACAATACATATAATATTTATATTATAACATATAATAAAATATATTACCAAGGGTTCTAGTTGTATTTACAAGAGATCATAGGGAAAAATGTGTCTACTTCATGTTTGTAGAACTATAGCCTGTGCTCTTCTTTTGATGACTAAAATGTAGTGCATTGACTAATTATTATCTATGCCTTTGGAAAGGATCAGCAATCTCTGGTAGACATTTACATCCAGTATCATTTTTAGGTCAATATATACTGGGACCATCATGGTTGACATTTAACTTGTACTTATGAATTATGTGTCAAGCACTCTGTTAGGACTAATTATCTCAGATGATTTTCTCCTGCTATTCCTGTATTATTTGGAATTAATATCATATTCAATATGAGTTTACAAGGCAGGCTAACTCCCTATAACCTCACCACCACCACCACCACTATTTCCTTCATTCAGTTTCCAGACATCTGTGACAACTCTGAATTTGAAGTTCAAACTCTTTGAGACCTGCAGAGAGCAGGATCATAAGGCCTATAATGTCAAAGTATTGAGAGTGAAAAAGGACATGAACTCATAGGTATTTAGTTTAATAAGCTCTGCAGAGTCTAGGCTTTTTTTTCTAGAGCATGTTACATCAAGTGCATATGAAATAAAAACATGCCATGAACTTTGAGAGCATCTCCCCTTTTTGTTTTACTTTGGATGCCTGTGCAGCATTTTTCTAGAATGTTTCCTCATAAATATTGTTTCTTGTTTCTTCATTTCTATATCTTATTCCCACACTTACTGTGAGTACAGTTAGTTATCTTCTCATTCCCAGTTGGGACCAAATTAAAAAAAAAAAAAGCACCAAATTCATAACAGTCCCCACAAATGTGGCCAGTGAAAACTGTATCTCCTGTAAGTGGATTGATTAGGAGGCCAGGAATTTATACTCACCCAGCCATATTCTGATGTATTAGACCTTAATGAAGCCAAAATCTTACTTAGGTTGGAGGTGGTTGTCATGGGAAATAGGAAAGAAGAGATAGCATTAGATATTGGGTGAAGGAAGATGCACTTTTTAAAAACTGGTACAAGTATGATAGGGTCATTGAAGGAAGTCATGTGTCTAGTGAAACACAGTTCATATGATTTAGTCGAAGCCATGTGGGTAAAATCCCACATTATCACACAAAGCTCTTTGACACTACAGCTATATTCTTTAAGTAGTCCTCTGACATTTTGGATGTAATTATTTCATACTTTTCTGTTTTCCTGAAGATCCTGTTCCTATCTCCCTCATTTGTCTCTCTCAATCTGTAACCAATCTCAGTTTTGACAAATTATTGTCAATTTTTGCTAAAAAACAAAAATACAACTGATCTGTAACCATTTCCTTTGGTTTTCTTACTTAGAATTTAGTAGTCACAACTTGACCATTCTTGAGCTAGACACTTAGCTCCTGTTTTGGTCTTAGCAACTGGTTGTCTTATTCTCTCAACTTTCTTTATCAGGTTACTTTAGAATTTTAGTCCATGATCTTGAGTGTTCTGATCTTGATACATATATTCTAACTCACCAGTCTTCATACTCTAGCTCTTATCTCTCAAGATCTGTAATTGTAGGCAGTAATCTTTTATTAGTGTGCTATAATTGGAATTCAATTTTAGAGTTAGTATTAACGTGGATAAATTTTAAAAATGTGGTTCATGCTAAGTGAACATTACTTTATAATATTGCAAGAGGGAAAATGGAAGAGGTGGGGGTCTTGTACCAATAACTACTTGGAAGGCAGTTGGGACAGAAATTCCATATAGATGGGAAACTTTCATAATATAGAGAGCAATGTTGTGTTCAATTTGAAAACCACGAATTGCTCTCTATTACATAAATTATTTGTTGGTTCCACAGAAACACTTAACTAAAGCAAATTCAACTTCACAAAATTTGAGAATAAAAAGAGTTCAATTTTTACGGTTATATCATTTGAAGAAAGAATATCAATTTTGAATGGCTCTAATGTGTAATTACATCCAAAATGTTAGTTTTTTACCATTGACATTAACCTGTCATTTTAAGGTGCACGTAAAAATTTTGCTAAAATAGAAATCCTGCAATAATATAAGAATGGAAGCAACAGAGAACCAATTAAAGCGGATAAATTATTAGGAACTGTAATCAATCCTCAATTATCTAAGGACTCACCAGCTCATGTATATATTTCTTCATCTGTTAGGGGATTGTAGAAAAAGAGAGTAAAATGGTAGTTTAATCACTGATTAAAGACAGTCTAAAGCTAATTGCATCACTAAGTATGGTTCTTTTCACAAAGTGGGTACTTAATAAAACTTATGGAATTGTAGATAAAGGAAAGATAGATCACAACAAATTAAAATCAGCAGTGAATTTAAAATGCCTCCTTTGTTGAAACCATGCTATTACAAATTCCATGGAAAATGAAAAATAATTTATTCTAAGCAAAAAGTAGACAAATTTTAGAAGTATTTCCATAATGATTGAAAATTAATAGTACCTATTACTTTTTTATATAGCCTTTTGAGGTAGTTTGTCAAACTGTGTTTGACAGTTGAATATTAGAAATATATGGAAAAGTATAGTTAAGAGATCTAGAAAATTTTTGTTTTTAGTTAGTAACTGATGTTTTATAAGTCCATCTACCAAAATTCAACTTGAAATACATTGCACTAAACGCTTCAGTTTTGGTTTTGTTTTTCTTGAACCACTAGCGAGATACTACTATTAGGATACTGTTTAAGTTCTTAGTTCTTCTGGTTTCATTATTTCTTCATTTTATACAACAACCTATACATTTGAAAATGTGCATGTTGTGCCTAAGCTTAGTTATGATATGCAGATAGTCTTGTTTAAGTTCAAAAATGAAAATGAAAAGCATTGTTAAATACTGTTTTCAACTTACAATAATCAAAAAATGAAGTTTTATGTACATTAATATTAAAGAAAAATTGGTCAACAAAATCATTTTGAGAATCAAGCCCAATTAATTTTTTATTAGATCATGGCTCATATTCCACCATAAGAAATTTCAATTTTTTAATTTGAATTTAAAATACTCAAACACCTGCATTTTGTCATTTATTTCTATTGTCTTTCCTTTAGGTGGAAGTAGATGTTTTTTGTAGTAAAGCAAAAACAAGCAAAGAAGAACCAAGTAAAAAGAAATTATTAAGAAATAATTTATGGGTGCTTTTCCTACTCAAGTTTTCCTTTAAAATTGTGGTCTCAGGGCCCTCCCTCGTGGCACAATGGTTTGAAACACAGCCCTGTGAGGCTGGCCATGGTTACCTTAGCACAAGTTCAATCCCCAGCCAGGGAGGTGACTCACATGGGGTGGCAGACCTCTCCTGCCTTGTCTGCTGCTCCCCTCAGTCTTACTTAGTTGATCTGCCTATTCTGTTGCTCACTCTGTTTCTGGTGAATTCTCTCACTGCCCTTGCACCTCTGGCCTGTACCCCAATTCTGGATGCATAAATAAATAAATCTTTGAAAAAAATTGTGGTCTCTTGCTGCAACTGATGTGTTTTGGGCTGAATAGCAGACTCAAAGTTTGCCTCACCCGGGAGAACTGGGAATTGTGCTCATCCAGTGCTAACGAGTCCTCAACATAACTGCTTGAGATGAACTGTGGGATGATGTGGTTGCAAGATGAGCAAACTGGTAAGGAGAACAGGACCAAAGGTCAACTCTGAGACAGTGAGAAGTTGTTCCTTATTTTCTGCCTTCTAATTCTGCTTCAAGAACCAGGAGCTCTCCCTATCAATTCTTTTCCTTTCTGTGATTACTTGTGAAACTCACAAATTTATTATGATGTTAAGTTTTGTTTTCATTAAGGTAGATTTGCAATTGAATATACGCTCCTAAAACTACAGTTTTGGTATCTTCACCTGAATGTTTTATTGACATTTTATGAATATTTTATTTAACCTACAGTTCTTATTTTGGTTATCAATGTTTTTAATTAATTTACAGCAAACAGCATAATTGCAACTAAAACTTGGTGATTGTTTTCTTTCCCAGTGGAATCTATCTTTCGGAATGTTATACCATATTTTGTAACAATCTCTAAATTCTGTGACATTCTTTAAATATTTTTTCCCTATAAATGTAATAATATTAAGCTTGGAAGCATTTTCTGATTCTGAAACTATGTCCCAAGTTATAATTTTGATATCTACAATGAATGGATTTTTTTATTGCTGCTTTATTGTATGAGCCAGATCCAATGTCTGTATACCATCAAGAATTAGTTATAACTGTTCCTTATCATATAATTAGATAGTTAGTGGGCTTTTCCATCTCTTTATCAGAATTAGTGTAAGTAGAGACAGCTATTTTCTGTCTACTCATTTACGTTCCCTACTAAAAGTACACAGGGTTAAGTATGTGAGTATGTGGTATTTTATCTTACACAACAGAAAATATTGTCCTATTCCCTAAAATTGAACCCAAGTGGGGTATTCTACTATAAGATACCAAGGCCAAAGTAGCATGGATCATTGTTGTTACAGAATAAGCACATTTATTTCTATTCTTTAAGCCTTTACAAAAAAGAAATGGATCATTTTGAAAGGTCAGCATTCTATATAAATGGGACATGAACAATAACTCAACTCTTTCCCTAAAGACTACATTTAAGCTGGGTGAATTTATCCCTTACTTTAGAACTAGGTCAGCAATTCCACAACAGAAATGGTAGTACACAGGAGAATGGCAAACCTTTTTTCTATTCTGATTAAGTTTAAATTATATCAGGTTTCTCAGACTCTTGTCTTCCTGAAGATAATAAAATTAAGAAATAACCAAAATAATAATAATAATATGTAGAAGTTCATAAAAAATTGCTATTCATGGAAAAATTAGCTAAATTTATAGTAATGAAATTTTTGCTGGGGAATGCATGTTTTCAGTTGGATGAATCTTTTTGAAGTCTGTGAATGTGAGAAAGTGACATAGATTAGTGGTTGAGAGGATGGAATATCAATCATGTCAGACAGATGTGGGTTTAAGTATGTGTAGTAATTTCTTACTGTGTGACCCTTAGTAAATCACTTAGTATCTCAACCCCAATTTTCTTATCTGTGAAATGGAGATAATAATGTTTCCTTCCTAGGTTGGTGGAGATTAAATAAGTTTAACACTTGACAAAGTGTCTAACATATAATAAGCTATTGATAATATCAGCTATTATTATTATTGTTTCTAGCAAATAGTGTGCAGCAATGTAATAGATTTGATTTTTGTGGATGTTTTAGCTATCCAAAGTTGAATTGATATGCTATATTATGCCATGTTTCTTAGAATAACTTTCAATTTTTATATACACAATTTTAAGTATAAGCCAAGTTCATGATT
The DNA here is from genome assembly GCF_000260355.1 of Condylura cristata. Lineage (NCBI taxonomy): Eukaryota > Metazoa > Chordata > Mammalia > Eulipotyphla > Talpidae > Condylura > Condylura cristata. The sequence continues at coordinate 39,168,583 of NW_004567103.1, read as the reverse complement.
TTTTTCAAAGTTTGAAATTTATCAATAGACATTTAGCTTTCAGATTCTCAAAAAGGCCATTAACAGTTATATGTTAATGTTTCCCTTGATTATGCTTTTTTCCTTTTTTTTTTTTTTTAAAAAAATCACACTTTGATGGCTATAATTAAATTAAATCAGAAAAAAGAAATGATGGATTAAAATGATAATTTCTCAACTAATGTATTAAAATCCTGTGCTATTTGTATCCCTTTCTCCCCTGCATCTCTCAAGCCTCTCTATATAGGTTACTTCTGTACCACATAAATTATTTAGGTATACAATTCTCTCTTTCTCACTCTCTCTCCCCTCCTCTCTCTCTCTCTCTTTCTCTCTCTCTCACTCTCTTTCCCCTCCTTTCTCTCTCTCTCTCTCTCTCTTTCTCCATCTCTCTTTTTGTAAGTCAGGGAATATGGTGGTGAAAGCATCTTAGTTGGCTTCACACTTCTAATCTTAATTTAGATTTAGCAGAATATATATGCATATAAGTAAGCTGTTCCTTTTTCAAGTTTGATGGTAATGATTTCTTAGCTAGTTATTGAAAAGAAACTTCCCCACCCCCTGCCTCTCTCTCTCTCTTCTCTCTTCTCTCCTTTCTCTCTCCTCTCTTCTCTCTCTCTCTCCTCTCTCTCTCTCTCTCTCTCTCTCTCTCTCTCTCTCTCTCTCTCTCTCTCTCTCTCATGAGAGGAGAAAGAGAAAATGCTGCTCTCTCTGGGAAATTTTGGACATTTCTATTCCTTCTGTTATACCTTTCACCATTGATAAAAGAATTGGAGTGTCTCACTTATTAAGGTATTCTCTCCTATTATGCTTTTTACTCCAGTTTTCTATATTCCCTGTTCATTAAATTTTTATAGTATTATTTTTTATTGAGGTAACCTTAGTTTACAACATTGTAAATGATTTAGGTGTATGAGTTTATACCTCTTTAGTTTATACCTCTTTAGTTTATATCTGTCCCAACCTTGCCCAGCATTGATAATTCACCACAATCCATGGGTAATCTCTCTCCTGTGCTTCCTAACCCTCTCCTCCACTTCTGGTAGACAATTTTGCCACAGTATTTCTAGGGTTGTTTTGGGAGGTGGGGTTAGTTTTGTCTATTTCTTTGTTTTGTTGCTTTACATTCCATATGTTATTGAAACCATCTGGCATTTGTCTTTCTCCTTCTGACTTAGCATACCCTCCAGTTCCATCAATGTTGTCACACATGGCAAGATTTCATGGGGTTTTTTTGGTTTTTTTTATTTGTTTGTTTGCTTGTTTTTATAGCTCAGTGGTATTCCAGTGTGTATTGTATATAAATACACCATGTGCAGGTGTTCTTAATATCCTCATCTGTCATTGGCACTAAGTTGTTTCTATGGATTGACTGTTAAATAGTGTTTCATTATACAGGGGAGTGCATATATCCTTTCTAATTAGTGTTTTGGATTTTTGAAATTGACATTTTGGAGTGAAATTTTTGTGTTATATGGTATATGTATTTAAAATTTTGAGAAACCTACTTATTTTCTACTGAGGTTGGGCTAGTCTGCATTCCCACCAACCGTATAGAAGGGTCCCTTTTCCTCCAAATTCTCACCAATATTTGTTGTTTCTGATCTTTTAAGAGGATCCATTTTTATTTCCCTGGTGCTAAGTGATCATGAACATATTTTCATGTGTCTGATGCCCAATCACATGTCTTTGTTGAAGTGTCTTCTTAACTCTCCTGCCTATTGTATTACTTGTTTTCTTTTATTGATGTTTTGTGATTTCTTTGTAAATCTTGGATATCAACCTCTTACCAGAGGTATGATTATGTAAATTTCCCCTCCCATCCAGGATGGTATCTTTTTGTTTTAATGATAGCTTTATACTGTGCAGAAGTTCTTTAGTTTGATGTACCATTTATTGAGTTTTGGTTTGGTTTCTCTTGTCGTAGTCAATTCATCAGATATCCCTAAAACCAATGCTGCAGAATGTTTTGCCTGTTTTTCCTTATATATTTTATTGATTCAGTTCTTAAAGCCTTTCATTCATTTTGAGTTAATTTTTGTGCTTGGTGTGAGATAGTGGTCTCATGTCATTTTTTTTTACATGTAGCTTTCAATTCCCACTCTTATTTGTTAGAGTTTTCTTTTTCCACTGTATACTCTTGGCTCCTTTGCCATAAATTAACTTTCCATATGAATGTGGGCTTATTTCTAGGCTTCCAATTCTGTACTGTTGATCTGTGTATGCATTTTTATTTCAGTATCATACTAATTTGATTAATATAGCTTAAGTTTCCTAGGTATCTCTGTTATAGTACCTCTGTTCTTTTTTTGTTAGGATTGCATTGGCTCTTTGGGTCGTTTGTCATTCCATCTATATCTTAGTAATGTTTTCTCTTTTTCTTTGAAGAAAACCATTGAAACTTTAATATGAATTGTCTTAAATTTCTATTTTTTTTGGATAAATATAAGATGGTCATTTTAAAAATGTTAAGTGTTCTAATCCATGATAGGGAGTGTCTTTCCATTTTTTGATGTTCTATTTCTTTGAATAATGTATTACAATTTTTTGTTGTACCGTTCTTTCATCTCTTATTAGATTTATTTTTGGTGTAATCACGTATGGTACTATTTTCTTAATATATTTTTCCTCTAGTTTGTTGTTTCCATACAGGAATGCAACAGATTTTGTATATTGAAGATCTTGGTTATCTTTGATAGTTTGACTTCACATACATAATTCTTGTGTTCCATATTTTTTTTTTTCAGATTCTACCTCAGAAAATTTTTTTTCCAGCATTTTGTTATACTTTGAGGTCATTATCTCATCTTTTTCACTTCTTCACAGGAATTTTCTGTTGTTTTCCCATCATCTAGTCCTGAATTCTAGATTTTTAAAAAATTTTTTTTAAATCAAGGTACTGATCCTATTGTTCTGAAAAGACATTTGATGACCTGTTCTCAACTTCTCAGTTTCTCTTTTCTTCTGACCAGTAGTAATTCTGGATCATTCTGGATCATGGACTGTCTGATCAGGGCTGCAGTATTGAGAAGTTTCTGTATTAGTTAGGGAAGCAATCCCAATGTGAGTAGACTTTTTTTTTTTTTTAAACAGGAACAAGATCTTTTGCAATTATGGGAAAAGCTGGAGAACACAGGTTAGCTAGTCCCTTTGAGACACTGGTTAGCTTGCCAGGGATTTGTAAAACCACACATGCAATTTCAGTGTTATAAAAGAACTGGCGGAGAAGTCTGTTGAAAGTTAGTTTCTATATCTGGTGATAAGGATTTCCAGTTCATCAGCAGTGTCAGCAGTTTGGAAGTAGAAATGAATGCAGAGTGGGGGAAGCGTGAGATGTCAGTGTCTATTTTTCAGTGATAAAAGATTAAAGACAAGCTGAAATTGCCTGAAGAACTTTGTTTTTCATCATCTTTACCTAGGATTGTCTTCAAAGAGTAAATGTCTGCTACTTCATTTCTGCTTTCCAGATCACAGTGATTTCTTTTCAGAACACATCTGAGAACCATACATGGAAAGAAGATTCTGGAAAGCATAGTTCCAGTTTATCAAGCATGCTAACTATTCTGCTTTACTCTATCTTCTGTATCAAAAATACTGGAAAATATACTAGAGAATAGGAAAATAAGGGAGGGAAGTAATAAAATGTTAGATTAATCTCTATCAACTCATCTGTCTGTCAGTCAATTGATCTGTCTACCCATCTACCCAGACAGATGGATACATACCAATATATTCTTATCAAAGTAAGGAACACCCATAATTACTGTTGTCTTAATTTTTGTAGTTACATTGTACAACTGGTTATTTATAATTTTTTATAGTACCTATATCATACTCCCTTTGCCTTCAGTAAGCAATTTAACTAATCATGGTTTCTTAACTGGTTAAGGTATCTGAAACCTGTATCATGAACAGACTACTACTAGTAAGAACTAATAGTAGTTCTTACTATTTAAAATTCTAGTAATGTCCCATTTTCTTTATATTGTAAGAATATGTGAGTACTTAGAACTACCTTGAGGCTATTTTATGTGACAGATATTCACCTCTCTACCATGTAAATGCAAATAGCTATTTTTACTTTTCTGTTGTATTCCAAGTTGCCATAAATTTAACAACTAAAAACAATACCCATCTATTACCTCTGACTTTGTGGATTGGGAATTTAGATGTTGGTTAACTGGTCCATATGCATCCAGTCTTATCAGATTGAAAACAAGAGTGGGATTTTAATCTCCTTTGATAGATTCTCTTCTACCCTTTCAGGTTGCTGGCAGATGTCAATTCTTTATGTTAGTACTGGTGGTACTGTTTACTTTCTGTGTATTGATTGGGAGTGGCAAAGAGATAGTCACTTTCAACTTCAATTAGGTCCTAAATATGTGACCCTCTTATAACATATCTACCTTTTCAGATTCAGCAGGAAATTCTTGGTCCAATCTACCGCGACTGATTTGAACATAATGTAACCTCATCAGGGAATTCCTATCTGATCATATTCATTGGTCTTGTCCACAGACAAGTAGATATAATTATAAACACATATACAAAAAGGGCTAGGAACTTGAGAGTCTATTGTAGGTTTCTGCCAACTACATTTTTCTCTTGGTAGTCATAATCCTTTCATCTGCTACAAAGAATGTATAAGTTAGATTTGAAAATAAATGAAAAAAATCACAAAACAATACTTCTGAAGCACTGGCACATAAAGGTAGATAAATTAATGCTTGTTAGGAAACATATGAGGTTAGATATAGCCACCTGCCAGTGTAAGTCTGAAGAAAAACACCTGAAGAATTTGCCTCTGTAGTGGTTGGTGATGGTGGGCTGGGGATTACTGTTGATTAGAAAGGCTGGTAGTTAAGTCATTGAGTGCAAGTGGGTGAGAAGGAAGTAAAACCTTCTGCATCACTGTATTTCTCATTATGGGAAGAGCAGAGACAAGGCAGAATCTGTTGCTAACCTTACATCTGTCTTTGCTAACCTTACATCTGTCTTCACTGTCTCTATCCTTCTATTCCTGCCTTCCATTTCTAGGGAATGTCTGATGTTGGCTATCTCTATGGGAAACACACATGGCAAAAGAATAACAAGAAACTTAATTTCAGGTTGGCCAAATTTATCCATAATAAAACCACCATACCCCTTGTGCAGCTTGGCAGCTTCTTTTTATTCCTCCAGTGGTAAGTATAGAGACCACATGGTGAAATGGTGGTATCATAAGATCAAAGTGTCTTGGATTGCTGGCTTACAGTAGACAGGCCACTCCCCGGAGCGTCATACACACTACAAAGGACTTTATGAGAGAAAGAAAATTCACTTTTGTTCATTAATCCACTTAGGTTTGGGGTTGTTACAACAACCTAGTCTATTCTGATTAATATACCCCTCTTTCTTCTTCAAAGCAAGAGAAGTTAAGAAACATGGTCCTTGCTTGTTAGAAAATGTTTTTGGCATTGAAAAGAGCTCATTCTTTCTGGAGAGAAGAGTTGACCAGACCTTTCTGGGAAAATAACACTCACTGCAATCAGAGTCATTATCTGGGGTGCAATATTTTGGGGGACAAATAACACTTTAGGGTTTCTCTTGCCATCAAGTAAAAGAGGTCACCTCTTTATTAATTTTGTGACTCCAGAGAGGAAAGTAGTATGTTCTGAAACAACCGTACTCCTGTTTGAGCTGAGATGCTTAAGTATTCTCCAAATGTTAAATGGCTTCTGGACCCATCGGCTGAGTGGATGCTCTCCTCAGTCTAGGGCCGTTTTGGTCACATTCTATTACTTCTTCACTGATTGTGACTGCTGTTTCTTTAATAGCTGCACTGATTACTACTTCTGCCTTCTTACTCTGCATTTTCATTTCTGAGTTCTTAACCTTTCATATATCTTTAACCTATATGAAAAACTATCACATGTGCATTTCATTACAGTTATTATCTCTGATTTAAGTACTACTTTCACATTTCTAAGTACTGAGCAAATGTTTATTGTCATGTTGATAACTCACGACAACATCTAATTCAGTATCTTTAAGACCATACTCACCTTTAATAAATTTATTTCTTCCCATTAAAAAAATATCAGTAGTTATTCTATTTGTTCCAGCGAATAAAACTGTAACCTTTCTTGATGCCACATAACCTTTCATAATTTATACAATTTCTTCATTGATCTTTACCCATTCATATTTTCTGATCATTTAGGGAGAAGTTGGCAAGTGATACACCAATAACTTTTAAACACACTTGTGCTTTTTATTGGCTTACAAATCTAATTTCAACTTCTATTTATTGCTAAATTTCACCACTACTATTATATGTATATTTGCCAATAAAACCTGATAGTATACTTAACCTCTTCTCTAATATATAAAAACAAACAAGTCAAATTTTAAGAACACTTGTTCTCAGGAAAAACTAAAAAATGACTATTAATAGAGAAAATTTGAAGTTAATTTAAGTAGATTTAGATATCATTAATAATAAATTGATCTTGGTCTTTGTTAGACAAATTGGACAGATATTGTGTTGTGATCAAATCAAATGATAATTTTTATGTAACTTGTTTATGTCTGAATGCATGATATTATAACAATTTTAAAATAGTAGGTCATATTAGAATTTTTAAGACGGTAACATTTATGATCTCAAGAAAGTTGTGATATATTTTGAGATAACAGAAGATTCATTAATAGTGCAGTAAGACCCCCTAATAATGTTAACAATATTTTACTGAGTTATATTCCTTTATGAATACTATACTGTTTCAGAGAAATTCACTCAGAATAACATATAAAATACATTCAAGTGAATTGTTACACATTTACAAATTTGACTTGAAAGCAACCCTGTTGTAAATGCTTTTCTTCTGGGTTCTTTTAAGTTTTTTTTTTTTTTAGCTTATCTGTCCTATTAGTGCCTACTTCATTCAACTTGATATTAAATTTGATTTCTCACATTTAGCATTTTGATTTCTCACATTTAGCATGTGTTTGTTTTTTTGTCGTTGTCAGAGTAGAAATATGGATCATATTTTCAAAGGCACCGTTCTTAAGAGTTTCACATCTATACCCAACAATAGGTTTCTTGAATTTCTCCTTCACAATTTTTCAGACAACTTCCATGTGCCTAGTAATATGTACTAGGGAAGTTAAATCAAATAGATAACATACCTAAAAAGAGCTTATAGTGTATGGAAAAGATATAATGTAAATCAAGTTTACAATGGACTGTATTTAAAATTATTTTAGGAGTAGGAGACAAAGTAGGTATGGGGCATGACATATACTTGGTACTTAATGAAATAATGTCAAGAGATGGAAAGCTATGGTTTAAGTCAAAGATTCTCTTCTTCCAGCTTTAACCCCCAACATGGAGACTCCTGACCTGTCCAAGCTACACATTCACTGTTCCCAAGGGAACAGTGAATTAATTAAGAAAGAACTTAAGTTATTAAGTAAGAACTTAAATATTAAGTTTATTGATGGATGGGTAAATGTAAAAGTTAATGAATGTAATTTGATTATAGATTGAGAAAAGGAGTTATGACAAGCTCACTAAAAGAGAGAATGCTTAAAGTGAGTTTTTGGGAGAGAAAATGTAACAGGAACAAAAGAAGGAAAGGGCACTCAAGACAGTTAGGACAGGTAACTGAAAGATGACAAGCTCACTAAAAGAGAGAATGTGTGTGTGTGTTCAGAAAATTTCAAATGAATGCAGTGGAGGATTCTTATGGACCCTGTTTGGAAACTCGAAATCAGTGTTTCTAAAATTTGAAATTATGAATTCTTGCTTATAATATTCCTATGATTCTCTTTCTTGAAAAATATTCCACCAAATAAGCAAAAATATGGAGATCACTTCTCTCCAGTCTCTCACCTCTGTTTAATTACTCATCTGTCCTGAAGATTTACCAAATTCTCATATCTGAATCACTTTTCCTTTTCTTTCTCCACTACATCCTTCAGTCAGGGTCTCATATCTTCATTGAAAAATATTTACTGGGTGCCAATTTTATTCATCTATATTGCTATCAGAGTAGAATTTGAAATCTATAATTTGATCATGTTCCTTCTCATTTATTTAGAAAAGGCCGTCAGACCAGATCATGAAGTGCTTCATTTACTAAATAAAGGAGTTTAAATTTCACTCTGAAAGTTGAAAAATGCTTGGGAAGATTTTAAGATGAGAGCAAAGTCTCTCCTTTTGCATTTTAGAAGGATCACTCAGAAAGCACCAGAAGTGGTGCCTTGTGGAATTCATTGAAGGAATGTGTGGAAAGATTGGAGTTCATAAAAGATACTGAGAACAAATGCAAAAAGGAAATAGAAATATTTGAAGAGTGATGATCCAGTAGCCCAAGGAAGATAGAATCTGCCTTTTCTTTTTCCACAGATAAAAACTTTTATCACAATAACTCTAAGGAACATTAATGTCAATGTCACTCCTTCCCTTGAATGTAGAGTTTGGGCAGGACAGGAGTCTCCATGTTGGGGGTTAAAGCTGGAAGCAGAGAATCTTTGTCTTAAACCATAGCTTTCCATCTCTTGATACATTGGATTGGAGATCAAGCTTATAGGAAACTTGGGGTTCAGGAGAGAATTGCAGGTTCTAAGGTCAATCTTGTCCCATCTTTGTATTTTCACTCCCTGGCACTGTCCATCACCCTTGTCATCCACTGTGAATCATGGTGGGAAATTCCTTTTTACCCCATGATGATTTTTAATGGATACAAAAAAGTCTACATTCAGTGATATATTACCTTTGCTGAATTACAAAATTATTCCCCATTATATTTCAAATCTCAAATTGTATTCATTTATATAATTTACTGGAGTTATATATTCAATCACATTATAATATAACAATGTTACAGAAACACAATGCCAGTAGGAGTAATATGACCTAAATTTGCTCAATCAGAAGCCCTCTAATTATTAAATTTCTGAAAAAAGAAATTAATGCCTAGAACAAATTTGCTTCTAAATTAAATCCTAAAAGAATTAAATACAGAATTTAATTCTTCATTGTATTTTATTTTGATGACTTCCAGTTGAGTTAGGATTTTTAATAAATCAGGGTTTTCCAGCAGCCTAACCTATGTTTCTTCCATTGTTTCCTTTAAAGGACCCAAGAACAAATAGGGAATCCTGGATTGCTTCGCTTATTAATACAATTTAACAAAGTATAAAAATTTGTAGACTCTGAGCAGCAATGCTAGCAAAATAATATGACCAAGTTTTAGAATATAGTACTGTACAAATTTTGACTGTAGATGTCAGCCAAGAATCATACCTTTAATAGTATTTGGAGGATAGAGGAAAAAATTATAGAAATATATATATATTAATTTGAACTCTTCCATGATCATGATGAATTAACTATCTTCACTTTTGCAAGTCCAAGGATTTCATTGTGTAGAAGACCAACAAAACCCAATAACCTGTGCCACATGCTTATTCAAAATAAACTTTCATTTTTAATTTCCTCCTATTTTGGGTTATTCTTTATTATCCCAGTGACTATCTCCACCACTTATGTTCTTTTTTTAGCAGTATGTTTTTGTTTCCATTACACTCACTAAGTAGCAGCCAAGAAACAGGGTTAGGGTGGGTAAAAGCAATCTTAGATTTCTAATGTATGACTCCAAAAAATGTTAAATCCTATAGAGCAGGAGATGCAGCTGGAAAAAATATAGTAGGTCAGTTCCCATGAGGATTGTTCTTTTTACTCCATTAGTTCTGATTGTTATCAGTAAGTCTCTATCCAGTCTTAGGGAGATTTAGGACATGATAACTAGAGACATGGGCAGTGATTTTTCTTAGCATTTTCAAGGGGCTGTATATTCTTGGTTTGTGATCTGAGATGAATATAGGAGAAGACAGAAGACATGGTTGCCCTGTAGTAGATATGATAATGTCAAATGCTGCCCCAGAAGGTCAAAATCAAGATCAAGAAAAATGAGAACAAGAAAGTGTCATAGACTCCAGTAGTATGTTCATTGGTAATCTTAGAAATATGAGTGTCTGTTGTCGGGGACCAATCCCGATTTCAGGCTGTTGAGAGGGTGACACAGGCAGGATCTCAAGGTGGGAAATGACGTCGGCGAGGCATATTCTAAAAATTGGAGAGTAAGGGGGAGCAAGAGTGAGGAAGACACAAGAATCGGAGTTGGGTGCAAGTCTTCCTGTTCTGCCTTTTGCAGAAGTTTATGTTACACCATAGGAGCAAGCAGTGGGATGACATCAGCACATGAACTGGGCAGAGAGATTCCAATCATCTTTTTTTCTAAGAATAGTCTGGGGTCGTTTTGACCTTTACTTGAGATTCTAACATTCTAAAATCAATCAAGGTTAAAAACAGGTATATAGGTACACAAAGTTTAAGACTAATATTACTATAGTGGAGATTAACTAAGATAAAAGTCCCTTAAACCTTATCTACTACTTAGTGGATTTTTGTGTTTCTACCTGAGACATCCTGGGAGGCAGAAAGAGGAACTTCCTTGCAAATCAAATCTCTGAATAGGAGACATAGGTGAATTTCCTTATCTAAAGACCTGCAAGACTAGCCAGAAGATTTTTGTGGATTCCTTTGAGATGTAGCAGGTAGAAAACCTGACTAGTTCCAAAACAGACAACCTGGATGAACTTCCACATCTAAAGGCCAGACAATAGGAAGTTTGAGTAATTCTTTAGAAGCTGAATAGCAGGCTAGGTGAGATAATAGAATGATAAGATTTGGGTTATCCTCCATCTGGCAGTGAGAGAGACTTTGCAAAAACAGCCCTTTAGTTTTTATTTATCAGTCATTAGTCAAGTCACTTGACTTCAGAGGAATTTCTCACCTTGTCGCAGGCCTTGCTTGTCAGGGCAGGCAGGCAGGCTTGTCAGTGGCTGAGGCAATCCAATTGTAAACTGAAAGTTGCTCAGAATATTTTGATATCATGATTATACAAAAAAAGGGAGGTCATAACATAAGTTAGCAGTGGAAAGTCTGATCTTTCAGAGCTTTTCCCGATCTACCTGGAATCTGTCAGGCAATAGACATTTCAGAGCTTGTGTCAGTCTGTAACAAAGTAATTCTCAAACTTTTAGTATACTTCAGAATCACTTCAAGGGCTTCCTAAAATATAAATTGCTCGGCCCCAACTTCTCAATGTTTAGTTTAGCAGACATTAAGTAATGGTAGTTGAATTTCCATCTCCAAAAAGCTCCCTGGTAATATTGATACTGCTGGCCTGGGAAAACATTTGGAAAACCTCTAGTGTAAAACATTGGGGACCAAAAGATCATTTGTAATTATGGAGTGATGATCTATGAGATAGAAAAAGCAAAGTATATTTACTATTCTTTCAAGGAATTTGGCTGTGAAGAAAAATAGAGTTTTAAATATTGCAATTAGAAGTTATGAGTTGTTATACGGATTCCTTTGAGTTATATAGATATTTATTTCCATGTTATTTGTTGTATTGAATTTGTTCAATCATGTATTTATAACTGAACATTATTATGAACTATATGTTTTGTAGTAACTACATGTATTCATTGTCTTCTATGTGCTCTGCCCTTGGAGCTCTATTCTTTCTATTTTTAAATGCTCTGAGAGCTCAATTCCCTTGCCATCTAGTTTCCTGTTGGGTTTGGACAATGAAGATCTCTGGCAGAGATTAGAGGGAAGGAGGAAAATGGACTTGCGTTATTTGTTCTTCTGACTTTCTCTTCCTACATTGCCTTGGTCTGGCTCTATCCCTTAACAAAAGGCTTTTGCTTCTCTCAAAGTGACCATTTCTAAAAGATTCTCGTCTTCCAGATCCTGTTAACTGTTGTCTCCTATCTTTCCTGTATTTTTTTCTACACCCTCCCATATTTTAAAGAAGTAAATAGTCCTTTATGAGAACTCCTTTAATTATCCTATTTTGAGGATTCCCTATATGAGATACTGACATGAGAGATGTGTGCATGTGTGTGTTTTTGTTTATAGTTTACAGACTTAATATTCTTTCAGGTTACAATAATTATTTTCCTTTCAGGCCATGATTTAGGTAGGAATGATTTGCCCCTATTCCAGATCCAGTAGGGAGAAAGTGATCCTAATATTCCCTAGCCACAGTTCAGCCTAGAAAAGAGCATTTGATCTCACTTGGAGCAGTGAAATGATAGCCACTAAACAAGATGTATTTGAAAAAATCGCTCCCTTTCCTCTCCTTTCTGAACTGGTATATGTAAGCAAAGATCTCTCTATGACCTGTGAGTGTACTGGAGGGAATTTCCCTACTCCATTTGAATTCTTCTTTCATTGAATGTTTGAACAAATTAACGCCAGACAGAATAATAGGAGAAAATACCAAACTTTAATAATACGGACAATTCACAGGGTTGTAAATTCTAAAGAAGAATAGAGTAGACCAGAGATATTTATCCTGCATTTAGGGACTTGGGGCATCAAGGGTGGCACAGAGAACTTCACATGGAAGTCAAGAAAGGATTATTTCATCCTCACTCTGAAAATAAAAATGAGATTCTTAGAACGTGTTACACTGAATAAATCCAATAAACTACCATCTGATAAATTATAGATGGGAGCAGTGATTGCTTCTCTAATTAGGAAAAAGGCACACATTTAAGACATGATAATCTCTTCTTTAGAGAAGGGCAAAGGACATAGGCAAAGACAGCAGTTTCTCCTGAGCCTCAGGAATTTCATAATGCTTAACCCAAAAAATCTTCATGCCAGAATATTGTTTCTTAGGGAGGCTACTTCTGAGATTCTTGAGGTGATCTGATTTGGGCACCTCCAAATCTTTATCATTACCTAGGAAATCCTGTCCAGGAAATTATAGTTGGTTAAGGAAAATAGTGATATAAGAAGGAAAACAAACATATTCACTGTATCTCAAAATCAGGGATTCAACTGAAGGTGTCTGCTGTGCTGTATTTGTTTTCCTAAACCATTTTGCAGTATGTACCAGAAATTGTTCTGACAAACATATTCTTTATTCCTGCTTTGTTCATGTGTGTTACAATTTATATCTTTTGGCTGTCTACATTATGCCTCTTTGACTTTTCTGTAATTCTCCAGACTCTTCCTGAATTTTCCTTTGTCTATTCCAAAGATACAGTTGTATGTACATATTCTCTTTTGAACTAGGTTATAAAAATTTGTTTTATCCTGAGGCAAGATACTGAACTCAAAAGAACATTGTGTAGATGACCAACAAAGAACAATAAAATTCTATTATTGCAATCTTAGTAGTACATCTGATCATGTAAGATACAAAGATTCATTTGGTGCCATTTGAAATTTATGGATTTGAACCATACTATAAGAAATTACTATCTAGGCATGATGTTGCCTCATCATGTCTTGAACTTCAAGATTGCAAACTGAAACTGTGATAAGCTGAGGTGATGTTTGAGCCATTGAAATATAAGACAGCAGGAAAATAAAGTAGAAACATTATATATTAAAAGAGAAAAAATATAGATTAAATTAAACATAGGTCCTCTGTACCTTCTGGATTGTGAGGCTTACATATCCTCACTGCTTAGCAACATTTCACCAGGTGCCAGGGAAAGTAAAATGTATGTCTGAAGTGCCAGAATTTTTTAGCACCTTTACGTATACTTTCCAATTCACTAAAAATGCATTTCAAAACATGTGAAAACTCTTATAGTTTGGAATGAATAAAAATTTAGTTAACTAAAAGTTGCTTTAAAAAAAAAAATAACCTTAGTTCATGTTTATAAAACCTGACAAGTATCAAGAAGAATTTTGTAAATGCCCAGATTTTTTTTTAAAATGAACAATGGAAGAAAAACAATAAGCTAATATTATGAGTTTGAAGTAATTTTAGTATTTCAAGACATAATTTTTAAAGATGCTGAGTGTTTAAGTTTCAGGTAAAGTTATTAATAGTTTCTTGTCAAAGCTTGCCCCCTTAATTAGTAACTTCCTTTGCATATATTTACTTGCAATTGTTTTACAAGCTTTACCCTTTTCAGTTTTATCCACCCACCTTAAAGCTAGTCTAGAAGTAATCACAGGGGTTCCCCAAGCAACTGACCATGGCTACAGAAATATTCCTCTGGCCCTCCCCGTCACCTCCACCAGCAGCTGATTTTAACAGCTATTTGTTATCCCTTGCAAAGGTTAATTCATTTAGACTTTGGGACAGCTGTTTGGGGTGGCAAGTATTTCAGTGGGGCCTGGGAAAAGAACAGGCTCTACCTACAGCTGTTACAGAGATCGTGTTTTTCACCAGCTGTACAGGAATACAGAGGTCCACTGGCCCCTTGTTTGTATCTGCTCAGGGGATGCAATCAGAGTGCATTTCATTTCTTAAACATTGTATTGTTATCAGCTCTGTTGATGGACAGTAGTTGTCAGAAGACTCCATTAGTGATTACACACAGAAAAATGAGAGAAACAAATAATGATGCTAAGTGAAGTGAGTCAGAAAGAGAAATATCAGATGATTTCACTCATAGGTGAAATATAAAGAAACAAAACAAAGGAACATACAATACCAAACCAGGATAAATCCTGGAAATCTGATTTCAGAATTGAGTCTAGCAGAGAGGGAGGAGGATGGCAGGTAGGGAAGAAAAGAGGGATGGAGCCCAATGGACCATGGTAATGGATTATGGGTCCTTGGGAGGTGACTGTGGTGTGGTAACATCCATCTGTAATAGACAACAGAAGTCTGAACCGATACCCACAAATCACTAACAATGTTATAAACCAATGTTACTTTAAAATAAAATTTGGCCCTCCCTGGTGGTGCAGCAGGTTAAAGCACAGCACTAAGAAGCTAAGCCACTTCAGCATGAGTTGATCCCCGCCTGCCCCAGAGGTGATCCACACGGCACCGACAGACCGCTCCTGGCCTGCCCGGGGCTCCCCTCAACAGTGTACTTCATAGATCTGCCTGTTCTGCTCCCCACTCTGTCTTTGATGAATCCTCTCACTGCCCCTGCACCTTTGGCCTGTACCCCAGTTCTGTATGCAGAAATAAATCTGTAAAAAAAAAAAATGAAACACACACACACACATGCATGCACACACACACATAAAACATGATTACTTTGTCTACTAAGATTTCTATGTTTCTGTTTAGTTTTTAAATGATGGGAGAAGCATGCACTGAATTTCTGTTTAACCCCGTGGCACCCAGTCTTGGCTGCTCATGGGTATCAACAAAAGTTTCATATAATATAAATACCCAGGTACCACTCTCAGAGAGTCTCATTTCAAAGGCCTGAGGGGAAGCCTAAGCAATCAGCCATTACACAGCTTCCTTTGTGAGCATTATGGCCAGCCTAAATAGTGATACTACTACTTAGTCTTTGGCATTCTCAACACTACCCTGTCATTCTTCAAATCCAGAACCCCATCCTTTCTAACCTGAACACTTAAAAAAAAAAAAAAAGTTGTGCTTATCACAGTTTTACCTTTTTTCCCACTGGCACTTCCTTTTCTGATCGTCATATTAAAATGTTACTTATTTTTGGCCAAGACTTAAAAGAAGTTAATTCTAAAATCAACAAAAACTTTTATTTTTCCCTTCCACTGGTTTTTCTTTTTTCCCCTCCTTCCCATCATGGCTTGCTCTTCTTTAGGTACTATTTTCTCTCCAATAAAATGTCAAATATTATATACAGTTTAAGGTATTTTATTGTAATGTAGAATAATTCTCAGAAAAAAATTGAAAAGCTTTAAGTAATTAAAAATACACCTCCATACAAGTAGAGTAGGGGTGTGGTGAGTCCCAGGGAATGTCTTGTACTCACCTGTAATTTGGGGAAAAAAGTAATAAAGGGAAATAGTTGATATTGTAGAGAAAATTGAAAATTCAATAAACAAAAAGTAATTGAGAATTGGTGAAAGGTAATTATTGCATAGTGTTCTTTACTTTTCCATATTTCTCTTGGGCTCTGAAAATAAAGGTAACATCAATGAAATAAGAGTGATTTAACTTACTTTCAGTCTGAACTCTCATGTTTCCTTGGTCATTCAGCAGTGGCTGGCATTCCCTGAGAATGGGTCTTGAAGATGCAGCTGTCTGTACTGACTATATGAAATGGAGAGTTTACTCTGGGATTCTTGAAATAAAATGTCTTTTTTACATCCACCCATCATAAAGAAAAAAAAATAGTTTGATAAGTGTTTTCAGTGTTGGAATTAGATCATGGTTCTACACATATTTGTTTCACAATATAATACTTGAACTCACCATTTCCATTGGGCTGTTTTTGGGTAGAGTCACATAATCACAAAAGTTAGTATTGATTATATACTAGGCAGGCTTTATGCAGATGTCCCATTTAATTCTAATAAAAATTCTGATCAGGTTGCACAAGTAAACATGTCTGGCAGATAAAGAAACTGAAGTCCAGGGAAATTAAATAACCTTTGCAAAGAGTGATTGGTCTTCAAAACTTTCAAATTTAGAGCTACCTGAGTCTTAGCCAATAGAGGTATTTTCATGCAAAAACTAAATCTTGGATTATAACTTTGAGATGTCACATTTTGGTGGTACAGGTTATGGGTTATACCATTGTTCTTTAATGGACAATGGTGACAGGTAGTTGAAGATGTGAATTCTGAGTTTACAAAATAAAAATCTTGATAACATCTCAGCCTCTTCACCTAAATAGAATTCTGAATACTACCTACTTTATCATAGCATTGAATACTTTCTAAGTATCCAATGAGGTATTATGAATAAAACACTAACTTGAGATGTCAGAGTAAATATTAAGAAATGAGAATATTGTTATTGTTGATGGTACTTTAGTATTCAACATCTAGGATAACAACTATATTTTTGATACATAAATTGTTTGATAGTCTTTGGGGCTTAGCTATTCATTCATTATTCAGTATATATTAATTGAGTACCTACAATGGGCCAGACACTGTTTTCAGTACTGAGAATACATTAATGAACACAACAGATAAAACTATCTATTCTTGTGGATCTAACATCGGTGGACTAATTATCTTGCCTTTCTATTAGTAAAAAGATTCAAACCACTATTTGAGAATTAGCTGTTTAAAAGAAATTCCAGCCTATCTTTTTCCATTCTATTTGATACCAAGTATTTCAAAGAGATTTCTTAATTTTAGCCATAAAGGATGAATTTCAGGCATGAAAAGATTAAGTGTTGCTAACAGCTATCCCAAATTAACCTGTTTAAATTTCTTTGGCTTGGAAGAGGTACTAAAAATCAATTAGTACCATATAATGGGGCCTGCGTAACTACTTTATTCATTCTCTGGATCTTTCACCTGAAACCATCATGTTTTAAAATATGGAGTCAATTGATTAAGCATGGTACATGCACCTTAATATTCACAGCACAGTGGAATGTGTTCTGGTAGTTCAGCCAGGAGCAAGACAAAATGAGGCGCTTTAAAGCCAAGTGCCATAGTTGATAGACCTCAGATGGAGTTGCATGTCATTGCTTTGGAGTTTATGGTCCTATTATCACAGCAGCATAGAACAGAAGGAAGAGTTTAATGGGCAGAGGTTAAAGTAAGGAACTGAAAATATGATGGTTAACACCATCAAATTTTACTTGTTCTTCCAATGGTTTCTATTTACCTTTCAGCCTTTTTTTTCCCTCTGGTGCTGAACAAACTGGAGGTTAGAAAATCTAAAATGTCAGAATAATGCTAGAGGATATTGTAAAGAATGTTGAAGACAAATAAAGGGAATTAAAATAGTGTTGTGTATAGATTAGAATTACTTGATTTCTTAAAAGGATTGAAAACCATTTTAAAATGTAAATACTGGGCCCTCCCTGGTGGTGCAATGAGTTAAAGCACAGCACTATGAAACTAGACGTAGCCACTAAACGAGCTTGATCCCTGGCCAGGGGGTTGACCCACATGGCATGGCAGACCCCTCCTGAGCTGTCTGCTGTTCCCTCAGCAGTGTATTTCATCAGTCTGCCTGTTCTGCTCCCCACTCTGTCTCTGGTGAATCCTCTCTCTGTCCCTGCACCTCTGACCTGCACCCCAGTTCTGTATGCATAAATAAATAAATCTTTTAAAAAAATGTAAATACTCTGGAACATATCATCAAATGACCTCTTACCTGCCTGATCTCCCAGGATCCTACTCCATAGAGGTCTTCTGTTCATCATGTACAAAGAACATGGTGCATTCCCTTTTGTAGCTTCTATCCTGTGTATAAACATTTCCAATGGTTGCTAATATGTTAACTGATCAACCTTTAAAAATTCTGTTTTTAAATACCAGAAACACTGTGTTGATTTATTTTGAAAAGAACAAGAGGAAGGAAAAGAAAATCAACGTGTTATGTTAATTTCAGATAATGATAGGGTTGAAAAACGATGTACATTGTAATTCTTATTTGCAGTGGCAGCAAGATGATTTTCATCCGTAGTTATATTGATTGTACTAGATTTATATCTGCAAATCAGCTTTCCCATTTTCCTTATTCTGCCACAGGACATTGTCTTGTCTGAATTTCCTGTTTTTGGCTTCCAGGTGGGATTGGCCAGTTCAGCACTTTCAGCAGAAAATGAGTAGCCAAGCTTGCCTCCTGGCTCCCTCATTGTGTGATGGCCTCATTAAGAGTTTGGGGGAGGCACTGTATATATCACCTTATTCTTTTAGGTTTCACAAACACTACCTCCTCTTCCCCCTCTAGCCTATATATATAGAGAACTTCACTGTTGGATTTTCTATACCTCTTTAAATTAAACCTCTGATTCAGAATTATTCATTCTCTGCCCTTTTCCTTGCTTTCTCTTGGCTCATCCCTTCGTCGTCTCTTTTCAAAGATCGCCAGTTTTATTCCAGCATTCATCTCCCTCTGCTTGGGTGCTATGCACCATTTTAGCCTTGGAGCACATCATGATAGGTTCTCACAAATCATTTTAATCCTAGTGACATTTCCAGTGTACTTTGTTTCTGTTACCTGGATATAACCAGTGAGGCCTAAGGAGAAGACTCCCATTAGATGGTCCATAGACCAACCTAGAGGAATCTTCAACTTTCTTGCTTTAGAATGATTAAATTCAACATTTTGAAACTTCTGTACAAGTCCTTATGGTATCTAGCCCTCACCATTCTCACCAGTCTCAATCTGTCTTTTGCAGAATGATTAATGACTCAGTTCCCTTTTTTTAGTTCTTTGAACACCTCTCTGCTTTCATCCTGCTCTTCTTACTAGAGGTGTTCTTGTTGGTGTGTCCTTTTCACTGTGATAAATCCTAATCAGGCTTTGATTTATTCTTTACTCTTTCGTATCTTGGACTTTCCTTGGGAATACTTACTAGCTTTGTGTATGTGCTTGTCTCCTAAATGGCAACTTCTTCCTTTTGAGGTTCTTCTTCCTCTTGTAGATTTAGGAAAAAAGGAGTGTTTGGCTCCTGGGCATTCTGCATCTACCCATTTGGCATCAACATCATAACATCATGGGCTTTTCTCTTATGCTCTTAGCAGTGTCAAAAAATTATTTGCTTTACCTCCCCTTGTAGGACTGGGGTCACTCTCTCTCAATATTTGCTGCTAGCCTTGGCAAGGGGTGCTGTGAGAAAGGCCACGATTCTCTTTACTGGTCTTTAACCTAATTCCCCACAATTTTACAAACAAAAGACTGCTCATGTGTGGCTGGCTTTACTGGAGAGTTAGAGATTACTAGAAGAAATTATAGTGGCGGAATACACCCTGAAACTAATAGTGAAATACAACTACTCTGAAAGTTGTAGGGAAAATTTTCACATAAATTCTCCTTATGGGCAACTGTAATTCCTAACCTCTTTTTCTAGTCTGGAAGTCTGCCCTCCTTCATCCTTGGAGAATAAGATCTTCTCTTCAGCCTATCCCGGAGTAAATTTTGATTTATTTGCTCAACTCAGAAGTGTTGATCTGGCTTTATAATTCTTGCCTATTCACAGTTTAGCTAAGGCATGAAGTTAACCACCATGGGATGTTTCTAAAATCTGAGTGCTATTGAAAATAAAATTGTGGCATTTTATAAGAACATTGAGAAAGGTGTTTGTTCATTTCAGACTTTCTACTACTGTGAATAAAGGCCTGTTTCTTTCATTTTTAAATCTCTGGGTTGGAACTGTTAGAACAGCTATGAATGTGTGCACAGCACATACATATATACACATCCTCCAGGGAAATCAATAATCTTGTAGACTTAGTTTATATCCATATTAAGAAATAAATTCTTTTCCCTAAATCTAACTTAATCTGTATAATTTTCCTACTTCTTAAGTAGATGACAGTTCATCTGGATAAATGAAATTCCTTTGTTTACTCTCCTGTTTTTAGACTATGCTCAGAATCTTGTCCATTTAAGAGGCCGAACACATTCACCTACCTTCCCTTACCACTAACTCATCATCTTTAGGAAAAACAGACAAAATGACCAATTGTAGGAGCTTTGAAATAGCAGTTTTCCTTGTATCTTGAGCCAATTTAAATTCCAGAGGAGGGAGCTGTTTCCACTAGTCTCTCTAATAGGATTTGGAAAAATCCAAGTATTTGTCTTCTCCTGCTATTTAAGACACACCTTTCATAAGGGATCTGGAAGGGAGATTGTTATTCCATCAGCACATGGGATAAAACTACTTAAGGTTTGTATTCTGTGCTCACATTTAAGCTCCTAAAGGCACAGATGTTGTCTGTCTTACTCATAACCTAGGATTCAGGGCTAGCACAGTACCATGCATAAAATAGGCCCTCAATGAGTATGTGTGATGTGAATAAATGGAAAGATAAAGAAAAGGTTGGGCCTAGGAGGGACTTTAGAGATCCTTTCAAATGGGGCTACAAAGACTTACAGAGACTACAAAACTCAGTTGCGTACACATAGGTAATGAGTTGAATGCTTTGTAATTAGAGTGTAATTTTCATAGCCAAAGCTTAGGCCACTATATTTTGACGAAGGCATCATCTAATTAAATACTGCAGCAATGATAAATGGGACTATTTTGCCCTGTAAGAGGTTTAAGAAGCTACTCTAAGATCTATTTTATTAATAGTTTAGGGCGATTTCAGTCCCACTACATTTGAAAAATCAGGTATAGTATTAAGCTGATGACTCAGGTATAGGAGGTAACATTAGCAACCACTTATTATACTCCCAGATTGGGAATGAGGAGGTAGGTTTCTCAAGAGGTAAGGCTAGAGTCCA
The DNA here is from genome assembly GCF_000260355.1 of Condylura cristata. NCBI lineage: Eukaryota > Metazoa > Chordata > Mammalia > Eulipotyphla > Talpidae > Condylura > Condylura cristata. The sequence goes on along the minus strand of NW_004567103.1, from coordinate 39,147,383 downwards.
AGTAGGACTGATGATGAGATTATAGAGAAGAGAGTTTTAAAAAGAGGGATTTATAAGTGTAAAGATGTTGAGAAGGACCTGGAAGTAGCCAGTTGATTTAGAATGGACTCAGAAGTTTGAGCTGAGTTTAGTGAAGTAGGCAGGCTCTGACCTGACCACCCCGGGTTTTGTAAGCCAAATGTGTCTGAGTTTGAAGCCAATGGCAGTGGGAGATCTTTAAAGAACCACAGACAAGGGAGAACCATGGTACGATTTTTCCATTTTAAAGTCATTCTGGTCATCATGTGATAAAGTTGTGGCTCCTGGGAAAAAGCCGAAGGACCACAATAAAGTTTGCAATAGATCACTTGAGCCCTGGGAGTTGCCTTTGACTAAGGAAGTTAACTGACTCTATCCTTGTCATCTTTCTGGATCTAATCAGAAATACTTTCTTCTCTGGCTACATAAGATTTTTGATTTTTAATGTTTAGTTTTTTTTTTTTTTTTAAAGATTTATTTATTTATGTATACAGAACTGGGTTATAAACCAGAGGCGCAGGTGCGGTGAGAGGATTCACCAGAGACAGAGTGGGGAGCAGAACAGACAGATGGATAAAGTACAGTGCTGAGGAGAGCAGTGGGCAGGTCAGGAGAGGTCTGCCACACCATTTGGATCACCTCCAGGGCAGGCGGGGATCGAACTCATGTAGAAGTGGCTTCAGCTTCTTAGTACTTGCTTTAACCCACTGCGCTACCAGGGAGGGCCAATGTTTAGCTTTTTATACAATTGCCTGCCTCTATGTTGCACATCTTCTGATATGACTGTAGATTCCCTACTAACCTTTACATCTAATGTTGAAGCCAGTACAGGGCCTTGCTCGGGTCAGGACTTAGTCAAATTTTATTTATTTATTTATTTTTTGAACGGAAGTTAATTTTATTTTATTTTATTTTTATTTTTTTGACATCATGTGCTTTTTTAAAAAAATTATTACAAAAGTTTATTTTTACATTTTGCACATTTTTTTTTCCATCTCGATTATAATCCCCGCGGGTTTCCCATCACCAAATCACCCGTGTGCCACCACCATAGTCCCATGCATTTTCCTCCCTTCCCCCCCAACCCGTTTTTGATCCCATTACCCACTCCACCCCCACAACATAAAAATATGGAACGCTTCACGAATTTGCATGTCATCCTTGCGCAGGGGCCATGCTAATCTTCTCTGTATCGTTCCAATTTTAGTATATGTGCTGCCGAAGCGAGCACCAAATTTTATTTTAATGAGAGTTATTTTATTAGAAATTCTGATGTAAAAAAATGAATTCCATGGTTTTCATAGGAACTGACTACACTTTGCAGTTTTTGCCTAAGGGATCTTTATTCATGTGTTGTCTACAGGACCTTACATTATCTGCCATATATTATGACTATTTGCAACCTTAGTTTATTTCCCCTACTACTTCATGAGCTAATTGATGACAAATTACTACATTTTGATTCTTATTTCATATCTCAGTTAGCATAGGGGGTATTCAATGTATTTATTGAATAGGTTGAATATTGGTAAATATTTTTTTCAATTTGCATTAGTTGCATCTGAAACAACACACTGCTCTCTTAGTGACTAGTGTAATCTCTTCCACGGGGCTAGAACATCTACTTGGTTTTCTAGTAAATGCTTAGTTAGTTCCATGGTTGTAGCTATAGAATGGACAGCACAGTGAACACTGAAAACTTGACACATTAACATGACAGAGTGTGAGGAAAGAAGTGAGTAGGTGATGAGATTAAAACATAAAACACTTGCTTAGTGCTTACTTAGAATGTGGGATTTTCTGAACTTTTTTTTTTTAACATATAACCCCATTTAATCCTCACAAAACCTTATGAAAGGTTGTTATTATCACCTTCATTCTACAAATGACAGAGCTGAGGCACAGCTCAGACTGGTCTAAGGTCAAGGGAAATTGAAATGGAATTTCAAGAGAGATGGCCCATGGCAAGTTTTCTCATTGAAAGACAGAAAAAGAAATAGATTATAGATTCCAGAAGAATACCTGAAAATGTATTTCCTTTTCCTGGATCTCTTCCCTGAATGAAGTCAGTCAATAAACTTTGAAATCATGATGTAGTTTTAGTGAAACGAGAAAATTCTTTAGATAGCAGTATTTCTATTCTATTCTATAAATTACAAAGGTCCTTTCTGAGACAGCCTGTTTAAAACATGTTTACTTAACCCTCCTTGTAAAGTGTTTATAGATATGATTTGCTACAGAGAACTATTTTAAAGACTCCAGACACTGTTGTGGACTATTATAGCAGCTAACTATAAATTGGTTACTAGGGGTATGCAAATTAGAGCCTTTGAGGGTACAATTGTCACCAAAAGAAAAAAAAATAGAAGATAAAATATAGGAAAATAAAGAGAGATATTTAAATAGCAAATTTGACAGGAAATAGTGCATTTATATGGCAGCCTAAGAAAAATCTACTCTGGGATAAATGGAAAATTTATTATAGCTGAACTGGGCCAAATGCAAACACACTGCTGTCTTGAAAAAAAAAAAAAAGTAAAAGAACTAAGACAAATAAAAAATGGAGACAAATATGCATACAAAAAGACATACATCTCAGCCATGTTGTCATTCCTGTTCTGCAAAAGCTGTATAGGCACAGATTTAACAAGCTAAGGTGAATTGGGGCCTAAATTCACAACATATTCTAGATTTATAGTAAAATAGATTTCTAAATGTTAAGTATCTTTAGAAATGCAAAACAAAAAGGAGTGAAAAGGGAAACTGCTCATTCCTTGGCATGAGTAAGAGGAAATAATTCATTAAGAACATAAGCAAAGAAATGAATGCAATACATGTGATTGTTTGAAAATACGTAGCATTTAAAAATTGAACTATGTTGAGGATGTGGGTGGAAAAGCAATATTTCTTGAAACTGCTTCCTATTTAGATAAATGTTAGCAATACCACTTGAAATCTTAGAAAATTTACGATACAGAGAGTTTTAAAAAAGAAAGGGGGGGGACACCTACCTCAAATCCTAAAGTCTTTATATTATAGAGCCTAATTAACATTTAGACAGGTATAGGTCTTTATACTACACATTTTTCTTTAATCTCAAATGGATTACAGGTCAATCTTTCAATGTTTGTGTTACAATGGAATTTGCACCCTTGTGGAAATGCAAGGTCTGAACTCAGCAATGTAAAATCAGGACTTTTCTATTGTCACGTAACAGATTCCGGTTGACACTGTATTGAGAAGGTAAAACAAAAAATTGACAGCATGTGGATTTTAATCACTTGTGATCACTTTGGGGAACATATTCTACAATTTTTCAGTTACTGAAAATCTCCAAGACCTCAGCATCCAGCTCATCCATGACTTCCAAGATTGCTAAAATATATTTGTAGTTGAAAGAAATATACCTTTATTCTTCTTCTCACCTCCACATTCCATTCGCCTGTGCCTTCTTATCAGAATGTGCATGTGTAAGAGAAAGAATATGTGTGTGTGTATTAAAGAGGGTAGAAGGGAGCAATGAAGGGATTCTTGGAGCACCTTTGGGGAAGTGGTGGTGAATTTGTGGTCCTCCTCATTTGAGGACCGTTGTTCCTTCATCTAACTGTGGTTTGACAGATGGCTCCAGAAAACTGATTAACTCTTTTAGCAGAATTATTGTTCTGTTGATGTTTTATGCAGGAATCCCCCTTGCTTATTAGTTCCTTGGATAATAGTCTATTAAGTCAGTCCTCCTCAGCTCCACTGAAAGCAATCCCCTTTTCATTTCCCTGCTACTGGGGTCCCTCATTTCACTGAGCTTCCTCTTGAAGGAAAGTCTAAAGAGAGCTTAATTCTTGACAGCTTTAAATAGCACTCATACCCTTAAGAGTTTTGCTTCACTGATTATTGTTACAATCACATATTGTTACAATCACATTCATATTACCATACTGTTATTTAACAGCTCAGATGACTCTAATGATGAAAACTTAAATATTATAGTCATTGCTTGCTTTCTCAAGCAGTTCCTAAAAATATTTTGTTATATTTTATCCATTATTTCTTTAATTTATGCAGCATTTGTTTGGACATTTTTTTCTCCTTCACCCTCCCTTTGGAATTTAAAGAGTACTTTTGAAGAGCATATGCAAAACTTATACTTGCCCTACTATGAGGCACTGGTTGTGAATGTCTGTTACTTGGGGTTTAAATACAAAGATCCAGTAATTTCCATAAATTTACTTGAACTCAGCCTCTACATACTGGATATTGGAAAGGACAAAATACAGAGAGGAGTCAGGTGGATGTATCAGTTCTTTCTACTGATGCTTCTTCATTCTGCAGTCCTAGCATTTCTAACAAACCTGTGGTACCACTTCACTGACATTTAAAATAGGTTAGTCTTAATTAACAATTTAAATTTAATTCTGAGCATCTGTCAGAAAACATAATGTTGAAGTCACTGGTGCTCAGTCTTTATCAAAAGCTAACCTAACAAACAATATCTTGAGGGGTTACCTGATGTGTACAGATTTCTATCTTTTTCTCAATAATCTAAAATCTACAGCACATGAAACCAGATAGCATGACTACTGGGTGCACATTTTACCACTTGGTTTTTATAAATAGTTGCTGGTGTCTCAGTGCCCATGATTGATTGTATCAAACAATGAATGATGATGTAGGAAAAATCCTTCTGAAAATTGGTATTAGAATTCTTGGAAGGTGTTGAGAATTATGTCCTCTTGTGAAATCCTACTCTGTGATCTGGAAATTATGGATAGTCGTCCCAACAATTCTCTGTGCTAAAACAGCTTCCAGTTGTGCCATGATATCATCCTCAGCCAGTGCTTTAGAAGTCTCACAGGATGCCTCCTGTGCCAGGGACTATGCTCTGCCTGCCCACCATAGAAGGAGGCTGCCATGAATCAAATTTCTCAAAAACTGACTCTATGACAATGATGCAAAAGCAAGTGATGTATGCTTAAGGATTTCACAAGAAGAAACTGGTGAGGGAATCAGAGAAGCAGGATGGGGGGAGGGGAAGGGAATCTTATCAAAGGGGTAATTTAGGCAGAGCAGAAGAGGCCATTTCAACTTATTCTCACTGGGAAGCTCTGGAATACAAATTAAGCCCTAGAGTTTTTCCTAGTGAGTTAAGGGAGCCCACTCTTCGTGTTCCTGCACCAGTCATGGGTTGACTAAAGCTATCTTCATGGGAATTAAGGCCCCAGACATTTCCAGCTCTGCCAAGTGACTCCACCAATCCAAGGGCAAGCTGCTGAAAAGTTACAGGTGCCAGTCATTATAAGAAAAAGCACAAAGGAACTAGGGTTGGGCACCAGTCTCCAGGAAGAGCACTGACAGCATCTGCTAACCATGGCAATAACTAAAACAGGTTTTTCTTAAGAGCACCAGGACAGATCCCATGCCATGTCCCAGCTGCCCTCCCAGGCCATTTCTGGGACACTTCTCATCAGCATATTTTCTTACTTATCATGCTAGTCAAACTATTCTCCTTCCCCAATCACTCTGTGACTTTCCATTGTATCTCTGGAACTTAGCAGAACATGTATTTCTATTGTCATCCTTAAATATCCCCTTCACTGTCTTCCTTTTTGTAAAGCATAATTTACAATTATTCTTCATAATAAAAACTGTCAGGCCTAAGTTCCAGTTTCCAGTGGTATTTTCAGTGGTGACTGTTATGCAGAACCAGAGGTTGAAAGGATTCTTCTTCCTCCCCTTTGTTAGTTTTCACCACGTCTTTCCTTTCCCCCACTTCTGGATAACCATTGATTCTCTAAATGGTATGTCATTAGGCTTTGTCACCTCGCTTACATTTTATTATGATTTTCTCCAATCACTTTGTTCACTGGTGCTCAAGCTGAGGAGATTTTCTCTTTGCTTTGTCTTGCCTGTCCACGAGACTATTTTCCATGTGAGAGCTAGAGGGATCTCTTTAGAATATGTTGACCTCAAGCAAAAGAAATCAGTTATTCCAGAAAAAAAAAAGTATATCTGGAAATAGAAGAGAATGGCAGATTTGAGAATGCATTCAATCCCATGTGCATGTCCTCAATATGAGGCTAGAAATTCCTTGTATTGTCTCAGGAGGACCTCCTCCTCAGTTCTGCTTATGGGGAACATAGCGTTGCTTCTTGAGGGAGATGCACATCTTTAGGGTCCTGTAATTTACTGCATTATGCATGTGTAGACATTCTTTTTAGCCTCCTGATCTAATTTAAATGGGGTTTCTGTGTATTATGTTCAATGGCTTCCTGTCAAATTTAGGATAAAATCTACTATAACTCATGTCACTGATCAAATACTACCTGCTCAAAGATGCCTTTTTTGGCCACCTGATCAAAAATAACTACACTTCATCTTTTAGTCACTCTATTCCATACCTTTGGTTTTCTATGTCATTTTTTACAACCTGATATTGTAGTATATATTTATTTGTATGCTATCTTCCATGTAAACCCATGTATGTCTCCATGCAAACCCTAAGCCAGAAACTATCCATCTGGTTTACCATGGAGCTAGTATCTTATCAAACTGTATTTTCATTTTTCAAATAGTAGATACTCAACTAATATTTGTTGAATAAATGATTTTAATTTTAAATTGTAAGAATAACTTTGAAAAGATTACATTTCCTTCTTTCTGTAAGATGATATAAAATATTCACAGATGAATGTTTGACTTTAACATAGAAGTTTGAAGCATGGTTTTATGTATTAACCTTACTTAGACTTGGGTTTGTCTTATCTTTGTTACCTTTACTTTACATTTCATCTGATTTCCTTTATTTTTAAAAATCTAAATTTATTCTATTGTATGCATTTTTTGAAAATTGCCTTAATTTCTCTCTAGAAGAAGGTATGCCATCAATTAATTATAAGCTATTAATATTACTGTAATCATGAGCTAGTATATACAAATTTGATAATGGAATACATGGGCACACCATAGGTACCAGCACTCCCTTTACTTTCAATGGACTCAATCCATTACAAGATTAAGTTTTCTTAAAAAATCATGCATCTGTATATTTGCACCCTCCCAACATGTGTTCAAAAAACTTTTGTCTCCTTCCACTCTCTTATTAGTCCAAACACCCACTCTAGTGTTGAGGCTCTGCATTGCAGTCTTGAGGTTCACTTGTATTAGTTTTCATAGCAGATTCAGCTCTGCAGGTTTTGTAGAGCATGGGTCAAGTCTGTATCACTTGCACACAAATGGACAACGTTTCATCTTCTTAGCACTGGGACCTCTATCATGGTTAGGTTGCCTGCAGCAGTACCTCTCCCCTTTAATTGGTTACCAGAATATTAAAAGCGGAAGCTCCAGGGGAAAAATTAAACTGAGGGTGAGATGATAGATAGGTGTTAGGAAGATCATTACTGTATAGTTTTAAGATGGCCAAGGTGTGCCCCAACACAACCCTTCCTTGATAAGCCAATGGTTATGCAGGTTTAAAATGTAAGTCAGTCTCTGATGGTTAACAAAAAGAAAATGAACATATTTATATGAACTTTATGGCATTTATATTATTTCCACATCATGAACTTATTTGATTTCTGTAAGACAGTTTTGAAGAAGTTAGATATTGCTTCCATTTCCATTTTAAATATGAACAGGCATTTAAATATGTTAAACAGTCTGCCCCATGTCTGACAGTTAGAGAGGGATTAAATTCTAGGCTCCTGGTGTTTCTCTTTTACTCTTCCATAAATCTGTCAGTGTTTTTCCCCTAAAACTCTTACTGTACCCTGCTTAATTATTGATTATTTTGGATCCACATGTAAGTTCTCAGATTCTTATTAATTCATTATTTGATCTTTGAAATACAAGGAAATCAGTTTGTTAGATGTCTCTGTGAACTTCTCTGCCCCTTGATAATTTTTATAATGTCCATCATTTAAATCCCAAGTTATGTCTAGAAGGCTTTCCATAATTTCTGAAAATTCTCATTCTCTTTCCTTGTCATGTATGTGCTAAGTTCCAAGCTATCTCTCTCTTTCTATTTCATCAGCAGCCAGCATTCTGTGAGTTGTGTAGACTTTCATGCAGACTTGAGGCCTCTTCTGAAATCTCGTCACATGCTACATAGCTTCTCCTCTCACTTCACATCCATTTTCCCCTATTTTCACTTCTCCCTCACTTCTCTCCACCTCTTCTCTCCTCTCCTCTCTCTCTGGCATACATATTGTCATCTTATCTCAAGAAGAACAGTTTTACCCATACTTCTTATCTTCTATTCCAAGTAAGATTAATTCTCTAAGATTTCTTATACCAGTTACAACATATATTCTTCCTGCTATAATTTTATAATATTAAGAACACAGAGGCACAGTGAAGTACCTTCTGCAAAGCCATACAATTGATTGGAGATGGAACTTAGCCTGGCCTTGTCGTCATTGTCTACCTGTTGAAGATTGGTCACTGAGCTGTCAGATGTAGTCACTGGAAGGCTCTTTGTGAAACAAGAAAAAATAATTTCTCACTGATAAAATTTCTGCTCAAACATCTCCTTTATTCGTTGGGGAATTTTAAATTTTGTTGCTAACAAAGGTCAAGGGGCTGCCCATCAGGTATTTCTGCAGAGGGACCAAATTACTGTTGCATTTGATGATCAAAGAATGACAAATAATCCCAAAACAATGGGCTAGGGAATTTGTCAAATGCTAGAAAGTAGTTAATAGTTATGCTAGGTGGACTGTCTGGAATGAAAAAAGAGACCAATGTGTGAGAAATTATTAGCATAAATATCTCACCAAAACAACCTGTGATCTCACTTTCTGTTTCCTGTTGCATAAACACTATTAATATTGCTATAAAATTATAACCATGTTGCAGTCAAACTGTGGTACTGTTTCTTGGCTATGTCAGTTGTTTTATAAGAAGTGCTGAGGAAACTGCCTGAGACTGTGTTTCCAAATTTGCTGGATCATATTTTTCAAATGGATGATTCTTTTAATATGTCAGCTCTTGGAATCACTGGTCTAACACTGTCTCTTGACTTATTTTTTGCCTAAGAATTATCTCTGTGAAGGGACAGGAAGGACTTCTTAAAAATGTATATTTCTGAAGCTTGTCCTTAGAAACACTTAATTCAGGAAATCTGGGATAGTAGTTTGATAGCTATGCTCTCATAAATGCTAGTCTGCAGGCTATACCAAATTAAGTGTTAATATGTTGGCTTTGGATTTAAATGTACATTTATAAATAAAACTTTCCCCCAGGGACTCAATGATAAATCATTTCCCTGGATCTGTCTAACTCCCTGACCACTTTGAAAGCATTAAATTTAAATAGTAACTTTGTTTTATTTTCTTTATTTGATGCATTTTCCTTCATTTGATGTGTGTTTTCCTTCATTGGACTTTGTTTAAATTACAATAGAAACAGGTACTTCTGGTTAACAAATACCACAAAGATGATTGGAGGCAAGTTTATTACAAACTAGCAGTACACCTTACTTTCTGTATGTACTCCTTTGTCACCCATTTAGAACACTGTAGGATCAAGATTAACATTTTGGTATTATCATTCTATACCTTTCTCTCTGTTTATTCAAATATATACAAAAATAAAGACATGAGCTTGGTTTTCTTTTATTAAAAACAAATCTTTCTGACATTTTTCATGTATAAGTAAATTCAGCTCCAATTCTGTTTCTTTAAAACTCTTTATTAATTTATGTATTCATAGACTCACATATCTATACATACATAAAAAATAACTAAGTGTCAATTTTTAAAATTGCTGACCATCAAGAATTTCACACATACATATATATATATATATATATATATATATGTTCAAGAATTTGTTTCTCTTTGCATTTACTTTCCACACAAATCTATAGGCTACTTCAGTCTTCAAATATCTGCCTATCTTTCTATTATTAAGGTTCCAAAAATATTTGATCCCTTGGTTTCTTTCTCTTCCAAAGTAACTTAGTGGTAGTTTTTATCTCCATTCTCTGCTTTCTACTTTTGTGATTATCCTTAATCTTTATCCTTTCCTCACTTTTGACATTTACTTTCTCTAGTTTACCATACTCAACTTTCCCACACTTGCAAGTATAATAGAATCACCTGAAGAGCTTTTTCTGACACATTTTTCAGGTCTTCATATCTCCTGAACCAGACTGTACAAATGCAGGGTACAGTGTGTATTTTAAAAAGCAATCCATGTGATTCTGATGCAGAGCACTGTTGACCAACATTTAGGAGTCATAGTTTACATTTTTTTTTCCTATCTACTTTAGTATTAACTCTGCACTGCATTGCTTTCAATATATATTTTTTCAATATATAAATACATAAATTGATATTTCTCAATTCCCTCAATAATAAAAAACAAAAATGGACCAATAAAACCTAATGAATCAACTATATAGTTGGATTTAATAAGATTGTCACATAAACAGATGACTTATTTGAAATTTTTATTTCTTATAAGTGGATAAGTTTTTGAGAATCCAAGTGGGCCTTTTTAAAAAACATAACTGAAGAGATGAAATATGAGAAAAACATTGCCTCAGTGAACAGATTAACATATCAAACTATAAAAATATACATAAAATGATTATATAGATCAGTGCACTATTCTGATGATTGACAGACACTGGTTTTAAATCCAACTATAATATTTTACAATTTTCCACAAAACTATAGTGACTGGAAGCACCTCAGAATTCAGTACTTAGAGCTTGTATCAATAGAAATTCCCGTGAGATGATTTTTGCTGGATATTATTTTGACTCGTCTAATATGTTTTGTACTTTTAAGGGAAAGTTTATAATTTTTCTCAACTAGATTTGTTATTTGCAATGGTCTTTAAAAACACACACAGAGGGCCCTCTCTGGTGGTGCAATGGACAAGAATGCAGCACTGTAAGCTAGCTGCATCCGCTTCAGTGCAAGTTCTATCACCAGACCCGGAGGTGACCCACACGGTGCAGCAGACTTCTCCTGACCTGCCCACTGCTCCCCTCAGCAGCGTATTTTGTCAGTCTGCCTGTTCTGCTCCCCACTCTGTCACTGATGAATCCTGTCACCCCCTCCACCTGTGGCCTGTACCCCAGTTCTGTATGCATAAATAAATAAATCTTTAAAAAATAAAAAAGATAAGTTGAGAAACTTGAATTAAACACACACACACAGAAAACTTAATATGAATAATCAGTGGACATTAAGTCTTGGATTTTGAAACTGGAAGCACAGTCAATGGGGTAGAATTCTAATAACTGCTTTGCTACTTTTACTGTTTATGTCAAGCAAATTTTTCACAAAAAGAATTAGATTGACAGTTTCAGAGATCAAAGTCCTCGTTTTATCAACTGAACAAATAAAGCACAGGGAGTAAAAATTCCCATCTGTCTAAACCACAGCTCTGAAGATTTTTACCTATAAAGGATGAGAGGGTTTTTGTTTGTTTGTTTGTTTGTTTTACACTTTCTGGCTTTGGCTTCCTTTTGAGAGGATTCTTCATTCAGTGGCACTTACACAGGCAAAAATACTTCTTAAATTAGCTATGCTGCATAGATTTTCTTTGCTTTAGGCATTATTTTCATTATGACTTAAAATATAGTTAAATTATTTTGGAATCTACTATTTTATACTTAGTAATATGTTTAAAAGCCTGATTAATAAGTTGAATCAAGAAAATTAAATTACTTCTCTAAAGTCAAAAGACAAACTAATGTAGTCCCTAAGTAAATATTAAGAGATTTTGATCATATAATGCAAGAATAAACAAGAAAATAGGCAATGGATTTGCAGAATCTTATCATACTTATAAACCACATTTAATTTGATATTAAATTTCTGCGATAAGTGTCTGAATGAAGATGAGTCAGGAAAGAAATTTAACATATTCTCTAGGCAACCATTATATATATTTTGTGCATAATTACATTTTATATTTTTATTGACAAGTTGTTACAATTGATTAGTTATGTTTACTCTTGGTGTGATGATAAGTAAAATAATTAGATGGGATACAATGAGGATTAGAGAAGGGAAGTGGTTTTCTACCTAATGTTAGCAAATTAGTAGACCATATAGATTGAGTCTGAATCTAGGTTAATCTAATTGTGAGACCCACCTTTATGCAAACAAGATATTTCAACAGTAAGTATGGTGTGTGATAATCAATCAAGTTGTTTGAACTCAAAAGATGTATAAATATCCTGTTAAAATGCTGTCGAAAAAGCTGCCCTAGGCCAGACAAAAACAATGATTTTTAAGGATTGTTTATGAAGTTTGGCATATGGTCCAAATCTACACATTTTTTTTTTCATATTGGAACAAATTACACCTGTTAATGTCTAAATGTTTTCTGTCTAAATAGGCTGCCCCTTTCCTTACCTTTCTTAGAAAAAAAACAGACTTACTTTGTTGTGTGTGGGCATGAGGGTACATGCATGCCTGTGTGTGTGCAGTTAGTGGCATCTCCAAATTGCTAACTGCTTTGGCTCCTAGTCTTGTATGTATAAATTAAAAGGAAATTGCCTGAAACTCATAATCATGTATTTTTATCAGGTCCCAAGTTCCCTACTGTCTGATTTAATCTTTGTTTTAAAAATATATATATATTTGCTTTGTTTTAGTATAATTCCTATTGTTTTTAATAGCACTTATTGAAAGTTCTTCTGAATTATTGGCCATTAGTAAGTTATTTGTGATGTACTAAGCTAAATATATTCCTGTTTTTTGAATATATCTTAAATTTAATAATTCCTTATTTGTATTTTCTGACATTTGGGGGAATTACAGTATTTTAAAATTAAATATCCAATGAAGGAAACAGCTGATTTGACAAGTTGACTGGTCAGAGTATTTGTAGCTATATGTATAGCAATCGATCCATATCATCCACCTGTCTATATCTAAAGTATCTATAGGTTTAAACTTTTTATATGTAATTTAACCTTTCTTTTGATAAGATATATTTTAAAACTGTATTTAAAATATAATTTAACTGTTTGGAAGATTAGTCTTCATATCCATATCTTATATTTTATTTAAAATTTGCTAATTCAGACAATTTTTTTAAAGATTTATTTATTCATACAGAACTGGGGTACAGACCAGAGATGCAGAGAGTGAGAGGATTCACCAGGGACAGAGTGGGGAGCAGAACAGGCAGATG